>NC_136061.1:347678451-348278451 GCF_964261635.1 Lissotriton helveticus
GCTGGCATACCTCCACTTGCATTGGCAAATCTATTAGATCTGGCTTGGACAAGCTGGCACGAAGGTTACATACATTTTTTTCAGTTTTATTGCAAGCATGCACCACAAACATAAAAAGAAGAAATAAGACATGCCTCCCCCTACATTGGCAGCCATATCAATGTATAAAATACAAAGTATGGGTGCTTTCCAGCAGGCAGGAGAACTCAGAAAAGGTATAGAAACTATTTTTATTTTTAATGCACATCATAGGGTAACAAGTTTTATTGGTGAAAATAAAAGGTGTCCTTGGTTTGTATTGCTGAAACCTGAAGTTAGAGTTAAAAAACACAAGAATGATGAAAAAATAGAAAAAGATAGAATGGAAGTAAAAATTGTCAGCAACATAAAGTATTGGCCAATCAGGCCTTCACTGAAGTAAACTTTTTATGCAGAAGTCCATATCTGCACAAGCATTCACATTGCAGTGGAACCAATGGCTGAAGTCTGCTATAGTGGATAGTAGCAAGCATGAATTACAGACCAATGGATGAAGAAGGCTGTCCTAATGCCAGCTGCGGCTCTTCTGATTTGGTGGAGGAGTGTCAACCCCCCACCATGACAGCAGCCTAAAAACGTGAAAAATAAAATGATAATAAAACATATATACAATCGTTTTATTTTTCCTTCCCATGTCGAGTCTGAGGGCAGGGCCATGGTGTAACATTGACGAGGAGGAGTGGTGGGCACTGTTGTCAGTGCGCATGTCGGTTTGGCCAACCGTCTCAGGACAGCCAAACCGACATGCGCAATGAGCTGCCTCCAACCCGAGCTGCGAAGCCAGGTTGGAGACAGCATATAAAGAAAGTTGGTCCTTGACTGACTTAGAGGAAGTATTTAAATAAGAAAATAATGATATGGGGGTTGCCAGGAGGGTCATGAACACAGTACACTCGTGTATGCACACCCTAGCAAAACAATAAAGTCTTCCAAGATACTTATACAAACTACAACCACACAAGTTTTACTTAGGAGGTTCATTATTTTATATACTCTTTGTAATCAAAATACAAACATCAGACATTGGGTAATGTGATTACCATGTAACACTTAAGAAAAGGTTGCACAAGGAAAAGGAAACAAGCATTTGCAATGCAATAGGTCTCGCATTATGAAAGTTTGAGCTATTGGTCTTGTAAATGACAATTTTTTTATTTATGTGTTGATTTTGAAAATAGCTAAATTAATAGCTTTGTCATTTTCAATGCCAATAGTTATAACTTTCGCACATGTGACGACTATAGCATTTGTAATGCAACATGTTTTGTATTTACGTGACTTAGATGTATTGATATTACAAATAGCAACGGCTTTTAATTTTTTTAAATAATTAATACTTAAATAAAAGTGATTGTAATTTATATTGGCAATAGCTTACACTTTTGTAAATAACGTTTGTGAAGATTATGTTCAGTGTATTTTATTGTGATGAAAATCCAAGAACAGAAGTGAAATAACATCTTTTTGTGACATTTGTAATAAAGCTTGAAACATTGAGAGAACATAATTGAACCAGTTGTTGTTGAATGGTTGCACAGATTGATGCTGTGATGTCGCGGAGTGATGTTGTGATGGCACAGAGTGATGTTGTGGTGGCGCTGAGTGATGTTGTGGTGGCGCTGAGTGATGCTGTGGTGGTGCTGAGTGATGCAGGGATTGCGCTGAGTGATGTTGTGGTGGCGCTGAGTGATGTTGTGGTGGCGCTGAGTGATGCTGTGGTGGTGCTGAGTGATGCTGGGATTGCGCTGAGTGATGTTGTGGTGGCGCTGAGTGATGTTGTGGTGGCGCTGAGTGATGCAGTGGTGGTGCTGAGTGATGCTGGGATTGTGCTGAGTGGTGCTGTGGTGGTGCTGAGTGATCCTGTGGTGGTGCTGAGTGATGCTGTGGTGGTGCTGAGTGATGCTGTGGTGGTGCTGAGTGATGCTGTGGTGGTGCTGAGTGATGCTGTGGTGGTGCTGAGTGATGCTGTGGTGGTGCTGAGTGATGCTGTGATGGTGCTGAGTGATGCTGTGGTGGTGCTGCTGAGTTCTCTCTGCAACTGCACTCTGAATCTGAAATCTGCACTCTGAATCTGCACTCTGCCCTCTGAATATGCACTCTGAATCTGCACTCTGCACTCTGAATCTGCACTCTGAATCTGCACTCTGCACTCTGAATCTGCACTCTGCACTCTGAAACTGCACTCTGAATCTGCACTCTGCACTCTGAATCTGCACTCTGCACTCTGAATCTGCACTCTGAATCTGCACTCTGCACTCTGAATCTGCACTCTGCACTCTGAATCTGCCCTCTGAATCTGCACTCTGCACTCTGAATTTGCACTCTGCACTCTGAATCTGCACTCTGCACTCTGAATCTGCACTCTGCCCTCTGAATCATCTGCACACTGCACTCTGAATCTGCACTCTGAATCTGCACTCTGCATCTGCACTCTGAATCTGCACTCTGAATCTGCACTCTGCACTCTGAATCTGCACTCTGAATCTGCACTCTGCACTCTGAATCTGCACTCTGAATCTGCACTCTGCACTCTGAATCTGCACTCTGAATCTGCACTCTGAATCTGCACTCTGAATCTGCACTCTGAATCTGCACTCTGCACTCTGAATCTGCACTCTGCACTCTGACTCTGCACTCTGCACTCTGAATCTGCACTCTGAATCTGCACTCTGAATCTGCACTCTGCATCTGCACTCTGCACTCTGAATCTGCACTCTGCATCTGCACTCTGCACTCTGAATCTGCACTCTGCACTCTGAATCTGCACTCTGTATCTGCACTCTGCACTCTGAATCTGCACTCTGAATCTGCCCTCTGAATCTGCACTCTGCACTCTGAATCTGCACTCTGAATCTGCACTCCGCACTTTGAATCTGCACTCTGCACTCTGAATCTGCACTCTGCACTCTGAATCTGCACTCTGAATCTGCACTCTGCACTCTGAACTGAATCTGCACTCTGCACTCTGAATCTGCACTCTGAATCTGCACTCTGCACTCTGAATCTGCACTCTGAATCTGCACTCTGAATCTGCACTTGCACTCTGAATCTGAATCTGCACTCTGAATCTGCACTCTGAATCTGCACTCTGAATCTGCACTCTGAATCTGCACTCTGAATCTGCACTCTGAATCTGCACTCTGAATCTGAATCTGCACTCTGAATCTGAATCTGCACTCTGAATCTGAACTCTGAATCTGCACTCTGAATCTGCACTCTGAATCTGCACTCTGCACTCTAAATGTGCACTCTGCACTCTGAATCTGCACTCTGCACTCACAATCTACACTCTGCACTCACAATCTGCACTCTGAATCTGCACTCTGCACTCACAGTCTGCACTCTGCACTCACAATCTGCACTCTGCACTCACAATCTGCACTCTGCACTCACAATCTGCACTCTAAATCTGCACTCTGCACTCTAACTCTGCCCTCTGAATCTGCACCCTGAATCTGCACTCTGAATCTGCACTCTGCACTCTAAATGTGCACTCTGCACTCTGAATCTGCACTCTGCACTCACAATCTACACTCTGCACTCACAATCTGCACTCTGAATCTGCACTCTGCACTCACAGTCTGCACTCTGCACTCACAATCTGCACTCTGCACTCACAATCTGCACTCTGCACTCACAATCTGCACTCTAAATCTGCACTCTGCACTCTAACTCTGCCCTCTGAATCTGCACCCTGAATCTGCACTCTGCACTCTAACTCTGCCCTCTGAATCTGCACTCTGAATCTGCACTCTGCACTCTGAATCTGCACTCTGCACTCTGAATCTGCACTTTGCACTCTGAATCTGCACTCTGAATCTGCACTCACAATCTGCACTCTGCACTCACAATCTGCACTCTGCACTCTGAATCTGCACTCTGAATCTGCACTCACAATCTGCACTCACAATCTGCACTCACAATCTGCACTCTGCATTCACAATCTGCACTCTGAATCTGCACTCACAATCTGCACTCTGCACTCACAATCTGCACTCTGAATCTGCACTCTGAATCTGCACTCACAATCTGCACTCACAATCTGCACACACAATCTGCACTCTGCATTCACAATCTGCACTCTGAATCTGCACTCACAATCTGCACTCTGCACTCTGCACTCACAATCTGCACTCTGCACCCACAATCTGCACTCTGCACCCACAATCTGCACTCTGCACCCACAATATGCACTCTGCACCCACAATCTGCACTCTGAATCTGCACTCTGAATCTGCACTCACAATCTGCACTCTGCACTCACAATCTGCACTCTGCACTCACAATCTGCACTCTGCACCCACAATATGCACTCTGCACCCACAATCTGCACCCACAATCTGCACTCTGAATCTGCACCCACAATCTGCACTCTGAATCTGCACTCACAATCTGCACCCACAATCTGCACTCTGAATCTGCACTCTGCACCCACAATCTGCACTCTGAATCTGCACTCTGCACCCACAATCTGCACTCTGAATCTGCACTCTGAATCTGCACTCTGCACTCTGAATCTGCACTCTGAATCTGCACTCTGCACTCTGAATCTGCACTCTGCACTCTGAATCTGCACTCTGCACTCTGAATCTGCACTCTGAATCTGCACTCTGAATCTGCACTCTGCACTCTGAATCTGCACTCTGCACTCTAAATGTGCACTCTGCACTCTGAATCTGCACTCTGCACTCACAATCTGCACTCTGCACTCACAATCTGCACTCTGCACTCACAATCTGCACTCACAATCTGCACTCTGCACTCACAATCTGCACTCTGCACTCTGCACTCACAATCTGCACTCTGAATCTGCACTCTGAATCTGCACTCACAATCTGCACTCTGCACTCACAATCTGCACTCTGCACCCACAATCTGCACTCTGCACCCACAATATGCACTCTGCACCCACAATCTGCACTCTGAATCTGCACTCACAATCTGCACTCTGCACTCACAATCTGCACTCTGCACTCACAATCTGCACTCTGCACCCACAATATGCACTCTGCACCCACAATCTGCACTCTGAATCTGCACCCACAATCTGCACTCTGAATCTGCACCCACAATCTGCACTCTGAATCTGCACTCACAATCTGCACCCACAATCTGCACTCTGAATCTGCACTCTGCACCCACAATCTGCACTCTGAATCTGCACTCTGCACCCACAATCTGCACTCTGAATCTGCACTCTGCACTCTGAATCTGCACTCTGCACTCTGAATCTGCACTCTGAATCTGCACTCTGCACTCTGCACTCTGAATATGCACTCTGCACTCTGAATCTGCACTCTGAATCTGCACTCTGAATCTGCACTCTGCACTCTGAATCTGCACTCTGCACTCACAATCTGCACTCTGCACTCACAATCTGCACTCTGCACTCACAATCTGCACTCCCAATCTGCACTCACAATCTGCACTCTGCACTCACAATCTGCACTCTGCACTCACAATCTGCACTCTGCACTCACAATCTGCACTCTAAATCTGCACTCTGCACTCTGAATCTGCACTCTGCACTCTGAATCTGCACTCTGAATCTGCACTCTGAATCTGCACTCTGAATCTGCACTCACAATCTGCACTCTGCACACTGCACTCTGAATCTGCACTCTGCACTCTACATATGGTATGTTATGCTTACATACGTTCCATATATTATCCATGTATATGCCACATTTAGTTAAGAATATATGTTCTGTTTAGTTACATTACTTTGTTTGTATACCCTTTTATGCTGCTCTAAAGTTATTTCAATGGGTGAAATGCGGAGCCTGGGTAGCAGGAAGGAGAAGATAAGAGAGTGCATCGAGTGCGGACTTGTGAGCAAGCGCCTTAAGCCATCAGGATGCTACTTCAAGGCACGTAGACAGGGTCGTAATACCCAATGATACTCGTAAAGGTAGCTACAAAAAATGGCGTTAGGTTGTGCACACACCCTGCAAAGATGCGTGTAGCGCCTGAAGTCACAAGTTGAACCTGGTGTTGTTCGCTACAATAGACGATAGTTATCAGTGAGGTTTGTTCCACCATGAAACGAAAGTTGGCTGCCGAGAGTAACAAGGCAGTGCTGGGAGGGGGGCTGCGCACCAACTGAAGTGCTCTGGTTGCACGGCCTGCGGCCGTGTGAAGTGTTATCAGTGAGGTTTGTTCCACCATGAAACGAAAGTTGGCTGCCGAGAGTAACAAGGCAGTGCTGGGAGGGGGGCTGCGCACCAACTGAAGTGCTCTGGTTGCACGGCCTGCGGCCGTGTGAAGTGTTATCAGTGAGGTTTGTTCCACCATGAAACGAAAGTTGGCTGCCGAGAGTAACAAGGCAGTGCTGGGAGGGGGGCTGCGCACCAACTGAAGTGCTCTGGTTGCACGGCCGGCGGCCGTGTGAAGTGTTATCAGTGAGGTTTGTTCCACCATGAAACGAAAGTTGGCTGCCGAGAGTAACAAGGCAGTGCTGGGAGGGGGACTGCGCACCAACTGAAGTGCTCTGGTTGCACGGCCTGCGGCCGTGTGAAGTGATAAGCCTTTGAAGTATGTCACGGCGCCTGAGGGGAGAGCAGAGAGAAGAGAAGGCTCGTGCGGGCAGAAAGGATGGCCGTGGGAGGTGGGAGGAGAATTCGGCATGGCTGGGGAGGGGGAGGAGAAATGAAAGTAAAGGTTGTGTTTGCGGGGAGAGAGGGGAGGTGCTGGTGTGGGAGGAGTGCTGCTACGGCCTGGGGGAAGCTGGCTGGGGAGGGGGAGGAGAAATGAATGTAAGGCTGTGGGGAACAGAGTTTATGGCCCAAAAGCGCGTGCCTGTGGCCACGTGAACTTCAAGAAAACCGCAAGGAACGAAGCCCTTGGTTTGACGAGGATTTCGAGCACTTGAATTCTCGCTCCCTCAATGCGCTTCCCGCATTGTAGGTCACGAGACCTAAAAAGGGAACGTGCTTGTGAAAAGAGAGTGAGAAATCAGGACGTTCAAAGATACACACTGTTCCTTATTGCAAAGGGGCACTGGTCTATACAAGAACCAGTATTCATGGGCCTGTCCACAGTCTTTTTTATATAGATCTATTTACATTACTCCTGAGTGCATAGATGCAACATTCAATTCTGTGCGGGATACATTATGGAGCAGGCCTTTGCTGGGGAGATGCGTCGACGTTTAAGTGTACATGGTAATCCATTACCCAATGTCTGATGTTTGTATTTTGATTACAAAGAATATATAAAATGCTACATGGGAACATACAATAATGTTATTAGAAATTTTAAAGTTCTGTTTATCTAATAATATTAATAAAATATTTTTGGTTCTCAAAAAGTACAAGTTGATTTAATAGTTCCTAGCAGTGAATGAAAGTGCTACGTGATCAGATGTGCCTCTTGTGAAAGAGCTGAATGCCTTCACTCACAGTAAATCAGCCAAAGACTGAAGTGGGATGACACCTTGCCTCTTGTGGAAGAAAGGGCGGAAGAAACAGTTGAATGCCACAATAACAGATCAAAGGATAAAGAGGGCTGGCTGAAAGCCCTTATAAATAAGTATGTTATAATACATACATACATATATATATATTTTTTTTTATGTATGTGTGTATATATATGTGTGTATATTACCTACTGGCGGTCGCCAGTAGGTATATATAGTTAGCATTTTTTTCCTATGGGATTTTTGAAAATTCTATGTTGAATAACTTTGGCGTTTGAGGACGGAATTGGCTGAAATTTTCTGGAAAATGGAACATTTTGTTTCTGAGCAGCCCCTGAAAATTTGGGGGGGTTTCGTCAAGCGGGGGCCGAGAAAAAAGGGGGGTCCCAAAACGTGTTTTTAACATTGAGTTTTCCATAGGGCGGTTGGACTCACTTTTAGCTCGATCGGCTGAATGGATTTCCACGAAACTTGGCAAAATTGTAGGGACTGGTAGCCCGATGTGCCTTTGCTATGTCTCAAGATATATGCTCCAGTGGTTTTTACGAAAATTAACTTTGAAAAATATATATTGGGCTACATTGGGCTATATATATGTTGGAGCCCAAATGTAGCCCAATGTAGCCCAATGAAGCCCAATGAAGCCCAATGTAGCCCAAAGATGGCCGCCAGAGACAAAAAAAAACAAATGTAGCCCAAATATCAGCCAGATGTAGCCCAACTATAGCCCAGTGACAGAATGTCCCAGAGTGTTTTAAAGAACAACTAGAACGCTAACAGTCTTACTTATAACAAAAGTATGGCACACCTGAAGTCATCTTGATTGGAATAAAGTGGTAACACTTAATACATTTAATTTGAAAAGGAACAAAATAAGGGGTTTCATTTTGCCATAGAAATGTTATATATATATATATATATATATATAAATATATATATATATATATATATATATATATATTACCTACTGGCGGTCGCCAGTAGGTATATATAGTTAGGATTTTTTCTCTATGGGTTTTTTGTAAATTCTATGTCTAATAACTTTGGCGTTTGTGGACGGAATTGGCTGAAATTTTCTGGAAAATGGCACATTTTGTTTCTGAGCAGCCCCTGAAAATTGGGGGGGGGTTCGTCCAGGGGGGGTCGAGAAAAAAGGGGGGTCCCAAAACGTGTTTTTAACATTGAGTTTTCCATAGGGCGGTTGGCCTCACTTTTAGCCCGAACGGCTGAATGGATTTGCACGAAACTTGGCAAAATTGTAGGGACTGGTAGCCCGATGTGCCTTTTGTAGGTCTCAATATATGTGCTACAGTGGATTTTGAGAAATTAACGTTTAAAAAAAGATATATATCTGTAACAGCGGACCAGGCAGCGCTCCAGGACGCGTACTTTTCGCGCAACGGAGCTTTGTGAAGCGAAGCTGATTGGTTCTCCGGCGTCTGTCAACATTCCAAAAAGTCCGTAGCGGCCGCCATCTTGTCTCTCGGTAGGATCGAGAGACAAGAGGAGGTCAAAACAAAGGGGGAAATAACTATAAGGGGGCATAGTAGATCCTCGCTGACCCCCTAGGTTTGATGTGGAGGTTTTAAAAGGGCCCCGCGGGGCAAAAAAAAAAAATAATAATAATAATCGAACGGCTGAATGGATTTGCACGAAACTTGGCAAAATATTAGGGACTGGTAGCCCGATGTGCCTTTGCTAGGTCTCAATATATGTGCTCCAGTGGATTTTGAGAAATTAACATTCAAAAAAAGATATATATCTGTAACAGCGCTCCGCTTCGCGTAACGGAGGTTTGCGAAGCTGATTGGTCATTCTGTCACTGGGCTATAGTTGGGCTACATCTGGCTGATATTTGGGCTACATTTGTTTTTTTGTGTGTCTGGCGGCCATCTTTGGGCTACATTGGGCTACATTGGGCTTCATTGGGCTACATTGGGCTACATTTGGGCTCCAACATATATATAGGCCAATGTAGCCCAATATATATTTTTCAAAGTTAATTTTCGTAAAAACCACTGGAGCATATATCTTGAGACATAGCAAAGGCACATCGGGCTACCAGTCCCTACAATTTTGCCAAGTTTCGTGGAAATCCATTCAGCCGTTCGAGCTAAAAGTGAGTCCAACCGCCCTATGGAAATGAAGGAAATGAATGGGTAATTTGTAATTAGCAAATAGCTAATCGCAAACTAGGAATGGTAAAGAATCGCTATTTATTCCTTAAAGTTCGCTATTTAGGAAATGCAAAAAACTTTGATGATACATATGGCGGTTCATCTCTAACAAGATAAGAAGCATAGGGATACATTTATGATGACTGGCGCATCACCAGGGATGTGTTAGTCATTCTGTGCCGCTGTTCCGTCACCTATGGTGTGCTGCATTTACAATGCGGCGCATCATGGGGCAAAAACAGCACAGATGCGTGATGTATCTGTGCCGTAAAGGTGGCGCATTGCTGGAGTTGTATCGCAAGTGTGATGAAGCTCCAGCAAGGGTCGGGGGTGCCCCTGTCGCAGGGTTTCTGTTCTCACACAGAACTGTGGACAGAGGATTGGAACCTCGGCGAATTAGGGTGTCCCAAAACTCACGTTAGTAATCAAAAACTCCTTAGCAAGCTAGGTACAGTGTCACATTGGATATAACAAACTCTCAATGTTTAGACAATCCAGAATATGAACTTATAGTACCTCAGGATACGTGGAACTCATGAACAGTCGGTCGTTATATATTTCTTAGAAACCAGAACATGGAGTTAAGAAGAACACATGTGTATTTGAAATGTTTATTTACTAATGCCGTCTTCTCAGGCGTAGTATCTTAGATAATACAAGTACACATATTATCAGTAGCAAAATTACCAGCATAGTTACTAGTACATAAAAAGCGAATGGTGATAGTATGTTAACATGCTGTAAATGAATAAGAGTTAGCAACACTTATAAGCAGCCGCGGGCCGTGGAGGGAGTTACGGTGAGGCAGGGAGGCGGGGAGGGGGAGAAGCAGGGTGGAGAATACAAGTACACATATTATCAGTAGCAAAATTACCAGCATAGTTACTAGTACATAAAAAGCGAATGGTGACAGTATGTTAACATGCTGTAAATGAATAAGAGTTAGCAACACTTATAAGCAGCCGCGGGCCGTGGAGGGAGTTACGGTGGGGCAGGGAGGCGGGGAGGGGGAGGGGCAAGGTAGAGAGGGCTCCACCCTGCTTCTCCCCCTCCCCGCCTCCCTGCCTCACCGTAACTCCCTCCACGGCCCGCGGCTGCTTATATCTCACCCTCCCTAATACACATATTATATTATTTGCTAAGAAGGTCTCTTTGTGTTGGTTTAGGGCGTGCCCATACTTTAGTGTCTTAGATTTGAAGGAATCACATCAGCATACACCAGCTCTCTCTTCATGTGAACCGCATCAACTGTTGTGTATGTGTGTTCGGCAAAGCAATATAAAACCCGCCTCATGCCCAGAATTGGCAGAAGTTGCACTTATGTTATGAGTATGAAGTCGTGGAGATCAGACCTCATAACAATTCTGTATCGTGTTGTTCTTGAAACTTTAGCACTCGCTGTACAGATATAGTTTAACAAGCAAAGCAGATAGTAGAGCAATAACATATTATTCTCATGTAAACCACGATGAACTACTAGGTGGAAAGCTAAAGCAACAACTAAGTGTCGTGTGCAGAAGTTGCAAAAAAGAAAAAATGGCGTTTAAACCGGTAATGAGCCCATGCTAACTTAACACGGTGTAAAGATATCCAGGACCTAGATGACACTCCCCCATGATCCGGAAACGAACTGAATAAGATAATAGAAGTGCCATCTCATGAGAGCAGATTGCAAGTTTATATGTGGACGGTCCGCAAGGTAAAGCATTAAAAACTAGGAAAATTTAATGCTAAAGAAAAATAAAACAGCCAAGTACTTTATCGAGTCTTAAGCCAATAGGCAAGGTAAATAATAAAAACTTGACAAATAAGTCAATGAATTGTCAATGAAATGCTAGTACTCAGCATATCAAACATGAAAAAGGTCTATGACATAACTGTGTATGCAAAATAAGCTGCAACAGCCTCCAATAGGAAGTCACCGTCTTCATCCGAAAACAGTTCAGCCATCCAATTTAAAAGCGGAAAAGAACATACGTGCTCTCCCAGCACCGGATCCTCTATCACCATCAGAGGACAGCTCGGTGGGTTTTCAAGAAAGCTCTGTTCCAAGAAAGACTGTGCTGCCGCCAGTAAATTCCAGGGACCAAGTAGTCCATGCATCAATGCCGCAGCCATAATCCTTTCGCCAGGACAAACCAACTCGTGAGTAATGATAGGAGTCATCAGCTGATTAAAGTCGACGTCAGGAGAAACCGGTCCGCAGAGACACAAATCAATGGCCCAATCGAAATCACAGGTCAGGCAGTGAAATACAGGCTGGACACAGGTGAAGTAGGAGAATCGAAAAGATAATCCATATGCCGTGCTTAATATCGCCAACGGCATTGTGCCATAATATTCTAGCATGCGATTGCGGAACAGTGTCAGCAGCTGCAGGGTGGGAGGTTGCATAGGAGGGACATCCATATTTAAAAATGTAAAAAAGCACAAGAGCGTCCGCTGGTAATGCAAGTAAAAATGCCAATCCACGAAGCAGAGTGGAGAAAATATAATGAAAGGAAGCAGGGATGACTCCAAAGATTTTCTCAAATGAAGTCACGAGACCACTGGTAACAACTTTAAAAAAGTGCGCCAGGACTTTGTGGAGGATGCGTTAAAGATAGTCGGAACCATCTTGCTGAAATTGAAAGGCAAATCTGAATTGAAAAGGGTCTGCACCTCTGTACGGGTGTTCGCTATGTGAAGCACGAAAGTTTCACGGGCCGAACTCAAGGCCACCTCTCTCTGAGACAAAAGAGCTCTTATTCTTGCCATGCCGTTGAAATCTGTCCCAAGGTTGGTATTTGTGGCCAGATTGAAAACTCCCTATGTTCATGTGTGGGAGGAAATAGAACATTTCTGCAGCAAATAACCCGTTCACTTACTGTTACGATAAAAGGAATACTTTTAATTAACTCAGAACAATCTTCATTATTGAGCATCAAATAACTACCATTTTCCAACAACTTGAACGTGGGGATGATAGCAGGAACTGGCGTGCCTTGCAACACGCAAGCCATATTTGGTCGGTGTTTGTTGCATGAACCGTGTAACTGTATGTGCCTACACATTAGTGAATGATCTGGCGTCTCAGTGCATTCCTCTCCATTCAGATAAACTTCTTGATCATCTTTGAAACATCTGTATGTGTATGGAAGCGACCAGACCTCATGAAGAAAAGCACTACCTAAAGGTTCATAACGACCTATTGGTATATATTTCATACAATTTGAAAACTTATATAAAGCAAAAGGCAGCGTTATTAAACCGTGGATAAGGCACGTTGCCAAAAAACCCGCAATCCTCTGCTGATGATGTCACTGAGCATGTCATGAATGATGTAATATGTGACATCATCAGCAGTGGATTACGGGTAATAGTATCTCTAGTTTACTCCCCTATAGCTGTCTTTCTTTTAACATAAGTGTCTGTTTCCTTCCCTTATACTTACTGTTTTTGGTTCGCTTCCGGTTCGCGTACCGGCGAGCGAACTGGGAAGCGAACTAAGAGAAATAGAGGTTGGCACAGTTCCAAATATTGTACCAATTTTTTAATAACGGGGAGGTAGTTCTGAAAAGAACTTTTTTTTTTATTGTTTTTGTTGTTTTATATTTTTTTTATTATTTTTCGGAACATTTTTTTACTTTTTTTGAATTTTTCTGAACAGTTTTATATTTTTTTGGGTTTTTCTTGGAGGGGGCAATGAAAACGATTCATTGTAAAGGGCTCAACAGGAGCAACAAAACAAAAAAAAAGTATTTATTATTTTGGGCGTTTCGTACAAACTTGCATATGATAGTCAATAGCTCTGTTGATCAGAGTGATGCTTCTTTCTCCGTAGCAAATGAATCCATCGCAAAATACGCAGGTGTGTTTTACTTCACCAAATCTCATTTGTATATTTGGCACCATCTCCCTGCCCTCTGGTCCCGTTACTTCCGGTACAACAGATCTTCTGGCCATAATAGGGAGATTATCTAGGTCGTTCCGAAACTGTGCAGCACTGTAGTTGTTAGGATGCCACCTAGTCATATGGCGATGCATTGTGTAGTTTCCGAAACTGTATTTTTTCTCGGTTCCTCTGGACAGTCTATCTTGACATATAAGGCAAGTTACGTATCTTGCATTTACTTTTTTCTGACCTTTGGGAATTTTAAAAAATTGCCAAATGAAGTTTTCTTTCCGGTGAGACGTCCTGGGCTGCTCAGGCAAAAACTGCCTCTCTTCGTGCTCGTCGTCCTGTTCCTCTTCTTCCTCTTCTTGTTGAATTATAACTTGAGCAGGTGGTCCACTCTTCCTTGGATGTGGTGGAGGTGGTGGGGAAGCACCAGCTGAAGCTACTAAAGAAGCCATTGCTCAGTGATCACAAAGGGTCTTTCTCTCACAATGATGAAAGTCAGAGTGAGGAAAGAAGGAGGGATTTTCATCATTTGGGAAAAACAAGAGTTCTCAACCAATCAAAAGTGTTCATTTTAGATTATATGACCTAGTCTTACATCATTAGGAAACCAAAAGTGAAATGAACCAATGAAAAGTGTTATTACCAAGTCACATGACTTGCTGTGTTTACGTTAAGCGCTTTGCAGGGCCTCCCGGTTTGCTTCCAGAAACCTGCGCTTTGCGACTCGCTTCGCGTACCAGTTCGCTAACGTAGCACGTCATATGACGTATCACGCGACAACGTGAAACGTCATGCGGACGGGAGGCGTCACGATGTTGTTTTCTAACGCGGCACTTGCGGTAAAGAAACGTTTACCGGCTCGCGGTCTATTTCGCGGCATCAAGGTCAGCTAACGGGAAGCTTCCCGATTCGCGAAGCGGGAACGAAGAAAAAAATATATTTAAAAAAAAAATTATTCATAAACATATAAAATATATTTTTGGATTTAAAGAAGAATACATTTTACAGCTACAGATATTAGCTGTTAAAAAACCAATGAAATTCACAGAAAAAACCATAGGTTATAGACCATATATAGTTAGGAATTAGCATTTACAAAACCTTGAAAATTCACTGAAAAAACCATAGGTTATAGACCATATATAGTTAGGAATTAGCATTTAGAAAACCTTATTTTACTCACACAAAACCATTGAAATTCCATATATAGTTAGTTGCACTAACTATATATCGCGCACCCGCAATCCACTGCTGATGATGTCACATATTACATCATTCATGACATGGTCAGTGACATCACTGATGACATCACTGATGACATCTCAAATGACATCACTGATGACATCATCTAGTGTCTGTGTGTTTTTGTAAAGTTTAAATACGTTTTACATATTGAAGAATGAGTGGATGTATGGAAGACTGAGTGTGTGTGTGGCTGGCTGGGAGGTGTGTGACTGTGCATATCAATGTGTACTTGTATCAGTGATTGTATAAGAGAGTAAGTATGTGTTAGTATATGTGTGAAAAGTATGGTGTTCTGTGTTTAACTATAGATGAGGAAATCGAAGTGTGATTGATTCTTCACAGGACTGACTAGGTGTATGAGTGCATATGATAGTGTTCTAATAATAACTGACTGTATGTATGAGAAATTGTATGGGTGAATGAGTGAATGTGTGTGTAGACGTACGAATCAGTGAGTGCGTATGTAGTAACTGGTATTGGTGTGTCATGATGTCATCAGTGATGTCATTTGAGATGTCATCAGTGATGTCATTTCAGATGTCATTAGTGATGTCATCAGTGATGTCACTGAAGTATGGTGTTCTGTGTTTAACTGTATAGATGAAGAAATGGAAGTGTGATTGATTCTTTACAGGACTGACTTGGTGTGTGAGTAACTCCATGGATGAGTGGCAGTGTGTGACTGTCTGCATAGGTGTATGAGTGCATATGATAGTGTTGTAATAATGAGTGACTGTATGTATGAGTGATTGTATGGGTGAATGAGTGAATGTGTGTGTAGACGTAGGAATCAGTGAGTGCGTATGTAGTAACTGGTATTGGTGTGTCATGATGTCATCAGTGATGTCATTTGAGATGTCATCAGTGATGTCATCAGTGATGTCATTTGAGATGTCATCAGTGATGTCATCAGTGATGTCACTGACCATGTCATGAATGATGTAATATGTGACATCATCAGCAGTGGATTGCGGGTGCGCGATATATAGTTAGTGCAACTAACTATATATGGAATTTCAATGGTTTATATATTTATATATATATATTCACTGAAAAAACCATAGGTTATAGACCATATATAGTTAGGAATTAGCATTTACAAAACCTTGAAAATTCACTGAAAAAACCATAGGTTATAAACCATATATAGTTAGGAATTAGCATTTAAAAAACCTTACTTTACTCACACAAAACCATTGAAATTCCATATATAGTTAGTTGTACTAACTATATATCGCGCACCCGCAATCCACTGCTGATCATGTCACATATTACATCATTCATGACATGGTCAGTGACATCACTGATGACATCACTGATGACATCTCAAATGACATCACTGATGACATCACTGATGACATCTCAAATGACATCACTGATGACATCACTGATGACAACATCCAGTGACTGTATGTTTCTGTAAAGTTAAAATATGTCTTACATATTGAAGAATGAGTGGATGTAGAAGTGTCTGAACAAAGGATTTAGTAGGTGCATGACTGACTGTATGAGTGAGTGATTAAATGTGTCTCACTGAGTGCATGGGTTAGTGACTAAACTGTCTTAATTTGTGCATCATTATGTCTGTTGTTCTGTAAACTGCTGCATGTGTTGATCAGTAGCTATATGATTAACTATATGGGTTATTGATTGGTTGCCCAAGTATTTGTATGGGAGACTGAGAGTGTGTATGGGTGGCTGGGAGGTGTATGACTCTCTGCATAGATGTATGGGTTCAAAAGTGCATGTGGAAACAGCTGTATGGGCGGTTGACTGTGTGCATGACTGTATTGGTGAGTGAATAGATATCTCAGTGCTACATGTCAAAGTAAGTACATATGTAAAATACAGTACATGTGAGAGTTGACATATATAAATAACTGTGCATAAGAGCCAGTGAATGTGTGAGTGGCTGTATGGATCATTGTGAACTTGTATCCAGGATTGTATAAGTGAGTAAATATGTTTTAGTATATGTTTGAATAAGTAAGGTGTGTTTAACTGTATAGTTAAGGAAATGGAGGTGTGATTGATTGTTTGCATGACTGACTAGGTGTGTGTGTAACTTCATGGATGAGTGACAATCTGTGAGTCTGTGTTTACACTGAGTGTATCTAAGGTTATATTAGAGTCTGAAGAGGTTCATCGTATTATCACATGAATGATGTCATCAGTGATGTGATCAGTAATGTCAAATGAGATGTCATCAGTGATGTCATCAGTGATGTCATTTGAGATGTCATCAGTGATGTCATCAGTGATGTCATCAGTGATGTCACTGACCATGTCATGAATGATGTAATATGTGACATGATCAGCAGTGGATTGCGGGTGCGCGATATATAGTTAGTACAACTAACTATATATGGAATTTCAATGGTTTTGTGTGAGTAAAGTAAGGTTTTTTAAATGCTAATTCCTAACTATATATGGTTTATAACCTATGGTTTTTTCAGTGAATATATATATATGTATGTATATATATATGTGTGTTTTTTCCAAAAGCCCAAAGCTTGCGAGAGGTCACACGACAGCGCTCCTGCCCTCAGGTATCATGTTGCATCCTGCTTGGAAGTCCCGATATTAGTTGAAAAGGCCGACGCGTTTCAAGGCTCAATGCCTCTTCTTCTTGGGCTGTTTATTAAAACGTGACACCGAAAGCTCACATGACCTGATTCCCAGCTTTTAAGTAATGGCCCCCAGTGGTTGTTTCGTGCAAGTGTCTTTTGATGCATCTTGGGAAAAGTAGTCTCTCATATGAGCAAACACTTCATTTCCTTTAGTGGGATCGGTACACATTTATTATTTAAACCATTGTTGTCCTTAGTAGGATTCAGAAATTACTGCAGGCTTGGTTAGCATTGGGCGCTGTGCTTTAATAGTGTAGATTTGTGCTACTCCACAGCCCCATGTCAGTAATCGATGGTGCTCCTCTCCACGGCAGGGCAGCCGTGAAATAATTGTTTTTTCCAAAAGCCCAAAGCTTGCGAGAGGTCACACGACATCGCTCCTGCCCTCAGACATCATGTTGCAGCCTGCTTGGAAGTCCCGATATTAGTTGAGAAAGCCGACGCGTTTCAAGGCTCAATGCCTCTTCTTCTTGGGCTGTTTGTTAAAACGTGACACCGAAAGCTCACATGACCTTATTCCCAGCTTTTTAAGTAATGGCCCCCAGTGGGCGTTGTTTCGTGCAAGTGTCTTTTGATGCATCTTGGGGAAAGTAGTCCCTCATGTGAGCAAACAGTTAATTTCCTTTAGTGGAATCGGTGCACATTTATTATTAAATGATGTGATTTAATCAAAAGGAGACTAGCTCATATTTATTTAAGATTACAAAAACAAGAAGACTCTGGTATGTTTCATCACGGAGTGGGAACACCTGGTGAGTGTGTTCATAAAGCCCTCACCCACCAACCTAGTTGGTGGCATGCTTCATCATCGGGCCCACCCAGTAGCACCTAGCGTGCTCCGGGTGTGCTTCAACGCAAGGTGAAGTTACACCGAAACGCGTAGATCTATACGTGATGTCAGCCTTTGTATTGCAAAAATAAAGCAGATTTGATACCGCTATTGGGTGTGCGACCTATTTTTTCCCTTTCCGGGGAAAAGTTGTTGGATATATATATATGTATATATATATATATATATATATATATATATATATATATATATATATATATATATATATATATATATATATAACACCAAAGAAAAAAATACCGAAGCCACAACTCCAGGACATCTTGGCATTTATTTCAGTGCAATGGTAGCATATTTCTTACATGTTTTGGCTAAACAGCCTTGTTCACATGTGAGTATAATCAAACTGTTAATGGCTCAGTACCTTAAATCCTCATGGGCATGTGACAAGGATAAAATCCTACAGTTCCCAGCATGCACCAGATATCCAAATACAAATCAAGAACTGTGTACTGTCTCCAATGATAATGCTTAAAAGCTATTTCTTAGTTCCAGGATGTTACTGATAAATAAAAGTGGATGTTGAAAAAATAATAACAGTCACAGTGTTGCTCATTTTATGCAGCCATCAGATTAATATCTCTCTTTAAATGCACAAATCCGTTAGAGTTTGCAGGAAGAGAAACTTCTCCTCTCCCTTTCTCACCTCCGTGACCAGCATCTCAGGGTAATCCTAATATTTACACGAAGACAAGCGGGACATGCTCCCCAAAATTAGTCCAGAAGAAAGTCTCCAAATGTTGGGAGCTCCCATCCCTGCAGGGCAGCTTCGAAAACGGGTATGGAGAGTCCCGTGATCAACATCACACCAAAGAAAAGAATACCAAAGCCACAACTCCAGGACAGCTTTTGCTTCCAAACGCACCGGGACATTTTGTTTCTGTTGCCTTGAATGTAAATATTCACGCTGAACGAAATTGAGCCCTGACAGTCTTGTGTTATTGGAAAAAGACGAGTGCTGAGGATATATATGCCAGACCTAAAAATCAAAAGGTTTTGGCAAATGCCAGGTCTGAAAATCAAAAGGTTTTGACTCACAACAGACCTAAAAAGTGCTATAAACACTAAAAGTACATTGCAAATTGAAGAACAAATCATTATGCCAGAGCATTGTAAAATCATTGCCCTTGTTAGCAAATGCTCAGGTAGGAAGAGCGGGTGCTATATACACAAGTAAAACAGGGAAATGAGAGATCAAATTTCGTGTGGAGGTATGGGAAGGGGATAGGCATGGAAGGGCAGGAAGGGATAGGAGGTCAGACATAAGACGGGGAGGATGGCAGCAGATGGGGAAATTTGGAATGAGGGGGTAGTGGGTGGGGGATAGGGCAAGAGAAGTGGGAAATGGTGAGAAGGAAGGGGGAGCCAGAGACGAGGAAGGGAAAGGGCGAGTTGAGGGCACTAGTTAGGATCCCCAATATTTATCGAGGAGGTGCATTTTGATGTCTTCTTTGAAGCTGGAGGAGGAAGGGTTACATCGTAGGTCTTTAAGGAGGGCATTCCAAGTGTTTGGGGCATTTCCGGAAAAGAAGAGGGACTGAGTGGATTTCTTGTTTTGCAGGGGACGGACTAGAAGGATAGTGTTGGTGCTTCTCAAGGGTCGTGTGCAGGCTGCTTTGCAGATTTTATTAGTCAGGTATGGTGGTGTATTTTGATGGACGACTTTGTGGGTGTGATGCAAGCAGTTTTGTAGGCGGATATGCCTTCAATGGGGAGCCATTTAAGGGTTTTGAGGGCAGGGGAGATGTGGTCGATGTGCTTACCGTCGGTGATGAGCCTTGCTGCAAGGTTGAGCATAGATTTCAGAGGAGCAAGGTGGACCTTGGGGATTCCGGTGAGGATGGCATTGCCGTAGTCAATGCATGAAAGGACAAGAGATTGGACAACTGATTTAAAGTCATCAGTAGGGATAAAGGGCTTAATTTTCTTTAAATGACGGAGAGTGGAGAGGACTCCTTTAGCCGAGTTTTTGATGTGCACATTGAGAGTTAGGCTATTATCGATGGAGATACCAAGGGATTTTTTTACGGAGTTGGACAAGGATAGGGAGCAGTTGAGGGCATTGAGGTCGGAAATCCAGGTTTGAATGGGGAGATGGTTGTTTTTAGGGGAGAAGAGAATGATTTCAGTTTTTTGGGGGTTGAGTTTGAGATGGTTTAATTGGAACCAGGATTGAATCATGGTGAGGGTGTTGTTAAGGTGCAGAATGTCTGCATGGGTTTTGATCTTATAGTAGAGTTGTGTATCATTGCCATAAAGGTGGTAGTTGATACCTGACATAGTTGTATGAGGTCATTGGTCCCAAGAAGATTGGTGAGAAAGATGATTGTGGGATCATCGATATCCTTCCAATCGAGGTTAAGATCTCCAAGGAAGAGATTTTTAGACTTGGATATTGAGGATTGTGTTAGAAGGTTGGATAACTCATCAACGAAGGGGTGAGGACATCCGTGCGGGTGGTAGATATTATGTAGTGAATTGGGAGGGAGCCTTGAACTTTTAGTTCTGCTGCAAGGTATTCGAAGGTGGAGAGTTCAGGTTTGTTAACAAGGGAGAGCTAAATATAATCTTTGAAGATGATGGCTAAACCACCACCTATTCTGTCATGTCTGTCTTTTCAGAGGATGGAGTAACCTGGAGGGGAGAGTAGGTCAAGTATGCTCGTAGAATGGTCATTTAGCCGGGTTTCCGTGAGGAACGCGATGTCAATGGATTCGCTAAAGATCGTTTCAGCGATTTCAGTGGCATGTCGGACTGCGGATCGACAGTTCACAAGCATGTAGGCGAGTGGTTTTGTTAAAAATTAGAAGGCGATGTGAACATTACCGGCGCCATCTTGTCCCACTTATGCCTCTGCGAGCGCGTAAGCGGCAGCCATTTTAGACACTGTGACCATGCCGTAACATTGTCGATCACCTGCACGTCTCCCCGACCTCGCAATCATCCCCCACGCACTGGCAGCCCCCAAGCACACATGCTAGAGTCATAAAACATTCTCAGCGCAACCCTGCCCCCGGAGCCACTTCCCGTGCCGAGCCCACATGCCCTTTCATCCCTAGTCTCCTCCCCTGCACCTGGCTGCTCGATCCGATCCCAGGCCATAACCAACCCCTGCGGATACAGTTTATTGCTCCCGTACAGTAGGATCTCGCCTCCCATCAAAGGAGCCGGAATTAATCAATGCCACAACCCCATGAGATCCAACCGATTGCGCGTATTTCAGCTCCTGCCGGAAGGCCCAGCTGCGCGATAACAATCACCTACTGAGACCAGGGTGGGGTACAGTACTGTTGATATGTGTGGGAATGGGCCTGAAGCGGGGATTCCAAACACGGTTTACAATGCATCAAAGTAATATCAGGAATGTGTTACACTGCAATAAAGAGTTCAGATTATGTATAAAAGGCCAGGCCACAGAGATGCAGGGAGAGCACCTCGAGAAGACACCCCGTTTGTCTGACCAGACGTGTTTTCCTTCGAAGAAATAAATCAGTTTCCTGCTTTCCAATTGCCAGCGCCCGCCTCTTTATTTGATAACTACGGAGTGAATTAGAGGCGACTAACGCCAAGCAGTGCTTGAGGATATCTGGGGAAAATCTGCTTATTCAACAATTGGCGTCCCAACGCGGGGCCCATCAGCGACACGTGGGTCCAGTGAGAGAGGTCCTAACGACAGAGCGAACGACTGCAACGATCGGGAAGAGCTCCTGTCCGAAAGACCCTCGTCTGGCAGCCGATCATCCGACCTTCACTGGTTCTGAATGGACATCTCTCGAGTGATCTACGGTCCTGACTGGGATCCCACAGGAGTGCCGCGGCAATAACGGAGAGGCCGATCGGGTGCTGGAAGTGGAAGACGAGAAACAGTCCATACGGTCCGGGTAAGGTCGTGCAGCAGGTCTGTTTTTGATTGATTGATTGTTTGTTTGGAAAATACTAGTATTACTCATCGATTGGTTCGTTTAGCCTTCGTTGCTACTCGATATATTGGTTCTTTTTGAGATATTCTCTGTTTGCAAACAACGAAGAATAGAAATATTCTGTCTAGTCTTTGCAGGTAGTGAAGGATAGGTAGTGCGGACCTTTGCCCACCATTATTTGAGATCTTCACTTGTCCGATATACGTCATGCCTATCTTCTCCCCACTGATTGGTAATTGGTTCAACCCGGACCGTTTATTAGAGGTAGATCATCCAGCTCCACTGGAAGGCACCCCTAATAAGGACATGTATGTTAGATATGGACTAGTCGCCGTAGCTTACAGTAAACTATGGCATAAAAATACTATGAAAGATCGAGAAAGTCAGTGGCCACTGATGGGATCTTTTGACCTTGCTAAAATCGAAGCGCTAGAGATAGCCCTTCGCAAAAATAAAACGACGCCAACCATGCTTGATAGTCTCGGCATGTGGCGTAAAGAAGCAACGCAACGTAAGAAGAGAGACGAAGCAAAGAGCGATAAAGAGCTACGAAAAGCAGCTCACTTAGCTGGTAAAAAGTTGGAAGAAGAAATAAAGGAAAGAGAAAAAGCTAGAAAAGAACAAGAATCAGAAACCTCAGGCCAGTGCCCTGTTAGAACACCCTCAGCGCTTTACTCTGAGCTCCCATCAAAGCAAAGGACAGACGATGATTTACTCTTAGGTCCCCAAATCATCTATATGCCTCCTCCTTATGCCCCTACCCATCCCTTAGAACAGCACCTGGAACCCCAGAACTTAACCGAAGGTAGTGCCAGGGCCTCGGTACCCACGGCCTCCGCGCCAACCGAGCCTCTCGTACTAAACACCTCATCAAAAGGCACCTCAGAAATGATCGAAAGCAAAGAGAAAGAGCCGGCGAGAATTCCCCGTTTAAGCAAAATTAAACGGGCCGGCATCGAGAAAATAGTTAAGACCTTAGTTGATAGGAAAGAAGCCGAAAAATATATAGCAGACACGTGTAAACTCTTACGCTGGCAATTACAAACGACATTTCGTCGTGCGTTTTTGTTATCACACCCTCACAGCGCACAAAGAAAAATACAAGAATATAGGTCCCGGCCGACTCATGACTCCATATAGGAAGGTAGACACGGGAGACGAGAGCAAATGTGACGTAGCAGAACTCTTCTCCTACACCCTAGAAGTCTTCCGCCACCTTGTAGAACAAGGGTGAATAGTCAAGAGCGCCACATCTGTAATAGCCGAACCCCCGATAGAGAAATTTGACAATATGATGCCCATAAAGGAAGCTGCCCCCTACTGGGTCCCCCCTAGAGGACAGGGAACTCACGACGACATAAATCATCAGGACGCAAAAAGAAGGGTAGTTTACAGCTGGGTATATCAGCCCTGGGATAGACAGGACATCCTGGCGCTCCGCAAATCCTTGCCGGACTTGCGAAAGAATCCCACCGCGTTCTATACGGAATTAGGTACCGCTTTAGGATCGACAATTATGACCCTTGCCGACATCGACTTGTTCTTTGGGCTATGTCTACCAGCTGACGTGTGGAAATCCGGAAAATCAACCACAATGACCTGTTCGGACATTCCTGGGAACAACTCGACAATCTAGATAAGCAACAAAACCCTGGACAGAAACCCCTAAAAGCCATACTAGACCTCCCAGATAAGATCGTACAAAAAGTAAAGACCCTAATCCCGGAGAAAAAGGTAGACTGGTCAATAGTAACAGCTTGCCGCCAGAAACCCCAAGAAGACGTCTCCGAATACTTCTCCCGGTTCGAAACGGTGTTCTCCGATTACAGTGGACAGGAAATGACCACTGCAACCGGACATCACTTGTTTGTACAGATTTACGTTAAAGGTCTGTTACCGGAAGTTTTGCAGAAATTACAAACCAGTGAAAGCAGTTGGGCTGCCTCAAAGCCCGCGGCCATCCTCCAAATGGCCCAGTATTACGAACATCAGAAGAATGAAAGCGATAGAGCTTCCGAAAGGAAAAAGAAAGATTTAAAGGAACGAGTTATGATAGCCCAATTACAAGGTATGAATATAGGCAAAGAACAATACAAGGGAGGTTATCAACAGAATACTCCTAGAACTCCACCGCCCAGAAACAACGCACTCGTACCCTACGCTGGACGTAGAGACTTAGGCGAGAACCATTGTGCTTTTTGTAAAGAGTACGGGCATTGGAAGTCCCAATGTCCGGTCCTGTTAGAAATGAATAGGAACAAAGAGACAAGAGAACTAGCGAATGGACCGAGAAATAGAGGATGTGGACGAGGGTACGCAAACGACGCTAGTGACGAAAGGCCAGGTAGAATGAATACATTTAACCGTCCCCGACAGAATCAGTACCACCAATCTGACTGCGACATCGCATACGACTATGCATAGGACTGCCAGTCGAGCTCTATGTTGACCAGCAAGCACTTATGTTACCGCAAAGGTCCTAGGCACAAAGTCTCCATTTCTGGTAGACACAGGAGGAACACGTAGTGCATTATCCAAACGACTGATTCCAAGGGCACCCTTGTCTGGCTCACACGTGACATCAATAGGATTTGAGGGTACGCCCTCCACCAACTCCTTGTCCAAACCGATCCCTTTTGACCTTGAAAACAATATCACTGACACGACATTCCTCCTCTCCTCCAATACCCCAGACGCCATTATGGTTCTTGACTTGCTGAAGTATTTTCGAGCAACTATTAGGTGCTCGCCCGACGGAGTCCGAGTCATCCTATATGACAACCCCAGCCTACTCAGATCTTGCCCTCCACGACACACGTACCCCATTACTGACGCAGACATGTCCCTACTTGATACTCTACCATCGCACTTATGGACGAAAGCTGACTCAGACGTAGGACGAATGATGATAGACCCAGTGCATGTGACTGTACGACAGGACGCGACCCTACCGAAAGTACCCCAGTACAAGATATCACCAGAAGGCGAGAAAGCACTAATTGAAATAATACAGTCGCTAGTAGACGCAGGAGTAGTAGAAGAAGTAGTAAGCAATATCTGCAACATCCCAATTCTACCGATCATCAAAAGGCAAGGAGAGGGAGATGAGAAAGCGTACCGTTTCATTATCGACCTACGAGAGGTCAACAAGATAGTTGTGCCACAGTACCCTGTGGTCTCTGACATCACCACCATCCTGACCCTGATCCCGTCCACTGCCACCACCTTCACTGTCATCAACCTAAAAAATGCCTTCTTCTCCATACCCATTCACCCAGACAGCCGCTACCTCTTCGGATTCACCCTGAGATCCCGCTCGTATAGATTTTGTCGAGCACCCCAGGGGTTCACCGAAAGCCCGAGTATCTATAGCCAAGCGCTCAAAAAACAGCTAGATGCAGTTCAGTTACCGGACGGAGTGGTGTTGATACAGTATGTCGATGATATCCTTTTAGCAGCCGACACCACTCCACTTGCAATCACAGCCACCATCCAGCTCCTACACTTCCTTGCAGAGAATGGTCACAAAGTTTCCCGAAAGAAGTTGCAGTTTTGTAAATCCCAAGTGACATATCTAGGACACCTCTTATCAAAGGAAGGGAGGAAACTCACACCTGACAGAATCCAGACTATCCTAGACACTCCCATCCCTAAGAGTCAGAAGCAAGTCCGCTCTCTGGTAGGCCTCACCTCATTCTGCCGACAGTGGTTGCCGAACTTTAGTCTCATTGTCAAGCCCCTACTTTCCCTTCTAGCCAAAGATGTTCCTTTTCCCCTCCCTTGGACCCCTGAATGCCAGACCTCTTTCAAAGAATTGCGAGACGCCCTTTGTTTGGCACCCGTTTTAGGAACCCCAGACTACTCCAAACCATTCTCCCTTTTCACACACGAAAGAGAGGGTTGTGCATTATCTGTCCTGACACAATCGATTGGCCCCAAACAGTGCCCTTGCGCCTATTTCTCAGCCACTCTTGACCCCGTAGCCAGAGCATTACCAGCTTGCCTACGAGCTGTTGCAGCCGCAGCAGTTTCGATACGACAGAGTGAAGGAATTGTGCTTTCCAACCCCCTTACAGTGTTAGTACCCCATGCTGTTGACACCCTCCTGAATCAGACCAAGACCCAGCACCTGACTAGTGCACGACTGACTGGATACGAGTTGACCCTATTGGCACCACAAATTACTCTAAAACGATGCACCACTCTAAACCCGGCTACATTGTTACCACTGACTGAAAACGACCCTAATGTAACTCCCCTACATGACTGTGTAACCCTCACCGACGAACAGACGAAGAGTAGAGTAGACCTCCGAGACATTGCCTTCCCAGAACCTGACAGAGAACTATGGGTAGATGGCTCGTGCATCAAACTCCCCGATGGCACCACCTCAGCCGCATATGCCGTCACCACAGCCCGAACCATTATTGAAACAGCCCGAATTGCCCAGCGATCTGCACAGGCGGCAGAACTGATTGCCCTCACACAAACATGTATCTTACCAGCAGGGATGACAGTAAACATTTACACGGACAGCCAGTATGCCTTCGGGGTAGTTCACCATTTTGGGCTCCTATGGAGAGAAAGGGGATTCCTGACCTCACACGGCACACTGATCTTACATGGAGATCTAGTCTCCGCCCTGACCGAAGCAGTCCTCCTCCCCAAACAGCTAGCAGTAATCAAATGCCAAGCACATAAGAAAGTAACGGACATTATAGGACAGGGAAATGCACTAGCTGACATCACTGCCCGAACCACAGCTGAAAACAGAACGACGACACGAATGTATGTGACCAGGTCACAAGCAGAGAAATGGACAGACGCTAGGACCACTATAAGAGATATCCAACTGACGAGTACACCACACAAACTGACTGAATGGGCTCGGGTAGGACTAAAAGACGATGAAGGCTGCTGGAGGACAAAGGACAAAGACAAATGGCTGTTACCTAATGTATATCTGATCCCCATATTGACCAGGGCACACTTACCCGCACACATAGGATCCGCTCCCATGACTGAACTGATTACTAGAGTATGGCATAATGACAAGATAGCAGATTCAGCAAAATGCCTAGTTCAACAATGCATGGTATGCCTACAACACAACCCAGGGAAAGGGACGGTAGTACCACGGGGAAGGTTTGGGATCCCTGACCATCCCTTTGAAATCCTCCAAATGGATTACATTCAGTAAGAAAGGTGTCATGGTCTGAAATACGTCCTAGTTATTGTGTGCGCATTCAGCAAATGGGTGGAAGCTTACCCCACTCGCGACAAAACCGCCACCGCTACTGCAAAGGTGTTGTTAAAAGAGTTTTCCCCACGCTATGGCCTTTGTAGAATTTTATGGAGTGACAATGGCCCCCACTTCGTAGCCGAAGTTATCCAACTCATATTGAAGGGGTTGGGAGTAAAACAAAAGTTCCACGCAGTTTTCCACCCCCAATTTGCAGGCCTGGTAGAAAGGCACAACGCCACACTGAAGCTAAAGCTAGCAAAGATAGTTACCACCACAGGACTGAAATGGCCTGAAGCCCACTAGCATTGCTATCAATGCGCTCCACCCCAACCAGACACCACTTGACCCGTACGAGGTTGTCTTTGGCCGGCCAATGAACATTTGGGCCGCGCTGAAGCCAACCTCCATCCATGATGTCCCGGACATCCTAATGTCAGATTATCTGAATAATCTTACCAAAGAACTAACTGTTATCCACCAACAGGTGCAGCAAGCCATACCAGAGGCATTCAGGGGCCCCGGACACGACATCAAACCTGGAGAGTATGTCTTAATCCGGAATTTTCGGAGATCGAAAAGTCTGGAACCCAGGTGGATGGGCCCCTGGCAAGTCTTGATCACCACCCGAACTGCACTTCGAGTGGAAGGGAAGACAAATTGGCTCCATGCGCACCACTGCAAAAGAATATCCCCAACCCTGACAACGAACGAAAACGTGGACACCAAAGAAGAGCTCCTGAACAAAGACCGACCAGCCCTGAGTTGTTACCCGTAATCAGAGACACTCGAATTGGCAGAATTTTCTGATCCCACTGTGCCATCCAGAAAAGGGTACAACTTGCGACGAAAGGAAAGTGCTTCGGCAAAGCAGACTACTAACTAAGTCAAAAATCTCAGAGCGGTAGCTAACACTGCAAAGGCTACCAGGAGAGACGCCAGACAAAGTATGCAGTCCTGCCAGTCACCGAGCCTCTTGAAGGTGATGGAAGATCCCAGACGACCGAAGACCCACTGCATAGACCCCAAGACTGCTGAGCTGCATAGCACAAAGACAATTGTACTTTTCATTGCATCCCTCATCTGCGTCTTACTAATGGTCACAGTTTGGATCATAGCAGAGAGTGCTCCTGCTCAACGGACAATATCACCCACTATGCAGCCCACCACAAAGAAAGAACATTATCTGGTCTCACTGTTACCCCATCTCCGAGAACGACGCAAAGAATTTTGGAACAACTCCTTTGTACAACTGCTGCATCAACACAACCTTGCTGCCAATGCCACGAACTGTTGGATCTGTGGGCTGCTACCACATGCAACTGAACATTCTATTCCTTTCATCCCTTCACACTTCTCTGTTCATGGGTCCTGCCTTGCCTGGTTAATGCTCCTGCAAGAGAGCTACAAAGACAATGCTACATCTGACGGAACAATCACACAGTTCTGCAACGAGTTCTGGCTGAACAAAACTGGAAAAACCTCTGCTCCCTTTTGCCCTCTGACCTCAAACACAACCTTTCAAATGAACATTCCGGAAAAAGAACAAATCGAAATGCAAGTGTTCAACAACCCAGCCAGACCCACCTTCTCATATCTGCGAAAACGGACTGCTGCAACTCTGACTGTGGCCCTATCTGTGGTGAACGTCTAAGGCCTTGTTTGCATTGAGGGCCATGGGACGAAAATCGTGGGCCACAGCTCCTGCCCTATAAAAAGGACTCTGAACACTGCTGATCCCCCTTCATTTGTTACATCACCAAATATGTACTTTGTCTGCGGTACAAAAGCTTACACCTGGCTCCCAAAAGGCTGGGGGGGCACTTGCTACATCGCCTTTGTCATTCCTCCAACGTACGTAGCACCAGCAAGCTATCACAGACAAAAACGCTCAAAGGACACAGAGCAAGCAGACTTCACCGCATCACAGTTGCTCAATGCAGCAAAAGGACTCATCCCTCTGTGGGGCCCGATGGCAAACAGTCGAGCCTTCCGACATCTGACCCAAGCAGTCGAACCAGCTTTGAACATCACAGCCAGCATCCTCACCAACAACACAGCTGAGCTGCAGGTGGTCCGCCTTGTGGCTTTGCAGAACCGCCTTGTTCTGGATGTGGTACTAGCGGCTCGTGGAGGAGCATTCCGCATCATCGGTGCCAGCTGTTGCACCTTCGTCTCAGACTACTCACCTTCCGTCTACAAAGCAATCGAACACCTACACAGACTGGCATCAGAGATCCATCAGGGACAAGGAGGTTGGACACTTGGAAGCTGGTTATGGAACATTTTGAAAGACTAGGGCTGGAAACTGTTGATGATAATATTGGTGCCAGTTTTTGTAATATGTGGTTGCTGCCTCGGGATACAATGTATACCGCCCTTATGCTCTCTTTTTACGATCTCGATATGCCCTAAGACTTTGGACACTAAATTTGAAAATATGAAAGCATTGTATGACAGAGAGATACAGAATATTATGAACATCGACATAGATTGACAAGATGACGAGGCATGTTCAAAGGAAGGACTGTTAAATATTAGAATGCAATGTGAACATTACCGGCGCCATCTTGTCCCACTTAGGCCTCTGCGAGCGCGTAAGCGGCAGCCATTTTAGACACTGTGACCATTCCGTAACATTGTCGATCACCTGCACGTCTCCCCGACCTCGCAATCATCCCCCACGTGCTGGCAGCCACCAAGCACACATGCTAGAGTCATAAAACATCCTCAGCACGACCCTGCCCCGGAGCCACTTCCCGTGCCGAGCCCACATGCCCTTTCATCCCTAGCGCACGAACAGGCCCTTCGATAGTCTCCTCCCCTGTACCTGGCTGTTCGATCCGATCCCAGGCCATAACCAACCCCTGCGGATACAGTTTATTGCTCCCGTACAGTAGGATCTCGCCTCCCATCAAAGCAGCAGGAATTAATCAGTGCCACAACCCCGTATTTCAGCTCCTGCCAGAATGCCCAGCTGCGCGATAACAATCACCTACTAAGACCGGGGTGGGGTACAGTACTGTTGATATGTGTGGGAACGGGCCTGAAGCGGGGATTCCAAAGACGGTTTACAATGCATCAAAGTAATATCAGGAATGTGTTACACTGCAATAAAGAGTTCAGATTATGTATAAAAGGCCAGGCCACAGAGATGCAGGGAGAGCACCTCGAGACAACACCCTGTTTGTTTGACCAGACGTGTTTTCCTTCGAAGAAATAAATCCGTTTCCTGCTTTCCAATTTCCAACGCCCGCCTCTTTATTTGATAACTACGGAGTGAATTAGAGGCGACTAACGCCAAGCAGTGCTTGAGGATATCTGGGGAAAATCTGCTTATTCAACAGTTTGGGTTACTATTGGGGCTGGGCAAGAGTGAATGGTGGTGAGTTGAGGAGGCGGCCTGGGTGAGACAGGAGAGAGTGTGGTTCTGTTCGTCCCCCGTATAACGGGAATGTTGGAGTAGTGTGATGTATGATTATTGTTAGATGAGCTGGGATGGTAGGAGTTGCATAAGTCAGTAAGGTTGGACAGGGAGAGATGGCAGGATGTGTGGAGAGGTCTATGAATAGTATACGGCAGCGGAGAGGAGTAGTTCTCCAAGATGTGTGCTTGGTGGGGTTTTTTTTTCGGACTGCGTAAGGGGAGTTTGACTGACCACGGAGGGTTTTGGAGCTGTGAGAATTGAAATCTATTCTAAGACAGGTGAGATCTCTCGTCAATATGGAGAGGTTGCGTTCTATGCTGTGTAGAGACTGGGTTATTAGAGTGAGGGGGACATAGGCTGAGGGGGAGGCAGATAGGGAGTTCAGTATTGGCTGCAGGAGGAGGTCTGTAATTTGGAGGGAGTAAGGAACGTGGGGGGTAGGAGGAGTGCAAAAGTTGTGATGGGTGGGGGTAAGATTGAAGGAGGGGCATGGTAGGTCAGTCAGGTGGTGGTTAGAGTTGCGATAGGGCAATGCTGGCAATTAGGGGGTGGGAGGACACAAGCAAGGTCAACACTAGAAGGGAGATGAGATGGAAGGTCAGGCTGGGGCAGGAGTGTGCATTGAAAGTGGGTACTTGAGGAGAGGGAGGACAGTGCAAGAGAAGAGAGGGGGGACAGGTCAGTGAGGTTAGTTGGGCGACTAGACGCCTAGTATGAATTAGGCGAACAACCATACCGAAAATATCTTGCTAAGGGTGTCTCAGCGCCAACAAGTTTGAAGATTTCTGCCCTAGACGATACAAAAACATACAGTTTCCAGTTACCACTACACATAATGATGAACCCTTCCTCCTATGAGATAATCACAATAATGACAGAAGAATAAAAGCATTTGCAACTGAAACCAACCTCCTAAGACTAAGCCAATGTGAAACATGGATTATGAATGGAGGTTTAAAATGTGCCCTCTACCGTTCAAACAGATTTACACCATACGTGGTGAATATGATAGCACTAAAATAAATCTCCTTTATGAGCTGCTGCTTAACAAACAAAGTGCAACATACTATGAACTTTTAAATCACAAACAAAAAAACAAGTATTTGCAATGCAATAGGTTTCGCATTAGGAGAGATTGAGCTATTGGCATTGTAAATGACAATTTTTAGGTCTCGCCTGTCGATGCGCATGCGCATCGAGCTTGCGAGACTATGGGGGCTTATCCACTCTTTATCCAACTTGCAAGGAATCGTGGCGATTCCTTGCAGTGCCCGTGACTTTTAAGCTCAATGCGCATGTGCATTGAGCTTAAAAGCGCGTGCACAGCCGCCCGCATTCCTCCGACACCTTTGAAGTGAAGCTTAGCTTCACTTCAAAGGCCCGGCTTCTTCACACCCACATGCCGCTCTGCCCCGCTCCGCCCCCTCCCCTGAGTCATCCTGCCTGCCCAGACTTCTCCTCCCCCCTACTTACATCCCGCTTTCACTTGTTAACTTTACCGCTGTCCGGGTGGTTCCATGTTATTTCTTTAACTACCTGCTTGTGACTGCCCGTCCTCGTGCTGGCACTGTGCTTTCCTCTGTGAACTTTAGGACTTCTCCATATAACTGTGGCATTCCAGAAATTCGTCATTGGAACGCAACGTGCAATGCATTGACCCGACGTTGCTCTTTGATTGCGCACCTAGAAACCTTGACGCGCAAACCAGCTTCATTCTCCTTGGCTGACACACCCAGCAGCCTTTACAGACGGACAACAGCGTGTACAACAGCTTTGTGCCAATACTAACGTGCACACCAGCTTTGTGTCCATTTTATGTACACAGCAGCTCCATGCTCTATCGCTCACGCGCACAGCGACGCTGTGTGCACTTTAATGCTCATTCGCTGGCACGCACAGCACATTTGTGCAAGTATTTGCATGTCTACCCTGCAATCCTTTCGCTGACACGCACAGCTTGATTTTAAAATTGTGTGTATAAGTTACAGTTCACTCGCTGATGCACACAGCAACTCCGCGGCGCTGACGCGCACAGTTGGATTTTAAATTGCGTGCCTACTTTACAGTTTACTCACTGATGCGCACAGCAGCTCCATGCTTTCTTGCAGACTCGCACAGCAGTGCCCAGTGCAGACTTTTACGTTCTTTCGCTGACACGCAGAGCACTTTTGTACAAGTATTTGGTCGTCTACCCTGCAATCTTTTCGCTGGTACGCACATCTTGATTTTAAAACTGCGTGTCTAGTTTACAGTTCACTCGCTGATGCGCACAGCAACTCTGCTGACGCGTTTAGCTGGATTTTAAATTGCGTGCCTACAGTACAATCGCACAACACTTTAGTACAAGTATTGCGTGTCTACTCTGCAATCTTTTCGCTGATGCGCACAGCAACTCTGAGTGCAGTCTCTTTCAATCGCTGACACACACAGCACGTTCCCATCTAATTGTGTGTATACAGTACAACATATTATATCCTATGTCTTCATTAACAATATAGTGTATCTGTACTGAATATATATCCAGCATTTCAGACTGCATTTCAGAGCTTTTAGAAATGTTTATGGCTTTTTTTTTTTTAAATTCTTTAGCATTGGCTACAGGAAACAAAAATGCTAAAGATTTACAAAAAAAACCCATAAACAATTCTAAAAGCACTAACTCTAATGCTGCGAGACCTATTGCATTTTCAATGCTTGTTTTATTTATGTGTTGGTTTTGAAAATAGATACATTAATAGCATTGTCATTTACAATGCCAATAGCTTAAACTTTCGCAAATGTGACACCTATTGCATGTGTAATGCAATATGTGTTGAGAGTGAGTGATTGAGTCAGTGAGTGAGCATGAGTGGGAGAGTCATTCAGTGAGTGGGAGAGTCAGTTAGTGAGTGAGAGAGAGTGGTTGAGTCGGTCAGTGAGAGTCTGGACAGTGAGTGAGTGAGTCAGTGAGTGGGAGAGACAGTGAGTGAGAGAGAGTGGGCGAGTCGGTCAGTTAGAGTCTGTTAGTGACAGTGAGTGAGTGAGAGAGTGGGAGAGTCAGTTAGTGAGAGAGTGAGAGTGAGAGTGGGAGATTGTTAGTGAGAGTGAGAGAGTTAGTTAGAGTGAGAGAGTTAGTTTGAGTGAGAGTCAGTGTGAGTGAGAGAGTCAGTGTGAGTGAGTCAGTGTGAGTGAGTTAGTGTGTGTCAATGAGAGAATGAGATTCTGTGAGAGTGTTAGTTAGAGTGTGAGAGAGTGAGAGTCTGTGAGAGTGTCAGTAAGAATGTGATAGTAAGTGAGAGTGAGTCAGCCATTAATGCGAGGCATTTACAGGTAGGGTGAGTACTCTAAAGCTCAACTTTCATTGTGACAATGGTTCGAATATACTGCCATTGCCACTGGGTATTGTACTTATGTCAACATAATCCTGCATCAAATGGCGTTGGCGTTCAGGGATATTTGTGCAGTTTTAAACGTCCTAAAAGCAGTGCTTACAAGGAGTGTGCATTTTATTTGCAGTTTTAAAGATCAATAAAGCAGTGCTTACAAAGGGTGTGTGCGATAAAAAGAATGCTTCCAGACTTCTTGTATTAACTTTAAGTTGCGTAGGTTCCAACATTAGTGCTAGGAGTGCGCAGTGTGCGCGTACCAAGCTACTATTCAAGAAATAAAAATACTTAACATCCGCCTGTGATTGTTAGCTTGGGTGGTTGGGGGGGGGGCTGAGCACATACTTATAACTCTGTTAAAGATCATTAAACCAGTGCTTACAAAGGGTGTGTGCGATAATAAAAAAGTTTGCACACTTCTTGTATTACATATATTTGTAGATTGCTTTCATAATATAACTTCCCTTGCAAAGTGTTGGACCCGGCCTCATGGCGTGGTCCTACCCCTCCCGCATGGCGGGCCCAGGACGACATCGGCCCTCCACCCAGCATCGGGCAGCCCTTTTGCCCGACACTGCACGCCCCAACATTGCTGGTCCGGCCACCATCCCGGACCCCCACTACCGACCTGGCTCCATCTTGGGCCCACCATGTCACGACCACGTGGCCTCGGCCCCGGCCAGGCCCCAGCGAAGCCCAGACATCGAGGCACCAAGATCCACCCAGGTGGTCGAGTGGCCACTTGACAGATCCCGGAGAAAAGGGAGTTTCGATGGCCCTCCAGCCGTCCCCGGACGCCTAGTATCGATCGCCCTCCGGCCTCCCTGGGCGCTGGCTCCACCCCCCTGCTGGGTGTCTGGACACCATCATCCCGGCCCCTCTGACCCCCAGGCGAGAGGGTCCAGACATCAAAGGACTCCAGTCCTATATCTGGGCCAGCCTCGGAGTAGGACGTCAGTTGTATCCTGGACTGGAAGCCCTGCTGATGCTGTCACGGCCGACACCAGAAGAACTAATTTCCTGTAACCTGAAGAGACCCTGAGAGCCTGCTGGCGCTGCCGTGGCCCACCTTTGCTGTACCATCTTAAAAGCCTGCTGGCGCTGCCGCGGCTGAACCATCTTGAGAGCCTGCTGGCGCTGCCGCGGCTGAACCATCTTGAGAGCCTGCTGGTGCTGCCGCGGCCTCCTCTCCGTTAAGACCACCTGTCGAGTCCTGCTGGCACTGCCGCGGCTCGATCTCTCGGAACCCCCGGCTCGAGGATTGAGAGCTGTGCGCAGGGTATCCCTTCCTGCATCCATACCGAGACTGTCCCGCTACCCTGTCCCTTTTACGAGACTCTACAGATCCCTCGATCTGCCTGTATATACCGCTGAGACCCAGCAACCTTTATTCTTGATAAAGCCTAAGAACTTAACCTCTTGTGTGGTGTCCGTTTGTAGTGTTGTGGTTACCCTGCTGTACGATCCTAGGAGAGGACCCTCACCCAGGAGGCCTCTCGATAACGCTCGGCTACTTCTCGACGGAGGGGTGGACCTAGGGGTGGTCAGTCAGACCTCTTCTGCCTCCCCCAGGATCGCCTTTCTAACATTGGTGGCAAGCGACGGGAACCGAGCCGACGCAGATCGTACGGAGGGTGATTCACTCAGTACCGAGAAAAACACACTACGACCATGACTACGCAAGAGACAAGACCGACTACGGAATTTCAGAAAGAAAAAATGGAAGATTACAGTCACAAAGAATTAAAACAATTCTGCAAAGACCTAGGCATCGCTACCACTGGGCTAAGCACCAAGGAAGACTTTAAATCAGCCCTACAAGCATGGGTGGACACAGATGATACACCACCCCGGAATGAAGACAACCCGGGACCGAGCGGACGCCCGGATACCGACACGACCCCAGCGGGGGAGAGACCCGTCAATCCAGGCACGAGCCCCCACGAAGACGCCCGAGAGCGGGAGAGGAACCGGCTCCACGAGTTGGAGCTCGCCCGACTCCGGTTGGATGGAGAACTACAGCTGGCGGAAAGAAAAATCGCACTCGAGCAACTACGGCTAGAAGGAGACCTGGAGGAGAAGCGAAGACAAAGAGACCTCGAAGAAAAGAGACTCATGCTCGAGCATGAGCGCGGCCTAAAAGAACTAGAACTCAAGGCCAAAACGAATGAGGCCAACGCCTCCGGGGGCAAGACCTCGCCCCCGCCCTTGGACACAAAGGTGCACATACCCAAGGATGTCGTCAAGGAATACTACAAGAACGACGACATCCAACAGTGGTTCAAAGCCTACGAGGTCGCCATGACCGCACATCGAGTACCCCTCAAGGACTGGGGCGCCGGCCTGTGGGGGAAGTTCGTCAATGAGGGGAGAGACGCCCTGCTAGAGCTCCCCGATGCCGAGATGACCTCGTACGAGCACATGAAAACCGCTCTCCTCACTCGCTATGGACTCACCCCCGAGATGTACCGGCAGCGATTCCGAGACTGTAAAAAAATCCCCGGTACCACTTGGGTGGAATACGTGAACTTTTACAGCAGAGCCTTCGAGGGGTGGATCAAAGGCAGCAAGGTCACCACCTACCAGCAGGTGGTCGACCTCATTATATGGGAACATCTGTCCAACAACTGCTTCATCGAACTCCGGCAGCACCTCCTCTACAGCAAACTGACTGAGCCCCGAAAACTCGCTGTCGAGGCGGATAGATGGGTGAGCACCCGAGTCCGCTGGAGTCTGATGGGAGACTACGGCCGGGGATCCCCGGGGAACCACCGACCACGAGGCGGCGGAGGAGGCCAGAGCAGGGGACGAGACACCCCCACGGGGTCCTCCCCTACCTCCACTTCACCAGCCCTGGGCCAAAGGGGGGTTCCCTTAGCCCGACCCGGGCCCCGCCCGAATGTGACGTGCCACAGATGCCAGCGACAGGGCCACTACGCGAACGACCCCCTCTGCCCGATGAACCAGCGACCCGGCACCACCGGTCCTCCCAACCGCCAAATCGCGGCCGCCGCCCTGGGGGAAGAAAGAGGCGAGGAAGACGACAACGACCCCGAACAGGCCGAGTGGGAGTCCGCCGCCATGATCTTGGCATGCCTGGGTGATCGAGACATGGTCCCCCGAGACCCGATCCCAGGCAACACCCAGAAATATCGCCAATGGGTCACCATCAATGGCCGCCGGGCCGAAGCCCTCCGAGACACTGGAGCCAGCGTAACAGCGGTCCGACGCCACTTGGTGACCCCAGAGCAAATTCTCCCCAATATCATGTGCCCGGTGCGGACGGCGGACAACTCCGAGAGTTTGTGCCAGCTGGCCCGCATCCCCTTCGTCCGGGACGATGCCCCCGTGGACTGCCTCCTCGGGAACGACCTGGAAAGTTCCCCCTGGGCCAGCGTCGAGCGGAGAGAGCATCTGGGGATGCTAGGCCTTCCAGAGTGGGTCTGTGCGACCACCCGCTCCATGTCCGCCCGAGCCTTCGCCCCACCGGAGGATGCTCCGACCGAGGAACCAGAGTGGCCCGCACCACCACCGCCCGCCGTCCCCGAGGACGCCGACCCTGAACCTGGCCCCCAGGGGCCCAACCATGAAGACCTCACCGAGCTCGGCCACCTTCCAGAACTAGGTCAATGGCGCCAAGAAGGTGGCCCCACCCGCGAACAATTCCGGCAGGAACAGAAAACCTGTCCCTCCCTCGAGGGAATCCGACAACAAGCCGCCACTCAAGCCGCTGGAGGCCCCTCGGGGTCCCACTGGGTCTATTGGGACCACGACCTTCTCTACAGCGAGCAGAAAGTTGCCGAACTAGGGGCCAGCCGAGTACTGGTTGTTCCCCTCCGTTTCAGAGACTTCCTCTTGAACTTGGCACACGACGTGCCCCTCGCCGGGCACCTGGGGCAGGATAAAACTTACAGCCGCAAAACAAACAAAAGAAACCTGGTCAGGATCACTGTGAGTGTGCCATGTTAAGTCTGAGACCATGAGTCCATTAATGACACTGTAGTGATATCACTGGGCTATAAAAATTCCCATCAGCCCACCCATCTGGTGGTGTATCGTCACATGGGAGATGTATCATAAATCCAAATCTTCAAGCAACTGAGACTGATGCAAATAAGGATTTTGAGGATTTCAAAGACCACAGTGATTCACTAGTGATGTCTAATGGGGTGCAGTGCGCGTGAGAAAGTGAGAGTGTGTAATAAAATTGACTCAAAAGGACCAAAAATTCAATTTATTCAGTATGGTACTATGGTCAAAACTAAAAACAATGCCTCAATAGTTTTAAATAATAACTAGCCCGAGGCATAGTGCATAGTGGTCGACATGTTTCAGCTAGATGGACTTCTGGGGTACCTCTCGATACGCAAACAGGAGGCAGGGCAGCAGGACGTCCCATCTGCGTCGTAGTGGCTCGTCTAAGCCCTTGATCATCCCCTTCAGCGTTCGGTTAAACCGTTCTACAAGTCCATTCCCTTGGGGGTGATACGGGGTGGTGAACTTATATGTGACCCCGCACTGTTGCCACAGTGATCGCATATGCTTGGAGATAAAGTTTGTACCCCGATCACTAATGACTTCTCGGGGGAAGCCGACTCTGGAGAAGATCCCCATCAGGGCTCGGCCTACTACTGGGGCCGTGATGGTTTGGAGCGGGATGGCCTCAGGATAGCGGGTGGCATGGCCCACCAGAATGAGGATGAAGCGGTGCCCCTGAGAGGTGCGGGGGTCCAAGGGTCCCACAATGTCGATCCCCACTCTCTCGAAGGGGGTGGTGACCACAGGAAAGGGCTGGAGTGGGGCCTTGACTTTTCCCCCGCTCTTCCCGCTGGCTTGACACGTCGGACAGGATCGGCAGTGGTTGTGCACATCGTTGCGCATCTTCGGCCAGTAGAAATGGGTCACCAGGCGGCTGTAAGTTTTACTGAAAAACACGAAGTAGGGGAGGGTCAAAGAGGGCAATAATTTAACGACCAAGGCTACTTAGGCCCTAACAATAGCAAAACAAACAAAAGAAACCTGGTCAGGATCACTGTGAGTGTGCCATGTTAAGTCTGAGACCATGAGTCCATTAATGACACTGTAGTGATATCACTGGGCTATAAAAATTCCCATCAGCCCACCCATCTGGTGGTGTATCGTCACATGGGAGATGTATCATAAATCCAAATCTTCAAGCAACTGAGACTGATGCAAATAAGGATTTTGAGGATTTCAAAGACCACAGTGATTCACTAGTGATGTCTAATGGGGTGCAGTGCGCGTGAGAAAGTGAGAGTGTGTAATAAAATTGACTCAAAAGGACCAAAAATTCAATTTATTCAGTATGGTACTATGGTCAAAACTAAAAACAATGCCTCAATAGTTTTAAATAATAACTAGCCCGAGGCATAGTGCATAGTGGTCGACATGTTTCAGCTAGATGGACAAATGGTCCTAGCTTTCTTCAGGACCCGGTGAAATACTGCAACTGCAAATTTACACAATTAATAAAATACCAAGAGTGTTGAATTTGTACAACAATAATGGATTAATCCTACCAGTTGTTCTGAGCCCAGATGTATACTGGTGGCAATCCAAACATAACGTCTATCCCAGCATTATGTGGAGTGATGCCTCACCTCACCCGGTCACCCACTCGGGAAAAGGGAGGCCCCGCTCTGTCAGAGAGGAAAAATCAAGAAACCTCAGAAAATATCAGGGGTACTTGAGTGCAATTAGTCACTATTCACCTATATTCTACTGACAAAACCTAGTCATTAAAAAGGAGATTCAACCCCAAAGAAACCTGGCAGTGACTATGCAGGGTGGTTATGATGAACTTGGAGAGAAAATGAACTTGCAACATAATTCAAAAACACCCCAAACAAAAAGATATTGATGCTTGAAGAAGACATTCTGTGGACAAAGTCTAGAATAACCCAAGCAAATAGGTAATTGTGCCTGCAAGGGCGATTCTGACCAAGTCCAAATACAATACCATAGTATGGAGTAGGTATTTGTGCTTAAAAAGAATATTCTGAAGAGTAAGTCTAGAATGACCCCAATAACTAGATATTAATGGTTAGAAGGGTATTCTGACAAAGTCCAGGTGCAATGCTATAGTGTGGAGTAGCTAACCAGAGTCCCACCCCAAGCGTCTTACCTGTCCGTCGGTACCTCAGTGTAGGCTTCCGAGAGGGAGTGGAGGTAAACGACGGACAGGCAAGCTCGTCTATATATAGTAGGGTTAAATGGTAATGAGAGGCAGCTGTGTGAAAAACGCGCTAAATCTCGCGTTATATACATGCGCTATACTCCATGCACAAGCGCGTTGAATAAGAGGAGACCAGCGCGCTACACACTGTACCCACGCGCTCCGAAAACAGTCTCTCCGGTGGTAGCGTCGGCTGTGATCAACGCTGAGCGCATGCGCGATGCGAACACGCTCATTCATAACGCATGCGCAAGCCGGCTCCTTGTGTTAGTTTGCAATAGACAGTATACAAACTACACGCATGCGCAGTTGATGTGCGCATGGGTGCAGCAGATGACGGGCGTCATTACGGACGTCAAACAAGCATCTAAGAAGTATTGGCAGATTGTATTTTGAAATATATATATTTTTAAATTTTTAACGGTCAAGTAGATAAGAATAACTACCAGACAATGGGGTGTGTAAAACATATGTGTTAGAAAACATATATATATATACATATATATATTGCCGGTGAAATAAATATGAATAGCTACCAAAACGATGGCCAAAAATTGTCTGTATATTAAGATACACAAAGTTGTTCACCCAAAGAGGTGTATAGATGGCAAAAGGGTATCTGTATAAAACTACATTAGATAAATCACCCAATGTGTTTGGACAACATAATAATACTTGAATAGAGGTCTTACACAGAGTATGTCACTTATGGGGCTCAATCAAACCAGTCATATATTCAATAAACTGTTATACGCAGGTTCTCACTCACAATAAAATGATAGAGTTCACAGGGTTACATGGACAGGTTCTCACTCACAATTAGATGATAAAGTTCTCAGAATTACATGGACAAATACCCGAACATAGATAGTTACAGTGATGTCCACGGTATATCGTCATTAAGTCCCTGGATGTGACTTTTGAGAAGGAAAATCCATTTTTGTTCTTTCCTAAATAGGAACTTGGATATATCATTGATGTGAGGAGGGATGAACGGCTGCTCAAGGATTAGCCATTTCATCTCTTCGGCTGAGTGTCTTGCATCTAAGAAATGGTTCGTCAGTTTAGTAGCCTGTTTTCGACACCTGATGGTGCTCTTGTGTTCCCCAATTCGTAATTTAATCTTGCGGGTGGTATAGCCAATGTATTTAAGAGAACATGGGCACATGATCATGTAGATGACATTGTCAGTATTACAATTCGTATGTTTCCTGAGAGTCCATACTTTGCCTGTACCAATGTCAACTGTTTTGGTTTTGACCGTCTGTGGACAGGCACTGCAAGATCCGCACGGATAGTGACCGGTAACCGGTGGAAGATCCCACAAGTTGGCCGATTTATCACAGATGGACGTCCGAGGCCTGGTGTGGACAAGGGTGTCCCTCAGACTAGGTGCTCTTTTAAATGAAAAGAGGGGTTTCGGGATGTTGGCACTGGTAGTATTGAGGATACCCCAATGTCTACGGACTGTACGTTGCATGGTGTTGGACAATGCATTGTAAGTGCTAACAAACGTGAGTCGTTCCATAGGTGGTTTTGGAGGCCGTTTCTCAATGAGTGCCTCACGATTGTTGTTTGATGCACGTTTCCATGCTCTCTTAACAAGGTTGCGAGGGTATCGTCGGTCTTTTAATTGATTGGCCAAAACATTGGCATGTTTATTGAACAACTCTCTAGAGGAGCAATTCCTCCTGAGTCGGAGAAACTGCCCCACTGGGAGATTGTCCACTAGGGAACGAGGGTGGTGACTCTCAAAGAGCAAGAGCGAGTTCCTCGCCATTGGTTTCGTGAAGAGCTCACTCTGGAGTCCCCCAGATTCTGGAAAGATGTAAAGATCCAGAAAAGAGAGTCTCTCGTGACTATACTCTAGCGTGAAATTCAAATGTTCATTTTGTTCATTGAGCCATAGATGGAAAGCCTGAATCTCAGTGACAGAGCCTCGCCAAACCACCAAAACATCATCAATATACCTCTTCCATAGCACCAGATGGTCAAAATAAGGGTTGCTATGGTCGAGGACATGATGTTGCTCAAATTGATGCATGTATAGGTTGGCGAGGCTCGGGGCGAAAACACTGCCCATCGAGGTCCCAGAGATTTGAAGGAACAGTTGGTCCTCAAATTTGAAAAAAATCTTTCTCATAGCCAGGTCAGCGCAAGCTAGAATAAAACTCACCGGAGTGATACTGTCGAGATCTTCTGTCGACAGCAAACTCCTGATGGTATCGAGTGTATCCTGCTGTGGTATACAAGTGTAGAGTGATTCTACATCAAAACTGACAAGCAGGTCAGTCTCCACGTTGAATTCTATAGTTGGTAAAAGCCTAAGGACATCAGCCGTGATTTTTGGTGACAGAGAAACCAATCACCCCTGGCTTTTACTGTTTACCTAAAATTCACAAAACCACCAGACCACCACCAGGGCGTCCCATAATTTCTGGGATTGGCTCCCTTTTGGAGCCTCTCTCCACTTTTGTTGATTTCTTTCTTAGACCTTTGGTTAAGAAAATGCCTACATACCTTGAGGACACGGCTGATGTCCTTAGGCTTTTACCAACTATAGAATTCAACGTGGAGACTGACCTGCTTGTCAGTTTTGATGTAGAATCACTCTACACTTGTATACCACAGCAGGATACACTCGATACCATCAGGAGTTTGCTGTCGACAGAAGATCTCGACAGTATCACTCCGGTGAGTTTTATTCTAGCTTGCGCTGACCTGGCTATGAGAAAGAATTTTTTCAAATTTGAGGACCAACTGTTCCTTCAAATCTCTGGGACCTCGATGGGCAGTGTTTTCGCCCCGAGCCTCGCCAACCTATACATGCATCAATTTGAGCAACATCATGTCCTCGACCATAGCAACCCTTATTTTGACCATCTGGTGCTATGGAAGAGGTATATTGATGATGTTTTGGTGGTTTGGCGAGGCTCTGTCACTGAGATTCAGGCTTTCCATCTATGGCTCAATGAACAAAATGAACATTTGAATTTCACGCTAGAGTATAGTCACGAGAGACTCTCTTTTCTGGATCTTTACATCTTTCCAGAATCTGGGGGACTCCAGAGTGAGCTCTTCACGAAACCAATGGCGAGGAACTCGCTCTTGCTCTTTGAGAGTCACCACCCTCGTTCCCTAGTGGACAATCTCCCAGTGGGGCAGTTTCTCCGACTCAGGAGGAATTGCTCCTCTAGAGAGTTGTTCAATAAACATGCCAATGTTTTGGCCAATCAATTAAAAGACCGACGATACCCTCGCAACCTTGTTAAGAGAGCATGGAAACGTGCATCAAACAACAATCGTGAGGCACTCATTGAGAAACGGCCTCCAAAACCACCTATGGAACGACTCACGTTTGTTAGCACTTACAATGCATTGTCCAACACCATGCAACGTACAGTCCGTAGACATTGGGGTATCCTCAATACTACCAGTGCCAACATCCCGAAACCCCTCTTTTCATTTAAAAGAGCACCTAGTCTGAGGGACACCCTTGTCCACACCAGGCCTCGGACGTCCATCTGTGATAAATCGGCCAACTTGTGGGATCTTCCACCGGTTACCGGTCACTATCCGTGCGGATCTTGCAGTGCCTGTCCACAGACGGTCAAAACCAAAACAGTTGACATTGGTACAGGCAAAGTATGGACTCTCAGGAAACATACGAATTGTAATACTGACAATGTCATCTACATGATCATGTGCCCATGTTCTCTTAAATACATTGGCTATACCACCCGCAAGATTAAATTACGAATTGGGGAACACAAGAGCACCATCAGGTGTCGAAAACAGGCTACTAAACTGACGAACCATTTCTTAGATGCAAGACACTCAGCCGAAGAGATGAAATGGCTAATCCTTGAGCAGCCGTTCATCCCTCCTCACATCAATGATATATCCAAGTTCCTATTTAGGAAAGAACAAAAATGGATTTTCCTTCTCAAAAGTCACATCCAGGGACTTAATGACGATATACCGTGGACATCACTGTAACTATCTATGTTCGGGTATTTGTCCATGTAATTCTGAGAACTCTATCATCTAATTGTGAGTGAGAACCTGTCCATGTAACCCTGTGAACTCTATCATTTTATTGTGAGTGAGAACCTGTGTATAACAGTTTATTGAATATATGACTGGTTTGATTGAGCCCCATAAGTGACATACTCTGTGTAAGACCTCTATTCAAGTATTATTATGTTGTCCAGACACATTGGGTGATTTATCTAATGTAGTTTTATACAGATACCCTTTTGCCATCTATACACCTCTTTGGGTGAACAACTTTGTGTATCTTAATATACAGACAATTTTTGGCCATCGTTTTGGTAGCTATTCATATTTATTTCACCGACAATATATATATATATATATATATATATATATGTTTTCTAACACATATGTTTTACACACCCCATTGTCTGGTAGTTATTCTTATCTACTTGACCGTTAAAAATTAAAAAATATATATATTTCAAAATACAATCTGCCAATACTTCTTAGATGCTTGTTTGACGTCCGTAATGACGCCCGTCATCTGCTGCACCCATGCGCACATCAACTGCGCATGCGTGTAGTTTGTATACTGTCTATTGCAAACTAACACAAGGAGCCGGCTTGCGCATGCGTTATGAATGAGCGTGTTCGCATCGCGCATGCGCTCAGCGTTGATCACAGCCGACGCTACCACCGGAGAGACTGTTTTCGGCGCGCGTGGGTACAGTGTGTAGCGCGCTGGTCTCCTCTTATTCAACGCGCTTGTGCATGGAGTATAGCGCATGTATATAACGCGAGATTTAGCGCGTTTTTCACACAGCTGCCTCTCATTACCATTTAACCCTACTATATATAGACGAGCTTGCCTGTCCGTCGTTTACCTCCACTCTCTCTCGGAAGCCTACACTGAGGTACCGACGGACAGGTAAGACGCTTGGGGTGGGACTCTGGTTAGCTACTCCACACTATAGCATTGCACCTGGACTTTGTCAGAATACCCTTCTAACCATTAATATCTAGTTATTGGGGTCATTCTAGACTTACTCTTCAGAATATTCTTTTTAAGCACAAATACCTACTCCATACTATGGTATTGTATTTGGACTTGGTCAGAATCGCCCTTGCAGGCACAATTACCTATTTGCTTGGGTTATTCTAGACTTTGTCCACAGAATGTCTTCTTCAAGCATCAATATCTTTTTGTTTGGGGTGTTTTTGAATTATGTTGCAAGTTCATTTTCTCTCCAAGTTCATCATAACCACCCTGCATAGTCACTGCCAGGTTTCTTTGGGGTTGAATCTCCTTTTTAATGACTAGGTTTTGTCAGTAGAATATAGGTGAATAGTGACTAATTGCACTCAAGTACCCCTGATATTTTTCTGAGGTTTCTTGATTTTTCCTCTCTGACAGAGCGGGGCCTCCCTTTTCCCGAGTGGGTGACCGGGTGAGGTGAGGCATCACTCCACATAATGCTGGGATAGACGTTATGTTTGGATTGCCACCAGTATACATCTGGGCTCAGAACAACTGGTAGGATTAATCCATTATTGTTGTACAAATTCAACACTCTTGGTATTTTATTAATTGTGTAAATTTGCAGTCGCAGTATTTCACCGGGTCCTGAAGAAAGCTAGGACCATTTGTCCATCTAGCTGAAACATGTCGACCACTATGCACTATGCCTCGGGCTAGTTATTATTTAAAACTATTGAGGCATTGTTTTTAGTTTTGACCATAGTACCATACTGAATAAATTGAATTTTTGGTCCTTTTGAGTCAATTTTATTACACACTCTCACTTTCTCACGCGCACTGCACCCCATTAGACATCACTAGTGAATCACTGTGGTCTTTGAAATCCTCAAAATCCTTCTTTGCATCAGTCTCAGTTGCTTGAAGATTTGGATTTATGATACATCTCCCACGTGACGATACACCACCAGATGGGTGGGCTGATGGGAATTTTTATAGCCCAGTGATATCACTACAGTGTCATTAATGGACTCATGGTCTCAGACTTAACATGGCACACTCACAGTGATCCTGACCAGGTTTCTTTTGTTTGTTTTGCTATTGTTAGGGCCTAAGTAGCCTTGGTCGTTAAATTATTGCCCTCTTTGACCCTCCCCTACTTCGTGTTTTTCAGTAAAACTTACAGCCGCCTGGTGACCCATTTCTACTGGCCGAAGATGCGCAACGATGTGCACAACCACTGCCGATCCTGTCCGACGTGTCAAGCCAGCGGGAAGAGCGGGGGAAAAGTCAAGGCCCCACTCCAGCCCTTTCCTGTGGTCACCACCCCCTTCGAGAGAGTGGGGATCGACATTGTGGGACCCTTGGACCCCCGCACCTCTCAGGGGCACCGCTTCATCCTCATTCTGGTGGGCCATGCCACCCGCTATCCTGAGGCCATCCCGCTCCAAACCATCACGGCCCCAGTAGTAGGCCGAGCCCTGATGGGGATCTTCTCCAGAGTCGGCTTCCCCCGAGAAGTCATTAGTGATCGGGGTACAAACTTTATCTCCAAGCATATGCGATCACTGTGGCAACAGTGCGGGGTCACATATAAGTTCACCACCCCGTATCACCCCCAAGGGAATGGACTTGTAGAACGGTTTAACCGAACGCTGAAGGGGATGATCAAGGGCTTAGACGAGCCACTACGACGCAGATGGGACGTCCTGCTGCCCTGCCTCCTGTTTGCGTATCGAGAGGTACCCCAGAAGTCCCTGGGGTTCAGCCCCTTCGAACTATTGTATGGGCACCCGGTCCGAGGCCCCCTCAGCCTGGTCAAAGAAGGCTGGGAGACGGCTGTCCGAAGTGCCCCACCAGATGTCTACCAGTACCTTCTGACACTCCGCAACCAGACTCGGAAGTTCCGGGAACTTGCCGAGGCCAACCTCGAGGCCAGTCAGGAGGAGAAGAAACGCTGGTATGACCAGAACGCCTCATCCATCGAATTCGAGCCGGGCCAGCAAGTCTGGGTCATGTCCCCGGTTGAACCTTTCACCCTCCAAGACAAATGGACGGGGCCCTTCACAGTGGTGGAGCGCAAGAGCCCCGTCACTTACCTGGTGGACCTGGAATCCCCCCGGAACCCCCTCCGGGTTCTGCACGCTAACCGGCTCAAGCCGCACTTCGCCCGCACTGAACTAAGTCTGCTGCTAGCGACCGATGACGGTGCTGAAGACGACTCCGAACCCGTACCAGATCTCATGAGCATCACCGAGAAAGACGGCTCCATCGAAGGGGTCACGCTCTCCTCGACCCTGACCCCAGAACAGCACCAAGACTGCCGGGAGCTGCTGGGGCAATTTTCAGACCTATTTTCCCTCACCCCTGGAGTCACCCGGTGGTGTGTCCACGATGTGGACACCGGAGACAACCCGCCTGTAAGACACCGAGCTTTCCGAGTGCCCAACCGCGTTCGGGCCTGCATTCAATCCGAAGTGGCTAAGATGCTAGCTCTGGGGGTAGTCGAACCCTCCGACAGTCCCTGGGCCAGTCCTGTTGTCTTGGTCCCTAAAGCCACCGTCCCTGGCACACCCCCGGAGCTCCGGTTCTGTGTTGACTACCGGGGGCTGAATGCAGCCACCCGGACCGAAGCCCATCCCATTCCCCGGGCGGATGAGCTGATCGATCGCCTGGGGGCCACCAAATATCTCAGCATCTTCGACCTCACGGCTTGGTATTGGCAGATCGGCCTCACCCCTGGAGCACAAGAGCGATCGGCCTTCTCGAGCCCTGATGGCCACTACCACTTCAAAGTGATGCCCTTCGGCATGAAAAACGCCCCGGCCACCTTCCAGCGACTCGCGAACCGGGTACTGGCCGGACTAGAAGAATTCAGTGCCGCCTATCTAGACGACATTGCGGTGTACAGCCGCCACTGGGGTGAGCACCTGACCCACCTCCGAGAGGTCCTGTCGATTCCTCCGACGGGCCGGACTAACCATAAAGGCCAGCAAGTGCCAGATCGGCCAAGGGTCCGTGACGTATCTGGGACACCAAGTGGGGAGCGGCCTGGTGGCTCCCCTCCAGCCAAAGATTGATGCCATCCGGGCCTGGGAGCCCCCGATCACCCAAACAGCCGTCCGAGCCTTCCTGGGGCTCACAGGATACTATCGGCGCTTCATAAAAGACTATGGAAGCATTGTGGGGCCCCTCACAGAACTGACCTCCAAGAGGCTACCCCAGAAGGTGCGCTGGACCCCAGAGTGCCAAACAGCCTTCGAGGCTCTAAAGACTGCCATGTGCACCGCCCCTGTGCTCCAAGCCCCCGACTACAGCCGAGAGTTTGTGGTCCAAACCGACGCCTCGGAGCACGGCATTGGGGCGGTCCTCTCACAAGTGAACCCTGAGGGAATCGACCTTCCCGTTGCCTTCATCAGCCGGCGGCTGCTGGCCAGAGAACAGCGCTGGAGCACCATCGAGAGGGAAGCCTTCGCCGTCGTGTGGGCACTAAAGAAGCTCCGGCCCTACCTCTTTGGCACCCACTTCCGGGTCCAGACCGACCACCGGCCTCTGCGGTGGTTGATGCAGATGCGGGGAGAAAACCCGAAACTGTTGCGATGGTCCATCTCCCTGCAAGGGATGGACTTCACTGTGGAGCATCGCCCCGGCAACGACCACGCCAATGCTGACGGCCTGTCCCGATTCTTCCACCTCGGAGAGGAGAATCCCCAAGAAGATGGGTGACTCTCCCCTGCCTTCAGCTGGGGGGGACGCGTGTTGGACCCGGCCTCATGGCGTGGTCCTACCCCTCCCGCATGGCGGGCCCAGGACGACATAGGCCCTCCACCCAGCATCGGGCAGCCCTTTTGCCTGACACTGCACGCCCCAACATTGCTGGTCCGGCCACCATCCCGGACCCCCACTACCGACCTGGCTCCATCTTGGGCCCACCACGTCACGACCACGTGGCCTCGGCCCCGGCCCAGGCCCCAGCGAAGCCCAGACATCGAGGCACCAAGATCCACCCAGGTGGTCGAGTGGCCACTTGACAGATCCCGGAGAAAAGGGAGTTTCGATGGCCCTCCAGCCGTCCCCGGACGCCTAGTATCGATCGCCCTCCGGCCTCCCTGGGCGCTGGCTCCACCCCCCTGCTGGGTGTCTGGACACCATCATCCCGGCCCCTCTGACCCCCAGGCGAGAGGGTCCAGAGATCAAAGGACTCCAGTCCTATATCTGGGCCAGCCCCGGAGTAGGACGTCAGTTGTATCCTGGACTGGAAGCCCTGCTGACGCTGTCACGGCCGACACCAGAAGAACTCATTTCCTGTAACCTGAAGAGACCCTGAGAGCCTGCTGGCGCTGCCGCGGCCCACCTTTGCTGTACCATCTTAAAAGCCTGCTGGCGCTGCCGCGGCTGAACCATCTTGAGAGCCTGCTGGCGCTGCCACGGCTGAACCATCTTGAGAGCCTGCTGGCGCTGCCGCGGCTGAACCATCTTGAGAGCCTGCTGGCGCTGCCGCGGCCTCCTCTCCGTTAAGACCACCTGTCGAGTCCTGCTGGCGCTGCCGCGGCTCGATCTCTCGGAACCCCCGGCTCGAGGATTGAGAGCTGTGCGCAGGGTATGCCTTCCTGCATCCATACCGAGACTGTCCCGCTACCCTGTCCCTTTTACGAGACTCTACAGATCCCTCGATCTGCCTGTATAAACCGCTGAGACCCAGCAACCTTTATTCTTGATAAAGCCTAAGAACTTAACCTCTTGTGTGGTGTCCGTTTGTAGTGTTGTGGTTACCCTGCTGTACGATCCTAGGAGAGGACCCTCACCCAGGAGGCCTCTCGATAACGCTCGGCTACTTCTCGACGGAGGGGTGGACCTAGGGGTGGTCAGTCAGACCTCTTCTGCCTCCCCCAGGATCGCCTTTCTAATACAAAGTCACCAAATAATAACTTTTAAAAGCTGAAAGAGGAGCACACCGACATCATGCCAAGAACAGCCTGGAAATGTGTCTGTTAAAATGTACAACGTGAAAATAACAATAAAAGCTCATGTTTTCCACCCACACCGTACATCAAAAGGGTCACAACAGAGCGTGGCAGATATTTGTTCGGAACTGGAAATAGAGTTTAGAGAACAGCTGCGTGAGACCTATTGCATTGCAAATGCTTGTTAAGCTATGCGTGAGTGAAGTAATAATACGCGAGAAAACAAACAGGGTGCAGTGTGTGAGGGTGCAGTGGGTGAGGGTGCAGTGTGTGAGAGGGTGCAGAGTGTGTGAGGGTGTAGAGTGTGTGAGGGTGCAGAGTGTGTGAGGGTGCAGAGTGTGAGGGTGCAGTGTGTGTGGCCTAAAGCAGTGTGAGGGCGCAGTGTGTGTGTTGTGGCACAGTTAAATACATGTTTATGCCTGAATGCTCTTTATGTTTTATAAGGAATGTTGCAGTTTGTTTCTTTGTTTGGTGATTGTAGTGTGTAACAGTTCTATTTTATGTCCCTAACAAATACAGGAAAGTTTGGTGATAAATAATAGTGAAAAATGCAGAGAGGTGTTTCCAATTGTGTGTCATTTGTTTTTGCTTAAAAAACGAGGAATATGAGTGAAGTAATAATGAGTGCGGTAAAGAAACATGGGTGCAGTGTGTGATGGTGCAGTGTGTGAGGGTGCAGAGTATGTGAGGGTGCAGAGTGTATGAGGGTGCAGAGTGTGTTAGGGAGCAGAGTGTGTGAGGGTGCAGTGTGTGGGTGTTGTGGCACAGCCAAATACATGTTTATGTCAGAATGTTTTTTTATAAGGAATGTAGCAGTTTGTTTCTTTGTTTGGTGATTGTATTGTGTAATGGTTCTATTTTATGTCTGTGGGTGTTGTGTGTGGTTGTGTGTGGTTGTGTGTGTGGGTGTGCTTGTGGTTGTGTGTGGTTGTATGTGTGGTTGTGGTTGTATGCGGTTGTGTGTGTGTTTGTGTGTGTGGTTGGTTGTGTGTGGTTGTGTGTGTGGTTGTGTGTGTGTGTGTGGTTGTGTGTGTGTGGTTGTGTGTGTGTGGTTGTATGTGTGAGTGGTTGTGTGTGTGGTTGTCTGTGTGGTTGTGTGTGTGGTTGTCTGTGTGGTTGTCTGTGTGGTTGTCTGTGTGTGTGTAGTTGTGTGTGAGTGTAGTTGTGTGTGTGGTTGTATGTGTGGTTGTGGTTGTGGCTGTGTTGGTGGTGTTGTGGTTGCATGTGTGTGTGTGTGTTTGTGTGTGATTGTGTGTGTGGTTGCGGTTGTGTGCGTCTTCACAGCGTTTAATCCGGCACTGGGTGCAAAGGGTTCCACCACTAAAGACTCTTCCGTGTTAGCCCCTTCCATGTCATGTTATTCTGGCCCTGAACATCAACACTCTTTTTGATTTGAAAAAAGATCGGGAAAACAATTTTTGATAGACATTTCTTGGTTCATTGTAAGAAACCTGCAAAGTAAACACAAATACAATTGATGTGTGAGCACACAGACTAGATCTGTTACAGTCGCAAGCATTTTTTTTATAGAGATGTGTCTTGTTTTTTGCGACAACAAAAATGCAACACTTATTTGCCTGTGCGGATTCTGAGGCCTTCTTTCCCGCATTTGCATCCATGATCCTCTGCAGGAAGCACTAACTAGGACTGCCAACCTAACCGATGTTTATTCTTTTTTGCGAAAGATGTACGCAGTGTTTCTAAAATGCACAGCAGTGGCTTGTTAAAGTTATTACTTGAATAAAAGAAACCTGTTTTGAAGTTGTTGTTTAAACGTGAACTAAAACACCTCAAAAAGTAAGAAACGTCATGTCCTTTTGTAAGTGTGCTAGCGGACAAGCTGGTGTCTGTCTGGCAGAGCACGCCTAATTTTCAAAGAGTTCTCCGAGGTACGAACGTTAACAGGATGCTTATAGCCGAAATAATGCAAAAATGAAATCCTATTTCACTCAGCGTGCTCAGAAAAGTCAAGATTTGCAATTGAGTATCACTTTCACCAAGCAGCTCATGAACAAGGAAATGGAGGGTCAAAAGGTCAAGCTGGGACATTGTAGGTCCTTTATCTGAAACATAAAGATTGCTAGAGGGCATTTCGACCAAATTAACTCTCTCAGATCTGGGATGTTAGCATTCCTGTAGGGCATTGAGCAAATAGCTCTATGGGGCAGGGAGAGGCAAGTCATCCAGTAAGTTGGGGGGGGGGGGAGATTCTTTTAAATACATGGCTACCGTTTCGGTTAAATATTATTCGGCACCACGTTTGCCTGAGTGATACCAGACACAACGAGGGTCCAAGATATGTATGTGCCTAAGCGAGGCGCTTGGAGAGCGAGGCTGACCAGGAGGGAGGGGGAAAAGGGAGGGGTTACGGCAAACAGAGGAGCCTGATTATGGCCACAGCTTGCAGTGAAATGTAGGCCAACAAATAAGGTAGGGAGAAACCTGTTTTTGCGCGCTCTGTACTGGGGGAGGGCCATTAAAGGAAGGGGAAGGAGAGGAGCCTGTGAAAACTCGTGGTTCAATCAATTCAAGGCAAAAATCCATAGTTTAAAGAAAATTACCCGAAATGTTGGAAGCTACGATTTTTATGTGTAAGTGTGGCTCACTACTTCAAAACAATTCTGGAAATATACGACAGGAAACAAGGACTGGGCGAAAAGGGAGGGGGTAATGCAAGCAGGAACGGAGGGGGTGGCTAGCAGCTGGGGTGTTGCTTGTAAACAACAAGCTCTCGGCATTGCGTGGTGGGGGCGGGACAGCGGCATTGCGTGGCGGGACAGCTTCCTTTGAAGTCTAATGCCGATGGTGTGCAATGTGCACGCGCCCGGCTCACATGCACTGTAGGCAATCCGCCTTGGGGTGCATTTTTCAGAGCCCTTACTTTATATCTGCCAAGCATCCCTAACAGGATGGCTTAGGCTAGACCTAACAAGCATTGGCATAGCCAATAGGTCTCGCCTTTGGGACCTTATAAGTATTTAATTATGCAGCTAAATATCCTTGGTGCAACATCAACTGTTGCATGGCTAAACACTTATAATGTCCCAAAGGCGAGACCTATTGGCTATGCCAATGCTTGTTAGTGATTGTAACCAGGGTGCAGGTGTTGTCTTGCGCCTGCAACAGTTTGCTGAGCTCGTTTAGTAAACCACTGTACATACAGTTATTTAGCTGTGACCTGGTAGACATGATAGGACTTTTAGTAGATATGTTCTTATAATGGGAAAGTGACACTAAGTCCCAAAATGCATGTTACTATTAGCTTAAAATAAAAACAAAATTGGAGAAAGTTCGACACCTGTGTATGTGACTCTATGTCAACTAATATCTGGGTCAAGTGTTATGACAGGAGTGACTTGACGGTAATTTGACATCTTGAGGGTGGCATTAGAGAAGGAAAAACAAATTATTCCAATGCTGGCTATATGTGTTGGCATTAGCAGTGCGGTTCCAGTCTTATACCATATTGGGACATGTCTGATATGCACCTGGATACTTATTCTGTCTGGGCAATAGTACTTCAGCTCTACAAAAATCAAATATGAGGTTGTCATTTTAATATCATGCTGCCTATTGTATCAGAAACAAAACCGCATTACTCCTGTGTTTTGTATCCATAACATGTTACAGAAATTTACAGTTTGAAATGCCAATTTTACCAATGATTAGCAAATAATATCAAAGAAATATGGATAGCAGTGACAATATGCCACTTCCAAACATACTTCTAACTAGAGAGATCCTGGCTCCCGACACAGCGCGGGTACAATGACAAGTAGCGACAGCACAGGCAGCAAGCCCCGGCTAGGGACCCGTGCTGAGTAGCTATCCTGCCCGCGATTCCTGCCTGACCCTGCTCGGCATCCATAGCGAGCCACAAGATAGAGGAAAAGACCCGAGAACACGAAGGAGCAGAATTTGGCTGAAGCTTATGGTGGCCAGGGAAGGAGGAGGATTAAAAAGGGATAATCATGGACAAGCCAAAAACACTCACAAGCTGCGAAAGGCGATGAAGAACAAGGGGGAAATTAAAGAGAAAAAGAGGAAAAAAGTAGTGGTCTGAGCTTGGAAGCCGGAGTTGCTGTGCCTGGAAGAGCACTGGCACTCAGAAAGCACCGGCCAGAGTACTCTGTGGATGACTCTGGTGAGAACACACTTCACGGCTCACCTGTGGCGAGGAGCCATACAGGCAGGCCCATCCATGCTCTGAAGCTGCCTCGGGAAGCACAAGGCTCAGTAGAAGCACCTCACAACTGAACTGGAACCGAGGATTGTGGCACTTAAAAACTTTTCCTCGAGTGGTGCAGCTATCCCCTAAAAGTGACGATTTGTGTATTGCGCATTTAAAGCGCTCAGGGAAGCAGGGTTTGACGCGTCCATGTTCAGCAGTTCATCACTCGTGGACTGTGTATAGTTGCATTTGTAGGCGCTATACCAGTAAGCCGAGTACAGAGGTACGCATTTTGCTCTTTGATGGAGGCTTTTGCAGTGACATGAAACTCTGCACCCTCCCTTTATTTGAGGTGGAGCGGAAGAGGCAAGTACATAATGTTTGATTATAAACTCAGACATGTCTGTATATTTTGTCAATGCTTGTGCCAACTAGCCTTTGGCCCGCAACAGGGGGAAAAACAACTTGTGCTTGTGCTTGTGGTGGCATCCACTTTGCGGGAGCGAGCAGCGTCCAAATAGCACGTGCGCCGCTGCTCGGTCCCGCAAGGTGGATGCCGCCACAAGCATGAGTGTGCTTTAAAATGAGCAGACCGATGGCTAAAGGCCCTCCTAGACAGCGCATGCGCGATGCCTAGGCGAGACCTAATAACGAGTACTCCCCATACAAAATTATGATAGATTTTAAACAGGCAATGATCCAAACAATACAAGAACTATAGCCACACACAGCCATAAAAACCTGGGTTTTTAAAAAATATTTTTATTACATTTTTCAACAAAACATCATTTAAGACCAATATCAATGAGTCACAGTGGCTGCGGAAACATCAATGGCCACGAAGCAGTGCTCCGTCTACTTTCCTCACTTACAATAGAGGGACAATAATATACATTTTCTGTATGATATATCAATATACATGTTCAAAGTATGGAATTTACGGCGGATTTATGATTCAAAGCAGATTAATTTCCAGAAAGTCCTTCTGCAACAATTAAGCAAGCATTCAATAAAGAAAAATGCAAACCCCTCCTGCCACCCTGCCTCCCAAACCACCACTGTCCCTGGTGTGTCTTGTGCTACAGCACTGCAAAAAGAAAGAAAAAACTAAAATATCTGTGCGCCACATGGATCAGCTATATATAACAGTAATATATTAAAGTCAGTGACGAGCAACATTCCCCCAGTCAAGAACACTATAAATATCACAATCCACCCAAGCAATCGGCTGTCAAGTTGTCACCCGAATCCACCTCCGGTGCCGGCAATGAAACCACTTGCGCTTCCCAGGCCCTTGCAGCCTCCATGGCTTTATCGTCCAGCTAACTGAAATCTAAGTGTGCCTTCGCTTGTGGCCCATTTAATCAATTCCATTTTCCATCTCAGGACACTGGTGCCCCTTATGACCTTCCAATGCGCTGTAATATCCCTCTTGGCCAGCAATAATCACAAATCTAGAAATTTGCCTGTTACCCTCATTTTGGGTGTGTGAGGGAACCAGTGAAGTAAGCAAGTGCCCATGTCAGGTGTAATCTGTCGTTCTGTGACTACGCATAGCAGCACTACCACGTCCTCCCAGTAGGTCCATAGTTGTGGACATTCTCACATCATATGCTAAAACTCTGCCTCTTCTAAGTTACAACGTGGGCACTTTGTAGTGTCTGTGTTAAAATATTTATTCATCCTGGCACGAGTGAGATACGCTCTATGCAGCCATACAAAACTGATATTACCACTTGATCCAAACAATTTGTAAAAGTGTAGAATATGCAACAAACAGGAAGCTTGCTTTTGAATTTGAAATGTTAATATCCCTAGCATATGTACCTGTAACAGGCGTAGCTAACCACTACAACATACTAATTGAATCTCCATTTTACCAAAGAAATTAGCAAAAACTAAGGACTTGATTACATGTTTGGCAAATGGGAAACTTCATCACAAACATGACAAATATCCTGACCACCGTATTACAAGTACCAATTGATATAATGGAATTGTAACTAGGCAAACATGATATCTGTCTCGTTTGTGATAAGGTAACCCTGTCCTTCAAACTCGCAATCAGGCCCTAACAGCCAGATTCATGAAGGTGCCAATCTGCGATTAGCAAATTGCGCAAAAATGGCGAATCGCAATATGAAAATCGCAGATTGGCATTCATGTAGAAAAGCGATACAAAAATGCGAATCGCAATCGATCGCAATTTCCGATTGGGATCTTGCCACAATCGCTATTTAATCGCAGAATCTTCATTTTTCCATGTAGAAATTGCGACCTCGCAATTAGCGATATCGCAATTTGCGATCTCGCTAATTGCGAGATCGCAAAAACGGGAAGTCGCATTTCGAGCCCACTGATGACATCACAACCAGGAAGTAGGCTTACCCCACCCACAAACAGAACACAGAGCCAGAGATTGGGAGCTGGATACTGAAGAGCTGCAAACCTCACACTGTGCTGCACCCCAGCAGGAAAATATGTCACCAAGATTTCCCAGGAGGCAGCAGGGAGCAGTGGGCAGGAGAGGAAGCGAAAACTAAAGTTTTCAGAAGCTGAACTGGAGCATCTGATTGAGGGGGTCTCCAAGGACTATGCCCGGCTCTTTGGCAAAGACTCCAAGAGGGTGCCAGAGCAAGATAAGCGCAGGATCTGGCAGCGCATCCGCGCTAAAGTCAGTTCGGTTGGGGTGACCCAGCGGTCAATTGATGAGCTCAAAAAGCGCTGGTACGACCTGAGAGGTCGGTCTAAGGAGCGAATTGCCGAGAGGCTTGGGGAGCGACTTGCCACCGGTGGAGGGGAACCTGTAGCCACACCGAACACCCCATTGGAGGACCTGATAGAGGACACCATTGCACCAGCAGCCTGCATGGGGGTCATGCAGCTGGACTCGTCTCGACCCAGCCAACAATCTGAAGGTAAGTGCCATGCGACTGCGACCCTGTCCCCCAACAATGCCCATGACTCCTGAGCTCGCAATATGACATCCCCAACAATGCAGCCCATGCACACCTGAAATGCCCCAATGCATTGTGGTAGACGTAGTGAAATCTTATACTCCCAGTCAGCTGAACACAGCCAGAGCTGTAAATGCAAAGTAAATCAAAAACCCAGTCAGGGAAAGCAAGCCTGCATGCATGTATCAACATAGCTTGTGCAAGATAAAAAACATTAATCATGCACCCTTTCACATTACAGGTGCAGTTGATCAGCCCAGTACGGATAGCGAGGCCCTGCACATTGCCGAGACACAGGACGACACTGAGGGTGAGGGCCAGTCCAACCACCTTCACAGCCACCAGCAGTCATTCCACCACCACCACCCCGTGCGGACAGGGCCACCCCTGCAGCCACAGGTGTGCAGCCCACACCCCAACAAACAGCCACAGCAGTGGTACAGGCCCCACCGGTACAGGCCCCACCACCAGCGCCTAGGAGGCAGATGAGGCGCACAGCTGGAGCCAGATCACACACCAGCGCACTGAGGCGCCAGCAGCGTCAGGGCTCAGCAGGCACGGCCAGGGCGCTCCTACTGCCTGATCCTGGACAGCACATTGAACGCTGCATGCTGGCGGTGCACCGTACACAGGCGCGTCACCTGGCAGCAATTCACACCCAGCTGCAGAAGACAAGCGAAAATATTGCCCAGATGACTGCTGCTGTCAGAGAGAACAGCCAGCTGCTGGTAGCTCAGCAGGACATGACCCGCCGCCGCCACCGCCAACTACTTGCCCGCCTATCGGCCTACACCCGGTCAAACCATGTAGTTGGGAATGCTACATCACAGCTGGCACGCAGGTCACTTGCCATGCAGGGCCAGATGGTGCAGTGTTGCCAGGATGTGGCCAGGTCACTGGATCTGCTTACAGCAGCAGTGCTCGGCAGCCAGTCCACTGCCCATGGAGAAGCAGAGGGGCCTGACGACGTGAGCGAGGTAGCGTCAACTAACAGCAGCGCATCCTTGCCACCGATGCCTGTACGACGCCGCAGCAGCAGGGCAACAGCACCAACTAGGGCCAACACCGTCCCTCAGGACACAGATAGACGACTTGGGGCGTCTCGTCGTAACCGACACTGAAAACTCTGACTCACTCAGGGAGGCCATGCAGTACACCCCTGCAAGCCCACTACCCCAGCATGGGGAGGTATGGAGTAATACTCTCTTCATGAGACACCAGTATAAGTAAAGGCCAATTTATTGTGCATGAATAATAAAGATTATTGGTCTGACTTGATTCACACTCATGTCATTATTACATTAGTCATGCATGAGTGCAGTGTTTTGTGAGGGGAATGGGTGCACTAGAAACAGTTAATAGTGATGTGGTTGCGGCACCTGTGTCCTTCAGCAGGATTTTCCCCGCGTGCATGACGCACATGTGGAGGCGGGCGGTTGTCCCCTTCCGACTCACTGCCAGATATCTCCACTGGTATTCTGCGCTTGGTAGCAATGTTGTGGAGTATTGCACACACGGCCACGATGCGGCAGCAGACCTCAGGTGTGTATTTGATGGCCCCACCAGTCTTGTGCAGTATGCGGAAACGGCTCTTCAATAGGCCAAATGTCCTCTCAATGCAATTTCTAGTTCTTATGTGTGCTGCATTGTAACGCCGTTGCTGTGGTGTGGCAGGGTTGAGGTATGGGGTGAGGAGGTACTCCCGTAGACCGTAGGCGCTGTCACCTGAGGGAGATAAGCACATGGTGAGTTCCTGTTCTGTGCTGATACATGATCACAGTGTACTATATGGGGGCATGTGTACTTACCCAGTAGGTGTCCTTCGCCAAAGTCTCCCCTGGCCAGTCGTGTGTGAATGGCGCTGTGCCGGAAGATGAAGGAGTCATGTGTGCTGCCCGGATATTGTGCCACTATGTCCGTGATGTAATTTTTGGCATTGCACACCATCTGGATATTGAGGGAGTGGTAGGACTTGCGGTTGCGGTGCAAGTATTCCGTTTGTGCTGGTGGGCAGTTGTGGATGTGGGTACAGTCAATGCATCCAATTACATGCGGGAAATGTGCAATGTTGTAGAATTGCAGCTTGGTGTCATTCAAGTCCTGTTGGCTGGTGGGGAATGATATGTAGTGGTGTAGCCGGGTCAGCATTGCATCCAGGAAGCTCTTAAGGCAGCGGGACATGGTGGGCTGGGATATCTCCCCTGCAACAGCGACTATCCCCTGGAAGCTTCCGGAGGCCAGTAGGTGCAGACTGCACAATACCTGCACATGTGTGGGCACGGCATTGGTCCTCCTTGTTGGGTGCTGCATCAGGGGGTCCAGGTCCTGGATGAGCTTGATGATCATAGCCCCACTCAAGCGGTACTTTGCATAAATTTGCTCCCTGGTTTGGCCCAGGATGGAGACCCGCTGGCGGAATATCCGCTCCTGGATCCTCCGTCTGTTCTGTGCTGCTCGCTGTAGCCTTCGCCGCCTCACCAACATGTAGAGTCCAGGCATTGTGAGAATCCTCAGGCTCCAGCTGCATGTCCTTAAATATGTTTTGTCAGCCCTGCACCTGTTGGTAGTTTGTTAACCGTTTTTTGAAAAAAAATGTCTTTTCTTTATTGGTTACCACCTGATTTGTGTTCTTCTTATTTTGCGCGTCGCAAATAGCGATTTCCAGGTATTTCGCAATTAGCGATTGATTGTTCATGAATGTCGATTGCGAATGTTTTGCAACTTCGCACTTTAATTCGCAGAATCGATGGTTTCTCGCAATTTCAGGTTCGCTAATGCCCATCCTCCAGGATTCTGCGAATTTTTTTGCGAAGTCGCTATTTATTTTTTGCGAATTCGCTTTTTTGCACTTTTCTGTTACATGAATTCCTTTTCGTCAAATTGCAATGGCAATTGCGAATTCGCAGCAATTGCAAATGCAATTTGGCTTCATGAATCTAGCTGTAAGTCCTCTAATGGACTACTTTGGAGAAACATGGTTTCGCAAACTGCACTGTTCTGGACACAGACGCCAAGCCAAATTCCAAATAATGTGGTGGAATGTCTACAACAGCACAATGGCTTAACAAGACACAACTAACAACTTAGTGGAAGGATGTCAAAATGCCCTCCAAACCTCACTAGGAAAAGCCCAACCAATGCTACCAAGTCACAGATGCATGCCAATAAAAATAAAGCTACCAATAACTAAGGATAGCACAGTCAGTAAACCAAATGAAACCTAAAATAACTTATCAAACCAGGGAAATGAACAACATGCTACAATTCAAAGTCTGACTTTCTGTAAATAGCAAAGGAGAAGATTAGATAGAAAAAAAAGAAAAGCTAAATAACTACTATGAGCCACCTACCATTGTACTCACAACTAAAATACAATAAAAATCAACACCAGGATCACATAATTAATTGTAACTAAATATTTAACTACTTATTTTTATAAAAGAATAGCTATATAACTACTATAAGCCACCTACCAATGTACTCACAACTAAAATACAATAAAAATCAACACCAGAATCACATAATCAATTTTAACTAAATAGTTAACTACCTATTTTTATAAATCAGTCTATAGTAAAAAAAAGTCTATTAACATAAGCGATAAATAAAAAGTATTTCTTTTAATATTTAATTTCAAATACTCATTAAAAAAGATTCCATATGCATATAAAAATATGCGGTGCAGTTCACAAATTAAAACACACACATATAAAATAAAACTTTACAATTGCAGTAAAGGCAATTTGTATTTCCTGTCCAAAAATAAATAAAAATATTTTATTTCCAGGGGCAGATTTACTAACATTTTGTGCTGTGAATGTGCCACTTTGTTATTTGTAATTTTCAAAGCCATACAAATCTGATTTGCCTGGCTTTGCATGGGATTTTTCCCAAACAGTAGTTTGCATTAGGAAAGCATTCCATGGGTGTAGCATGCATCGAGCCATGGGTTTTGGCATATTCCCACATTTATTAAATATAGTAAACCTGGTAATGTGTCAAAAAGCTACATTTCCCTGAAACAGGGATAACAAGGAGAAATATATTTTGTTCTCCTTTTTCAATTAGTGCTGTATTTTGCAGCACGCCTACATAGAAGAAACTGGCTTTGTTCCAGTAGGAGCTTGAACAAAGTATTAGAAGCTGACTGACGTAACACCCTCAAAACAGACTAACCCTACTTATGCAAGGACATCACGAACTTCAAACAAATGATCAAGAACTGTGCAGACTCAATCACACCCATCAAAAACAACAGACAAAGAAGAACCAGCAAACGAGCCAGCTGGTACACAGATGACCTCCTTGAATCTAAACGCTACCACAAACAACAAGGAAGGAAATGGAGATTTAACCTTGATGCCAACGCCAGAATCACCTACAAGGCTGTACTCCGGCGCTACCACCTACTCCTGAGAGACCCCAAATGAAGCGCACTAACCGAATGCCTAGAGGCGAGCTCCAACACCTGCATGGAGATCTTCTCAATTGCCAAAGGGTTCACCAATCCCTGAGGCCACAACCAACATCATCACAGAATCTCTGCTACAAGTTATCTATCTGCTTCCTCATCAAAATAGAAAACATGTACAAAAACGTAGAACAACAATCGGACCCCAAAGACTTCATCACCAACCTGAACACCACCAACTTAGACAAACACCTGACCGTATGGAAAACATTCACTGAAGAAGACACCACAGGAACCATGAAACCAGTTCACTCAGTGGCCCTAACCGACCCATGCCCCCATCACATTTACAACATGGGAGGTCCGCCGACCAGCAACATCCTTACCCATATCATCAATGCCTCCATCAAATCTGCCAACTTCCCAGAAGACTAGAAACACACAACAGTTAACACTCTCCTCAAAAGCCTTCAGCCAATCCCATTGATCTGAGCAACTTTAGACCCATCTGTTTGCTCCCATTACCAGCCGAAGTGATAGATCAGACCAGCAACAAATTGCTTGATTGATTGATTGATTGACAAATAACTCACCAGCCACCTTTAACTCACTGCCGCCACTGACTAAATCAGCACAATTCTAGACCATGGAGAAACTGCAGGCCCTCATCCTACTTGACCTCTCCGCAGCCTTCAATACAATCTGCAATCAAACGCTCATCAGAAGACTGCACAGCATGGGCATTCAATGATTTTTCCTTAAGTGGATCTGCTCCTTCCTCACAGGAAGAACACTGCAAGTCAGACTGCCACCCGGCACATCGGAACCGAAGAAGCCGATCCTCAGGGTTCATCACCAGGCTGAGATGTTCCATAACCTCCGTCCACCTACAGGTCACCGCTCTGCAACATCATCAGATCACATGGTATCTCCATCATATCACGCTGACGACACCCAAGTCATCCGATCTCTGACCGACAAGTCAACCACTACCAGAACCAACTTCTTTGACTGCATGATCAGTGTAGCAGACTGGATGGGAGCCAACTGTGTGAAACTCAACTCCAACAAGACTGAAGTGATGATCTTAGGGAACAAGAATTCTCCTCTCGACATCCACAAAGGCAAAACGGGAGGTCTAGCACTCTCCTAAATTGCACCCTGCACCTGGAATGTCCTCGCTTTTCACATTAAAGCCTTCTCACTTCCTGAATTTTGCAAGAAGCTAAGCTAAGGCTCTTCGACTAATTCCTCTGGGCTGACTCTCATCAACCTCAGTCCTACGCTTACACCCCTAATACAGTAGCGCCTGAATACCCTACGGATGATCAGCCACGCTAGACAAATTAACAAAACATAACATTTAAAGATTGTCTTGTGCAGCGCCACAAGACAGTAGAAATGTGCCATTTCTTAGTTGATACTGCACATTTCTGCTGTCTCCCTATCATGCTTTTTTTCTGCTCAGTGTTGCAGGAAACATTTCAAAATCTGCCCCAATTCACAAAAAGGTAAGAAAAAACAAAGAAACCCCAAAAATGCAAAAATTAAACCTTGAAATTAAATCCATGAAGTAATACACATTCTTTGGAAACTATAAATAATGTAAAATTCAAAGCAAAAACCACTCCAGGAAATCTGAAGAAATTGAAGGATATTAAAAAATTATGTTGGATTCAATCAAAACAAATGTATTTCCTTTAAAAAAGAAACACATTAAAATAGTGGCAAACGTAGCACTCTGAATTCCAAACCTGAAAAAACATAGCACACTCTCTCTTACAATAAAATACATCCCAAATACAATAGTAACATAAAATTATAACGCTACAAACAAAGTAGAAAATATGGCTATATTTACAATGACATAGTAACATACATAGTACAACTAACTAACAAAGTATAGTTAGGTCTACCCCACTACCCTACATATCAATGAAACACAGACTGCCACTAAACAAACCTATCAAATAAAACTAACACCATAACTCACACTAACTAAATTACCTACCCACATTCCCTCTCCCCAAAAACGCTAAATAAAAACTTTGAACGGCAACAGGGAAGCTTGACTGACATGAACAAAATCCCCCTCAAAATTATACTAATAGAGTACTAAATACAGGTAGCAGTAAAAATACATGGATGCTAAATGAAACTTTTAAAAACTACTATTTTCCTATAGAAATGTCAAAGAAAAATTGTTAAAAATGTATGTAAAAATGTTAGGGACAACGATAATTGTGATAGATGCGGAAGGGAAGGGGCTGACTTATTACATTTGGCATGGAAATGTCCCCAAGTCTTAACATACTGGACTGAGGTTACGGAACATCTCAGCTGATGACAGGGCAAAAAGTAGCCAACATCCCACTCACTACACTGCTGGGGTACACAAAGGATTTTAAGACTCCTTTCAGGAAATTCATATCGTTAAGCTTACTCCTAGCTAAATGAAGGGTGGCATGCAAGTGGGGGAGAGGAAGAGCGCCCAAGTGCAAAGTATGGCTGGAAGAATTAATATATTGTCAGGAGCCGCTGGCTGTGTATGCAGAGTTGATGCCACCCACATCTCGTCCTCAAGATATATGGGAGCCGCTATGCATATACCTACAGGAGCGCACGGCCATTACAGATAACGAAGATGACACCCCAGGGGGGACTGTGGAGGGGACCGATGGGACAGAGGTGGAGAGGGTCTAGTCGAGAGACATCTAGATACAATGTCTATGTGGTGTGCTGCTCCCCTTACAGGGCACCAGAGAGTTCCACAAGCAGCCAAATTGTACAGCCTGATTATGTGATGTATGGGATAACTTGTATGTACATGTAAATGTAGTTGAGCTTATATAGCGCACAGCTACCCGCAGTGGGTTTCCCGGCGCTTGCTTAGGGAACCCTTCCTGGTATTCCCCTGTGAGATAGCAGGGTATCCACAAGGTGAAAGTCAGGCATCCCGCCGCGAGGGGCCGTTGTGGAGATTAAGCAAGCTATTGCCCAGAGTCGCAGAGTGTGAACCTGTGAGTCGAGGAGGCACCGGGCGAGAATTATCGAGTCCGTGGAATTTTTTTTAGCCCAAGACCCCGCCGAGGCGGGGAATTGAACCCTGGTCCAGGACCGATCTCAGCTTCCGGGTCTGCTGCCTCTAACCCCTGAGCCACACTTCTCCACTTGCCTGTCTTTTTCATTTCGACATCAGGTCACAATATGTAAATGCAAAACTCTGCTGTAAATTGTACTGTCCCTCTACGTTTTTCTTCTTTCATTGTAAAACTTTAAAATAAAGATTTTTTTTTCAAATGTAAAAATGTTTACCATATATTCAACAAGGTATTGGACAAATACAAATGTATATGTAAAGTATAAATTAAATAGTAATTTCAAAATATAATTATATATTAAATAGTACTAATGACATGTACAAACAAGCATTTACAATGCAACGGTCTCGCCTTTGCAAAAGTTGGAACTATTGGCAATGTAAATGACAACATTTTCATTTATGTGTTGGTTTTGAAAACAGATAAATAAATGGCATTGTCATTTACAATGCCAAAAGCTTAACCTCTTGCAAATGCCACACACAAACACACAGACCCACACACATACAGAGCCCCACACACACACAGAGCCCTCCACACACAGAGCCACACACACACAGAGCCACACACACACACAGAGCTACACACAGAGCCACACACAGAGCCACACACACAGAGCCACAAACACACACACAGAGCCACACACACACACACACAGAGCCACACACACACACAGAGCCCCCCCCCACACACACACACATCCCCCACATGCACAGGCTCTTGCTGTGTGCTTGTGTAGGGGCAGGCTCTTGTTGTATGCTTGTGTAGGGTCAGGCTCTTGCTGTGTGTGTGTTGCCAGGCTCCTGCTGTGTGCTTGTGTAGGCTCTTGCTGTGTGCTTGTGTAGGCTCTTGCTGTGTGCTTGTGCAGGGGCATGCTCTTGCTGTGTGCTTGTGTAGGCTCTTGCTGTGTGCTTGTGCAGGGGCAGGCTCTTACTGTGTGCATTGCCAGGGCGCTGCTTCTGCTGCTGTGTGCAGAGGCCCTGTGCTGACGTGCGTCCTGGAGAGGCTCAGCAGTGTACTCGGGGTGTATGCGCAGTTTGAGGGGAGGGGCGCGGGTCGGCTGCTGCTCTGCTGGAGTGATCGGGCGGGGGCGTGAAGGGCAGCGTGGGGGGCATGTCCCGCTGGTGTCGGGCTCTGACTCCCACTGCCCCATCCGTGCTGCTAAAGAGACGCCCGCACCAACCTGGCTCCAGCGTTCACCCGCAGCGGGTGCGATCGCAAAGTCACGGGATGGTGCCTTCCAGAAAACTGCCCCTGGGCACAGTACACATGCGTCAGTGGTAGTAAAGCAGCGCTCACATGTGAAGGGTCTAACCCCCTAGAGCTCGACTGTGTCCCTGCTCTCGAGAAATTTGCCCACCTTGTGTCCTGTCTTGTCCTGAAGGTTTTTTTTTTTAAATAAAACTAGCTGGCTGTAGAATTTGTTTGTAAGAGTTCTCGATATTTTCATATAACAGGTTAACAAAGCAACCAGACTAGATGGAGACCTTTAGGTTGGGTCCTATGACAGGACACGGTTATTGATGCTTTAGGAGCAAAGACACTCATTCCGTTCGGATAGTGTGGTTGGCTGCTTTGTAAGCTTAACAAACTTTGCAACATCAAGCAGTCACAGTTTGCTCCTGGACTTCGTACAGGGATTGGAATTCAAAAACAGTAATAATCAGACTCGAGATCGGGCACTTTTTGCACATACGGTGACCGGATCCTCCTCTCCTGTGAGCCAAGAAACATGAGATGTGAAAGCACACTGCAGCTATTCAGCAAACAGATGATACACTTAAAGAAATACTCGCCATGACAAAGCCTTTTGTCTTTGAGCCCCGTCCCTTTCAGACTGTCTTCCTGCTGACGTAAAAGGTTCCCTATCTTCTTTATGGGGCCATCTGTTGGACCCATAAAGAAGATAAGAAAGTTTTTAAGCCAGCAGGAATTCAAGTAAGCCAGTCTGAAATGGACGGGGCTTAAAGAGAAAGAAATACGTCATGGCGCACTCTTCTCCAATGGCTGGCCACCGTTTAGGAGGCCAGCCAATGGAGAAGAGGGGAGGGGCTTAACCCTCGCTAGTGAAGTCACCCTAAAACATAAAATCTCGCGAGCTCAACTGCGCATGTGCACAGTACGCCACGCGAGACCTAAAAAGTAACTATATACCATTTGATACTATACCAAAAAAGTATTCAGGAAGATTATTGCACCTACGCAATTTATAATGTAGCATACCGTAAGCATTTATCACAGAATCTTAACATAAGGCTAGTACTGAGGGACTGTAAAATCGAAAGGGGTAACACCATACAACATCAAATGTATTACTTCATGCACACTGTCATGTGCCACCTCAGATTAGTCAAAAAAGATAAAAAGATAAAAACGTATAGGCTTCAAAGGTACATAACAATTTCAAATATGCTGTAACCCCAGTATTAATCATACACATATAAATTAGTGATGCTCTTATGACCCCTGCATGATTAAACCATGACAACAGAAGCAGAGAGGCAGTCCAGAACAAATCAAATAAGCCTCAACAAGGTAAGTACTGAAAATGTAAAGCGCCTGTGTAGCGCGTTACTAGAACAGAACATGGCTTACTCCAAATTCTTTGTTTCTCTGTAGCATAGAAGTGCAGCTGGAATATGGATATTTTCTAAAATTTTAAGAAAGTGATTTTCCCTATCCGTGATTGCATCTTTTTTATAACTGTTTTGCTTGTGGTTGTTACAGTTTTAAAATTGTAATTTTAACTTGCCTGTGATTGCATAAATCCTCACCTCTTTTATGTTTAAATATGTGGTTTTTACTTGCCCGTGACTGTTTTCATTTAACCTGTTGAATTGTGGCATTTGCAGTCCAAAATCGGTAGTTTTTTTTCTCTCATTCACCGTGACTATCTGTTTTTCCCTCCTAATTTCTCCCTTGCTCTGTGCTCAGACCTGTATGTTGAGCAATACACCTCCAGCTCCCATTTCGTGTTAGCAAGTGAGTGAAACCAGACCCCCGTTCCTCCCTGGCAACAGGGATATTCTACTTTAGAGGGTAAACACTGCCTGCTGTGCTCCGACCACTGGCATCATAATCAGGTGGTCGGACCACTTCCCTAGATGTCGGTCGGACCGCCATCAATGGCTTGTCAGTTCCGGTACGCCCAACATTGTAATAGGGCCCTTAGTGTCAGCATTAAGAGTAGGCAACCAGAAACTTCTTTTAAGCAATTTTAGAATTTTCTTCTCCCCTGGATGCCCTGCAAGTACTTGTGTGGCACCATTTAATGGCTTGTTGCTGCAGGGGACCAGAAGGAACAAAGAGACGCCCTATGTATATATATAAGTTCATGTACCCTCAAGCCATTATGACTGGGCTACTGCTTCTGCTTCTTTGGTTTTTTGAGCTTGTGCTACTTCCTGAGTAAACTGCTCTTCAGAATACGATGCCTCTAGGATAAGGTATGATTGGGGGTGCACTGCAACAGATTCCTGCATTTCAAAACCCAGCTGGGAAAGGACATCAGCTTTATTATGTTGTCGCCCTGCTTGGAACTGAATAGTGAAGCCAAAGTCATAAAAAAACTGGTATCGTAGTCCAGCGCAACTTCCGCATGGACCTGGTACGGACTGATTTGAGAAATTTCAGGTTTCGGTGGTCTGTGAGGACTGTGACGGTACCCAACAAATAGTGTCTCCACTCCTCGAAAGCCCTTTTAATGGCCAGTAATTCCCTAGCCCCCACTGAGTACTTGGTTTCAGCAGGACTTAAATTATGTAAAAAGTATGCCACTGGTTGTAGTTTTACAGAATCAGTGTTTCTCTGAGATAAAACCCATCCAGCATCCACCTGGGAAGCATCCGCTTCTACAATGAACCACTGAGTAGGGTTTGGATGCTGCAATATGGGGGCACTGACAAATGCCTCTTTAGGAGAAAGAAAGCCTTCTACGCTTCATCAGTCCAAAGAAGTTTTATAACCTTTTGTAATAGCCTAGTGATGGAAGTGGCCCGGGTAGAAACGTTTTTAATGAACCTACAGTAAAAGTTAGCGAAGCCCAGAAAGCTCTGCACTTCTTTGACAGACTGGGGTTATTTCCACTGAATGATGGCAGAAACCCTCTGGGGTTCCATGCTAACACGCTGTGTGGATAGAGCTTAACGAGGAAATTACATCTTGGCGACATGAAATTCACTTTTCTCCAATTTGACAAACAGCCTTTGTTCCCTTAATTTCTGTAAAATTTCCCTGACATGTTTCTCTTTTTTTTTTAAATCTTTATTTGCATTTTTAAACTTTTTCCAAAGTTACAGATAACAATATACATGTGTGCAGTAGGAGACAGTTGACTACATTAAAAGAAATAAGGAGTGCCATTCTCACTGCTACATCATGTCTTACTGAGCTGGATATCAGTTCCATATAGCAGGAAAATGTCTACATACGGTATCCTCCATACACTGAGCCGCACACTAATGTCCAGGGATTTGCGCTTTTATGTCCATCGAAATAGCAGGATGTTTATCACATCCTTTGTGGCATTTTCTTTTATCTGTGTGCCTTACTGGTGTTACACGTGAATGTCTGTACCTAACCTGTACCTAAGCATACAATCGGAACAGAAGGATGAGGCAAAATATGATACTTTTTTATAATCGAACTAATGGGACCATCGTCTACTCGTCACACCTGGGTCAGTGTGTGTACATTGTATATGCTTCATTCTAGGTACATCCATGTCAGGTTCGCCACTCTTTCCTAGCCAAATGAACCTATCATGATGGACAACCAGGCTTCCCCTCTAGTGTCATTCGCATATAAAGCAAATGTGGCCCATTTCCCCATGACAACCTCTGGCCTTATCTTGAGCCGTGCGTTTTAAATCCATGAATGTGGTATCCCAGTACTGTGCAATGTGGTATTTGCGCAATCCTCTCTGTATAGCAATGTGCTTTCTGCTTGTGCCCATACTAGGAGCGATTTTTTCCAACTGCTGACGACAGGGGTTCAGCATGTTTCCATCTCTTCGTTATTAGCCTCTTTGCCACAATCAAGCACAAGTCAATAAATCTGGATGTGACCCTGTTTTTCTTTGAACTGGGATAAAGGCTTAATATGCATACCTCACATGTGCGTGTTTTTGGCCTGCTAGCACATGTTGCGAGTGTCATGGTAACTTTTTGCCAATAAGTATGTAGGGAGGTGCAAAACCAGAGCATAAGTAGGAAGTCCGCATCTGTCTGTAGGCAGCTCGGGCATGCCGAAGTGTTGATGTGGAAGTATTTGTTTAGTTTGTCGGGGAGAGGTATGCCCTTTGCATTATATATGTCTGTATAAGCTTAAACTTAGAATTTCTCGGAGGGTTAGTGGGGTTAACTAGCAAAGGGTCTCATTCACGGTCCATCCAATTGTTGTCTCTATCTGCTTCCAACCACAATCGAAGGGCTTTGATGGATTTCATTGTGTGGGTGAGTAGCACCTCAACCAGCCTGTGTACAATATGTGATCCATTGCCCTTAATATTTAAGTATTGCATCTCCAGTCCGGTGGTGATATCAACCCATGTCGTGGAGAGCGATATCGTGATTGAATTATGTAGTAAGAATTGACCTGCGGGCGGGTAATAATCCTCTGCCAGAGTCTCAAAAGGTATCTATGCGCCCTCGGCATTGATACCTTGCCTGTCTTGCCCCTTGGCGACCCCAGCAGTGGCAGTGACGGGGCATAAGGATTTGTATCTTTAGTGAGATACAGGCTCCTATTATAACACTGGTGTGCAGGTCTGCAATGGGTGCGGTGGTCGGGCAATAGGTGAAACAGGTGATATATTTGGGATTTGGACCAGGGCGGTTGCACGGTGGCTGTATCATCTAAACCCTTATCTGCAAACCATCTCATCACCCATTGTAATTGCTGCGCCACCAGGTAGTACAATTCCATACTGGGAACTGCCAAGCCTTCTTTACTAGTAGGGGCATACAATTTCCATAATGCGATACGGGGCATCCCTTGTACCAAATGAGGACATGGATCAATTGTTCGAGATCATGGAATATTCTAAGCGGAACATAGACCGGAAGGTTCGCGAAATAATACAACAGTTTTGGTAATATTATCTTGGTCAGTGTGATTCTGCCCTTCATGTTCAGAGGAAGTGACTTCCAGTAGTGAATCTGGGCTCTGACAGTGGACACAGCCCAGATCAGGTTTCCCTCCAGCACATCAGTGGGATTCCGATATATGAAGATGCTCAGGTATCAGAACGTAGAAGGTTACCAATGGAGAGAAGAGTTGTTCATACGCACGTTTGTTTTGGCGGTGTTGTTGCTGAATGGATACAGGCCCGATTTTGTCCAGTTTACCCAGAGACCCGATACCCTCTCAAAGTCCTTAAGTGTATATGGCAGTAGGGATATCATGTAGGCCCCTTAGGTACCGTAGCAAATCTTCAGCATACAGTAAAACAGTATGTAGGCCGTCTCGTAGGCTGATGCCTCAATCTACCCCCTCCCTGTGGAGTCAGGCTGACAGTGGCTCCATGGCGAGAGGGAAGAGGAGGGGGAAACGGGGAGCCTTGTCTGGTGCCTCTGTTCACCTCTGTTCACCCGTATGCTATCCGATATGCGTCGACCCATCCGGACTCTAACAGAGGGACGTTTGCCTTTTACATAGTAACTGCACCATTTGTAAAAATGCTTTGCCCAGCCCGTATCTTCGTATTACCTCAAAAAGGTATGGCCACTCCAAGGAGTCAAAGGTCTTCTCCAGGTCTAAGACCAAGCAGCCAGAGCGAGGCCAAATGTGCTGTACTTCTCGCGGGGACAAACCCATTCTGGTCCGAGTGCACTAAGTTCCGTACCAGTGGGACCAAGCGTGCAGCAATAATGGATGCTAGGATATTGTAGTCTGTGTTAAAAAGCGCCAGTGGTCTGTGTGAGCCCAGCACTTCCGGATCCCTTCCGGGCTTAGGGAGAGAGATCCGCAGCGCTTCATTCTGCGTATCAGATAAGGTAGAGTCCTCTATTGCGGTCTCATAGACCTTCTTGAGTTGAGGTGCCAACACCTCCACGTAGGCCTTGTAAACCTCCGCCGGTTGGCCAGCCGGGCCCGGAGTTTTACCATTTGCCAGTGAGCTAATGCTTGCTCTAATTTCATCTAATAAAATGGGGTCATCTAGCTCAAGTTTTTGCTCAGCGGTGATCTGTGGCAGAGCAATGTCTTCTAGGTACCCGCAAATATCAATCATGATGGCTAGGGTATGGGACTTGCATAGTGTTGTATAGTGAGTTGTGAACTCCTGATGTGTGTCTTGTTGTAAGTATACTATAGTATAAACAACAAATCTAGTAGGGAAGGGTCTAAGGAGTATTTAGAGACCAGCCAAGGTAGAACTCCTCTCAATCATTATATTCACAACACAGGAACCTTGGGGTCTTTTCCTCTTGTTAGACCCCAAGGTTCCTGTGTTGTGAGTATACTATAGTACCCTGAATAGACCGGAGAGAAGTGACGGGCGATGCAATGTCATCTTGACGGATCAGCGAAGCTAAGAGTCTGCCGGCCTTGTCACCTGAGTGGTCCGTACGCGCTGAGTGTGCTGCATAATTAAGGCAGCGGAGCCTTTCTTGCAAACGGGCATGCTCCTCCTTACTGTGATTTAACCTTCAATGGGGGCCCACAAGCTCCTCTCTTTCATGGGACACCAATTATTATTATTTTATTTTTTTTTAAAACCTTTATTGACTTTTACAGTTACATTCCAAATCCGACAAACGACCCAGTGAATCAAGGGTGCAGAGGTAGTACAGTCAAACAATGTAAATCAGGATTAAAGCCATGGTACCCCGCACAATATCAATGTACAACACAGGAGAGCCGAATGGAATCGGGTCACAGGATCAGAAAGGTTTCGTTTTATCTTTTTTAAAGGAGGAAAAACAGGATCGGATAGCACATCATTACACATCGCCAACACTAGGGTTACACCAATGACAGGATATCCACGGCAAGGTCCTCATGGGCAGGGAATACGTAACAAAGCAGACAATCAGGATAATCAACAAACAGATCGGACCCCCGCCCAGACAATACCCGCCCGCTATTCAATTGAGCAGTAGAACAGAAACCCCCGTACCGAAATCGATAAACGCACAGGGACGTGCCTAGCATCCGACCCCAAAAAAGGGAAAAAGGAGGGAAAAGAAATAAAGAAACACCAAAAAAACAACATGAAAAAGGCCATGGAACTAAAAGGAATCAAAAACAAAACCCCACCCCCACCCCCCCACCCTGCACCACTGCACATGGCCACGGCCCACCCCCCTAGCAGCGTGCCTGTCGCCCAGAGCTTAAACCCGAAATATAGAAGAAAGAGCTAAGAGGAAAGAGAAAAACAATATTCAACACAAAAGAGGGAAAAGGAGAGGAAAAGAATCGAAAACCCCACAGAAGGGGAAAGAAAGCTATGGGGGGCCCTCCAACAAGGAACCCGACCCCCTCCCCCCTGAGTCCCGCATCCCCGTAATAATACTGTAGCAACATTAAAACACAGAAACCATATGCGGGGACACCACCAATTAAATGCCCACCCTCGCAGCTTATCAGGCAATATGCGAAACTCTCCATGCCAGTGGAAAGGGCGCCAAGCGTCAATGTTATACATACAGTTTGTCGGCCCGAATAGAGACAGGGCACAAAATTACAATCAGGAAAACACAAGTGGAGCAGCGCAGTAAGCGGACATGCAAAGACAAAGGAATCGAACGCCTTGCAATGAAACAAGAAGCAGCATCGTCCGGGGCGCCGCCGCCATTTTGCGCCGTCCTTCCTCGGTGATACAGATCGAATAAAGCTAAAGATGACGGGTCCGGGGGAAAACACTAACGAACTGGGGCACTCAAATCAGTCCAGAATAAACAAAAGTCTCGTAAAAGCACAATGGGCGGCCCAGCGACCGCCAGCAACCGCCATCCTCGGGGCCAAGTACAGTATAGTCAAGCTACGGCGAGCCAACCAGGAGTATTCAAAGGAAACATGTCCATACTGCAGCATCCATGAAGTCCCATCCAGTACTGGCCATCGCCCCATCCGGGGGGATAGCAACAGGCGTCTCGCAGCAGTAGCGAGCAAAACAAGTGATGGCTCATTGGTAAACATCGGGCATAACCAATTTTCTTTTTAATGCAGTGAGGTTTGTCTCCAACTGTTTCCGCATGCCGGCCTGCTTGCTGTGGCAGTGTCCTTTAGTAACCACTTTAAAGGCGTCCCATTCTATCAATGATGACGAGGCAGTGTCTGCATTATCCTCAAAATAGTGTGCTGCGGCTGTCTCCAATGACTCCCGGAATGCAGCATCTAATAGTGTGCCTGGTTGTAGGCGCCATCTCGGAACCAGTGGTATGTTACAGATCCATTCTAGTTGTAACATATGTGGATTATGATCTGAGTGAGTTCTCCCAAGATATTGTGGGTCAGCGACAGCTGTTAAAAGGTCATCAGATACCATTATTCGGTCATGGTGGACATGAAATCCATATCCCTGGAGTATAATGAATATACCCTGTCATGTAGGTTTCTATGCCTCCAGGCATCTATTAAGTGCCCGTTGCTTAGCGCCTTCATGGCAGCATGTGTGGCCGCCCGGGAAGAGGAGGAAAGGAACAATCTGAAGAGACATCAAAAACACTATTGTAATCCCCCCTACTATCATCGGGACCCCATGCCAGTTAGACAGTTTGCTCGACAGTGCCTCTAGAAATGTAGCCTGAACAGTGTTTTGTGCGTATATGGACACAATGACTACGGGTTGGCCATCTAGTTTTCACCTTACAATAACATAACAACCGTCTGTGTCAATGAGTGAATCTTCTATGCGAAATGGGGTGCCTGGTCTAACCTAAATTAGAGCTCCCCTAGCATATGCGGAGTAGCCTGTGGCGTGTAACTGTCCTCTCCCTCTTCTCTGCAATTGTTTCACTTCAGACCCCGGCAAGTGTATCTCTTGTAGAAGAGCAATCTGTACGTGGTGCCTTTTAAGATATGAGTAAATAAGGAATCTATGGGACGGGCTGTGAATGCCTCTCAAATTCCATGTGCATATTGTAAACGAGGCCACGGTATCCTAACGTGAACCAGCGTGCAAGCCCTAGGTGGCATAATTACTGTATTAATCAGCATGGTACATGTCTGGGGTGAGAGCTGCTGGTGAGTGGCTATATATCTACTACTCAGTGTGTTTCGACCCGGAGCGTAACTAATGGCAAAAATACTTAAAACTAAAACCAATAATACCAAAAGGGCGAAATTGCAACATGCAGTAGTCCAAACAGAAAATGAAAACGACATTCTATCAATGACAAGGGGGCTTTCCGTGCAAGCGGGGTGTGTTTGAGATACTGTGGATGCTCTTATGACCCCTGCATGATTAAACCATGACAACAGAAGCAGAGAGGCAGTCCAGAACAAATCAAATAAGCCTCAACAAGGTAAGTACTGAAAATGTAAAGCGCCTGTGTAGCGCGTTACTAGAACAGAACATGGCTTACTCCAAATTCTTTGTTTCTCTGTAGCATAGAAGTGCAGCTGGAATATGGATATTTTCTAAAATTTTAAGAAAGTGATTTTCCCTATCCGTGATTGCATCTTTTTTATAACTGTTTTGCTTGTGGTTGTTACAGTTTTAAAATTGTAATTTTAACTTGCCTGTGATTGCATAAATCCTCACCTCTTTTATGTTTAAATATGTGGTTTTTACTTGCCCGTGACTGTTTTCATTTAACCTGTTGAATTGTGGCATTTGCAGTCCAAAATCGGTAGTTTTTTTTCTCTCATTCACCGTGACTATCTGTTTTTCCCTCCTAATTTCTCCCTTGCTCTGTGCTCAGACCTGTATGTTGAGCAATACACCTCCAGCTCCCATTTCGTGTTAGCAAGTGAGTGAAACCAGACCCCCGTTCCTCCCTGGCAACAGGGATATTCTACTTTAGAGGGTAAACACTGCCTGCTGTGCTCCGACCACTGGCATCATAATCAGGTGGTCGGACCACTTCCCTAGATGTCGGTCGGACCGCCATCAATGGCTTGTCAGTTCCGGTACGCCCAACATTGTAATAGGGCCCTTAGTGTCAGCATTAAGAGTAGGCAACCAGAAACTTCTTTTAAGCAATTTTAGAATTTTCTTCTCCCCTGGATGCCCTGCAAGTACTTGTGTGGCACCATTTAATGGCTTGTTGCTGCAGGGGACCAGAAGGAACAAAGAGACGCCCTATGTATATATATAAGTTCATGTACCCTCAAGCCATTATGACTGGGCTACTGCTTCTGCTTCTTTGGTTTTTTGAGCTTGTGCTACTTCCTGAGTAAACTGCTCTTCAGAATACGATGCCTCTAGGATAAGGTATGATTGGGGGTGCACTGCAACAGATTCCTGCATTTCAAAACCCAGCTGGGAAAGGACATCAGCTTTATTATGTTGTCGCCCTGCTTGGAACTGAATAGTGAAGCCAAAGTCATAAAAAAACTGGTATCGTAGTCCAGCGCAACTTCCGCATGGACCTGGTACGGACTGATTTGAGAAATTTCAGGTTTCGGTGGTCTGTGAGGACTGTGACGGTACCCAACAAATAGTGTCTCCACTCCTCGAAAGCCCTTTTAATGGCCAGTAATTCCCTAGCCCCCACTGAGTACTTGGTTTCAGCAGGACTTAAATTATGTAAAAAGTATGCCACTGGTTGTAGTTTTACAGAATCAGTGTTTCTCTGAGATAAAACCCATCCAGCATCCACCTGGGAAGCATCCGCTTCTACAATGAACCACTGAGTAGGGTTTGGATGCTGCAATATGGGGGCACTGACAAATGCCTCTTTAGGAGAAAGAAAGCCTTCTACGCTTCATCAGTCCAAAGAAGTTTTATAACCTTTTGTAATAGCCTAGTGATGGAAGTGGCCCGGGTAGAAACGTTTTTAATGAACCTACAGTAAAAGTTAGCGAAGCCCAGAAAGCTCTGCACTTCTTTGACAGACTGGGGTTATTTCCACTGAATGATGGCAGAAACCCTCTGGGGTTCCATGCTAACACGCTGTGTGGATAGAGCTTAACGAGGAAATTACATCTTGGCGACATGAAATTCACTTTTCTCCAATTTGACAAACAGCCTTTGTTCCCTTAATTTCTGTAAAATTTCCCTGACATGTTTCTCTTTTTTTTTAAAATCTTTATTTGCATTTTTAAACTTTTTCCAAAGTTACAGATAACAATATACATGTGTGCAGTAGGAGACAGTTGACTACATTAAAAGAAATAAGGAGTGCCATTCTCACTGCTACATCATGTCTTACTGAGCTGGATATCAGTTCCATATAGCAGGAAAATGTCTACATACGGTATCCTCCATACACTGAGCCGCACACTAATGTCCAGGGATTTGCGCTTTTATGTCCATCGAAATAGCAGGATGTTTATCACATCCTTTGTGGCATTTTCTTTTATCTGTGTGCCTTACTGGTGTTACACGTGAATGTCTGTACCTAACCTGTACCTAAGCATACAATCGGAACAGAAGGATGAGGCAAAATATGATACTTTTTTATAATCGAACTAATGGGACCATCGTCTACTCGTCACACCTGGGTCAGTGTGTGTACATTGTATATGCTTCATTCTAGGTACATCCATGTCAGGTTCGCCACTCTTTCCTAGCCAAATGAACCTATCATGATGGACAACCAGGCTTCCCCTCTAGTGTCATTCGCATATAAAGCAAATGTGGCCCATTTCCCCATGACAACCTCTGGCCTTATCTTGAGCCGTGCGTTTTAAATCCATGAATGTGGTATCCCAGTACTGTGCAATGTGGTATTTGCGCAATCCTCTCTGTATAGCAATGTGCTTTCTGCTTGTGCCCATACTAGGAGCGATTTTTTCCAACTGCTGACGACAGGGGTTCAGCATGTTTCCATCTCTTCGTTATTAGCCTCTTTGCCACAATCAAGCATAAGTCAATAAATCTGGATGTGACCCTGTTTTTCTTTGAACTGGGATAAAGGCTTAATATGCATACCTCACATGTGCGTGTTTTTGGCCTGCTAGCACATGTTGCGAGTGTCATGGTAACTTTTTGCCAATAAGTATGTAGGGAGGTGCAAAACCAGAGCATAAGTAGGAAGTCCGCATCTGTCTGTAGGCAGCTCGGGCATGCCGAAGTGTTGATGTGGAAGTATTTGTTTAGTTTGTCGGGGAGAGGTATGCCCTTTGCATTATATATGTCTGTATAAGCTTAAACTTAGAATTTCTCGGAGGGTTAGTGGGGTTAACTAGCAAAGGGTCTCATTCACGGTCCATCCAATTGTTGTCTCTATCTGCTTCCAACCACAATCGAAGGGCTTTGATGGATTTCATTGTGTGGGTGAGTAGCACCTCAACCAGCCTGTGTACAATATGTGATCCATTGCCCTTAATATTTAAGTATTGCATCTCCAGTCCGGTGGTGATATCAACCCATGTCGTGGAGAGCGATATCGTGATTGAATTATGTAGTAAGAATTGACCTGCGGGCGGGTAATAATCCTCTGCCAGAGTCTCAAAAGGTATCTATGCGCCCTCGGCATTGATACCTTGCCTGTCTTGCCCCTTGGCGACCCCAGCAGTGGCAGTGACGGGGCATAAGGATTTGTATCTTTAGTGAGATACAGGCTCCTATTATAACACTGGTGTGCAGGTCTGCAATGGGTGCGGTGGTCGGGCAATAGGTGAAACAGGTGATATATTTGGGATTTGGACCAGGGCGGTTGCACGGTGGCTGTATCATCTAAACCCTTATCTGCAAACCATCTCATCACCCATTGTAATTGCTGCGCCACCAGGTAGTACAATTCCATACTGGGAACTGCCAAGCCTTCTTTACTAGTAGGGGCATACAATTTCCATAATGCGATACGGGGCATCCCTTGTACCAAATGAGGACATGGATCAATTGTTCGAGATCATGGAATATTCTAAGCGGAACATAGACCGGAAGGTTCGCGAAATAATACAACAGTTTTGGTAATATTATCTTGGTCAGTGTGATTCTGCCCTTCATGTTCAGAGGAAGTGACTTCCAGTAGTGAATCTGGGCTCTGACAGTGGACACAGCCCAGATCAGGTTTCCCTCCAGCACATCAGTGGGATTCCGATATATGAAGATGCTCAGGTATCAGAACGTAGAAGGTTACCAATGGAGAGAAGAGTTGTTCATACGCACGTTTGTTTTGGCGGTGTTGTTGCTGAATGGATACAGGCCCGATTTTGTCCAGTTTACCCAGAGACCCGATACCCTCTCAAAGTCCTTAAGTGTATATGGCAGTAGGGATATCATGTAGGCCCCTTAGGTACCGTAGCAAATCTTCAGCATACAGTAAAACAGTATGTAGGCCGTCTCGTAGGCTGATGCCTCAATCTACCCCCTCCCTGTGGAGTCAGGCTGCCAGTGGCTCCATGGCGAGAGGGAAGAGGAGGGGGAAACGGGGAGCCTTGTCTGGTGCCTCTGTTCACCTCTGTTCACCCGTATGCTATCCGATATGCGTCGACCCATCCGGACTCTAACAGAGGGACGTTTGCCTTTTACATAGTAACTGCACCATTTGTAAAAATGCTTTGCCCAGCCCGTATCTTCGTATTACCTCAAAAAGGTATGGCCACTCCAAGGAGTCAAAGGTCTTCTCCAGGTCTAAGACCAAGCAGCCAGAGCGAGGCCAAATGTGCTGTACTTCTCGCGGGGACAAACCCATTCTGGTCCGAGTGCACTAAGTTCCGTACCAGTGGGACCAAGCGTGCAGCAATAATGGATGCTAGGATATTGTAGTCTGTGTTAAAAAGCGCCAGTGGTCTGTGTGAGCCCAGCACTTCCGGATCCCTTCCGGGCTTAGGGAGAGAGATCCGCAGCGCTTCATTCTGCGTATCAGATAAGGTAGAGTCCTCTATTGCGGTCTCATAGACCTTCTTGAGTTGAGGTGCCAACACCTCCACGTAGGCCTTGTAAACCTCCGCCGGTTGGCCAGCCGGGCCCGGAGTTTTACCATTTGCCAGTGAGCTTATGCTTGCTCTAATTTCATCTAATAAAATGGGGTCATCTAGCTCAAGTTTTTGCTCAGCGGTGATCTGTGGCAGAGCAATGTCTTCTAGGTACCCGCAAATATCAATCATGATGGCTAGGGTATGGGACTTGCATAGTGTTGTATAGTGAGTTGTGAACTCCTGATGTGTGTCTTGTTGTAAGTATACTATAGTATAAACAACAAATCTAGTAGGGAAGGGTCTAAGGAGTATTTAGAGACCAGCCAAGGTAGAACTCCTCTCAATCATTATATTCACAACACAGGAACCTTGGGGTCTTTTCCTCTTGTTAGACCCCAAGGTTCCTGTGTTGTGAGTATACTATAGTACCCTGAATAGACCGGAGAGAAGTGACGGGCGATGCAATGTCATCTTGACGGATCAGCGAAGCTAAGAGTCTGCCGGCCTTGTCACCTGAGTGGTCCGTACGCGCTGAGTGTGCTGCATAATTAAGGCAGCGGAGCCTTTCTTGCAAACGGGCATGCTCCTCCTTACTGTGATTTAACCTTCAATGGGGGCCCACAAGCTCCTCTCTTTCATGGGACACCAATTATTATTATTTTATTTTATTTTAAAACCTTTATTGACTTTTACAGTTACATTCCAAATCCGACAAACGACCCAGTGAATCAAGGGTGCAGAGGTAGTACAGTCAAACAATGTAAATCAGGATTAAAGCCATGGTACCCCGCACAATATCAATGTACAACACAGGAGAGCCGAATGGAACCGGGTCACAGGATCAGAAAGGTTTCGTTTTATCTTTTTTAAAGGAGGAAAAACAGGATCGGATAGCACATCATTACACATCGCCAACACTAGGGTTACACCAATGACAGGATATCCACGGCAAGGTCCTCATGGGCAGGGAATACGTAACAAAGCAGACAATCAGGATAATCAACAAACAGATCGGACCCCCGCCCAGACAATACCCGCCCGCTATTCAATTGAGCAGTAGAACAGAAACCCCCGTACCGAAATCGATAAACGCACAGGGACGTGCCTAGCATCCGACCCCAAAAAAGGGAAAAAGGAGGGAAAAGAAATAAAGAAACACCAAAAAAACAACATGAAAAAGGCCATGGAACTAAAAGGAATCAAAAACAAAACCCCACCCCCACCCCCCCACCCTGCACCACTGCACATGGCCACGGCCCACCCCCCTAGCAGCGTGCCTGTCGCCCAGAGCTTAAACCCGAAATATAGAAGAAAGAGCTAAGAGGAAAGAGAAAAACAATATTCAACACAAAAGAGGGAAAAGGAGAGGAAAAGAATCGAAAACCCCACAGAAGGGGAAAGAAAGCTATGGGGGGCCCTCCAACAAGGAACCCGACCCCCTCCCCCCTGAGTCCCGCATCCCCGTAATAATACTGTAGCAACATTAAAACACAGAAACCATATGCGGGGACACCACCAATTAAATGCCCACCCTCGCAGCTTATCAGGCAATATGCGAAACTCTCCATGCCAGTGGAAAGGGCGCCAAGCGTCAATGTTATACATACAGTTTGTCGGCCCGAATAGAGACAGGGCACAAAATTACAATCAGGAAAACACAAGTGGAGCAGCGCAGTAAGCGGACATGCAAAGACAAAGGAATCGAACGCCTTGCAATGAAACAAGAAGCAGCATCGTCCGGGGCGCCGCCGCCATTTTGCGCCGTCCTTCCTCGGTGATACAGATCGAATAAAGCTAAAGATGACGGGTCCGGGGGAAAACACTAACGAACTGGGGCACTCAAATCAGTCCAGAATAAACAAAAGTCTCGTAAAAGCACAATGGGCGGCCCAGCGACCGCCAGCAACCGCCATCCTCGGGGCCAAGTACAGTATAGTCAAGCTACGGCGAGCCAACCAGGAGTATTCAAAGGAAACATGTCCATACTGCAGCATCCATGAAGTCCCATCCAGTACTGGCCATCGCCCCATCCGGGGGGATAGCAACAGGCGTCTCGCAGCAGTAGCGAGCAAAACAAGTGATGGCTCATTGGTAAACATCGGGCATAACCAATTTTCTTTTTAATGCAGTGAGGTTTGTCTCCAACTGTTTCCGCATGCCGGCCTGCTTGCTGTGGCAGTGTCCTTTAGTAACCACTTTAAAGGCGTCCCATTCTATCAATGATGACGAGGCAGTGTCTGCATTATCCTCAAAATAGTGTGCTGCGGCTGTCTCCAATGACTCCCGGAATGCAGCATCTAATAGTGTGCCTGGTTGTAGGCGCCATCTCGGAACCAGTGGTATGTTACAGATCCATTCTAGTTGTAACATATGTGGATTATGATCTGAGTGAGTTCTCCCAAGATATTGTGGGTCAGCGACAGCTGTTAAAAGGTCATCAGATACCATTATTCGGTCATGGTGGACATGAAATCCATATCCCTGGAGTATAATGAATATACCCTGTCATGTAGGTTTCTATGCCTCCAGGCATCTATTAAGTGCCCGTTGCTTAGCGCCTTCATGGCAGCATGTGTGGCCGCCCGGGAAGAGGAGGAAAGGAACAATCTGAAGAGACATCAAAAACACTATTGTAATCCCCCCTACTATCATCGGGACCCCATGCCAGTTAGACAGTTTGCTCGACAGTGCCTCTAGAAATGTAGCCTGAACCGTGTTTTGTGCGTATATGGACACAATGACTACGGGTTGGCCATCTAGTTTTCACCTTACAATAACATAACAACCGTCTGTGTCAATGAGTGAATCTTCTATGCGAAATGGGGTGCCTGGTCTAACCTAAATTAGAGCTCCCCTAGCATATGCGGAGTAGCCTGTGGCGTGTAACTGTCCTCTCCCTCTTCTCTGCAATTGTTTCACTTCAGACCCCGGCAAGTGTATCTCTTGTAGAAGAGCAATCTGTACGTGGTGCCTTTTAAGATATGAGTAAATAAGGAATCTATGGGACGGGCTGTGAATGCCTCTCAAATTCCATGTGCATATTGTAAACGAGGCCACGGTATCCTAACGTGAACCAGCGTGCAAGCCCTAGGTGGCATAATTACTGTATTAATCAGCATGGTACATGTCTGGGGTGAGAGCTGCTGGTGAGTGGCTATATATCTACTACTCAGTGTGTTTCGACCCGGAGCGTAACTAATGGCAAAAATACTTAAAACTAAAACCAATAATACCAAAAGGGCGAAATTGCAACATGCAGTAGTCCAAACAGAAAATGAAAACGACATTCTATCAATGACAAGGGGGCTTTCCGTGCAAGCGGGGTGTGTTTGAGATACTGTGGGTGCTTTACCGCGATGGCGCCCCGTCCCCCAAAGAAGAAAGCATAAGTCAGGGCCTTAGAGCAATAAACATAGGCCGGTGCCATCAGGGAAGTCATATAACACATGGCATGAGTCCAATCTTTCTCAAGCTCCACACCTTCACATTCATTGACTATATTCTATAATAGCATACATGTACATTACAGGAGATCAGCATTGTGGTACATCAATAATAGGGTCTTAGTATACTTGCGTAGGCAGCAATATGTTATGGACGGTGCTTATCTAGAGTACTGCGCCATGGACAAAGCAGTGTTGTCTGCATTCTGGGGAGTGGCCACTGGCAGTTCATCCAAGTGAGTTCAGAACTTCGTCTGATAGTTTTCCCTCACTTTCTTGTCCTTGTAGGCTGCATACAGATGTTTCCCCTTGCATCCCTCCTATTTCCGCTGCCTCCTGGAGGGCGTTGCGTTGATCCTGTAACAGCTGCTCTGGGTTAGGTCCAAGGTTTTGGGATGTTTTAATCGTTTTGCGCCTCTTCCCCCTCCTACGGCGTCCAAGAGGGCCTTCAGTGCTCATGTCATTTGCTCTCGTCATCAAAGTAGCATCTCCTGCAGAACCTCGAATGTCCAGCCAGTCCCCTATCGCCTCCGGAGTATCGAAAAAGTGAGTCTTAACACATGCCACCACCCTCAGATGGGCTGGAAACAACGGGGAATATGTAAGGTCTTGATGCCGGAGTCTCCTCTTCACTGCCATGTAAGAGTATCTCTGTTCTTTACCAGCATCGTGAAGTCTGGGAAAAACATGATTTTGTGATTGTCTACATGGACGTCCTGTAATTCCCAGGTTTCCTGGAGAATGGAGTCTCTATCCCTGTGGTACAGCAATCGCATCAGGAGCGGTCTAGGATTGACCCCCGGGGGCGGAGGCCTAGCCCGTACTCTGTGTGCTCGTTCAGTGACAAAGTGGGGGGATAGTGTCCCCTCTGGGAGCAGATCACGAAGTCAGGATTCAGCATAGGCTACTACGTCTCTGCCTTCCGTGCCCTCTAACAGGCCTACCAAACGCACATTATTGTGCCTTTATCTCCCTTCGGCATCGACGGTTCTGCTTTCCAGGAACTCCACCCAGGCCGTAAGGTCTTTAACGTGCTTCTTCGCCGCCGTTATCTGTGGAGAGATCTCTCTTATGGTGACCTCCATTGCGGATGTTCTATCTGTAAGTTGGCGGTGGTCAGCATGAAGTAGATTCAAATCAATGGCCACCTTGTCTATCTTGCTTTCAAATGAATTAGGAGTCTGGTTCATAGTTTCACCTAACTTTTCCACCGCCGCCAACACAGCATCCAATTTGCTGGATGTCGGGTCAGATGATTCCTCCCCGGGCATTTTGTCTGACTGGGCGCGGGTCAGCAGGGGGGGCTGGGTCAGCAGACCCCCGGCACGGTCCGCGGCCTGCCTCCGTGTGACATAGAGCCATAGTGGGGTATTTTGCAGCAGGCTTCTCAAACTAGTGGTGTAAAGTGAGCCAAGGGAGACCACTGCCTGGCCCCGCTAGATCAAAAGAAGGGGTGGGAGCCAGCTGGTGCACTATAGTATATAAAGGAATCCACTCTGGTAGTGTTGGTGAACCCTACAATGGTGGGGAGCACACAGTGTTGTTTTAAATACCCCTCACAAACCAACAGGCCCCTTGGTGTCATGCTTCATCATCGTGGTCTTCGCACCCCTCTACGGGATGCGGCGTGCTGCGACTCACGACTACGTAGGAGCACTGAAGGTGGACTATGTGTTGATGTGTGTGAAGAGAATAAAGTGTGAGTGGTGAGGAAGTGAAAAGTTAAAAGATACCTGGCTCGTAGGAGAAAAAATAAAAAACTGTTTATTAAGCCCTCGGCTGGTATCGTTAAAAGGGTGCAGGTGAGGTTGTCTGTTACTGGTTAGGGTACGTCAACCTCAAAAGTGTGTCGACATGTCTCGGAGTTGGGAAACTCCTTCTTCAGGACGAGGATATGCACAGTTATCCTCACCTTACTCACATGAAAATGTAGATGTCAAAGTGTGCTCTACAAAAGTTAAAAGGTGAAATGTACCTAATCGTGTTATATTGAATGAAGTCTGTTGCGCCCAATTGGCGTTATTTGTACAGTACCTGTGAATGAACAAAAAACATCATGAAACATAACATCACATATGGACATTGATGTTCAAAATGGCTATGATAATGCATAGGAGGGTAACGAAGAACCCAAAATGAGGTCCAGGAACCCTGTAAAAGAAAAAAGGACATGGACATACGTATAGACACAGACACACATTGATTCAAGATCTAGTCGCCATTGGATTCTCTGGGATAAAAAGATGGGATGACAAACACAAATTTATACAGTGCTTACTTATGAAAAAAGGCTAACTGGCCTCATGAGCCAAAGCGTTGTTATTGGGGGTTCTTTTCTTTCTGCTCAATTTAGCAACCTGTAGAGTGTCAAGAGAGCTAGGTATTAGGATCTAAATAGTTGATTCTCAAGAGAAACATAGGTGCCTCTATACTCCAAGGATCAAACTCACGGTTACTGCAAAGCCCGGTAGGCTGTCTTCCCCTCAAACGCGGCTCCAACGGTATGTCGAGTCGTTCTGACCTAGTCCCTTATATAGTGCCAGTAATTGTTATAATTAATGCCAAATTGAAAACGGAATATGCCCAAAGAAGGACCTCGTCCTTCGGAATCAAATCCGGTCCTGCGTGTATGTGCAGGGTGTGTCAGATCGTACTGCGCATGCGCGAAAAGGTGGCGTCCGAGCCTCGCGGTAATGCACACTGAGCATGTGCGTTCTTAAATGCTAGCTACACGCGCATGCGCGGTAGGGATCGCCGAGGTTGAAATGGGATCCCGATTTTATTCGAGGAAATTGGGGTAGTTTTGGCAAGGCAATCATTACAATATTATAAACTGTGACCTCTGTGACACATTCAATATACAGAAGTTTGGGTTCTGAAAGTTGTATAAGAAAAGTGGGGATTGTATGCCCACTGGTGTAATTCTGAACAAGGCCATCCTTACAATACTGAGACAAAGAGGACAGGTCTCTGTGACATGACATCAACAAATTCTCAAAAAAGTCTCAAAAAAGTCTCAAAAAAGGGGGCTGGTCTGATTCATAAATAAAAACTCAGGTTATTCAGCGGTTGAAGGTCAGTATCTGAGACCCAGGTAGTCTGAGGGTTCGGACAGAAATGGAGTATGTTACTAAGCGCAGAGATGGTTGAAGAAAGTTTATCATCGCAGTTGGCTCCATGGGATGGAGTCATTCAATCCGGTGGTGTCCGTGCCCAGACGGAACACCCACCTTTGTTCCTTTTCAAAAAGACCAACATCAGATGGCAGTTGTTCAATCACAGTCCAGTGTAGTTCATTTACACAATGTTGTGCCTCCAAAAAATGTGCTGCCATCTTAGTAGTCGATTTGTTGCATCTTACGTTGCTTTTATGCTCGTTTATTCTGGTTTTCACAGCTCGTGTGGTCATGCCCACGTACTCCTTGTCACATGGGCAAGTGATGAGATAGACCACATTCCTGCTGTTGCAGTTAGTGAACGCTCGTTGTTCCCACTTGGTACCTTTCTGAAAAGTGAGGGTCAAACTTTTCTTGGTCAGATGGCAACTATTGCAATTCCCACATGGGTGGTGTCCATGTAGCCCTTGTAACCTAGTTTGTTGAGTCACAGTGGTTAGAGGTCTAGTATGTTCAAGGATGTCTTTTAAATTTTTTCCTCTCCTGTGGGCAAATAGAGGTTTCTCTAAGTCCAGAGTGCCACTTGTCAGAATGCGCCAGTGTTTATTCACCAACTTTGAGACCTGGTTGGAGACTGAACTGTATGTAGTAACACAGACTGTTCTATTAGCTGTGTTTTCTCTCGGAGTTCTATCTTCCAGCAAAGCTTCCCGGTTGTTATTACGAGCCCTTTCATTGCCCTGTTAATGACTCTGTCAGGATATTGTCTCTGTTTGAGTTTCTCACTCAGGTCTCGGGCTTGGGATTTGTACTTTGCCACGTCGCTACAGTTGCGGCGTAGACGCAGGAACTGCCCGTATGGTAAATCTTCTCTTAAGTGACGTGGATGGAAACTGTCGAACCTAAGGAGGCAGTTCCTCGCCGTGGGTTTGAAATGAGTCTCTGTTTTAAGGAACCATTCCTCATGGTAAATGTTCAGAGCTAAAAATACCATTGATTCATTAGACATTTGGTGGGTACATTTCAGAAAGGCGTTTTGTATGTTAAGCCAAGTCATAAAATCCGTGATGGATTGGCAATCCCCTTCCCAGAAGACCAGGACGTCATCAATGTAACGCCACCAGGTGCGGATTTTGCCCCTGAAAGGATTGTTGGGATGTAGGACCTTGGTAGCTTCCAGATGGTGTACGTACAGCCCCGCCAGGCTCGGCGCGAAAGTACTACCCATACTGGTTCCGTGACGTTGCAGATACATGGTGCCCTCATACTCAAAAAAGTTCTTGGTAAGCGCTATGGAAATGCACTCCATTACAACTCCTCGTGGGGTTTGATAATTCCATGGGTTGGAATGGAGCACCTCCTCAATGATTAGGAGTGTTTCATCATGTGGAAGGCTGGTGTAGAGGCTTTCCACGTCAAGGCTCAGCAACATCTGAGAGTCTGGGTCAAACGGTTGGTTTTGTAGTAGCTGAAGGACCGCTTTGGTGTCCCTCAAATATGTGTCCGTTGCCTGTACCAGAGGAAGGCATCGGCGAATTTTGATAATGGTTCTAGTATGGAAGAAACGCCGGACACAATTGGACGGCCAGGCGGATTTTGTAGACTCTTATGGACCTTTGGTATTGTATAGAAGTAAGGTCTACGAGGGTTTCTTTGTATCAGAAATTCTGACTCCTTCTTAGTGAGCCAGTTGTGGGCCAGGGCTTCCTCAATCATTGCCCCTATTTGTATACGCAAAGATTCTGTGGGGTCCTCTAAGAGGATCTGGTAGTTTCTCCTAACAGAAAGGAGTCTCCTACACTCTTGGTCGTATGCAGTCGTAGTCTGAATGACTACTGCCCCCCCTTTGTCTGCAGGTTTTATAGTGAGTTGTTTATTCTGCGAGAGTTCTCTTACTGCCTCGTTCTCCTGTTTGCTCATATTTTGAAATACGCTCTGGTTGAGATTTATTTTGCTGAGTTCAAGCATAATGGCCTTCTCAAAAGCCAGAACTTCAACGGGAAGTTGATTGTCCAATGGCGTGAACGATGATTTAGGCCTTAAACCCGTATCTGAAGGATTCTGGGTAGGCTCTTGGTTCTTAAAAAAGGCTTTCAACTTGATAGTTCTGACAAAGTCTTGGATCTCTTTGTGTAAGCGGAACGTGTCCGGTTTGTTTGTAGGGACATACACTAAGCCTTTGTTGAGTACCTCGTTCTGTAGGTCTGTTAAGGGCCAGGGAGATATGTTAATGACTAGGTTCCCCTCTTGCTTTTTGAAGCTTGATTTGCTGTCATGCTCCTGGTGTGGACCCTGGGGTCTGCTTTGTCCACCGGTTGCCAGGTGACATTGTTCCCCTTCCTGTTCCTGCCTCTGCGGGGACCTGGGCCCCACGATAAAAAAGGCTGCTGGTTTTGCGGTGTGGCAGTACGGTCCTCCCCCCATTGTGGGTACATCGGTCCCATAGGTGGTGCGCCATATTGATATTGAGGGAATTGGTACAGGCCTTGGTAGGGGTTGAATTGTGGCGGCCCTTGGAAGCCTCTCCAGCCTCTTTGGCGTGGGAATTGGGTTCTCTGCTGGCGGTAACCACCCCTTTGTTGTTTTCTATGTTGGAAACCACCCGAGTTAGTGCTGGTAGAGCTACCATCTGAGCTCACACTGTCAGCATCACTCATGTTTCCATTTGCCACATAGTCAGCTTTAGTGTAAGGGTACGCCCTCTCGGCCGTAAAGCGGTCTTTGTCTTTCTTTAGTTTATTGAACTTGCTTTGCTTTAAAGTGGCCTCAAAGTCGGTCATTTGTTGATTAAGTTCTTCTAACCCTTTCTTCAGGGCTGCTGGTGAAATGAACGCTTTGAGTTGAACCTCAAGTCTTTGAATCTCAACCTTCAATTCTTGGGACTTTCTTGTGGCTGTTTGTACTATCAGTACCAGCCAATCTCTGGTACAGTGCCAGGATATCAGAGACCAGGCTTTTTTAAACACAAGATCGTCTTGAAAAATGAAGGGTTCGTTTTTAACTATGAGGCCCTGAGGGGCCATCTTGTTCCTTAGATATTCCCTCATTAGTAGACCATGCAAGGCAGCCCTAATCTAGACTTTCCTTAGGTTTGTAAGTTCGTCCCAATCTGCCACTGCTGGGCCTGGGTCATTGTTGCTTAATCCTTCGAAAGGATTCACTTCCGCAAGAATCCTGTCAATGTCGTCCTCACTGAAGGTAAGGTCGTGTTCATCCTCCATTATGATGTTAGTCTAGGGAAAAGTGGTTAATTAGGCGTTGGATGTAGTGTGTGGCGAATGTCTATAGGTGTCCAAGTTACTTGGGAGGGGCTCCCACAGCTGCGCGCTGTCTAGAACAAGAAATAAACAAGTGGGGGGGGGAGGAGAAAGGGGATTCTGTCTCCCCTAGCACTTTATCTAAACAAAAAGGAATCCACTCTGGTAGTGTTGGTGAACCCTACAATGGTGGGGAGCACACAGTGTTGTTTTAAATACCCCTCACACACCAACAGGCCCCTTGGTGTCATGCTTCATCATCGGGGTCTTCGCACCCCTCTACGGGATGCGGCGTGCTGCGACTCACGACTACGTAGGAGCACTGAAGGTGGACTATGTGTTGATGTGTGTGAAGAGAATAAAGTGTGAGTGGTGAGGAAGTGAAAAGTTAAAAGATAGCTGGCTCGTAGGAGAAAAAATAAAAAACTGTTTATTAAGCCCTCGGCTGGTATCGTTAAAAGGGTGCAGGTGAGGTTGTCTGTTACTGGTTAGGGTACGTCAACCTCAAAAGTGCGTCGACATGTTTCGGAGTTGGGAAACTCCTTCTTCAGGACCAGGATATGCACAGTTATCCTCACCTTACTCACATGAAAATGTAGATGTCAAAGTGTGCTCTACAAAAGTTAAAAGGTGAAATGTACCTAATAGTGGTATATTGAATGAAGTCTGTTGCGCCCAATTGGCGTTATTTGTACAGTACCTGTGAATGAACAAAAAACATCATGAAACATAACATCACATATGGACATTGATGTTCAAAAAGGCTATCATAATGCATAGATGGGTAACGAAGAACCCAAAATGAGGTCCCGGAACCCTGAAAAAAAAAAAGAACATGGACATACGTATAGACACAGACACACATTGATTCAAGATCTAGTCGCCATTGGATTCCCTGGGATGAAAAGATGGGATGACAAACACAAATTTATACAGTGCTTACTTATGAAAAAAGGCTAACTGGTCTCATGAACCAAAGCGTTGTTATTGGGGGTTCTTTTCTTCCTGCTCAATTTAGCAACCTGTAGAGTGTCAAGAGAGCTAGGTATTAGGATCTAAATAGTTGATTCTCAAGAGAAACATAGGTGCCTGTATACTCCAAGGATCAAACTCACAGTTACTGCAAAGCCCGGTAGGCTGTCTTCCCCTCAAACGCGGCTCCAACGGTATGTCGAGTCGTTCTGACCTAGTCCCTTATATAGTGCCAGTAATTGTTATAATTAATGCCAAATTGAAAACGGAATATGCCCAAAGAAGGACCTCGTCCTTCGGAATCAAATACGGTCCTGCGTGTATGTGCAGGGCGTGTCAGATCTTACTGCGCATGCGCGAAAAGGTGGCGTCCGAGCCTCGCGGTAATGCACACTGAGCATGTGCGTTCTTAAATGCTAGCTACTCGCGCATGCGCGGTAGGGATCGCCGAGGTTGAAATGGGATCCCGATTTTATTCGAGGAAATTGGGGTAGTTTTGGCAAGGCAATCCTTACAATATTATAAACTGTGACCTCTGTGACACATTCAATATACAGAAGTTTGGGTTCTGAAAGTTGTATAAGAAAAGTGGGGATTGTTGGCCACTGGTGTAAATCTGAACAAGGCCATCCTTACAATACTGAGACAAAGAGGACAGGTCTCTGTGACATGACATCAACAAATTCTCAAAAAAGTCTCAAAAAAGTCTCAAAAAAGGGGGCTGGTCTGAATCATAAATAAAAACTCAGGTTATTCAGCGGTTGAAGGTCAGTATCTGAGACCCAGGTAGTCTGAGGGTTCGGACAGAAATGGAGTATGTTACTAAGCGCAGAGATGGTTGAAGAAAGTTTATCATCGCAGTTGGCTCCATGGGATGGAGTCATTCAATCCGGTGGTGTCCGTGCCCAGACGGAATACCCACCTTTGTTCCTTCTCAAAAAGACCAACATCAGATGGCAGTTGTTCAATCACAGTCCAGTGTAGTTCATTTACACAATGTTGTGCCTCCAAAAAATGTGCTGCCATCTTAGTAGTCGATTTTTTGCATCTTACATTGCTTTTATGCTTGTTCATTCTGGTTTTTACAGCTCGTGTGGTCATGCCCACGTACTCCTTGTCGCATGGGCACGTGATGAGATAGACCACATTCCTGCTGTTGCAGTTAGTGAAGGCTCGTTGTTCCCACTTGGTACCATTCTGAAAAGTGAGGGTCAAACTTTTCTTGGTCAGATGGCAACTATTGCAATTCCCACATGGGTGGTGTCCATGTAGCCCTTGTAACCTAGTTTGTTGAGTCACAGTGGTTAGAGGTCTAGTATGTACAAGGATGTCTTTTACATTTTTTCCTCTCCTGTGGGCAAATAGAGGTTTCTCTAAGTCCAGAGTGCCACTTGTCAGAATGCGCCAGTGTTTATTCACCAACTTTGAGACCTGGTTGGAGATTGAACTGTATGTAGTAACACAGACTGTTCTATTAGCTGTGTTTTCTCTCGGAGTTCTATCTTCCAGCAAAGCTTCCCGGATGTTATTACGAGCCCTTTTCATTGCGCTGTTAATGACTCTGTCAGGATATCGTCTCTGTTTGAGTTTCTCACTCAGGTCTCGGGCTTGGGATTTGTACTTTGCCACGTGGCTACAGTTGCGGCGTAGACGTAGGAACTGCCCGTATGGTAAATTTTCTCTTAAGTGACGTGGATGGAAACTGTCGAACCTAAGGAGGCAGTTCCTCGCCGTGGGTTTGAAATGAGTCTCTGTTTTAAGGAACCCGTCCTCATGGTAAATGTTCAGATCTAAAAATACCATTGATTCATTAGACATTTGGTGGGTAAATTTCAGAAAGGCGTTTTGTATGTTAAGCCAAGACATAAAATCCGTGATGGATTGGCAATCCCCTTCCCAGATGACCAGGACGTCATCAATGTAACGCCGCCAGGTGCGGATTTTGCCCCTGAAAGGATTGTTGGGATGTAGGACCTTGGTAGCTTCCACATGGTGTACGTACAGCCCCGCCAGGCTCGGCGCGAAAGTACTACCCATACTGGTTCCGTGACGTTGCAGATACATGGTGCCCTCATACTCAAAGAAGTTCTTGGTAAGCGCTATGGAAATGCACTCCATTACTACTCCTCGTGGGGTTTGATAATTCCATGGGTTGGAATGGAGCACCTCCTCAATGATTAGGAGTGTTTTATCATGTGGAAGGCTGGTGTAGAGGCTTTCCACGTCAAGTCTCAGCAACATCTGAGAGTCTGGGTCAAACGGTTGGTTTTGTAGTAGCTGAAGGACCGCTTTGGTGTCCCTCAAATATGTGTCCGTTGCCTGTACCAGAGGCCTCAAGAAGTCATCGGCGAATTTTGATAATGGTTCTAGTATGGATGAAACACCGGACACAATTGGACGGCCAGGCGGATTTTGTAGACTCTTATGGACCTTTGGTATTGTATAGAAGTAAGGTCTACGTGGGTTTCTTTGTATCAGAAATTCTGACTCCTTCTTAGTGAGCTAGTTGTGGGCCAGGGCTTCCTCAATCATTGCCCCTATTTGTATACGCAAAGATTCTGTGGGGTCCTCTAAGAGGATCTGGTAGTTTCTCCTATCAGAAAGGAGTCTCCTACACTCTTGGTCGTATGCAGTCGTAGTCTGAATGACTACTGCCCCCCCTTTGTCTGCGGGTTTTATAGTGAGTTGTTTATTCTGCGAGAGTTCCCTTACTGCCTCGTTTTTCTGTTTGCTCATATTTTGAAATACGCTCTGGTTGAGATTTATTTTGCTGAGTTGAAGCATAATGGCCTTCTCAAAAGCCAGGACTTCAACGGGAAGTTGATTGTCCAATGGTGTGAAAGATGATTTAGGCCTTAAACCCGTGTCCGAAGGATCCTGGGTAGGCTCTTGGTTCTTAAAAAACGCTTTCACTTGATAGTTCTGACAAAGTCTTGGATCTCTTTGTGTAAGCGGAACGTGTCCGGTTTGTTTGTAGGGACACACCCTAAGCCTTTGTTGAGTACCTCGTTCTGTAGGTCTGTTAAGGGCCAGGGAGATATGTTAATGACTAGGTTCCCCTCTTGCTTGTTGAAGCTTGATTCGCTGTCATGCTCCTGGTGTGGACCCTGGGGTCTGCTTCGTCCACCGGTAGCCAGGTGACATTGTTCCCCTTCCTGTTCCTGCCTCTGCGGGGACCTGGGCCCCACGATAAAAAAGGCTGTTGGTTTTGCGGTGTGGCAGTAGGGTCCTCCCCCCATTGTGGGTACATGGGTCCCATAGGTGGTGGGCAATATTGATATTGAGGGAATTGGTACAGGCCTTGGTAGGGGTTGAATTGTGGCGGCGCTTGGAAGCCTCTCCAGCCTCTTTGGCGTGGGAATTGGGTTCTCTGCTGGCGGTAACCACCCCTTTGTTGTTTTCTATGTTGGAAACCACCCGAGTTAGTGCTGGTAGAGCTACCATCTGAGCTCACACTGTCAGCATCACTCATGTTTCCACTTGCCACATAGTCAGCTTTGGTGTAAGGGTACGCCCTCTCGGCCGTAAAGCGGTCTTTGTCTTTCTTTAGTTTATTGAACTTGCTTTGCTTTAAAGTGGCCTCAAAGTCGGTCATTTGTTGATTAAGTTCTTCTAACCCTTTCTTCAGGGCTGCTGGTGAAATGAACGCTTTGAGTTGAACCTCAAGTCTTTGAATCTCAACCTTCAATTCTTGGGACTTTCTTGTGGCTGTTTGTACTATCAGTACCAGCCAATCTCTGGTACAGTGCCAGGATATCAGAGACCAGGCTTTTTTAAACACAAGATCGTCTTGAAAAATGAAGGGTTCGTTTTTAACTATGAGGCCCTGAGGGGCCATCTTGTTCCTTAGATATTCCCTCATTAGTAGACCATGCAAGGCAGCCCTAATCTGGACTTTCCTTAGGTTTGTAAGTTCGTCCCAATCTGCCACTGCTGGGCCTGGGTCATTGTTGCTTAATCCCTCGAAAGGATTCACTTCCGCAAGAATCCTGTCAATGTCGTCCTCACTGAAGGTAAGGCCGTGTTCATCCTCCATTATGATGTTAGTCTAGGAAAAAGTGGTTAATTAGGCGCTGGATGTAGTGTGTGGCGAATGTCTATAGGTGTCCAAGTTACTTGGGAGGGGCTCCCACAGCTGCGCGCTGTCTAGAACAAGAAATAAACAAGAGGGGGAGGGAGAGGAGGAAGTGGATTCTGTCTCCCCTAGCACTTTATCTAAACAAAAAGGAATCCACTCTGGTAGTGTTGGTGAACCCTACAATGGTGGGCCCCACCTATGGGACCGATGTACCCACAATGGGGGGAGGACCCTACTTGTAAAAAGCTCAAAGTCCCAAATAAGTGGACAATCAAAGATATATCCACTTGAAATGAAGAATCATTAGTGGTATTGTTACCAAAACATAGCATGCCCCCAAAGGGCGGGAGAGGTAAAGGTTCAAATTGGGTATCTAAATATTTATGTCTGAGGATTATGTACCATCAAAATTGTATTAACATAACAGCAACCACATTGAGCATCAGTGACGGGACCACTACTATAGTCCGACAATTAGTACACATAAATTTCATCAATTGGAAAGACAGACGAATTCACAAAAAGTGTTTGGTAAAAAATTTTGGGGGGAAAATACAATTTATTCATACAGTCGTTACATAATTCATAATACAAATTACAATTTAAAACATTAATAAACAAATAAAACAATTTATCGAGGATAAAAAGAATCAAAGAGTCGACGCGGCGTTTCGGTTTTCTTTTTGAACACCTTCTTCAGGACTGATTCTAGACAGTTAAAAAAACAGAATTACCATCCACTTTAGTATTTGCACATAAAAAGTTTGTCTGTCATTCTATCACCATGACATCTTTTCTAGGTGTACCCTATTACAATTGTGTTCATATCTGGTCACTTCACATATTTTACAAAAGTTTTTGTTATTCTCACTGTATATATAAAAGACACAATTTGTACAGTATATCCATCATCGCTCTATGAGATCTCACATTTTTATTATTCTTCTTATTGTAAAACACCTTAACCCTGTTTTACTTGTTTACCTCTCTCTGAACCATATGGCCCATGCTCCCAAGCCGTTACCACTTTATTGTTATCATAGTATCTTGTGCAGCACGCTTACCTTACTCCAGATGGAGATAATTATCTCTACTGGATGGTGCTGGTTCGATTTCTTTTTTATGGGTTTTTCAATGATTTCCCCATTCCGAAAATACTTTGCTGAATGTGCAAATTCTTGTTGTTTCTAAATGGAAAGACAACACATCTGATCTAGATCGTATGTAGATATTTGTTTTAGGTTTTCTCATGCCAGTATTGCACTACTTCATTTGTAGGCTAAGAGTTTTATAATAACAAACTAACTTTGCGAATATGGGGTTATCTCAGTGTTCCTCAATCTATTGGGGTTCACCACCGAACTTCTATAGATATAGACCAATCTCACCCTGTTTTAGGCATACATTACAACAATGATTCTTTAATTGCCTCACACCTTGCTTTTTATCAAAACAAATTAAAGATGAACAATACCTGTTGTTTTGATGTATGTGTGTCGTTTGCTGCCAGGGGGAGCCACCGTTTTTTTATATATATATATATAACCAACGTCAATGGAAAGATTCCTAGGGAATTATATTATTAAACCATCGTTAGTATGCCCCTGTATATTTCGATGTCAACTCATATCTGATACCGCTTAGGTCCTGATTGGTTACTCACCATATGTTTGAGCACCAAAATTTAGCACCAAAATTTTGCCTCGTAACTACTTTCAATTCGGTTCGATTTGCTTGAGTTGGCCCCTTGGTTTGCAGTTTCCTAAAACGGGAAAGCCCAAGTACTTTTTAGCCTATGTTTTAATCGAAAGCATTTTTCCCATGATTTTTAATGATTATATTTCATACACATTTCATACAATTCCCACGCCAAAGAGGCTGGAGAGGCTTCCAAGGGCCGCCACAATTCAACCCCTACCAAGGCCTGTACCAATTCCCTCAATATCAATATGGCCCACCACCTATGGGACCGATGTACCCACAAAGTGGGGAGGACCCTACTGCCACACCGCAAAACCAGCAGCCTTTTTTATCGTGGGGCCCAGGTCCCCGCAGAGGCAGGAACAGGAAGGGGAACAATGTCACCTGGCAACCGGTGGACGAAGCAGACCCCAGGGTCCACACCAGGAGCATGACAGCGAATCAAGCTTCAACAAGCAAGAGGGGAACCTAGTCATTAACATATCTCCCTGGCCCTTAACAGACCTACAGAACGAGGTACTCAACAAAGGCTTAGGGTATGTCCCTACAAACAAACCTGACACGTTCCGCTTACACAAAGAGATCCAAGACTTTGTCAGAACTATCAAGTTGAAAGCCTTTTTTAAGAACCAAGAGCCTACCCAGGATCCTTCGGACACGGGTTTAAGGCCTAAATCATCTTTCACGCCATTGGACAATCAACTTCCCGTTGAAGTCCTGGCTTTTGAGAAGTCCATTATGCTTGAACTCAGCAAAATAAATCTCAACCAGAGCGTATTACAAAATATGAGCAAACAGGAAAACGAGGCAGTAAGGGAACTCTCGCAGAATAAACAACTCACTATAAAACCCGCAGACAAAGGGGGGGCAGTAGTCATTCAGACTACGACTGCATATGACCAAGAGTGTAGGAGACTCCTTTCTGATAGGAGAAACTACCAGATCCTCTTAGAGGACCCCACAGAATCTTTGCGTATACAAATAGGGGCAATGATTGAGGAAGCCCTGGCCCACAACTGGCTCACTAAGAAGGAGTCAGAATTTCTGATACAAAGAAACCCTCGTAGACCTTACTTCTATACAATACCAAAGGTCCATAAGAGTCTACAAAATCCGCCTGGCCGTCCAATTGTGTCCGGCGTTTCATCCATACTAAAACCATTATCATAATTCGCCGATGCCTTCTTGAGGCCTCTGGTACAGGCTACGGACACATATTTGAGGGACACCAAAGCGGTCCTTCAGCTACTACAAAACCAACCGTTTGACCCAGACTCTCAGATGTTGCTGAGCCTCGACGTGGAAAGCCTCTACACCAGCCTTCCACATGTTGAAACACTCCTAATCATTGAGGAGGTGCTCCATTCCAACCCATGGAATTATCAAACCCCACGAGGAGTAGTAATGGAGTGCATTTCCATAGCGCTTACCAAGAACTTCTTTGAGTATGAGGGCACCATGTATCTGCAACGTCACGGAACCAGTATGGGTAGTACTTTCGCGCCGAGCCTGGCGGGGCTGTACGTACACCATGTGGAAGCTACCAAGGTCCTACATCCCATCAATCCTTTCAGGGGCCAAATCCACACCTGGCGGCGTTACATTGATGACGTCCTGGTCATCTGGGAAGGGGATTGTCAATCCATCATGGATTTTATGACTTGGCTTAACATACAAAACGCCTTTCTGAAATGTACCCACCAAATGTCTAATGAATCAATGGTATTTTTAGATCTGAACATTTACCATGAGGAAGGGTTCCTTAAAACAGAGACTCATTTCAAACCCACGGCGAGGAACTGCCTCCTTAGGTTCGACAGTTTCCATCCACGTCACTTAAGAGAAAATTTACCATACGGGCAGTTCCTACGTCTATGCCGCAACTGTAGCGACGTGGCAAAGTACAAATCCCAAGCCCGAGACCTGAGTGAGAAACTCAAACAGAGACGATATCCTGACAGAGTCATTAACAGCGCAATGAAAAGGGCTCGTAATAACAACCGGGAAGCTTTGCTGGAAGATAGAACTCCGAGAGAAAACACAGCTAATAGAACAGTCTGTGTTACTACATACAGTTCAATCTCCAACCAGGTCTCAAAGTTGGTGAATAAACACTGGCGCATTCTGACAGGTGGCACTCTGGACTTAGAGAAACCTCTATTTGCCCACAGGAGAGGAAAAAATTTAAAAGACATCCTTGTACATACTAGACCTCTAACCACTGTGACTCAACAAACTAGGTTACAAGGGCTACATGGACACCACCCATGTGGGAATTGCAATAGTTGCCATCTGACCAAGAAAAGTTTGACCCTCACTTTTCAGAATGGTACCAAGTGGGAACAACGAGCGTTCACTAACTGCAACAGCAGGAATGTGGTCTATCTCATCACGTGCCCATGCGACAAGGAGTACGTGGGCATGACCACACGAGCTGTGAAAACCAGAATAAACGAGCATAAAAGCAACGTAAGATGCAAAAAATCGACTACTAAGATGGCAGTACATTTTTGGGAGGCACAACATTGTGTAAATGAACTACACTGGACTGTGATTGAACAACTGCCATCTGATGTTGGTCTTTTTGAGAAGGAACAAAGGTGGGTGTTCCGTCTGTGCACGGACACCACCGGATTGAATGACTCCATCCCATGGAGCCAACTGCGATGATAAACTTTCTTAAACCATCTCTGCGCTTAGTAACATACTCCATTTCTGTCCGAACCCTCAGACTACCTGGGTCTCAGATACTGACCTTCAACCGCTGAATAACCTGAGTTTTTATTTATGAATCAGACCAGCCCCCTTTTTTGATACTTTTTTGAGAATTTGTTGATGTCATGTCACAGAGACCTGTCCTCTTTGTCTCAGTATTGTAAGGATGGCCTTGTTCAGATTTACACCAGTGGGCATACAATCCCCACTTTTCTTATACAACTTTCAGAACCCAAACTTCTGTATATTGAATGTGTCACAGAGGTCACAGTTTATAATATTGTAAGGATTGCCTTGCCAAAACTACCCCAATTTCCTCGAATAAAATCGGGATCCCATTTCAACCTCGGCGATCCCTACCGCGCATGCGAGAGTAGCTAGCATTTAAGAACGCACATTCTCAGTGTGCATTACCGCGAGGCTCGGACGCCACCTTTTCGCGCATGCGCAGTACGATCTGACACGCCCTGCACATACACGCAGGACCGGATTTGATACCGAAGGACGAGGTCCTTCTTTGGGCATATTCCGTTTTCAATTTGGCATTAATTATAACAATTACTGGCACTATATAAGGGACTAGGTCAGAACGACTCGACATACCGTCGGAGCCGCGTTTGAGGGGAAGACAGCCTACCGGGCTTTGCAGTAACCGTCAGTTTGATCCTTGGAGTATAGAGGCACCTATGTTTCTCTTGAGAATCAACTATTTAGATCCTAATACCTTGCTCTCTTGACACTCTACAGGTTGCTAAATTGAGCAGGAAGAAAAGAACCCCCAATAACAACGCTTTGGCTCATGAGGCCAGTTAGCCTTTTTTCATAAGTAAGCACTGTATAAATTTGTGTTTGTCATCCCATCTTTTCATCCCAGGGAATCCAATGGCGACTAGATCTTGAATCAATGTGTGTCTGTGTCTATACGTATGTCCATGTCCTTTTTTCTTTTACAGGGTTCCTGGACCTCATTTTGGGTTCTTCGTTACCCTCCTATGCATTATCATAGCCTTTTTGAACATCAATGTCCATATGTGATGTTATGTTTCATGATGTTTTTTGTTCATTCACAGGTACTGTACAAATAACGCCAATTGGGCGCAACAGACTTCATTCAATATAACACGATTAGGTACATTTCACCTTTTAACTTTTGTAGAGCACACTTTGACATCTACATTTTCATGTGAGTAAAGTGAGGATAACTGTGCATATCCTCGTCCTGAAGAAGGAGTTTCCCAACTCCGAAACATGTCGACGCACTTTTGAGGTTGACGTACCCTAACCAGTAACAGACAACCTCACCTGCACCCTTTTAACGATACCAGCCGAGGGCTTAATAAACAGTTTTTTATTTTTTCTCCTACGAGCCAGGTATCTTTTAACTTTTCACTTACTCACCACTCACACTTTATTCTCTTCACACACATCAACACATAGTCCACCTTCAGTGCTCCTACGTAGTCGTGAGTCGCAGCACGCCGCATCCCGTAGAGGGGTGGGAAGACCCCGATGATGAAGCATGACACCAAGGGGCCTGTTGGTGTGTGAGGGGTATTTAAAACAACACTGTGTGCTCCCCACCATTGTAGGGTTCACCAACACTACCAGAGTGGATTCCTTTTTGTTTAGATAAAGTGCTAGGGTAGACAGAATCCACTTTCTCCTCTCCCTCCCCCTCTTGTTTATTTCTTGCACTATAGTATATATCAGGACGCAATCTCGTGTCTCCAGAGCATCAATCGTCATGCCCAGTATCCCAGTCCACACAGCCCCTCAACTCCAAACTTCCCAGGGGCCTTCGCAGAGCACCTGACCCAACCAGGGCAACCAGGGTGTCGACCGCCAGGCACAGGATCTTTAGTCCAAATATGCTTTAAATGGCACCACCAGGCTCCAGGTTATATTACTTCCATTTTATGTCCAGGAGACACTTTACTTCTTTGTATGGGGTCTCCAGCTGGCCGTCGGTCGCTGAATTACTTCTAATACAAGTCAACTATTGCCTTTAGAAAATCACCGTCGGGCCTCAGGTTGCTTTCCTGCACTTTTATCCCTTGTGCGCACTTCAGTACCTTGCCGGGCGTCGAGTGCCTGTTCTCCCTCTGCCGCGCTCTGTGTTATTGGGGACTCTCTTGGTCCCGATATGCTCTGGTAACACCCGCCATGTGCGTCTGGGTCTTGGCAGTCTTTAATAATTTAGAGCCGGATTCCTGTGTGCTGTGTTGGATCCTGTGCACATTTAAATTGTTCCCTTTGTGGCTCTCCAGCTGATAATGCCGCTGTGGCACCCATCATCTCCAGCCCCCCCCAGACCCTGCTAGCAGCCAGCGGGAGTCCAACAAAGTAATGTGCCTCTCGTCGCTGCATGTTGCGGCCTACTGGGTAAGGCACATCCTCAGCCTTGCGTGTAGACCTCCCCGGGCCACCTGCACTTCCTCTCGGTGCCTCTATTATTGTATGGCTCCGGACGCGAGCCCCGGCGTGCACAGCAGCCTCAAACTTCACCACTCGTCACTGGTTGGACCAGGGCTCGACGGAGACGGTCACCGGCCCTGAAAACCTGCTGTGCTGGATATTTGTGGCGAGGAAAGGCAAGCCAGCGACGGAGCTCTAACTAAGCACGTCCTAATCCATTACCTGTGTAGCCACGCCATCTCCCTGACAAGTTTCTCATACTCTGGTACTGAGGAAGAATATATCAAGATGTTGTTGATACTTGCCACAGCACATATATCCAAGTCGTCTCATAAAGCCTCATTAATGAAAAATTGGAATGCAGCTGGGGCTTTGCAGAGGCCAAAGGACATTACCAAATATTCGAACGAAGCAAACTTTGTGATAAAGTCAGTTTTCCATTTGTCTCCTTCTATGACGGGTACCAAGTGGTAAGCTCCCTTCAAATCCAGGGAGTAGGACGATTTAACAGTCATATGGCCGGTGGGGTGGAAGGACTGAGGCTTTATCTTTATTGAATACATCAGTGAGATCCTGGTAACAGGAAGGAAAATGGGTGTGAAATCTTCAGTAGTCATGGCTATCTGGCTATGAAAATCAGTCAGAGATGCAGGGGATAAACAATGCTTGATGCAAAAGTCAGACCAAAAAGACAGCGTATGATTAGCCCAGGTAATGTCAGGGTTGTGGATACCAAGGATAGCCTGAAATTGGGGGGGCCTGAATCAAATTGAATCGCACCTCCTCTTTATGTGTCTCCTGTATCTGTCTTAGTAGGCCCATAGTGGAATTCGTTATGGGTCCTGACTTTAAGGTACTTCCGCCTATATTCTTAACCTTCTCAGCCATATCCTTGATTAGATTGGGTTATGTCAAATTGGGAGACCAAACCAAAATCCATAACGTTTTTCGTGGCTCCTGAATCTATTAGGACATGTAAATACCTGGAATGGTCTCCTCAAGTCAAGCGAATGTGAAAAAAGAAATGATGCGACAGATCCATAGGAGCGATTTGGGCTAAGTATTGTGAGACTGTAGGACCTATACTACTGGAAACACTGGTCTCAACAGGTCTCAGGCCATTAGTTTCCGGAGTCCCCTATTCTTTTTAGTTTCAGAGTACAATCACATAAGAAATTTTTTGTCTCACGGTATAGACATCACTACATCTCTGACATTCTTCTTCACTCAAGGGGCCCTTCAGACTACCTATCTGCATAAGTTCCTCATGTAACGAAACTGGTACTATCTAAAGTGCTCTGATACCCGAATCGGATCAAGTTTGCGCTATATAAAACTCTGTTAAAAAATCCAGGTCATCTGAGGCTTTGTCAGGTTGAGGTTTTCTTTCCCGATACAAGTACATCTTAGCATCAGTACGTCCTCTATCTCGTCGTCTTTCTGATAGACAATGGTCTAGTTTAACAACCAGTTCTACCACCTCACTACAGGAGTCGGGAATATTCACTGCCTGAGCCAATAGGTGCTTAAGTTCGTCTTTCGGTAAAATAGAGAACTGTGTTTGCTTTCAGGCCAATTTGCTACTGCAAATAACCAATTAAAGGTGGAAATATAAGTCATGATGTCCTTACTACCCTGCCTTAGATTAAGCAACAAGGTGTCCACTGACTGCATAAATGAGTCAATTAGCCTTGTTAGCTATGCCTTAAAGGCTGAAATAGTCATATAGCAAGAGATCATTGTGTTCCACTAGTGGAATGGACCATGTAGCTGCGGTATCCCCTAAATATTATAACACAAAAAGCTACCTTTGATTTTTAATTGGGAAAACAATGAAATGCAATTGGCACTGATTGATAAATGCAGAAAACTTCAAGGGATCTCCATTAAAGCATTCTGGAGGAGCTAATGGAATAGTGGGAGGGGTAGTGTCTTGAATAACAGGGACACCTGTACCCTGACTGGCTCCTCGAGCTGAGGAAGTAGGAAAGGTACCACCCCCATCTTTTGTAACTTGTCCTGTACCTGGTCCACTAATCCCAGTAGCTCCTAACTCTTGTAATGCGTCTACTCTTTGTGTCAGCATTTGTGTTTCTTTTTGCAGGTTGCCTGTGTAGGGTTGCCACTCTGTCAGAATCCTCACCTGGCTTTTCCACAGTAGCGAGAGGCGACCAAGATGCAAAGTCCAAAATTCCCTACTGCCTAGAACGACCCAACATAATTAAAGTCAGATCCAAACAGGGGGGAAGAGGGGAAGGTAAGAGACAAACAACCACAGCTGACTGTACAGGAGGTGCTGTGGCGTAGAAGTCCTGCTTTTAGATTGATATCTCCTAAGGATGCAATAAGCGGAGTCCTGGAACGCGAGAACCCAACGAGGGAAATGCCGACAGGGCGCCAAAAGATTAAATCAGAAATGTGGAAGAGCAGGATCCTGACACGACACAGGAAGCTACAAGCAACAAAAAAAAAACAACTAGAAGGAAAGCAGCTTCCTGCAGCTTAAATGGCGTATGCGCACCGTTCCCTGCTGCATGCGAAGGATGTCCCCAGGCAGGCCTAACACCTCCATACTTAGAATGTTTTACTTGCTCAACCATCCATCCACTTACAAATCTACACTACCATATTGACGCATATGTGCCAAATACACAAGGGTGTTAGCACTGCTGCTGCAGACTCAGCTGTACCTATTATTCGAGAGAGGAGGCTTCATTGATACTTCCAGAGTTAGTTTTAACTGCTCTGTAACAGTAGGATGCTTGTAATGCTGCTGCAGTGTCAGAGGGGAAACTTCCACTGCCGTTACCATGCTGTTCCTGTTCTGTGAAGGAGGAAAACTTGCTCTTCTGCAAATGCTGTATCTGTTCCATCAGGAAAGAAAGCCTGCACTGCTGATGCCTGACTGTATCTGTTACAAAATGGATTGGTGTCACTACAACGCGGTTTTTTACAACGCATTCTGTTACATCGGAATTTTTACAACGCAGGATCCATTACATCGGATGCCATTACAACGCATGGCATTACATAGCAGATGCTATTACAACGCATGGCATTACATCGTAAGTATAGGTAAGTATATCTTTTTAAAAAAAATGTAATTAAGTTAATTTAATTAATTTAATTTAATTAATTTAATTAAAATACATTTTAAAATAGTAATTAATTTAATTTAATAAATTTAAATCTATTTGTTTAATTTAATTTTAATAAAAATTGTAATTAATTTTAATTAATTAATATAATGAAATTAATTTAATTTAAATATTTTTAAACATTATAATTAAAATAAATTAATTAAAATATTTTATTTAATTTAATTAATTTAATTAAAAAATGTAATTAATATAATATAATTAATTTAATTTAATAAATATATTTTAATTAATTTATAAATGGTAAATATAATTTAATTAGCCCTAAGCACAAACCCAACCCTGAACCCTAAAACACCCCTGTACCCCAAAACCCAAACCCTACCCTGAAACCTAAAAACACCCCTGTACCCCAAAACCCAAACCCTACCCTGAAACCTAAAAACACCCCTGTACCCCAAAACCTGCCCTGAAACCTAAAAACACCCCTGTACCCCAAAACCCAAACCCTACCCTGAAACCTAAAAACACCCCTGTACCCCAAAACCCAAACCCTACCCTGAAACCTAAAAACACCCCTGTACCCCAAAACCCAAACCCTACCCTGAAACCTAAAAACACCCATGTACCCCAAAACCCAAACCCTATCCTGAAACGTAAAAACACCCCTGTACCCCAAAACCCAAACCCTACCCTGAAACCTAAAAACACCCCTGTACCCCAAAACCCAAACCCTACCCTGAAACCTAAAAACACCCCTGTACCCCAAAACCCAAACCCTACCCAGAAACCTAAAAACACCCCTGTACACCTGTACTTATTTTAAAAATTATTTTATTTAATATAATAAATAATAATTTAATAATATTAAAAAACATAAATAAATATATTTAATTATAATTAATATTAATAAAAATAAAAAAATTAAATACTTACCTATACTTACGATGTAATGCCATGCGTTGTAATAGCATCTGCTATGTAATGCCATGCGTTGTAATGGCATCCGATGTAATGGATCCTGCGTTGTAAAAGTTCCGTTGTAAAAGCCTCCCGTTGTAAAAGTTGCGATGTAACGGTGCATCACCTTACAAAATGGATGCTTTGGTGTGTTCACGTATTCTATGAAGATGGGATGCTTGTAAACTGATGCTCATTGTGTGTCTGTTCTGTTAGACAGGGAAACGTGTTGCTAACGGACGGATGTATCTGTTCTGTGGGTGGTGCTTGCACAGTTGATGGTGTGCTGTAACTAATCTGTTGAAGGAGGGGAGCAAGCTTGCATTCTCATGTTTCAGAAACATTTATCACACTCACTGTTGAGTACCTGTCTATTGGTGCAATTTGGGTGCCTCTGGTTGTGGGTTCTAAACATGATTGTGAGCTTACAGTGGGGGTCCCCAGCCTGCAGGGCGAGTTAACACCTCTCTCAGTGAAAATGACTGGGAATTCCTGTGTATTCTGAGGTTATTGAATGGTCAGGAATTGGTAATTAAATAGAAGTTTGTTTAAACCCCTCTGTATTCTTTTTCAACATAGTAATCGTGCCTCTGATTGCATCAAAAATATGTAGGAATATTCTGGACAGCTTTAAAAAATCTTTGATGTTTTCATCTTGAAGTTGCTGCATTATGTTTATATTTCAATGGGGCAAAATTCTGGACTGTAATGTTTTGTGACTTTTTTTATCTATCTTGCGTGGAAATCCAAGCCAAATCAATAGTCACTGTTTAATTCTTCTTAAAATACTTTGGATGGTTAATGTACCTGCACCAGAATATTGCATGTAAGTTACATCTTGAATCTGTGGTCTAATTAAAGTGGCCTATTGGGAAAATATTTTGTTAGAAATATCTTTGTATAACCATTGCACCCACTAGCTTGCTTTCTTTTGCATATACCTAAAGACCCCTCCTCATCTGCTGGGCAGAGTTTGATGGTGTAGGTGTTGACTTGGAGTTGCTATCTTCCATTCCCTTCCTGCATTTGCCTAGTTCCATCTACCATTTCTTTCCCTATCTCCCTTCAAGTGATCGCATTCTGGTGTCCTGTCACATGCCAGTGGGTAAGGAGACAACACCTGGGGTAATCAATTAGCTACAAGTCATAGAGATGGTTCAGCATTTGCCATAGATCAGCGGTGCATCCAGCTCAAGTCACTTTAACACACCACCTACAACAACAGTATACTTTAAACATAATTCCTATCACTATCATATGCACAATACAGCTCAAAGTTATAGAGCAGTGTAGCTCCCTCCGTGATACATCCTTTCATGCTATACTGACAAGTAATAGCCAGTGATTAATCAATATTTCCACTGTGAAAATGTTAGATTAAATCTGCTACATCACCAATCCCTTAGAATGGCATCAAAGTCACATAATTTGGAAATGTAGCTCAAACACTGTCAACATTTGTAAAAAATAGCTGTCTGGTTTGAGGACTGTTGCTGTATCATGAAGTAGTGGCGTGAAAGAGTTGCATGTATAGCTCTTTCCTATATTAGAGCAGGGTTGGGTCAAATCTGATGGATGTAGGGCTATCGTTAAATATCCGGTGCTTAAACAGAGAAGGCCTATTGCCTTGCTTTTTTCTTTTTTGCAGTTCTTAGCCTCTGCTTTTTCGAGTCATGACTGCATGTATATAGAGAATCGGTAAAGATGGTGAGCTTGTCATCCAGATAAGCAGGGGTGGATTATAAATGATGCTGCTGGTTTTGAAGATGATGTGGGCTGTCAAGGGAAGCCTGGAGTGCTCCTTCAAGAGTGTAGGTGATTTGGTCATATTTCTTCAGAGCCTGAAGGAGCAGTGCTACAGAATGCAGGATGTTCTTAAAGGAGCGAGAGAGAAGTCTTGGAGGACATAGACCCAAGCTTTGCCATCATCCAGATGCAAGAGTACGAGGGCTTGAACAGCAGTTTTAAAGTGACTTTCTGGGTGGGAATGGTTTCACTTTGTAAAGCAGAGACAGCTGGTACCAGGCCATCTCAGTTTTGTTGGCGTGGTCATTCAGCATGAAATTTGGCAGAGGTTGAAACAAGTGACTTGGTGTGGGGTGAAAGTTGGAGTTCAAATCTGTCCAGATTCATGTGGTTGTGCTATAATTGGACTAATTGTTGCTTGTATTTTGGTAAATAGAAGGAATACTGTTTTGGTGGGATGAAGCTTCAAGTAGGTGCTAGACATCCAGCTCTAGTGTTATGTAGAGGCAGTGTTTGAAGTGATGAATATCTGGAGAAGAGGAGGCTTTGAAACATAGGGCCCGATTACGATTGCGGTGAATCCGCATCTTCCGGGCTGGCGGAAGCCAGCCCCGGCCCGGAGGATGCGAATTCACCGCTGCGTTGAGAGAAATGACCCCCCCGCCAGATTAGGATGGCGGGGGGGGTCATCTGAGGACGGCAAGACCGTCCGCCGCTTTTCTGCCGCGAGACCGCGGCGGAAAAGCTCTAATATGGTGGCGGTGTCTATCAGACACCGCCAGCCATATTATGATTTGCTTACGGATATGCCTTTCCGCGGCAGCAATGCCGCCACGAAAAGGCACACGGTCTTTTCTTTGGGGGCCCGTTGCGGGCCCCCAGGGTGAAGGGGGAGGTGGGGGTGCACATGGGGGGTACCTATGGTACCCCCCTGCATTTGCATGCACGAAGCGGCAGGCACCGCGCGGTGCCTGCCGCTTTGTGCATGCAAATGCACTGCTTGCATTTTTAACATTGCGGTGGGTGCTGCTTCAAGCAGCACCCACCGCAATGTTAAACATACAGGATGTGACCCCAGGGTGGCGGTCACATCCTAATTTGCGCGGAGGGACCGCCGCTGCCCCTGCGGACGGTCCCTCCACCTCTGGGGTGGCGGACGGACGCAGGTCCGTCCGCCATCCTAATAGGGCCATAGTTGTGTATCGTCAGCATAATGGTAAATTTTAATGTTGTTATTAGGCCTGGGCGGAGCCGGCGTAGTTGCTCCACGCGGAGCTCCACAGAGTTGGGCAAAAACTCAGTGGAGATCTGCTTCACTCGCGCATCCAACACCCCTCAATCAATATTTTTTAAGGAAATATAAAAAACTAAGGTAAATTAAACTTCTCTTTCTTGCGGCGTCTCTGGCTGCCCTCGCCGTGCTCCTGCAGAATCCCCTAAGTCATACATATGTCATGGCCGTAGGACTGCGTCAAACGTAGGGGATTCTGCATGACCACGGCAAGGAGGAGGAGGGCAGCCGGATACGGCGCGATAAAGAAGTGCGTTTAATTTACCTTAATTTTTATTTTTAAAACATTTATTGAGGGGGGTGGAGGTGGGGAGGGTCCGGGGCTGAACTCCGCACCACTGCGGAGTCGTAGTTTTGCATAAACTTCGTGTTCTCTGCGGAACACGGAGTATGCAAAAATCTGCAAGCTCCGCCAGCGGAGCGGAGTTCTCTGCCCATGGTTAGTTGTTATCAGCAATTACAGGGTCAAGACTGATTTTCATATGGCTGGCTCTAAACTGGAATGCGTGGTGTGCAGAAAAACAATGGATTTAACCCAGATCGGTGACTAGGGGTGAATATTTGATTTGTTCAGCATTCCGTTCATCATCTGTTCTTTTTGCATTTTTCACCTTAAATGGGAAGGGTATGCTCCAACATGTGCCCGTGCTTGCTTTGCCATCAGATTCAGTCGAGCCTGACTGATATGGGTTGATATCCCGAAACCTCCCAGGATGTTTGTTTCTGGTCCAGGGAGGAGACCTGGCCTGGCAGTTCCTACTGGACTGTTCCCATGGGGAGTAGAGTCAAGACTGATTTGCATATGGCTCGGTCTGAACTGAAATGACGTGCAAAAAACTATGGATTTAACCTAGATCTGTGACTAGGGGTGAATGTTTGATTTGTTCAGCATTCCATCCATCATCTGTTCTTTTCGCAATTGTCCGCAATTACAGCTCCAAGAAGCTCTAACAGGAGGTTGAAAATGACGGGGGACAGCATCACAGTGTTAGAAGCTCACCAGGTGATTGAGATCTTCTGGGACCTGGAGGTGCCCATAAGAACAAATTGGTGTCGGCTGCATAAGCAAGAGTTGTAGTGTTGTGGGCTGTAATCAAGATTACGTATATTGTGAGCCACTCAGAAATACTAGGATATGTGTAACAAGACTTCAGCTGGCTTCCGCTGGTAAGGTAGCTCAGTAGGCTGATCACCTGCCATATAGGTATCTGTGTAGACGCCATGTTACAGGTTAATTCCTGACACAGCTGTTTATATTTCTGAAGTTAAAAAATAACTGACATTGAGTTGCCCCTTTTAAACGTCTCTTAAGTAGTTTGCACATTGTGAGAATTGTTTACTGTATATACAGGTATATTATTATTATTATTATTATTAAGTGATATTGTGCCAGGATACTATATCACAACCCACTAAATGCCAAATTATGTGCAAGAAAACCCTGAAAGTCAGGGCCTTGTGATTTGGGCGCTATAGTGAGAGTTGTGAGTTTGAGACCTAACAATGCTTGGAAAGGACGCTACTCCTTTTTCTTTTAATAATGTTCTGAAGAAAGCATTCCTGTCCCTCATTAACACATCAGTGCAACTTTACAGCCAGCTTGATTTATGGCACCGGGGGACAGCTCTCTACATCAAGAGAACCCGCCCTCTGCAGCCTCTGCACGGCTCCCTTTGAGCGGTATGTAAAACCTCTACCTTAATTGGACGAGTTTTTGGAAGGTTAATCATCAGAAAAGAAAGGTGAATCGTCAAGATGAAATGAAGTTTTTTATTGATGGGACAGACTGGGCGATGTCTGTAAGGCTGAGTTCATTCCAGCGCAGCCTTCCTCGGGTATGTTGTGGAAATGCCATCTTCCCATTACCTGCTCACCTGAGGCAGGTCATAAAATGAGCTATGGGGATATCAGGCAGATAACCACGTGTTACCTTTAAGCGAGCCATTAAGGGTGGTGTTTTTTTTTTAAGTGGGCTGGTTTGGTTTAGAAGGCGTGTCTGCCCATTTCTGGAAGTCAAAGCGCAAACACTTGCTTAAAAACAGCTTGCCAAGTGTGGAATCCACAGACGCGCAGCAGCATCATGCCTAAAGCAGAGCCAGGGCCCTCAGCCATGAGCGTGACAGAGTCTGACTACTCGGACGATGACCTGGAAGGAGATGACGCCCGGGCTGGCCCTGGCCCAGAGCTCCTGCGAATGGACTCCAAGGACAGCGAGGCCTCTCACTCCGCCAGTGACCCCGAGGAGGCCAAGGTGAAGAAGAGAGCCCGGCCCGTGAGGTCCAAGGCCAGGAGAGTGGCCGCCAACGTGCGCGAGCGCAAACGGATCCTGGACTACAACCAAGCCTTCAACGCCCTGCGCCTGACCTTGAAGCACGACCTTGGGGGCAAGAGGCTCTCCAAGATCGCCACGCTGAGGCGGGCCATTAACCGCATCTCCACGCTCTCCACCTTTCTGCACTCCAGCCCGCCCCCAAAATGGTCGTGCGGCCACGCGGAGTGCCACCGGCGGCACGAGGGCGCGATGACGCAGGAGGCCACGCACGGCGCCGCGCAGCCTTTCCACATCCCTTCAGACAGCCACCTTCTACCTTCGGCTGCCAACTATGGTGACCTGGCACACTTCCAGCAGAGTCCATCCCCGCTCTACTCCCGGTTCTCGACAGACAATCCCTTCTTCCACTCGCACTACGGAAGCCCCAAAGAGGAACACTTGATGCCCAGCCCGACCTACTACCCCAACACGAACTACCATGATGCGGTGAGAGGCACGTGCCACCAGAATCACACAGACAACTTTATGGAGTCTTCCCCGGGACATTTCCAGTGGCAGTTTGGATTCCTCCCGAGTGCAGGCTACCAGCATTCACTGCCCATCCACTGACAGCGCTGTGCGTGCATTCAGAGCGCTCTTTGGCAAGACGGGCGAGGGGATGTTCTAAACGACCTGGGGGGTGACACCCCTTCCTGCCCTCATGTGGTACGTGCGGCGCGTTTCTGATATTCACCCTAGAGATACTTTCTAAGAAACCGCTAGGCCTTGACTGGTTGGTATCGCACAAATGCATAGAGGTACTGAATTATGCGCCCAGAAGTCTGCTCTAGGCCCCAGCGGGAGGGAGGTGCTGTCGGGAGGTATGCTTTCTTACCCTGTTAGGGCAACTATGATCAATGGTAGTTGGCAGTCTGATTCTTTAAGGGCACCATTCACCCGGGGAGCGTTTACTTTGGACATGTGACTTTCATAAGAGGCGCTCCTTAGGACAATAAAAGGACTCCGTATGAACCGCAGCCCCTTGCATGTTGCAGGACGTGCCAGGAAACGCCAGTACTGTGAGGCATCATTGCACTGCCATTTAAATAACAGTGCCTGTGGGCTTCAAGACTTTTTGTCCAAGCTTGTTCACTCTTTTCTTTACAATGGCGTCCGCGCAAAGGCGACCCTTTACTTTGCAGCCCCTTGACTGAAATAAGAAGGACTGTGCTTATTCTCAACTTTGGCACTGTTAAAGGTGCTGTAAACCTGTTGAAATAGAAACAGCCATGATTGAGGTCGATGGAATAAAAAGTAAAATGAAGATTTTTATACTATACAAATCATCTTATTGTTGTCAAATTTATGATTGTATTTTTCCTTTTTAAATTTAAAAGAGATGTTTTCTTTTTAAGAATATTTTGCCTATGTGAATAACTTTTAGCAGTGCTATTGTTATCTTTCAAATACACTCTAAGAAAAGAGGTTTCTTCATTTAATAAGAATGTTTCTATGTTCCCCCCACTGGTTCTATGTTCCCCCACCCTCTTAAAGGGTAGAGTAGTGCTCAGAATGCTGTTTATCAGGAGTGTTCCTGCGGACCGCGTAGGGAACACCGACCCTCCTGAATACACAAATTATTTCCGTACACACTCCACATGCAGCTTTGCCATTGAACATAAGTCACATGCTACGCTGTCAGCAGCAACCCCGCACACAGCACCTCCAATGCACCTCTGCCGTGCACTATACCACATACTGCTCAGTGAGCAGAAGCCCCCTTCGCCCCCCACAACACCGCCAATGCACCTCTGCCGTGCCCTATACCATACAGCTGTGTGCAGAGCCCCCCACACACACAGCACCGCCAATGCACCTCACCCCACTGTACCACATACTGCTGTACCACCTGAGAAGCCGCAGACGGAGTTACTTATACACTACTGTTCTGACCCGTATCACAAGCTGCCCTGGCCGCAAAGACTACAGACACAGCTCAGCCGATGCCCCTCAGTCTCTTGGCCTGTGCTACAAGATGTTCTATAAACAGATCGTCATTCCACCCGCCCTCACACACAGAGCAGGCCCATGTGAAAACAAAGGGGGATATTCACAAAGACATTTTGGAGTAAGTGAAGTAGTACTTTGTGGTACTCTTGTACATACTCAAGCACGCCTTTTTGAACTGCCCCAAAAAATCTAAACTGGGAAGATTCAAGTAGGATTCATAAAAATGTGTGCTAGCAGAAAAGACTGTGCCTTCCTGCACTTTTACTAATAGGGAGTTGGAGCCTTCATGGCTGTTTCACAAAGGCACTTAAGAGCATATCAAGGTACTAATGTAAACTTCCCGCACTCATAAATACTGCTTGTCTACAAAAACACATTTCACAACAAATTGATTCTAAATTCTAAACTGCCAAACACTCGATCTTAAATAATTATCTACCTACACAATTTCTGACCTGTGTTTAATTTCTAAAACCAGCCAGCCCACGCCCGCATACATATTGTATTCAAAGTTCAGTGAATTTGGGGCAAGAGTGTGTGAGTGGAATTAGGTACAGTTCGAACTTTTGGTAGCGAGATATTTATGTCAAGGTGACATTTTAGGAGCCTACATTTTGTAGTCTCGTTTTGCATATTTGTTTTCACATGCTGGCGACATCTCTACTCTTGCCCTGACCTCCTCCGCCTGTTCTCCACCAGAACCCGTAGATTCCAGGATTATGCCCTACACATATAGCTGACCAAAAGCATGTGAATTATTCACGATATTATAACTATTTACGTGTTTATTTAATTTTCTTCGCATACGGCAAAGGCGCTGTTTTGGCAACGCTCCAAGGCTCTTTGTTACACAAATTCCACTGAACATATTAGTTAGTGGTTGAGTTAAATAGTAAGAAGGATAAAATGGGTTCTCGAAGGCTGACAGAATCGTGATATACCCTGAGTGGATAGAGGAAAAATATTCAGGCAGGCAAAGGAGTGGGGTACGTGGTACCCTCGCCTTTGTGAAATTGCAGCTTCACACAGCTTCCTCAATAAACCTCAATCCAGGCCCGGCCTGGAAGGTTATATATTATTTAGGTTTTTGGAGCCCCGCTCAAACTTTTGAAAATCCCCCACACATTTAACCCGAAGTAGACCTGTCAAGGCCAGTACTACGTCTGACCAGTTCTGCCAGTGCACCTGACATTAAAACTCTGACCTGACACAGGTCTTAAATGCAAAGTATTTATTACTTCGATGGGTATTGAGCCGGCCAGTGGACCACCCTAGACACTTTTCTGGACACTCTACCAAGACTGTTAGAGCAGGCTGTTCCGCTTCCTCACAAACATGAGCTCCAGTATACACAAGAGACTTTGCCCTCCTCCCTCAATGTCCCCCAAACCCACGCGCCAGAGATTCTTCATGGAAGCACAAGGAGCCTGTGAGATGTGAGAAGGTGTGGATGGGCCATAATATCTGATGGAGCAGTCTTATACCTGTCCGATGTGATCGGAGTGAAAATGGATTCTCATGTGTTTCCAAAGTGCTAAATGATTCCAGATGTGACAGAAGTGCTGGTGATTATCAGATATTATAGAAGAACTAAATGTTTTTCAAATAATATAGAAGAAATAGACAGCTACTAAATTTTATGGAAGAGCTGGCCGGTTATTAGATGTTATGAAAACCGAGCAGCTATGGAACAGCTCAGTTATCGGAACAATTGAGTGGTTATCAAATATTATGAAAGAGTTCAGTGGTTATCATATGTTACGAAAGAAAGGAGCAATTATCAGATGTTATGGAGGAGCAGAGGAGTTTAAGAAAATCTGAACAGTGATGAGCTGTTATGTAAGGACTGAGCTCTTATCAGCAATAATGGTGGAGCTGGACAGTTATTGGGTGTTATGCAACAGCAGGGCAGTTATCAGATGTAATGGGAGAGTTGTGCGTTTATCAGATTTTATAGAAGAGTTTAGCAGTTTTGGAAGAACTTTGCGTTATCAGATGTTATGGAAGAGCTGAGCAGCTATTGAAGAGCTGCAGGGATATCAGACATTATGGAAGAGATTGTGGTATGGAAGAGTTGAGCGGTTATCTGTTGTTATGGAAGAGTGTGAAATTATCCGCTGTTATGGAAGAGCTTTGTGGTTATGGAAGAGCCGTGGGATTTTCATATGTTAAGGCAGAGCTGAGCCGGTATAGAAGAATTGAGTGGTTATCAGAAGTGAATGAAAGTTTTTTTTCTCAAATTCTTTTTATTGCAATCTTGCTCATCACAGAAGGACTAACATCATGGCACATCGAATCATATCGCACATACATGACATTTGAATGACAAGAAGGTGAACTACAAGAATTCAAACCTTAGGATCCGCGAAGCCATTTACAGGCCATCAGTAATATCGAACCTCTCCACCCACTAAGCGGGTCAGACCTGCACCTAATATGACTCATCAGAACCACCTGTATGACCACCAAGCTCCCCAAATCTTCTCTGATTTCTTCGGACAGCCCCTGCTCTGGTAGATTGTTTTTTCTGCTCCCATACCCCAGTCTAGGTCTGTTTCTCAATCCCGGAGGCTATGGGGATTATTTGAACCCCAGACCCGTGGTACATTGTTTTTTGCCACCACAGCCGCCAATGTCAGCCATGCTTTTTGATATCTGGGATACGCCTCCTCCCCAGAGACCATCAATGAAAGGCATTTTGCATCCATGGGGATCTCTAGATTCAGCACCCTGTGAATGGAAGAGTCGCGCGTTTATGGGAGAGCTGAGTAGTTCACAGATGTAATGGAAGAGCACCGCAGTTAAGAAAGAACTGAACCGTCAAGAGAGGTTATGCAAGGACAGAGCTCCTGCCAGGTGGTATGGAAAAGCTGAGCAGTTATCAGGTGTTGTGGAGGCGCTGAGCGGTGGTAAGATGCCATGTAAGGACTGGGCAACCTTACCAGGTGTAATGGAAGAAGAGCTGAGAGGTTATGAGCTGGAAAACGTGAGTGAGTATCAGATTGAGCGGCGCACCGAGGGATGATCACATGGTAGGAAAGCCCTGGGTGTTTGTAAGGCGTGAATAAGGCTAGGGATGGGATGACAGAAGTACTAAGTGATTATTAACATTCAAGGGCTGTGCTGAACGGTCATGTAACATGGCAGATGACAGAGGCGCTGAGTGACTGTAAGAAGGGAAGGCGGCAATAGGTGGTTATTAGATGTGACAAAGCACTAAGTGAAAAGGAACCTCCTCTCATCCTCTGGTTTCCGCCTCTCCTTGCCCTCCTCTCGCACCGCTGACAGATTCATCGCCCCCAGGAAGCTGCAGCTGTGGGCTCCGAGGGCGACGGACTCCCAGGAGGAGGTGGGTGGCCAGCTCTGAGCAGGAGGGCTTATCCTGCCCCCGAGCAGTCTAAGAACCGCAAACATGCTTCCTGGGATCACGAGGTGACATTTATATAGAAATGATTTCAGTGAAGCAGTTGTTCTTCTGCTGTACCGCAATGTTATGCAATTTAACCCATTATCCCCATAAAATACCAAAAAACCTCGGAAAAGGTGTGACGCCTGACAAGTGCACTGCAGGTCACAGTCGCTTGAGGACGTTACTGCAGGGCATAGTCACTTGAAGTGTATTGCATGGCATGGACGTCTGACCAATACACTGAAGGGCATAGTTTCCTGAGAGATGCACTGCAGAGCATAGCGACTTGGGGAGTACATTACAGCGCTGAACCGTTTGACATGTGCATGAATGTCATAGTCACCTAAGGAGTGCACTGCAGGGCATAGTGACCTAAGGAGTGCACTGCAGGACATAGTCACCTAAGGAGTGCACTGCAGGGCATAGTCACCTGAGGAGTGTACTGCAGGACATAGTCACCTAAGGAGTGCACTGCAGGGCATAGTAACCTAAGGAGTGCACTGCAGGGCATAGTCACCTCAGGAGTGCACTGCAGGGCATAGTCACCTGAGGAGTGTACTGCAGGACATAGTCACCTAAGGAGTGCACTGCAGGGCATAGTGACCTAAGGAGTGCACTGCAGGACATAGTCACCTAAGGAGTGCACTGCAGGGCATAGTCACCTGAGGAGTGTACTGCAGGACATAGTCACCTAAGGAGTGCACTGCAGGGCATAGTAACCTAAGGAGTGCACTGCAGGGCATAGTCACCTGAGGAGTGCACTGCAGGACATAGTCACCTGAGGAGTGCGCTGTAGGACATAGTCACCTAAGGAGTGCACTGCAGGGCATAGTCACCTGAGGAGTGCACTGCAGGGCATAGTCCCCTGAGGAGTGCACTGCACTGCAGGACATAGTCACCTGAGGAGTGCACTGCAGGACATAGTTACCGGAGGAGTGCACTGAAGGACATAGTCACCTGAAGAGTGCACTGTAGAACATAGTCACCCGAGGAGTGCACTGCAGGGCATACTCACCTGAGGACTGCACTGCAGGGCATAGTCCCCTGAGGAGTGCACTGCACTGCAGGACATAGTCACCTGAGGAGTGCACTGCAGGACATAGTTACCGGAGGAGTGCGCTGCAGGACATAGTCACCTGAGGAGTGCACTGTAGGACATAGTCACCTGAGGAATGCACTGCAGGGCATAGTCACCTGAGGAGTGCACTGCAGGACACAGTCACCTGAAGAGTGCACTGTAGAACATAGTCACCCGAGGAGTGCACTGCAGGGCATACTCACCTGAGGACTGCAATGCAGGGCACAGTTACCTGAGGATTGCACTGCAGGACATAGTCACCTGAGGAGTGCACTGCAGGGCATAGTTACCTGAGGAGTGCACTGCAGGACATAGTCACCTGAGGAGTGCACTGTAGGACATAGTCACCTGAGGAATGCACTGCAGGGCATAGTCACCTGAGGAGTGCACTGCAGGACAAAGTCACCTGAAGAGTGCACTATAGAACATAGTCACCCGAGGAGTGCACTGCAGGGCATACTCACCTGAGGAGTGCACTGCAGGGCATAGTTACCTGAGGAGTGCACTGCAGGACATAGTCACCTGAGGAGTGCACTGCAGGGCATAGTTACCTGAGGAGTGCACTGCAGGACATAGTCACCTGATGAGTGCATTAGAAGACTTAGACATCTCGTAAGTACATTGAAGGGCATTGTTGCCTGAGGAGTACATTGCAGGGCATAGATGTATCATACGTGCACTGAAGGACATAGTCACCTGAGTACATTGCAGGGCATAGTCACTTGAGGAGTGCAGTGCTGGGTATAGCCGTCTGACAAGTACATTGGAAGTCAGAGTCACGATAGGAGTGCATTGTAGGGTACAGATGTCTCACAAGTAAACTTGAGGGCATAGTTGCCTGAGAAGTGTACTGCAAGGCATAGACGTCACTTAAGTGGATGCATGACGATACAACAATTTCCATTACCACTCTTGGCATTACAACGCAGGTATTACAATGCAAGTGCCATTACCACACATTGCCATTACAGCACCATTTTTTACCACGCACATGCCTTTACCGTACAAAAGTAAGCATTTTACAGGTAAGTATATACCCTTTCTATGTATATGAAAAAAGGGTTTATACTTACCTGTATAATACTTACATTTCTGTGGTAAAGGCATGCGTGGTAAAGGCATACACTTGATAAAAATTTAAAAGGTAGGTTAAAATCCTATATAGATATGCATATACATGTATGTATGCCACAAATCTCCTTCCCAAAGAAAAAGAGCAGAGACCCAAGGGGAAACAGTTGGAGGCATTTATTTTGCAGTGAGTGGCGGATGCATTTCTGGCCGGTGATAGCCTTCGTCAGCGCCCAAAGCCTCCTCGAGAGATGCAGCACTCTGCTGATGGGTCCCGCCCTTTTTAAACCTGTGGTAACAAGTCTGCACCGCCCCTCAGTTCTTAATGCAGCTCACCTGTGTAGTACCCAGTTGGTGAAGGGAAACTACAAGTCCCAGAGTTCCCGATGGTAGGTTCCTGGAGGCATTGCTGGGGGGATTTGAGTAATAATTTGCTCCTTGTGCATGCGTGCGGGAAGCCAAGTGTGCCCTCCAAAATAAAAAAACAAATGTTATGATTTCTTAAAAAGCGGCTTTGCAGTCCACAAAACAGCGCCTCCTCTGCTCCCCTGTACCGCTTCAGCCACGAAGTCCAGGGATACATGTGGCAGGGACTGCAGTGAAATCACACGCTGCCCAGAGCGAGGTTGAAATAACCTCGCAACTACCAGAATTCTTCCCGGGCTCCTTGGCGGACATAGGACCATCCAAACACCTTTGGCAACAGAAAGAACTGGAACAGTTCGAGCCAGTCAAGTCCAAGCCCAGAGCGAAGCGGGGGTACTCTGTAATGCGTCTCTGGCTGACGCTCGATATGTGCCACAAATCTCCTTCCCAAAGAAAAAGAGCAGAGACCCAAGGGGAAACAGTTGGAGGCATTTATTTTGCAGTGAGTGGCGGATGCATTTCTGGCCGGTGATAGCCTTCGTCAGCGCCCAAAGCCTCCTCGAGAGATGCAGCACTCTGCTGATGGGTCCCGCCCTTTTTAAACCTGTGGTAACAAGTCTGCACCGCCCCTCAGTTCTTAATGCAGCTCACCTGTGTAGTACCCAGTTGGTGAAGGGAAACTACAAGTCCCAGAGTTCCCGATGGTAGGTTCCTGGAGGCATTGCTGGGGGGATTTGAGTAATAATTTGCTCCTTGTGCATGCGTGCGGGAAGCCAAGTGTGCCCTCCAAAATAAAAAAACAAATGTTATGATTTCTTAAAAAGCGGCTTTGCAGTCCACAAAACAGCGCCTCCTCTGCTCCCCTGTACCGCTTCAGCCACGAAGTCCAGGGATACATGTGGCAGGGACTGCAGTGAAATCACACGCTGCCCAGAGCGAGGTTGAAATAACCTCGCAACTACCAGAATTCTTCCCGGGCTCCTTGGCGGACATAGGACCATCCAAACACCTTTGGCAACAGAAAGAACTGGAACAGTTCGAGCCAGTCAAGTCCAAGCCCAGAGCGAAGCGGGGGTACTCTGTAATGCGTCTCTGGCTGACGCTCGATATGTGCCACAAATCTCCTTCCCAAAGAAAAAGAGCAGAGACCCAAGGGGAAACAGTTGGAGGCATTTATTTTGCAGTGAGTGGCGGATGCATTTCTGGCCGGTGATAGCCTTCGTCAGCGCCCAAAGCCTCCTCGAGAGATGCAGCACTCTGCTGATGGGTCCCGCCCTTTTTAAACCTGTGGTAACAAGTCTGCACCGCCCCTCAGTTCTTAATGCAGCTCACCTGTGTAGTACCCAGTTGGTGAAGGGAAACTACAAGTCCCAGAGTTCCCGATGGTAGGTTCCTGGAGGCATTGCTGGGGGGATTTGAGTAATAATTTGCTCCTTGTGCATGCGTGCGGGAAGCCAAGTGTGCCCTCCAAAATAAAAAAACAAATGTTATGATTTCTTAAAAAGCGGCTTTGCAGTCCACAAAACAGCGCCTCCTCTGCTCCCCTGTACCGCTTCAGCCACGAAGTCCAGGGATACATGTGGCAGGGACTGCAGTGAAATCACACGCTGCCCAGAGCGAGGTTGAAATAACCTCGCAACTACCAGAATTCTTCCCGGGCTCCTTGGCGGACATAGGACCATCCAAACACCTTTGGCAACAGAAAGAACTGGAACAGTTCGAGCCAGTCAAGTCCAAGCCCAGAGCGAAGCGGGGGTACTCTGTAATGCGTCTCTGGCTGACGCTCGATATGTGCCACAAATCTCCTTCCCAAAGAAAAAGAGCAGAGACCCAAGGGGAAACAGTTGGAGGCATTTATTTTGCAGTGAGTGGCGGATGCATTTCTGGCCGGTGATAGCCTTCGTCAGCGCCCAAAGCCTCCTCGAGAGATGCAGCACTCTGCTGATGGGTCCCGCCCTTTTTAAACCTGTGGTAACAAGTCTGCACCGCCCCTCAGTTCTTAATGCAGCTCACCTGTGTAGTACCCAGTTGGTGAAGGGAAACTACAAGTCCCAGAGTTCCCGATGGTAGGTTCCTGGAGGCATTGCTGGGGGGATTTGAGTAATAATTTGCTCCTTGTGCATGCGTGCGGGAAGCCAAGTGTGCCCTCCAAAATAAAAAAACAAATGTTATGATTTCTTAAAAAGCGGCTTTGCAGTCCACAAAACAGTGCCTCCTCTGCTCCCCTGTACCGCTTCAGCCACGAAGTCCAGGGATACATGTGGCAGGGACTGCAGTGAAATCACACGCTGCCCAGAGCGAGGTTGAAATAACCTCGCAACTACCAGAATTCTTCCCGGGCTCCTTGGCGGACATAGGACCATCCAAACACCTTTGGCAACAGAAAGAACTGGAACAGTTCGAGCCAGTCAAGTCCAAGCCCAGAGCGAAGCGGGGGTACTCTGTAATGCGTCTCTGGCTGACGCTCGATATGTGCCACAAATCTCCTTCCCAAAGAAAAAGAGCAGAGACCCAAGGGGAAACAGTTGGAGGCATTTATTTTGCAGTGAGTGGCGGATGCATTTCTGGCCGGTGATTGCCTTCGTCAGCGCCCAAAGCCTCCTCGAGAGATGCACATGTATGTATAAATATAAATATAATATATATATATATATATATATATATATATATATATATATATATATATATATATATATATATATATATTCTAAAATATATAGATATATCTTTTAAACTTACCTTTAACACCCACAGCCCCTCAAACCCATTCCCACCCTAAACCTTAAAATCACCCCTGAGAAGTGTGGCTCACTGGTTAGAGGCGGCAGACCCGTAAGCAGAGAACGGCCCGGGACCAGGGTTCGATTCCCGACGCGGCAGGGTCGTGGACCAGGGTCAGCGGATTCGATAATTCTCGCCTCGGTGCCTACTCTAGTCAAAAACCACACTCGGCAACTCTGGGCATCAGCTTGCCTCATCTTCACAACGGCCCCCCCAGACCGCCGGGGATGTTTGGTCGCACCTTAGAGATACCCATGAGGGACCATCTCTCAGGGTGAGCCAGGACGGGTTCCCCAGCGGTCGAAGCGTGGAGATACTCCTCCGGGAGTCGATTCCTAGCGCTATATAAACCCACAATTAAATTAAATTAAATTAAATTAAATTAAAAATTAAATTAAATTAAATCTGTCACCCAAAAACCCATACCGGCCCTATACTCTAAAACTACTCTTGCCACCTAAAAACCCATACCTACCCTAAACCCAAAAAATACCTTTGCCACCTAAAACCAAAAAAAATTCCCACCCTAAAAATACCATTGCCACCCAGAAACCCATACCCACCATGAACCTTAAAAATACCTTGCAGCCCAAAACCCCATACCCACCTAAAACCCAAAAAATACCCTTGCCACCTAAAAACCTAAACCCTAAAAATACCCTTGCCACCCAAAAACCTACACCCACTGAAAACCCTAAAAATACCCTTGCCCCCAAAAACCCATACCCACCCTAAACCCTAAAATCACCCTTGCCAGGCAAAAACCTAAAGCCAGACCTGAACTCTAAAAATACCCTTCCCAACCAAAAACCCATGCCCACTCTAAATCATGCTACCCAAAAACCCATACCCAACATAATCCCTAAAATTGCCCTAGCTACCCAAAAACTCGCACCAACCCTAAAATCTAAAAATACCCTATGCCACCCAAAAACCCATACCTACTTGAAACCATATATTACCCTTGCCACCTAAAAAACTATACCCACCCTAAATCCTAAAATTAATATTGCCACCCAAAAACATAAACCCACCCTAAACCCTAAAAATACTCTTACCACCCAAAAACCAATATGCACCCTAAACCCTAAAATACCCTTGCAACCCATAACTGCCATAACCCTAAAAATACCCTTGCCTCCTAAAAACCTAAGCCAATCCTAAACTCTAAAAGTGCCATTACCGCCCAAAAACCCATACCCACCCTTAACCCTAAAAATACCCTTTACACCCATTCTAAACCCTAAAATTACCCTTCCAACCTAAAAACCCATACCTGCCCCAATCCCTAAAATTACCCTTGCCACCCACAAAGCCATACCCCCCTAACCCCTAAAAGTACCCTTGCCACCTAAAAACGTATATCTACCTTAAACACGTAAAATACCCTTGCCACCCAATAACCCATACCCACCCTAAACCCTAAAATCACAGTTGCCAGACAAAAACTAAAGCCAGCATAAACCCTCAAAATACCCTTCCCACGCAAAAAACCCATACCCACTATAAACCCTAAAAATACCCCTGCTGCCCAAAAACCCATACCCACCCTAAACCCTAATATTACCCTTGCCACCCAAAAAACCCACACCAACCCTAAACCCTAAAAATACCCATTGCCACCAAAAAACTCATACCTACTCTAAACGGTAAATTACCCTTGCCACCTAAAAAACCATACCCACCTAAACCCTAAAATTAATATTGCCACCCAAAAACATAAACCCAACCTAAACTCTAAAAATACCCTTACCACTCAAAAACCCAAACCCACCCTAAACTCTAAAATTACCCTTGTCACTGACCATGTCATGAGTGATGTGAGGTGATAACTAGTGCATTGTGGGGGCATGAGTTATAGTTAGCTCAGCTAACTATAAAGGCTGAATTTCTATGGTTTTGTACAAGGGAAATGTCAGCCTAACTATGATGCCGTTGTAACCTTTGTTTTTTTCTGTGACTTTTTTACGTTTTTTAAATGCTAATTTCCACCTATAACGTCCCTAAAACTTGTGGTTTTTTTCAGCAATTAGCAATTTTAAATGCTAATTTCTAACTACAACGTCCATGAAACCTGTGGTTTTTTTCAATGAATTTCTAAGGTTTTTTAACTAGCCGTTACGTTTGCAGAGTGGTGGAGAAAGGGATCAGGGCCTCTGGCCAGCTCCCAGGATTTCTGTTGCGTATGACTTACAGGACGTACCAGGAGGGTTTGTTGGCCCCCAAGGTCCCTCTGAGTAAAGTAGACTTCATCCCCCAAATAGTAGTGCGGAAGGAGGCATGTTTGCAGAGTGGTGAACAAAGGGGCCGTGGCCTCCAAAGACCTCTTAGCTATCCCATTGTGTCAGACTTACAGGAGGTAACAGGAGGGGTAGTTGGCCCCCAACTATGTTCTTGTGGGCCAACTACCCCTCCTCTTACCTCCAGTAAGGTCGACACAGTAGGAATACTGAGTTCTGATAGCAAGCCAGCCCCCTTTGTCCACCACTCCGCAAACACGCATCCTGGCGTGCTCTAGGTTGGGGGATGAAGTCCCCTTCACTCCTGGGGGTCCTTAGCGGCCAACTAGCCTACCTGTAACCTCCAGTGAGCCCCACATAGTGGTATTGCTGAGAGGTGGTCACAGGCCACGCCCCCATACTCCACCACTCTGCAAACGCACCTCCTGGCACGCTTTTGGTTGGGGCATAAAGTCCCTTTGCCTCCTCTTGAGGGTCCCAGTTGGCCAACTAGCTCTCCTGTTACCTCCAGTAAGCCCCACACAGCTAGATTTCTCTCCACACAGTGCTGGTGGGGCGATGAGGTCCCATTGCCTCCTGAGGGCCTCAGAACTAAAGTGGACTTCATCCCCCAAGCAGCAGTGGGCCAGGAAGCTTGTGCATCCGGGTGCACTACTGGTTGGGGATGAAGTCCACTTTAGTCCTGAAGGACATTGGGGGCCAAGAAGCCCTCCCGGTACCTCCTGTAAGTCCTACGCAGCCGAATTCCAGAGAGCTGGTTGATGGCCCAGCCTCCTTTCTCCACCACTCTGCACACATGCACTTCACATGAAATTCACAAAAAAAAGCAAAGGTTACAGAGACGTTATAGTTAGCAAATAGAATTTAAGAAACCTTAAAAATTCACACAAACAAAAAGGTTAAACAGATGTTATAGTTAGGAATTAGCATTTAAAAAAACGTAGAAATTCACTAAAAAAGGAAAGGTTACAGGGACGTTATAGTTAGCAAACAGAATTTTAAAAACTTCAGAAATTCACAAAAAAGCCAAAGGTTACAGGGACGTTATAGTTAACAAATAGAATTTAAAAAACCTTAGGAATTCACTAAAAAAACAAAGGTACCAGGGAAGTTATAGTTAGACTGACATTTCACTGGTACAAAACCAGAGAAATTCAGCCATTATAGTTACCTCAGTTAACTATAACTTGCGCCCCTGCAATGCACTGCTTATGACCTCACATATTACATCACTCATGACATGGTCAGTGACATCACTGATGAAATCTCAACTGACATCACTCATGACATCAGTAATGACATCATTCACATAATTTCTGACGCACCCACTCACACCCCTATAGAATCTTTTAAGCACCTACTGGCACTCCCACACAGCCATTCACAACCCCATTTACAGAGCCATACCAGTACTTACAAAGCCACTCACTAATTCATAGATCTACACACATATCCACTTGTGCCCCATACTGCCACTCATACACCCGCTCAGTCACCAATACAGCCATTGACATATCCAGTCATATACCCATACAGACACTCCCACAATGAGTGAGTCACCCATAAAACTACTCACCCACCTACACACCCACCCATACAGTCAATCATACGAGTACATACAAACCCAAACATTTACATACATATCAATTTACTTGCACATTCAAATAGGAACAATTACTCCTTCACTTATAGTCACTGACAGAAGCATGCACTTATCCATATAGCCACTCTCACATTCACTCACTCATGCATACAGTCACTCATATACCCAGTCACTCACCCATACTGCCTTTCACATACACAGTTACTTACCCATACGGACACAAACACTCAATCATCAATCACAGCCATACATATACTCACTCACCCATTCAGCTTCTCACACATGCACTCAGTACCCAATAAAGGGCACTGAGTCACCCACTCACTCATCCATTCAGGCAGCCACACACCTCCTAACCAACACACACAGACACCCAGACAACCATAGAGATAGTCAACCAATCAATCACCAATATAGCCATTCACATACCTACTAACACACTCATACACTCACATAGACATCAACTGACAGACAGATACATTCACACAACCAGTCACTCATCCATACATTCACTGAGACACCTAATCACTTACATTCACGCATCCAGTCAGTCATCCAGTCACTCTTACACCCACTTATTCACCGATATACCTAGGTGTATATATTTAACACTCATAAACTTTTTTTCTAAAACACTCACAGTAACTGGATGATGTCATCACTGATGTCATAAGTTATGGCATTTAAGATGTCATCAGTGATGTCACTGACCATGTCATGAGTGATGTAATATGTGAGGTCATAAGCAGTGCATTGCAGGGGTGCAAGTTATAGTTAACTCAGGTAACTATAACAGGTGAATTTCTCTGGTTTTGTATGAGTGAAATGTCAGTCTAATTATAACGTCCCTGTAACCTTTGTTTTTTTAGTCAATTTCAAGGGGTTTTAACTATAATGTCCCTTTAACCTTTGTTTTTTTAGTGAATATATACACACACACACACACTCATATATATATATATGTGAATATATAAAAAACGATATATATATATGTGTGTGTATATATATATATACATAATAATATATGTAATTAAGATATCTGCTGTTCAACCCACTTTTGGACTTTGTTTTTTTTTTCATTTTTTAGCACTGTTTTGCACTAAGATTATTATTTTTTACACCCTTAGCACGTAAAGCACTTTTTATGATTAACGTGATGGCATGACAGTGTAGTTTTCCATGGGCCCAGTATTATTGAAACACACAAGATGATGGACGGAATGTTGCACAATGGCAAAACATTCACCCCCAGTCACAGATCTGGGTTTAATCCATCGTTATTTTGCTCACCAAGCCATCCCAGTTCAGACATGGCCATATGCAAATCAGTCTTGACCCTGTGCCTCATGGGAACAGTCCAGACCGAACTGCCAAGCCAAATCTTCCCTGGACCGGAATCAAGCATCCTAGGACCGGTTTCTGGCTATCAGCCGTCTTCAGCCAGGATAGCTTGACTCCAGTGGCGTAGTGAGCATGGGACCCACGTCTGGGCATACCCTTCCCACATAGGGTGAACAGCTAAACACACAAGATGGTGGACGGAATGTTGAACAATGGCAAAACATTCACCCCCAGTCACAGATCTGGGTTTAATCCATTGTTATTTTGCTCACCAAACCACCCCAGTTTAGGCATGGCCATATGCAAATCAGTCTTGACCCTGTGCCTCATGGGAACAGTCCAGAGCGAACTGCCAAGCCATGTTTTCCCTGGACCAGAATCAAGCATCCTAGGACCGGTTTCTGGCTATCAGCCGTCTTCAGCCAGGATAGTTTGACTCCAGTGGCGTAGTGAGCACGGGACCCACGTCTGGGCATACCCTTCCCACATAGGGTGAACAGCTAAACACACAAGATGATGGATGGAATGTTGCACAATGGCAAAACATTCACCCCTAGTCACAGATCTGGGTTTAATCCATCGTTATTTTGCTCACCAAGCCATCCCAGTTCAGACATGGCCATATGCAAATCAGTCTTGACCCTGTGCCTCAAGGGAACAGTATTATTGAACCTTGCGTATTTGCACATTTGTCATGATTCAGACCTGTTATGTGCTTTTTCCCTTCGGAATGTTTTTAGCGTATTTGCACATTTACATTCTATTGTTATAGCTTTGACCATCTGATAATATACACAGTTACACATAGTATCTGGAATATATTATCCACTCTCTAAAGATTTTAACCACACCCCAGAGCTCCAAGAATAAAATACCAAGGCAGTATTCTGGATAGTAAACTCACTCACATAATCACACATCACACAACCTAAAATACCCGCTCCACTGTAATCAGGTGTTGCAGCACAGCCACAGCCAGGTAGCACATTTGGCTACCTGGCTGGGACCCGATGATGAAGCATGACACCAACCAGGTTGGTGTGTGAGGGTTTTATTAACAAACCTTTGAGGTGCCAGCACATCACAAACGTCAGACAGCAAATGCTACAGGCCGTCTTCTTTTGGTTATTAATTGTTATAGCTTACTCAGGTAGTTACATCGGTTATTTACCTGACAATTGTTGAATGCCACAATTCAAATTTGCGTATTTGCACATTGATTATTAGTATGACCTGACAATTGTTCAATACTGCAATTCAATTTTGCGTATTTGCATATTGATTACCAGTATGACCCGATATATTCTATTATTTTTTGAGAATGTTTACATTAGCGTATTTGCACATTAGTATAACATTGCCATAGTTCATTCTGAAATATATATCTGGTTTCAAGTCTCTGGGAAATGTTTAATAGCGTATTTTGCACATTCCTGACTGATGGTATTTTACTGAGTTTTTTAAAGCTTTATCCCAGGCTTTAACCGCAATGCCTACGTGACCTCATTACAATATCTATATGTTTAGGATCTGGGATTGACCATTAAAAATTTTTCCAAGGGGTGTATTTCGACTCAATAAAATGTCTTTTATTTGCAATGTGCATCTAGGTTTTTATACTCTCATATTCCAGCCGAGTATGTACATTAAAGGTCTTTCCTCACACGGAGAAACATTATGTGAAGCAATTTGTCTATGTCTATCGATATGCCGATCAGGTGAACTGGAAGTGCTTTGTGGTTTAAATGTCCCGGTTTTGTAATGTGTCTCCAAGTGAACAAGTACACCGTCTGTGTCCGAAACGCGCCTGGAGACTGCACCTTCGTTGATTTAGTAAAACTCAGCATTGGCAACAGCACTTGGACGTCGCTAGTTTATGTATACATACATATATATATATATATATATATATATATATATATATATAACACAAACCCCCAGATTCATCAAGAACACATTTTGCTAATCCTTAATAGCGAAAAATACCGAATCGCTATTAAGGAATAGCAAAATGCTATGCATCAAGAATCACTAATAAAATAGCGATTTCTAATAATTCCTTAATTGCGACTCGCAAATTGTGAGTCGCAATTAAGGAATATCAGGAAGACAATCTCAATTTGCTAATCGCAATTAGCAATTCGCAAATTGAGATTGCGATTTCAAGGGTGCAGGAGTGTCCAAAGGACACCCTGTGGCACCGCTGAAATGATGTGTGCACATATGTTGCGCACACACATGCCCTTAGGGCATGTGTGTGCGCAACATGAAACTTTGTAAAATGCACTTTAGTGCATTTTTCAAAGTTTTTGCAAATTACCATGAAGTTGTACTTCATGGTAATTTGCATGCCCTAATAGCGAATTCGCTATTTTTTTCACTTTCATGCATTGCATTTAAGGAATCTCAATTTGAGATTGCTTAAATGCAAAGAATCGCAATTTAGCGAATTCTTAATTAGCGATTTTTGCATTTGGGATGATGCATCCCAAATGCAAAAATACCGCTCGCAAAGGGCCAGATTCGCAGAATCTGGCCCTTTGCGAGCGGATTTTCGTTTGATGAATCTGGCTGTAAGGGCCTTATTACAAGTTTGTCGGTGAGACTGCGGGCCACAACGCCAACTCCCTGCTGCCACACGAGCAAACTCCTCCGAATACCACCCACCAGATAACGAGTTCATTTGTGGTCTGGTGGGCAATGCTTTTGAGGTCCCATGGCGGTGCCTTTCAAAGGCTCATATCTGAGCTTTTGAAAAGCACTGCAATGGGAGTGCCAAAGCACCTTCCTGCACGGTATGGACTGTGCAGTCCATACTGTGCAGGAACAGGGGGTGGATACTGATGGGGTCATTGCATGTGCCCCAGTGTATGCACCCTCAGGCCCTGAGGCAACAGGGGGCCTGAGGGTGCGTACCACTACACACCACAACACTTTTCATGGTGGGCTCACCGCCATGAAAACTGTGGTGATGAGGAAACTCGTAAGATGCAGCATATTGCGGCCTCAGAGCACTGCACAACTGCTACGGGACCACAGATGCCCGGCAGTTGCTGCGGTCCTGTGGCAGTCCAACTGCCCAAGTCATAATATGGCGGTGGACTACTAGTCTGGCGGTCCAATGATTGCCACCACTACTATGGCGGTCCTATGGACCGCCAAAGTCATAATAAGGTCCCTAATACTTACCTTTACAATACCTACTTTTAAAACGCACATGCGTTTACGACACATGCCTTTAAAGCAATATTTTGTTGTAAAGACAAGCGTGGTAAAGGCATATTCCTTCTAAAAAATGTGTGGTAATGGTTATGCGTGGTAATGGCACTCGCGTTGCAACAGCAGCGTTGTTATGGTAACGCGTGGTAACGGCCACGTTGTAATTGTTGTTTCCACTCACAAGTACACTGATGGTCATAGTCGCCTGAGGAGTGCACTGCATAGACATTTCACAAGTGCATTGAAGTCTATAGTCACCTGAGAAGTGCATTACCATTTGAGGAGTTCAATGAAAGACATAGTCACTTGAGGAGTGTGGTGCAGGGTATAGGCGTCCGACAAGTATATTGAAAAGCATTGTCACCCGAGGAGTGCACTGCAGGGCATAGATCACTGACACGTACAATGAATGATGCATTCTCCTCAAGACTGCACTTATATATATCTTAGTTTGATTAGCGCATAGTGCTTAGCCATCTGACGAGTGCAATGGTAGAGTGCATTGTGGGGCATAAACAGCTGATGAGTGCGTTGTTGGTCAATTGGAGGATGTAGACTCCTTATGTGCAATGTCTGGCAAAGGAGCATGACAGGTGCGTTGCAGGGAATAGTCCCTAAGGAGTGCACTGCAAAGCTTTGTCGCCATATCCGTTTATTGCAGGGTAAAGACAGCTATGTAGAACATTTCAGATTATATGTGCCTGATAAGTGCATATGAAGGCTCATTCTCCTTGAGGCTACATTGAACTCAGTGATTTGCACATTCAGTGCACAATCGCTTCTGTGTGCAGTTAAGACCTACGCACCAGATGCGTGAATTGCAAAGCCGATTTCCCACACACATGCTTTCAGTGGCGTAGCCAGTGTGTCATGGGCTCCAGTGCAATGAAGAAAAGGAGCCCCCTGGTTGCTGCCTGATAAGTGCATATGAAGGCTCATTCTCCTTGAGGCTACATTGAACTCAGTGATTTGCACATTCAGTGCACAATCGCTTCTGTGTGCAGTTAAGACCTACGCACCAGATGCGTGAATTGCAAAGCCGATTTCCCACACACATGCTTTCAGTGGCGTAGCCAGTGTGTCATGGGCTCCATTGCAAGGAAGAAAAGGAGCCCCCTGGTTGCTGCTTGAACTGTGAAATACACCAATCATCGGGGCTCATTGGACTCCTCAGCCCTCTGGGTCCCAGTGCCACTGCATGTGCTGCGTCAATGGGACCTACGACCCTGCATACATTCAGGGTAGAACCCCCTGGAGCAGGGCTTTGAGTGGGAAAAAACTGGTGGTGCTCTAAAAGGGGCGTGGCAAATTTATTAAAGGGGTGTGGCCTGTCCAGGTAGGGGCGTGGTCTAAATCAAGATAACTACCATTGTGTGCTTAAGAAAATCATTAAGTCGCATCCAGCAAAAGGATAATAAAATAGGCAAAAAATGTATATTTATTAAGTATAAGACATAAAATACCAAACACTTTAAAACATGTAAAAATTATTTACATTACTTAGAAATCTATTGCAGGATTTCCCAAAACCCTTGAAGATATTCACTGTGTCTATTTTGCTGGGGTTTCTCACAACAATTTTCTTCAGCAGACCTTCTACCTTTTGCCAGCCAACTCACAGCACACCAGAGTGGTGGGAGGAGTAGCACATGGGTCTCAATAAGGCTGTGCCTACCTGCCACAATGCTGGCTCAACCTCCTGCAGTGCGTCTGATGGCCCTGGCCCACACTCACAAAGAAAGAAGAGGTGCACTGGCAAAGTGCACCCATCTGCATGTAGAGCACATGCAGATAGGTCTATTCAGCCTTCTGCTGACTTAGCCAGCCTCCTGGAGTCGCTCCAGCCCCTGTCACTCACAAACCAGACAGTCAATACACAACCAGGCAGAGGCACACAGAAAGGTTGCTCAGGAAAATAGCCACTTTCTAAAAGTGCTATTTCCAAACTTAGAATTTAAAAACCATCTTCACTAAAGGAGGTGTTATTAAATTCTGAGTTCAGGAATTCCATATGTCTATCTTGCCGTTATGAGAAGATATGCAGGTAAACATGTTACACAGCATTCCCCATGTTATCCTTTGGGCAAGATAGCCTTTCAGTAGTGAAAAACGAAATTGGCAGTATTTCACTATCAAGACATGTTACCCACACTAGTAACACCAAACAAAAACCGGGACATCCGGTCACCCTACCTTTGACCTTTGAGGCCCGAAAATAGTGCCCCCTTTCGAGGCCCCCCAAAAAACTGGGGGGGCTCAGACCCCCACCGCCCCCCGCCCACCACTTAAAGCCCTGCCCTGGAGGGCATCAAGAGTTTCTGTACTGAGCCACTGGGGATAAAGCTAGGCATTTTATTGTCTACATGATGCTCAGCGCTTGAATCCAAACCGCTTTGACGCATTTGGAAAAATCAGAGTGAGATAAAATGATTTTCCTAAGTTTGCTGGATTTTTACAAGTGGGGATATATGGGTTAAGGCTCAAGTTTCCTCAGTGCTTTAAATGGAGAAAAAATAGTGCAGGTACTCATTTAAATGTGGCGTGTGGGCGCGGCTAGGGGCGGGGCTAAATGCAAGACATGCCGATGCTTCTTGACTCCTATACTACTTACAGCACATACCAAAACACATGAGAAATTCGTTTCTATAACCAAAATAGGTTAATTCGTTATACAACGCGAAAGCCAAACACAGTGATATTTTAACATTTCCTTGTAATGTAATATTTCTCTCGCTTTTCTCTCTCACAAAACACACACAGGCAAGCAGGAAAACAGACAAACATAAGCAGACACTCACACAAAAGAATCAGGTGGGATTAAAGCCTTGTTAGCCTCCTTACCTCCCATGGCTTTCTTCATTGTGCTGTCGCAGGGCTGCCTCAATTCCTCGCAACACAGCGTGACGGTGAACACCCGGATTATGAATAGTTCAGCAGGGGCTCCGCACTACAGAAGTGCTTTGGCTGCCATACAGACAGGCTACCACGACTAGCAGCCAATGCGCCTACCCTTTCATGAGTACCAGTAGTCTCCTTGGCAGTAGAGAAGTGCCGGTACTCAGAGTGATTAAAATAAAAAGTGCTGGTACTCAATACCTGGGAGTACTGGCCCATTTAAAGCACTGAGTCTCCTGGTTTCAACGTGGGCCGTGTCTACATAGTTAATGTACATGGCACCTTGCCCTCGACCCATCTACCCAGAGGCTGGTACTGCTCACAGTGCCCGCAACAAGAAACAGTACCTCGAGAATGTTGGCTTCTTTGAGAAACGTGTATTGAGCCAAGAAATATCGCGACAGAAGCCCTGAGATGTGAGCATAGCGAAGGCTTACATTTGATGAATCTAACCCTCGTAATCACAACGCCCTGCATGCCCAAGAGTTCTGGCCTCTGGCTGACCGTAGGGTTATCTAATTCATGCAACAGGGAACGACCTGATATTAGGTGCATGGCCTGTATCGCCATGATGTATAGATGACTGCTCATCCCAGGGCGCCTCTGTGTCGAATATATTAATACACTGACGCTTGTATACCACTGTCACCCTGTTGTATTGCTTCTGTTCATCTTGACCATGGGAAGATCGGTGAATGTTTGAGGGTTGTCCGCCAGAACATAAAACCACGACCCTTATGTGACAGGAAGTGCTGGCATTTGTGGATTCAGACCCGAAATATGAGATTCGTATGTATTCAACAGCTGGTGCATTAACCAACGGAGCTATCTCCAGATGCATTGACGCAGCGTGGGCTTCAAATGCCAGTCCCGTGGGCTCAACGGCGCAGCGGCGGCAGCACCCCCGGGTCTTCCTCAGAACACCCAGCCCGTGAGTCACCGGCTTCAGGTTCCTGGAACACTTATGACTCCTTCCTGTCAGTAATTGCTCCCCGGTAGGCACGCCGTGCTCCAACTACTGGGGTTACTACAATTACTTATTCCAACACACCCATCACGATTTGCAGTGATAATCAGCCCACTATATTTCATTTTTATATTACATATCTTTCAAATGTTTATTCGCCATCGGAATGCCAGTTGGTTCTCCCTCTTTCGAGATCCAGTCTCCTATCTCTGCGTGAAAGGGATGGCGGTGCCATGGGGGAGTAAGATTTGTTAGCATCTTGGAGGGTGATGGAGCAAGTCCCTCATGTAGCCGAGCAGCTGGGAATGAATAAATGAATGAACGGGTGGTTGTTAGTTTGTGAACACCTTCGGACACAGACCTTTACGGTTCTGGAAAAGCAAAGCATGCAAAGGCTAAAAGGGATGTTAAGACTGGGATGAAATGTGTACAGACAAGGGCATCAGAATGGAGCATAAGCATTAGCAAAGCCAATAGAGATCGCCTTTGAGACCTATTGGCTTTACCAATGGTTTTAGTCATGCTGTACAGCTCCCATGGCTAAAGAAAACAAACTAAAACAAGAATTTGAAATGCAATCGGTTTCGCAATTGCGAGATTTTAACCTATTGGCATTGTAAATGACAATGCCTTTTATTTATGTCTTTAAAACACACCTAAAAGCTGGGCTTTAAGTGGGATGAAAAAACTGGGGGGTCTCTCAAGGGGGCATGACCAATGTAGTTAAGGGTGTGGGTTAAAAACACGCAAGCTAAAAGTTTGTGCTTAGCATAGTGTGCCGCCCTATTGGTATTTTGTTGCTTCTGTCATTGCATCCAGATATATGATACAAGTAACATCTTACCTACAAGTCAGGAATATTGGCTTTGTAAATGGTTGTTAGTTGCCTAAGATAAATAAGCAGCAACTGTGGCTTGTATATAATATTGAAAAAGCTTCCACATAAAGCCCTGGGGACACCACGACAATATTGCTGCTCCCGAGTTCCGAAAAGAGAAGAGAAATCCAGAGAGAAAATGACTCTCTTCAAAGGATTTCCCTTCCCCTATAATGCTATAAAAAAACGGACCTCCGTGTACCACGGCACAAAACAGAGCCCGATAAAGACCCGTTTCGAGGCCTCCTTAAAAAAACTGCTGGTGAGACCGGGCCCATTTAAAGCCCTGTCTAAAAGGCCATGCCATTTACAATTCCAATTGGTCAAAATTTCTAAAATGCGAGACCTATTGCATTGCAAATTGCAGGATGGTGGGGGCGAGCAACATGGATGGCCAGAGTGTTGTAAAAGTAATATGGTGGTGGGGTCAGCGTTCAGCTGGATGGAAAGCAATATACAGGGCAGTGGGGGAGGAGAAGGTACGGACAACGGAAAGAGGGTGTCGGTCGAAGGAAGTAACATGGAAGAGAGGGTGGAGGGCAGCAGCAAAGAGCTAGAGAGCAATGTATAGGCAGAGGTGGAGAAGCACGTTTAATTAAAACCCAGTGTCACTAAAAAACAATGAAAAAAGAGAGAACATGGTTTCAGTATTGTGGGGTATGTTGTTAACTGTGTGTTTTAAATGCTGTTGTTTGTTTTATGATTATATAATAAAGACTGTCATAAAAAATTATACAAGGGTTGCTTTATATTCAAATCTGTTTTATTTTGAACACAGCGTTAAGCCTACAACCTCGTGTCGAGACCGGCCGCGTATGGGATATCTCTCGTGCCTCAGTGTCAGTTTGGACGTGAAGGAATCTTTAACACAGCGCCTTGCCTACAACCCTCTCGGGGGGGCCGGCCGCATGGCTTAGGGGCGCACAGCACAGGGGCTCGCCGTATGCGAGAGCATATCCGTTTTTCCAGGTAGGGTATGTGGCGGGCAACTAGCCCAACTGTCGCTAACCGCCCAACAGGGCGCAATTGTCTCAAGGGGAGACTAGGGCCAGAGCGGCAAGTAAGAAGAGAAAAGAAAAGGGAAGTGAAAGAGATAGAGGATTCCAAGAGTATGCAGAGAGGGGAGGGTAGGGCGGCGGATCGGATAGGGACCTGTAGGGAGACATGCTTGTTAAGAGCAGCAACTGCGTCATGCATAGTGTTCAATGGTGTAGCCTGGTCGGGTCCGCAGGGACAATCGCGTCCTCAAAAAGGTGCAGAGCGCGGAGTCTAGTGGGCATATGTCGCGCATACTCTATAGAGCAGAGATGCCGCACCAAGGGCTCCCATACCGTCTTGAAGCGTGTGTCCCTCTCCTGTAACCGTGCCGTGAGTAGCTCCATCGCCAGCACCTGCCAAAGGCGCACAAACCAGGTAGCTACAGGCGGCGCCTCCGCTCGTTTCCAGTATAAGGCGATGAGCTGCTTCGCCGTGCCCAGCATGTGTAGTGTAAGAATCCAGTCGTTGCGGGTGAGTGCCTTGAGCGCGGTAGGGCGTACGCCGAGCAGGAGCGTGTGTACTTCCTCAGGCAGAGGGAACCCCAACACCCCTTTGATATGGCTAAGTACCTCCTTCCAGAAAACAGTCAGGGTCGGACATGTCCACCATATATGCACAAAGTCACCAGTCGCAGAGTTGCATCTCCAGCACGTCGGCGAGACGCCAGGGAACATCTTGCTAAGTCGCAGTGGGGTGTAATACCATTGCGTGAGTATTTTGTAGGCGTTTTCCCTCTGAGGGATACTGCGGTAAACTTTGGGGATATCTCGCCACAGCCTGTGCCAATGGGGGAGGTCAATTTCTGCGCCCGACGCTAGTTGCCATTGTCTCTGATAGGGGTGCGCGGGCGTCGATGCCGGGTGTTGTAATATATGATATATTTGCGAGATTAGCCTTTTCAGCCCTCCAAGGGAGCGTGCCAGCTTCTCGAAAGGCGTATACGCCCGGGTGGCCGCTTGGTACATGTCGTCACCTGCAGTCCAATGGCGGAGCTGGGCGTACTGCAAGCCAGCCGTCGGCGGTACCCTGAATTCCTCCCTACAGTCCAGCCAAGTTTTGGGCATGCTCTCGAGGAAAAGATCCCCGACTACTCTACAGTCTCCTTGAGTCCATTTGTCGAATGCCCGAGTCCGGTGCGCCGGGGGGAACTGCTGGTTCCCCGCTATCGGGGTGTGCGGGGATGGGAACGTGGTCAGACCCCTAGACACTGCTACGCTATCCCAGATGTCCAATACCGTTTTTGTGGGGACTGCGAGGTATGCACTTCTGGAACGTGCCGCCCGCAGGAGCCAGGGTAGATCCCATATGGTACGGCCTGTGACCGCCCGGTCCATATGGAACCAATGCTTGTCGCTTTCGCGTGAGCCCCATTCCACCACAAAGCGGAGGTGCGCTGCCCAGTAATAGTGTACCAGGTTGGGACATGCCAGGCCGCCTCTGTCTCTTGGTTCCATAAGCAGCTTCTGCGAGAACCGGGGGCGCTTTCCACCCCAGATAAAGGACGTGATCTCGCGCTGGAGGCTTCTAATGCAGTGAAGCGGTATAGGGGTGGGTAAACACTGGAATACGTAGAGAATTCTGGGGAGGATCGACATTTTAACCGCGTTGAGGCGTCCTAGCCAGGATATCATCAGGGGCTTCCACTTTCGTAGGTCTTCTAACACCGCTTTGCGACACTCCGTCCAGTTCACCGAGGACCACGAGCCCAAGTGGGGGGTAAGGGCAAGGCCCAAGTATCGAATTTGGTTTTCCGCCCAATGATAGGGCACAGTCTCCTTCAGGGAAGAGATGTCTTCCTCCGGTACATTGAGGTTGAGCGCCCAAGATTTAGTTTGATTTATTTTGAGACCCGACGCCTGTGCGTACAGACAGAGCACCTCGTGGACCGCCGGCAGGGATTCGCGAGGGTGCGTGAGAGTAAGGATCAGGTCATCCGCAAATAGCGCCACCTTGTTGTCTCTCCCCCCATGGGCTATTCCATGTATTCTGGGGTCGCGCCTTATCAGCGCCGCAAGGGGCTCTACTGCAAGGGCGAACAGGAGCGGTGAAAGGGGGCACCCCTGCCTCGTGCCGCGGTGTATCGCCAGCGGCGTCGTTAGCTGGCCATTTACCCTGATTCTGGCCTGTGGTCCCAGGTATGGGGCCATGATGCTCGCAATCATTTTGGGGCCCAGGCCTAGTTTCTGAAGGACCTCCTTCAGGAAGGTCCAGTCCACCCGATCGAAGGCCTTCTCTGCGTCAAGCGAGAGGAGGCAAGCCGGGATGTCCCAGTGTCGCACTTTGCCCACCAGGTGTGCCAGCCTGCGCACATTGTCAGCCCCTTGCCGATTTCGGATGAACCCCACTTGATCCGGGTTCACCAGTTCTGGCATCAGTGGGTCGAGTCTCTTAGCTAGAACCTTGGTATAGATTTTCAGGTCAGTGTTCAGGAGGGCGATGGGACGGTAAGAGGCACATAGTGCAGGATCCTTCCCCGGCTTTGGTATCAAAGCGATCTCCGCCATCCCCATGTCAGGGGACGGGCCGGATGTGTCCGAGAAGGAGTGAAATAGCCGCAGCAATTGAGGGCGAAGCTGGGTCTGGAAGATTCGGTAGAAAGTCATCGGTAAGCCATCCGGCCCCGGGGTTTTCCCTGTAGGGAGATCTTTAAGAGCCGCAGAAATCTCGTCTGCCAATATGGGCTCTTCCAGCTCCGCCGAACATACCGGTGATAGTGGCGTCCCCTCAAAGCCAGCGAGGACGGCTGCCCGCGCCTCCACCGATGTAGGTTCCTCCGCGTATAGGGAGGTATAGTAGGCCACAAAGGCCTCCTGTTTGGCACGCTCAGTGACGGCACGGGCACCATCCTGGAGTTGTAGGTTAGCGATGTGGGCTCTAGCTGCTCTCGCCCTTAACCGTCCTGCCAGCAGTCGGCCCACCTTATCCCCCCCTTCGTAGTATTTTTGTTTTAGCGCTAGAAGGGAGTGTTCTGCCTTGTTGGTGCGTATGAGGCGAAGTTGTCCCCTAAGGTTCGCTAACTTCCTCCTAGACGCCAGTGAAGGCCGGTCCCTGTCCTGTGCTTCCGCCTGCTTGATCTCGCCCGTCAGGTCAGCCTCCAGTTTATATGCCGCCCGTCTTCTCGCTATCGCCAGGGAGGTAATGTGTCCCCGTATGGTGGCCTTGAAGGCGTCGCACACTACTGGGAATGGCGTGTCCGGGATGTCGTTAATAGCAAAATACGAGTCTATGGCTTCCCGGATGCTGGCAACATCCTCCGGGTCCCGAAGTATGCTTGGTGGGAGGGTCCATCTTCGCTCCCGGGGGGTGTGCGCTAGTGGATCTTGCAGTATCAATTCTACATGCGCATGATCCGATAGCGAGATATCCGATATGGTGACTCCCAGCGTATCCCGCGTCAGGTCCAAAGAGGTGAAGAGGTGATCTATGCGCGGTGGGAGTGCGAGTAGAAGGTATAGTCGCGGACTCCCGGATTATGGTAGCGCCACGCATCTACAAGCCCCAGGTCCGTAATCTGCTCTCTCAGCGTGGCAGACATTGCGCCTGTGCCGCTAAACGCATTGTCCCCGCGGTCTATGTCTGGGTCCCATACTAAGTTAAAATCCCCGCCTAGAATTATGCGCGATGCGCCAGCCTGGAACTGTTCCCGCAAGAGCGCCTGGCGATATTTATCCTGCGACTGATTAGGTGCATATACGTTGCCTAGGGTGAACTGTATCCCTCCCACCTGCACCGTGGCCCGGATGAAGCGTCCATCACCACTCCTATAGGGTTTCGTGGGTCCCCACCGGAAGCCAGCTCTGCATAGAATGGCCACCCCCGCTGTTTTAGTGTCAGCCGATGCCCAGAATTGCGTGGGGTATCTGGGGTGTGTCATGCGCCTAGTGTCCCCCCGCAAGAGGTGCGTCTCCTGGAGGAAGATGATGTCAGGGTAATGGTGAAGAAGACAGCGCCATATCTGATTCCGCTTATTAGGGGAGTTGAGTCCCTTGACATTAAGTGTCAGGACTTTAAGGGGCGTAGGAACATTCACCACCATGGCACCGATGAGGTCAGAGCCGCTCTATCGCCCCTCACTACACACCCCGTTAAGCAAAGGGAGTGAACCTCTCCCACCCACCGCGGTCGCCAGGCGCTGTTAATAATCTCCGAGCCACCGCACTACACAGAGGGAAAGGGGGCCAAGTATAGGGAAGGCTCAGGTGAGAAGTAGGAGGAAGAGAACAAGTAGGAAAAGAGGAGAAACATAGAAGATACATAACATTAACAGGCCAACGTGGCCACAGTGTAGTGTCCCAAGGTCCGGGCATCCTCTACCCGAGGGTTTGGATGATCACAGGAATGTCACTTCCTAAGGGACAAATAGGGGGGTGTCTTGCCAAAGAAATGGGTCTCAGTTGTTCTGAGGCCCGTCTGCCCCGCTGCCCAGGGCGGATTCGGGGGTAGTGTACGCTGGACCAGCACAAAGGTAGGCGTGTCTAAACTGCCTGCTCGGCAAGGTCGAGTCCCAACAGTGTAGGGAGCAGCCCAGAACTGTATAGACGCCAGGTCCGACCCTCGTGATCGCCCTCGGGAAAGCTTCTGTACCCCATGTCTTACCAGATCAGTCCCTTTCTCGTTGTTGGAGGGGTGTATGCAGCCTACGACGTCGGGGAGTGCAGTCACGCGGAGGTCACTGAAATGCAGGGGTCGTCTGGATGCCTTGTAGGGGGTATCAATTCTCGAGGGTCGTCCATCGTGTGAACAGGGGTCGTGATAGCTTCTTCGGCACTGGCCGCAGGGAGCCCAGGATCTGGGGCCGGGTGAGTGCAGTTCACGGAGAGCTGGGCTTCGAGAGTTGTCCCTCCCGATCATTTTCAAGGGAGCGTATGTGTTCTATGATGTCCTGTTTGGCCTGAGACATGGAGCCGTCTTCCTTCAGGGGAGTTCGGCGATGGCGGGGCACCGTGGTCCACTCCGGCCGGGCCGGGAGTCTCTCTCGGCGTGCGGAGCGAGTGTGGCTGCGCTCCGGGGAGTTCGAGAGTCTAAGCAGCTGTGCCGCCTCGTTGTAGGAGCGGATGGTTCTGCGCTTGTCTTCCCAGCGAAAGATGAGGGCAAAGGGATGGCCCCACTGGTAGGGTATGTCGAGAGCCCGCAGCTTCTCCGTCACCAGGCGGAAGACTTTTCTTCTGTGTAGCGTGTTGGGGTCCAAGTCCTGGAAGATTTGGATCTTGTGTCCTCCGTAGCGCAGGTCCTGCTTATCCCTCGCCGCTTTCAGAATGGCCTCTTTCTCCGTGAAATAGTGCAGCCGGGTAATGATGTCCGGCAGGAGGCCCGCCCTGCCTCCCGCACCAAAGACGCGGTGAGCACGGTCCAGGAGCGGTGGGGGGCGTCTTCGTTGCCCCACACCTCGTGCAGGAGTTTCGCCACATAGGCCATGGTATCAGTCCCTTCCTCTCCGAGTGGCACGCCCCGTATTCGGAGGTTGTTGCGGCGCCCCCTATTTTCAAGGTCCTCCTGTTTGATCTGGAGCTCGATATTTTGCTCCTCCAGGGTCGCCACCCTCTGCCACAGCTGCTCCAAGTCTTCTGTGCGTGTGTCCACAATTTTCTCAAGCCCGTCAACTCTGTCTCCCAGCTCGGTCACATGTCTGCGCAGTTCCTTGACGCACGAGTGCACCTCTGATCTCAGGGATCCTATCTCAGATTTCAGGTCGGTCATGAAAGCAGACATGAAGGCCTGGGTCACCGGGGAGGAAACTTCAATTGGTGGCGGCACTGCTTCAGTCGATGGAGGCGCTCCCGCTTTGCCCCACATGGCAGCCACCGACGTGTCCTTGGAGGTCGTCGCTGTGTCCGTCCTGCCCCCTCTGCCACGGGTCATGGTTCGTCCGGAGTGTGGTGCCCAGCCACCCGATGCGTCGCTCGCCGCCGTAGGCTCGAGTTTCTCACTGCGCTGGCGTAATGAGGGTTCAGGACACCTCCAGTAGCTTTACCCCCTTCTCGAGCGGCCTCCCCTGCGCAAGCTCGCCTCGCTAAGACAGTGGTGTTGTAGCCTGGATCCTCAGGGGGCCAGAAGGTGGCGCCAGTACATAGCAGTTCTCACTCCTAGCCCAGGACGCTGCACCACTCACCCAGCAATGCGCCACAGCGCCTCTCAAGGGTGACCGGGGCGCAGTCCGCCGCCTCACCTCTGCCGCTTCTCTAGGGGGGCGAATACACTACACACAAGGTCTTCCAGGTCCCCTAAACAAATGGAGGGTTACTCACGCTTCTGTGGAGTCTCTCTCTCTCTCCTCAGGCCGGCCCGCTAGGCCGCGGGGATGCAGTCACCAGCTGGTGAGGCGTGCCGCCCGGCCAGTCGGCAGCAAAGTCTCCTCCAAGTAGGGGGGCCGGGCCACACGTCCCCCGCAGCACAGATCCGGTGAGCAGGGCCAGGCCGGCCCGCCAGCCAGGGAGGAAAGTGCTCGGGCCGCCTTCACAGTCCCCCAAGCTGCGGCGAGCGGTCCAGAAATCCCCCCAGAGGCCGTGGAGCAGGGGTGCAGGCGCAGGTCCAGCGCGGGCGCTGGGGCTTGACCGGTGAGGCCGGACACTCACCAATGTTCCCCAAAACGCCCCAAGGGCAACAGGGTCGGGCGCTCCGGGCGGGAGCACCGATGGAAGGGGTCAAGATGGCGGATTAGCCCCAGTCCAGGGGGGCAAAATGGCGGAGAGAGCATTCAGTGCATCCAGGCACGGCACTGTAGCCCAGAGCGCCGGCAGGACAGCAGTCAGCTAACCAGGGGGGAGGGCGCCGGAGACAGTACACCAAGGGCCAGGTTAAATGAAGCGGCACTACAACAGGGGAGCCGGCAGCCGTCCCGCACCCAGTGCGGCCTCACGTCTCCACCGAAGCCGGGTCCTTGCGTAGGGCTGGCAGCCGAGCAGTCACCACGTCCCTGCCCGGGAGTCGTGCCGCCGTCCGTAGAGCCGGCGCCTCGTTCCGCCGGACCCGCGATGCGTTATCCACTGCCGGGGGCTCACTGCAGAGGGTCCTCAGCGCCTCCAGCCCTCCTCCAGCGCTGCACACCGCCCGAGGGGATGGAGCCAAGACGCGGCAGGAAAATGGCGGCGGTGCACCGGGGCTGGGCGTCCCAAGCCAGTAGCTGCCTCTCACAGAGGTGCCTGCCCCAGAGCGGTCGCTGCGAGAGTCACCCCTCGTCCAGGGGTCTAATCTGAGCCAGGGCCCCTCGAAGATCCCCCCGAATATTGCTTATTATGGCTTATGTAAGCAGCAGGGCGACGGAGCTCACTCGAGGTGCGCTCTTTCACATCGCCGCCTTAGCCACGCCCCAAGGGTTGCTTTATAAAAAAAAGTTGTTTGAGATCCCCTAGTTTGAATCTGTATTTGAAATTCTGGTTGACCAGTTGAGTCTTAGATGGTATCTTAATCTATTGAATTTAGTTAGGATTTGTATTTAACCAACATTCACTACTCAAACAAAGCAGTTGTCAGGTTAAAAGTCAGAAATAAAACCGACTCAGTCTTGCATTTTTGCTAAGGCCGTAAAGTGAGTATCATAAATAGTATAACTAACACATTATATAAAGCATTTAGAAACAGCAGAAAATTGTGTGACATGCTCAAAAGGTATTAAGTTAAAATAGCGGCTTTTCCTCCTCCTTGAGTCCTGACTGTTCATCATTTTCCATGACCAGTCCAAGTACCTGCTGTGTGGGGAATTTCGACCTATACAATGCCTTGTAACCACTTCTAGGAATGTCATGCAGCCTGTTGTAATTTGCCTTCCACCAGAAGAAACACTGTGGTGCACAATTTATAGAATTGATAGGAAGCCCAGGAAATTAAAATTTGTAAGGACGCATGGCAGGGCCCTGGAAAACTTTATAACTACTCTTCCTGTTTCACTGATCTACATGAGTACAGGGCATGTTCCTCCCTATGCCTGTTCTGCTCCGGACAGATCTGATGTGGAGCCTGAATATTTGCATCTCTTGTCAGGGCAAAATATGCAGGTTTCCTGGAAAGAAGATTTTGAATAAAGTGTCCCTTTGCATGTCTTCTGCATTTGTGGACAAATACCTGAATTTAAGTAGGACGTTTATTAAGAATGTATGTCATAATGATACTAGAGTGCACCCGTGTCAGTTGGAACGCATAATCTTTGGCCTTGGAAGCGATTAACTTATTTCTAATTTTTACCTTCCCTAGATGAGGTTGCCTTGCTTTACCCAGGCCCTCTGTGTAGTGTACCGTGGCATTGCTCCTCTTCGTAAAAAGGATAAAGCATGGCATCCAGGGATCTAAAACCCCTCTCCTTTCTGAGACAAAGCTATGCATGATTACAAAAGCGAATGTTACCCGGTTGTGAATGGGCATCTACAAGAGAGGCAGGGAACATGAACCTGTTGTTTCGGGTTGGTGGCACATTGGGAAAGCCACTGGTGAACCTCATGTGGTCTGTAAGAACTAGTCCATGAACGCTGCTTCACCACTGACGTTCTTTTTGAAAATTAGGTGCTTGAAAATCCCAAGGTATTGGAGCGCGGTACATGAGTGGCAGTTACTTTACACAAGGGCGCATTCATTTGTTAAGGGATTTCCCCAGAATCACAGGGTGTTGAGCCGAGACTCTCACCAGGTTCCCCAACTTGCAAATTGGCAGCTCTAGGCGTAACGCCACATCCTCTAACCGTTTGGTGTGTATATGAAATAATTTGCACCCTACACAGAGGGAAATTTCGAATCCCGCCGCAGGCGCACAGCAAGCAGACAGATTGACTTTCCATGTTTTCAGCCTTTTCTCTTGATATTTGCCACTCGGTGGTGCTGTTACTGAACGTTTTTGATAGGAGTTTACACAGCAATTTAACACAAGCCTAACCTGCAACAAGTGCGGCTGCGAAAGTTAAAGAAACCGCACTAATTAGACAAGGAATGTCAGGAATGCAGCTGGCATCCGGCCGCTTTGCTGCTCGCTCCCGAGCTCCCTAGGCCAGGGGAGTTAACGTTTTTCGAGAGAAGGCTGTTTGGCGGGACATGCACCTGCCTTTGGCCAATTGCGAGATTTCCATTTTTGAAAGCCACATGCAATGGCGTTTCAGCTAACTCGTGCATGTGGCTTTCTTTTAGCCACACGCACAAGTTTGCTGAAAAGCTGAAGTGATTACAAGAGGTCATTTTCTAGAGCAGCGCATGCGCACTGCACTAGGCTCGACCTAAAAAGGCACTTTGAAGCTGCGGTCATGCCATTTCCTACATACACACACCTTGCACGCACTCAACGGCAGCCGGCACAAGTAAGGGCAGTGGGCGGGCCAGGGTGGGGGGAAGTCAACAGAAAACAGGGTAGGTAAAATGACATTAAAAAAATAAAACCAGTTACATTGCGCTCACTGCATTGCTGACTCAGCGATGCAGAGAGCGCAAGGTAAGTGTTTTTATTTTTTTTATTTCATATTACCTACCCCGTCGTCTGTCAACTTACCCCCACCGCACTTAGCTGTGCCGGCCAAAACTGCACGAACTTGCCTATAAAATGACACAAGCAATTTTTTCTGAGTTGGATCAGTAAATGAAAAAAAATATAAGAAGCACTAAAGCATCATGTTTTTGAAGCGCGGGTGGGGTGGGAGCAACACGGAGGGCGTGGGTTAGGGTGCAACAAGAGGGTCAGGGTGGGCGAAGCAACACAGAGGGTGTATTTTGGAGGAAGCAAAGTAGGAGGCGACAGAAGTAACACAGAGGGTGGAAGTGAGGAGGAAAATCAATAGGGAAGCGAAAAGGAAGGGGCGAGTGGGGTGAGGCAACCGAGAGGCTAGGGGTTGAGAGGAAAGACAGCAATGTGGAGTGGGTGGAGGAGAAGCACACGTATGAGAAAGCAACAGGGGAGGCACATGAGGGGGAGAGCAACATGGAGAAGGGTGGCTGGATTTATTTATTTTTGCAGTTTTTATATAGCGCTAACTCTACCCAACGGTTTCTGAGTGGTTTACATAAGTTCCAGTTCCATTACACATGGTCAAGGTCATTTTTTCGGAGGAAGACCGGCAGGGGGAAAATTAAGTGATTTGCCCAGGATCACAGGATGTTGAGCTGAAGCTGAGACTCAGACCTTGTTCCTCGGTTTTGAAGTCCACAGTTCAGGCCGTTACACCGCATCCTCTATTCAATGAAATGGGTACAACACCGAGCGTGCCCCTGAGGGCATAGTAAGCATGCATTACAAGATGTCCACAAGCTCTACACAACACACCATGCTTTTTCTTGTGTCTCTCAGATCTTTATTACGAAGCTACAGGGCTCAAATTGCTGGCTCACATTATTTACAAACACGGCTTCAAGTACGAGCCAAAAATAGACCTATAAGATGCACCGGACTGTCACCCGCTCGTTTTGAGGATACTCACTTTATTGTAAACATTTGCTGGTGTCCTGTAATCTCTTGTCAACTTCTCAATAAAGCAGTTTAAAAAAATTGGGGGACGCTTTTCGATCACTGACATTTCAGCGCCTCATCAGGAGCAGTAAGCGCTATGAAAATCTACAATAAAGCTGTGTTTTGGCTTCCAAAAGTCTTTATCCTGAATCAGAATGTGCTCGCATGTATTTATTTGTTTTTGCAGTTTTTATACAGCGCTAACTCTGCCCGACGGTATCTGAGTGGTTTACATAAGTTCTAGTTCCATTACACACGGTCAAGTTCATTTTTTCTGAGGAAGACCGGCACGAGGAAATTAAGTGATTTGCCCAGAATCACAGGATCTTGAGCTGAAGCTGAGACTCAGACCTTGTTCGTCAGTTTTGAGGTCCACAGCTCAGGTTACACCGCAACATCTATTCCATTAATATGGGTACAACCCCGAGCGTGCCCCCGAGGGCACAGTAAGCATGCATTACAAGATGTACACAAGCTCTACACAACGTGCTGTGCTTTCGCTTTTGCTTGTTCCTCTCAGATCTTCATTACGGAGCTACAGGGCTTAAATTGCTGACACACATTATTTACGAACACGGCTGTATGTACGAGCCAACAATGGACCTATAAGTTGCACCGGACTGTCACCCGCTTGTTTTGAGGAGATTCATTTTATTGTAAACATTTTGCTGGTGTCCTGTAAGATATTACGACACCATCAGTCAAATATAACTTTTATTTTATATCCTAAAACAATATACATATCTTGTTTATGTTATTCTTAAAATGTTCTAACTTTGCCATTCCCTTGTAAATATGCCCCTTAGTTTGTTGTGTGTGCAAATCCTGCTTTGCCGATGCCTGGTTAGTTTCACTGCTCTGTCTAATACAAGGCCAATGGAGGTACCAATGGGTGAGGCAGACTGGCCTCAGGGGTCCTGTGACCTCAGTAACAGAGTCACTGTTACTCTAGGGTGTGCTGCTTCGTAGACCTGCTTGCAAGACAGGAGGTGAACTTCAGTATGGATTGTGATGGACAGGTTTTCAAGGTGCTAAGACACCAGGGCTTCTATGGTCTAGCTGGGGCTTCTAATGTCTAGCATTGGAATGTGCTCCCTCAGGCTAGTGGTCTGGTGGACTGTTCATGAAGGCTGAACCTAGTAACCCAGTTCCAAATTTGGCAGCTCTGGCCATGGTGCCACATCCTCTCCCCCACTGAACAACATATTGTCCGACTGAGAGAAACTCGCACTGCCTTCAGCTACAACCCAATTAAGCCCTACTATAAACACCTGAATGCAAATCAATTCAAATAATGTACTAGACAAGAGAAATATGCTGCCTAAAAAAAAGGGGGGAGAGACATTCAGGGAAGAGCAAACCCTCATACGGAATGCAAGATTGAGTAAAGCATGTGAAATGTGAGCAGAACAACATGGTTACCTTAATAGTTTACACTCATAATTCAGAAATCAATGGGTGTTTTTACCTGAAAAGTTAAGGACATGACTACAGGGCTCGGGAGGGAACCGTTTCAATGTCCATAGTATCCTTACAGAACATGAGCAGTATGATGTAAAAAGACCACATCCCTGGACACAGAGCTGCAGTACACTTTTTATGAACTAAAATAAGGAAAGCAGCGAATAAGGATCGCATTAAACGTTTACCACTCCAGTCATCAACCAGGTATTGCAGTACCTCCAGGAATGGCGCACTTCCCCACCCGGGAAAAAGAATACTGTTCAAAGAAAGACGTGAAAATGAAAGCAGCGCTTCACTGGCAAACTTTATGAAGTGGAGCTGATGTTTTTGGGGGTAAATAAAACCAAATCTGGCTACTTTGCACCTGCTTTGTCATCCTTTATTTAGATATTTATTTATTTTCCGTATTTTGAACCTTTTTTCTCTTAGTCCCAAGGAAACAGTTTGGAACAGAAAATTTCTGAAAAAGACATTTCCCGCAAAAGTGTTCTGTCCCCAGGGGTGGGCAGCCGCAGCACCACTCGGGACAGTCGACAGAGGTCTGGTATATGGTTGCCCAAATTCACTGTTCACTGTATTCTTTCAGCAACCCACTACATGAGGCATTGGAGTTGGTCTGCCAGGTAATAACTTTCAAAGTCTGAGAGGGACAGGCCTCCCGCCACAGTGGGTCTCTGCTTCATAGACAGTGCCACTCTATGCCTGCCAGATCCCCAGATAAATCCAATTATCAGTGACCTGAGGTCTCGAAATACCACCACTGGAATCCATACCGGATGGACTACAAAAAAATGTAGCAACTGCGGCAGTGTTACCATTTTCAACAGGGCAACCCTGCCAACTACAGAGAGGGGCAATGTAGCCCAGAACTCCATACTCGACTTCGTTCCTCATCTAGCCTTCCTGATATTGCCCTCCAGAAGTTCAGAGGAGCCATTCCCCTTTTAAATGATCTCATCTGTCAAGTCATGAGTAACTTTAGGCAACTCAATGTCTGTATCTTTGGTAGAACTAGTGTCCTTGGTGTCGTCAGAGTTCTGGTCACCGTGCTCACTGTGTGAGGAGCGCGGGCTCGTGCCTGTGTTGCTGATCTCTGTTACAGTCCTCAGTACATTGCAGTGCTTGCGTCAGGCCTCTGCCAACGATGGGGCTCCTTTCTTGATAGTCGCTGTCTTTCGTCGGCGAGGCGTATAGCTCGGTGAGCCCCCTGCTCCAGTATCCAGACGTTATTCAATCCAATGCCTTGCAGCTCGGAGGATCAAGAAAAACTGGACACCAGAAGGTTTGACCACCCTCAGAGGGGCCGGGAATATCATGGCATATGAAACATTCACCTTTAGAGTCTCTTGACCTCCATATAGGTGGTGCGCTGCTTTTGCACTTTTCTGGTGAAGTCTGGAAATATCATAACCCTGCTGATGTTCGGGAACATCAATGACTCGTATGTTGTTCCTACGGGAGCTATTTTACTGTCCTCTGCCCGTAGCTCCAGTGTTTTAACCCTACTATCCACGATTGACAGCGTCTTCTGCAATGAGGTAATTTCGGGTGGTATGTCTGTCAGTGCCCAGTCGGCGAAGGTGACCCTTTCAGCTAGGCATTGGTGATCATCCTTCAGGAATTTGAGGTCCGTGCCTATAGTGTCAAGCTTTGCCTCGAGCACCCTGCGAGATTCATTAATAGCCTCTATAATGTCGCAGAGCGTCGGATCACTATGAGAATCACCCTGCGGGATCGACACAGATTCCTCCATTTCATCAGTTAGAGCTGACAACTTTAGTGGATTAGGGACTTCCGCCCGCACTTTCTGGATGTTTTTCCAATGCTCGCCAAGGGTTCCAGCACAAGGACAGCTGCCTCTCAGTCTTAAGCAGCAAAATCCTGTTTGCCCTCAGTGTTTCTCTTACTTCCAGTGCTCAGATCCCCAATATGGTCTTATGTAGGGGGTCATGGTAGGTTTTTTCCCAAGTGGATTTCCTTGCTTTAGCAGCTCAATCTGCCACTCAGGGGTAACAGTTAGTCACCTGGCACAGGGTCCTCTGATTAGTGTCCCCCAGCTCTCGCCACTTTTGCAATCTCTTCACCAGTCCTGCTCCCCCGCTCTGGTTCCCATCCACCACCAGGGCCTCCAGCCTTCAGTGGACCCACTGCTTCAGCTGCAGCCAGGAGGGGGTTCCAGAGTAGGTCACTGTAGTCGTCAGGCTTTCGCACCACTCCACCACCGCAGTATGAGATCCAGCCGGCCTGGCCTTCCCTCACCTTCAATTCCAGGCTAGAGTTTAATAGGCACCCTTCTTCTGGTGTGCCAGACTTCTCCTCTGCAACTTCCCCCGCACACCAGGCCAACCAAGCGAGACCTCTGTCGACTGGTTCCCCTCAACCGCTGCAGGCACCGGCCATCCATGCATTCACCTATTTACCAATGACGGTCACTTTTCAAACCAGTCACCTCTGCTCCAAATTAGGCAAATCCTGCAACGATCTCAAATGGCCTCCAGGGCCGCGCCACGCCAGTCAGTAGCCATAGCAGGTCTGCAGTATGTAGGTTTGTGCGGCAGTGCAGGTACGATTCGTGTAGTCTTCCGCTCGTACCCTTTTCCTGATACACCATTGGGGCCCCTCCCCTCTTGGGCCGCCAGTCCACCGTGCAGAGGGTCGCTCGGTGGCCTGCTGCCTGGTCTCCATCTGGTCCAAGGGTCACCGGCCTACCTGCTCCTGCATCTGACTCTCATTCAGAAGGCTGCCATTTTGGGTGCATCTGTGTGATGTGCGGTTCGTTTTTCTCTCGCCTGCACCGGGACCTCCATTTTGCTCTTTCAGTGCAGTGCAGGAGCCTATCGGCTGCGAGAGCCGAGGCAGGTCTCTCTGATACGCGGTAGTCTCACCTCTATAGCCCTCACATTTGTCCGAGCTCATGAGTGGGTTGCAGGGGCGTAACACAGGCTCCCGCAGCCCCCGCGGTGCGAAGGGGGCCCCTCACTCTCAGCAGAGGGAGACGGTTGCGCCTGCAAGCAAGCCTCTTCAGTGACAGTGTTCACAAATAAAATGGTGCTCCTGTGCTCACGGCCTCCCCAAGTCCCCATAAATTAAACTATGCCGTGCGCGCCATGGTGACGGCCTCTAAGCCTTCGAGTCTTCCCTCTCTTTCTGTCTCGCTCCCTAGTGAAAACCAAGACTTCAAGGAACAGGTATTACCCTCTCTTTCCTCTGTTTGTTTATTTGCTCCCCTGTGAAATGAATCAAAAAAAGAAAACCATTTTTGCTGGAAACATTGTATTTTTCTGAAAACAAGTACAGCCTCAGGTTGGAGAGAAATAAAACATTCCAAATGTGAAAAATAAATAACTAATAATTAAAGCAAGACAGAGTGGTTGCAAAGTGGCCAGATTGATTTATGTACACCTAAACACATTAGCGCCACTTTACAGTGTTTGTCATTGAAGTGATACTTTTGTCTCCTCTCTCTTTGAACATTGTTTTTCCTCTGTGGGAAAGTGCACCTTGCCTGGAGGTACTGAAATACCTGCTTGATTTTACTTATTTTATTTTCTGTTATTTATTTAATGCGATGATTTAATTAATTTTATTTTCTGTCATTTATTTAATGCAATTTTCTATAGCGCAAACATTACCCGAGGTGTCAGAGCGCTTTACAAAAGAACCAATACCTGCTTGTTGGGTGAATTGGAAAACAAAATGTGTACAGCGACTGTGTGTTTATGAATGTGGTCTTTTTAAACCATACTGCCTATGTGTTGCAAGGATATAAGCAATGGGCACTGAAACAGGCCCATTCCGGGCCCTGTAGTCATGGCCTTACCTTTTCATGCAAAATCACTCACTAATTTCAGAATAATGAGTGTAAAAGAAAAAAGGTAACCATGTTGTTCCTGCTGACAATTCACATGCTTTACTTAATCTTGCATTCCATGTGAGTGTTTGCTTTTTCTAGGATGTTGTTAATTTTTTTAGGCAGCATATCGCTCTGGTCTAGTGCGTAAATAGAACTGAGTCACATCCAGGTGTTTATAGCGGGTTAGTGCAGTGCAAGTTTCTCTAAGTGGGGCAGTATGGTGTTCAGTGGGGGAGAGGATGTAGCGCTATGGTCAGAGCTGCTGAAGTGGAACTGGTGAACCAGGTTCAGCCTTAATAACCAGGCTCCCAGACCACTCTCCTGAGGGAGCACATTCCTGTGCTACACCTTAGAAGGCGCCGCAAGATCTTAAAAGCCCTGGTGTCTTAGCACCAGCAGGTGGACCCTAGCGTTGGCAAGTGTGGATTAACCTTGAAGGCCTGTCACCACTATCCATGATGTTCACCTCCAGTTTTGGGACAGACCTATGAAGCAGCACACCATAGAGTGGCAGTGACTCTGTCACTGAGGTCACAGGACCCTTGAGCAGGGTGTCTCCAGGGCAGTGCGACAGCATCGGGTGCTAACTTCAGGTGGGGGCGTCGTGTTTGTAAGTATAATATGGTTTTAAAAGCACTTGTTGCCTCCTTCCTGGCCTCCAACATTTTGGGCAACAATAAAAATGTCTTGATAACTCCAGTGATTAATGTTCTTAGTAGAGAGAGATGATGTTTTGTCTAATGGAAGGTTTGACTCATGAAAAGGAATGGCAGAGGTGTAATGTGCATGCTGCTAAGAACATGTGCCATGCAGATCACAAAGTGCACATAATGTGAATAGGTCGGTGGGTTACTGCTTTTGTGAGAGAGACCCTAATATTACCTTTTTCCCAAGTCTTTGATTATCCTAATGTTGCAAAAAAGGGTTCATTTGGGTAGAAATCCATTCTGATTATTAAAGAGAACCCTCAACCATGGTATTATGTTTTGAATTCTGAGTTTGTGTTTCTGCAGACCAATCACTATTAAACTATGCTGCCTACTAGTATGGTTGTCATGTGACTCCTACACCTTGTATTCTTTTGTCTTATGTAACATTTCCTACACAGTGATTTACACACATATGAATGATTTGTCTCTGTGTAATATGTGTGATGTAAAGAGCTCCGACGCCCTACACTGGTATTAGTGGTGCTGTAAACTTTCTGATACTTTATTTTGACATTTTTACACATGCTAAGAGTTTCTGCAAAGATTTTACTTATTAGTACTATTGGAACATACAACTGCAGCAATGAGAAAGGTGACCAGTCAACCTTTGCAAAGGGCCCTCCACTTCACAGCAGCACCAGTCAAATTTTTTTGTAACTTTTGATGTGTTCGGGCTATAAACAATGTATTAGTTAAAATCGTCATAATATGCAGCAGATGATGTATTATGTGGCAGATATGGCAAAGCCATAGATATATGGGAAACATTTGAAAACTAGGATATTTTGCCATTCATGTTTGAACTGCTCTTGTGGAAAAAGGGAGGAGACGTGCTGATGACAGAAACTCCATGGCTGGGAGACAAATGGTGTGCGATTCCACTTTTAAGGTTGTTTGGGACATTCTGTGATTGGAAACGTATCCCACTTTGTGAATGTATTTTAATGTCAATAACACACATTAAACCTTAAATAAACTTGTGTATCTATTGGTTAAATTAAATAATGTAATAAGTTGTAACCAGTTAGTGAAATGAAAAACGAATATTAAAAATTGGGATATTTTGCTCTTTCTGCCACACCTCTCACTCCGCCCACTGACCCAATCCATTGGTTATTCCCGCCCTCTGATTCTCCTTCCACAGTTCCCCTACTTTTTTCCCCCCACTTTGATCACTGCCTAGCACTAACATGCATTAGAGACAACTGTGGGCTTTTACCACTGGGTCTCTTAGAGAATGACACCTCAGGTCCATACACGGGGGCTAAACATTGCACATTTCTGGGTTTTCCGCACAACGTGTTTGCTATTTGACGCCAGACTTCTGCAGCTTTGGTTGAGGAAATTAAACATCCCCTTGTTCTTGTATAAAACATAGCTGCCAAGTGGCATTGGCACCATGTTGTGTCCATTCATGGCTTTTATCCAACAACACTTTGCATGCTGGAATGTTTAACCCCTTACTTAAATTAAGCGTGGGAGCAAAATCAGTTCCGCTCGTGGATTTTGCGGATTTTCGGCAATTTCGCGATCCACGAATCTCGCGAAATTGCCGAAAAAAACGCAAATCCGCTCGCGGGTGGATTTTGGGCAGCTGAGTAGAGGTAACGCACAAACCGGTGGCGTCTTCTTGGATAAATATGAAGGGCAGGGTTCATTCTGGCACGATGCTCCTGTCACACAAATTAAACCTCAACAGGAAGCAGATATAAATACAACAGGTGCCCGAGTTGAAGCTCAAGTTCAGTAACGCATTCATCAGCCCAAAAACAATCGTGAGCTTTGTCGAGGCTGGGCAGGTGTGCTTTCTCCCCATATCTACCGTCGAATATTAGCTGTGATGCTGGATAGAGACCTTTGCATCCTTCACTTTCACGAGCGCAATCCCCGTACAGTTCCTGTGACAAGGAGCTTCTTTCTCCTCATCTGCTGCTCTGATTGGTCTCTGACCTTTTATATACACAAGAGGCATGTGAACTCGCATAGAAGGCCCGCCCGTTTGGCCCCGCCCACACACTAGCGGTGTGCACCGTCTTCCCGCCATTTACCCACTATGATGGACAGCTCACTCAAGGGACCCCTGCGCCCTTCGGCGCGATGGCATTAACACACACATGGTCACTGGAGACAAATCTTCTGGCACTTTACGCAGCTGTAGTGTAGGAAAAGCACTATACATTTACCCAACGAGGTAGCACTCACTGATTAGCCAGTAGAAAGTACTCCAGTTGAGTAGAAGTGTCGCACAAAACGGTGGCGTCTTCTTGAATAAATATGAAGGGCAGGGTTCATTCCGGCACGATGCTCCTGTCACAAAAATTAAACCTCAACAGGAAGCACTTACAGATATAAATAAAGCAGGTTCCCGAGTTGAAGCTCAAGTTCAGTAATGCATTCATCAGCCCAAAAACAATCGTGAGCTTTGTCGAGGCTGGGCAGGTGTGCTTTCTCCCCATACCTACCGTCGAAAATTAGCTGTGATGCTGGATGGAGGCCTTTGCATCCTTGACTTTCACGTGCGCAATCCCCTTGCAGTTCCTGTGACCAGGAGCTTCTTTCTCCTCGTCTGCAGCTCTGATTGGTCTCTGACCTTTTATACACACAAGAGGCGCGTGGACTCGCATAGAAGCCCTGCCCGTTTGGCCCCGCCCACACACTAGCGGTGTGCACCGTCTTCCCCCAATTTACCCACTATGATGGACAGCTCACTCAAGGGACCCCTGCGCCCTTCGGCGCATTGGCATAGTAACACACACATGGTCACTGGAGACAACTCTTCTGGCACTTTAGGCAGCTGTAGTGTAGAAAAAGTGCTATACATTTACCCAACGAGGTAGCACTTACTGATTAGCCAGTAGACACTGGGAAACAGTCTATTTGTGCAAATCCACGAGTTCGCAAATTTTTTCGCGAACTCGCTGATTTTTTTGCAATTTTGCACGAATTTGCGGACAGCAAATCCTCAAAATTTGCCCATACTTAACTTAGATGGTCACAGCACAACTCCCAGAATGTAAGGCGCTGTTGGCTTAAAATCCAGGCCTGGCTGACGGTGTCCCACGTGACGATAGAGCCATTTGGAAGCAATGGTGAATCTGTAATTTAGCAGGCGTGTCTATCCTCTTAGTAAATTGAAAATACCGCCAGTGTTGACACACTGAGGTCTGAGGCCTCTGTTTGTTATGAAGTAAGGCCTAGTCTGGTGGTTCAGGTCATTCCTTGTGAGGGAAGCTGCTGGACTTGTTTTTACCATGCATTTTGAAAGTATTTTCACCTTGATGCAAGACGAAAGTTGTATTGTTTTACAAAACATGCTTGATTGTTATTTATTGCTGGACTGGTGATTGCTTTATTTTGCACTCTGAAAGTATTTGCGCTTTTTCTTTTGCTTTACCAACTACAGTTTGTATAGATTGTCATTAGGTACTTGCTGATATGGTTTGTTTTTATTCTACATGCGGTGTTATTTATGGTGTTGCTTGCACTTGTCTGTAATAGGTGTAGCTTAAATCTTGTATATAGCATTGTTTACACTACAGAAATGATAAATTAAAACAGACAAACATCTGCATCAATGTTCTGAAGCATCCAAACAGTTTTCTTCCTCAGCCTTGTTTGCCTGCCTGTTTTGCAGTGCTTACTAATAAGACATTATGATTGAAATTGCTTCCTCAGTTCACGTTATTATCATTCACAACCCTTGACAGTCGCTAGTGTGTGGCATGCAGATAATGCACCAGTCTATTTCTCTTGACTTTCGCAGGACACTGAGTTATAGCTTGCGTACCTCTCATGTATATTGTCAGTTGAGTTTTCATGGAATTGCAGGTGTGGGTTGGTCTTTCAAAGTTTCAAGGTATTGTCAATTATATTTCAGACCCTTCATAGTTGTTCTTTGTTCTTCAGCCATAGGCAGTTCCTGAGAATAGGATCATTCCTTGGCATTGTTCTGATTGCTGCCTCAGTTAAATACTCTGCTTTTGACAGTATTGTCACAAATGGCATAGCTTGTACGTTATGAGTGTTTCCTACTTTCTCATTAGAACTTAGAGAAAGACAATATAGAGGCATTTCATCGAAATTTTGGAGGTTTCAAATCAAAATATGCTAGGTTTCTGGGTGGTAGGGCAAAGTGGTAGATCGTGGGCCGTGCCGCCGGGGGGTTGGGGGGCACCCTCCATGTGCTCTGCAGGGGGCCCCCTCAAATTTCGTTACGCCACTGACGGGTTGCTTCTCTTGTGGTCTCTGTGCAGGCTGCGTTGCTCTGGGTCTGCAGCACTTCATACTGTAGCTCCTCGCTAGGTTGTGCGGCCCTGAAGCGGTTTCGGATGGGCAGCAGGGGTCTCTAATGGGGGCCGGGATCTCACACTGCAGTGCTGTGTCCCCAGTAGGTCCACCAAACACAGTGGCCTGGCCGGATATCGCTGTAGCCCTCCACCGTTCTCTCAGGAGCACCACTTTCTGTCAGCTCAGGGGACGCCCCCAGGTCTCGCCCTCTTTCAGGTTCACTCGTCCCCAGGCCCGCTCCTCATTTCAGCATCTGCCCTTTTGTGGACCTCAACATGAGCCGCTCTTCACTCCGCCTCAGACCCTGCATCAAGTCTCTGCCATTCGCCATGGGGGTAATATTGCTCCCCAGCGCCTCTGCGTACTTCGTGGGGCCACTATATTTCATGATGTCACCTGATGGAGGCTTGCAAGGCGGGACCTCTGCAATTTACGACCTGATCCATTGGAGTTTAGCCACCCTCCCCCCCCTCCCTTGTTGGTGCATGGTTCTTCCTGTTGTCTGGTGGCCAGCAGCCAAGCAAAGATCCTCTTTTGCCCTTTGGACGCCTGCTGATATTGTGGACCGGTCACAGAAGTGACCTAATTGACAGGTGAGCTCTGGGTCTGCAGAGGGTGCTGGGGTATAAATTACACACGTCTTGAGTGTCAAGCAGGCATGATGTGGATGGAGTCTGCTGGCCATGGAGCAAATTGTGGGCAACCAGAGCCTTAGCAGACGACACTGGGCATGGAAGGCTGGAAACAGAATCCGTTCATCGTTGATTCGGTGAAAAGGTCCCCAGTGGTTCATGAATTCGGTCAGCCTACTGTATTCTTGGCGCCTGAAAGGAATTGATCTTTCAGCCCACATTTAATCACCCAAATCTCCACCTTCTGATCTCTCTAATCTCATACAATGCTTAGACACGTTCAAGAGTCACTGACAATAGAGGCTTGAGTTATGCTCAACATTTAATTGATTAACTTTCTAATTTACTTCAATGCTGGCTCGTTAAACCTAGTTTAGGGATGGCTTTAACATAGCTCCATGGTGCCTTAATCACTCCCAGATAAATCTTGGGTAATTCATCTCAGAGTGATTAATGCCCAATACCTATTATTGCTTGCATTGTTAAAAAAAAAATCGGGCTATTTTAACTTTTTATGGGATTATGCCCACACTGTACCCTTCTCTTCATTGCTTTAATATTACCTTTTAACTGTGACCCGATTTTTAATAATTAATATTATTAGTTTATTTTTACATTTGCTGCACTCCTCACTATTCTTCGTTAACAACGTTGTATTTTCGCATTTAACATCCTGAGATTTTTGTATCTCTATGCATTTGACTTGAAAAAAATGCTACTTGTAAATAGGCGATCTTACTCTCTAGAATACTTAAACTACAAAAACAAATGGCCCTTCTTAATGAAATCGCAACAATTGTTCGCTAAGGAAGGAAATGAATGACCTAGTCAAGAAAAATGCAATAACGTAATATCCAACTTCCAAAGCTTACGAAGGAGAAAATCAATTTTCATCAAACTTTAATACACATACATAGTAACGCCCTCGGAGCCCCGTACTGCCAACTATACTGCATTTGATTTACATCGTGTGGGAGTGTGCTGTAACATCCGGAGAGAAGCTGTCTGGGGTTGGGATGCATTGTATACACTTGCTATTTTTATGCACGACTGCCGTTGGCGTACTTAATTGTCTTTGTTTTGCTGAACGTCTAATAAAAAGATGTTCTAAAAAATGTATATAATGCACATAGAAAACAACCTGTCATTTTGTCTTTCAGAGTTCACAAACAATCCTGCACCTGAAGACATGACTAGTCCGATGTCCATGGGCGTCCTGCAAGTTGACAACTAAGCGCCTTTGTATTTATTTTAAATAGGTTTTATGTACGCTGTGGGACAGGAGAGAACATTGATTTCAATCTGAGTTCAACCTTCCGGTGAAAAACTAATTGCAATCTTGCAAAAAATGTATTACACACAGGAAAGCTGCCTCTAAAGTATCCAGGATATATTATCTAGGATAAGATTAACCCCTTGGGCGTGGCCGCGATTCTCCGCCTGTGCGGCCGTTTTTATGAGTGGGCGGGTTCATGACGGCCCCCAGCCGTCATCAGCACACGCCCACCGTGATGCATGATGGGCGGGGCCGTCATCAGCATGGAAGGGGTTAAGAAATTAAAAAGAAATGGACAGGCAATGTTCTATGTTGCCTATAGGAAAAACATCAGGGATCGCGCAGCTAGGGACCCAGAGCTTGCTACTATTTACCCTTGAGAGTAAAATGTCATTGCCCTCTGATGCCCACGAGCAATGACCATTAGCGCGAACCAGGGATGAGTGTAGGGGAAGAGTTACCGATGAAGTCAAGACCCACTACTGAAAGGTTAGGAATGGAAAAGACCGAAACGGGAAGAAGGCTGTGAAATTATTGGCTTGGTTGAGGAAATGAGAAGCCTCTAGATGGATAGGGTGTCTAACATATGCATAGGACCAGTTACGACACTTGAAACCAGAACAAGCAATGTCAAAGCCAAAAGCTCTTGCCAGATACTGTGCAGCATGGCCAAAAGATTTTTAAAAAGATGAGCGCATGCATGATGACGTGTTCACTTGCATGTGCCAATATGCATGCACACCTATAAAATGACGCAGGTGGCAAATGGAACAGAAAATGTGTTTTTTTTAAGACAGGGGGGTTGAAAGCAATTTTATGTCTGTTCTCACCCAAAAAAAAAAAAAAAAAAAAAAGTATATAAAAAAAAGACCGCGTGGGGATCAGTAGCGGAGAGGTTGGAAGGAGAGATAATGGCGAGTGGGTGGGGGAAGAGGAAAAGCAGCACATGAAGGAGAGGAACACTGGAATTGGGGGAGAAGCACACATGCAAGAATACAACACGGAATGCAGGGAGGTCAGACTTTTTCAGGGAGAAGCACAAGAGAGCGCTTGCAACATGAGGGAGATAGCAACATGGAGCGTGTGGGAGGATATTTGACAAGGGGAAAGCACCCAAGGGAGAGTGCTGGAAAACTCATGAAGTGCTTAAGCAAAAGAAAAAAGAAGTTCCCAAAAGGAGATCAGTGGAAGGATACTAATCTGCCAGTCAGTGGTTAATTTGAGCCGGTGGTTTCCGGTGCTCGGCACTGGCACTTAATTGACAACACCAGCTTTTTTGACAGCTGCCATATGGTGGCGATGTTTGTGTACTTTAGAGATGAGGAGATCAACAGTTGGTTATTCATTCAATATATATTAAAAACCAATACCTGCCTGCCAAGACATTCGTATAGCTATGTTCTATATTGTTATAGTCTGAATTGTCACACTTGTAGCAGTGTCATGGTTAGTAGTTGTGTAGGTACTGTTATTGGCAGTGCCAGCAGAAGCAAGCAGTGGCACTTACAGTTTTACAAATTAAGCATTGCAGCCTGTCAGAGAGATGGTAAAGAGGATATGGTTCAGGGGAGGGGCAAACACAAGATAAACAAACTGCAACACGAAAAGCCATTAGGAAAAAAGACTGTGTGGATAGGGGGCAATGGAGAAGCTGGAGTGGGGGAAGCACTAGGGAGTAGGCAGGAGAGGGAAGACTCAGCACACAAGGGATATGGACAAAGGGAGCAGAGGGAGAAGCACAAGAGAGAGAATTAGCAACACACGAGAGGCAGCAACATGGACCATGAGGTTGGGAGAGGCACACAAAGGTGAGAGCAGAAAAACACATGCACTCTCATAGAGTGGTTAAGCAAAAAGAAAAATGCAGTTCACTAAAAGTGAGCAGTGGAAGGATAGAGGCCAACCAATCATAGAGTTGCTAAAGAGGTTATGCTCCTGGGGAGGGGCAAACACAAGATGGACAAGCTGGGACCAGGAAAGCCAATGATAAGAAGCAGGCAAATGAGACTGACAATAAAGTCAGGCAATGATAAGCAATGGACAGGCCGTAAGCCCCTGTAAGTTCTTAGTAAGCCCACAATAGGTCTTTTGCCATGACTACAGTGATTAAAAGTTTGGGTGTCTGTGATGGAGACAGTGGGCACAAATGGGGAATATGGCTCAAGGTGAAGAAGTAACACTGAAGGGCCCATGTCATTTGAACGTACAGATATTTTAATAGTGGGAGACAATATGGGACCTACTGGTGTTAAGTCTTTTGCCAAGATAGTGACAGAGTTTGATCTGCCCCAAAAATTACTTTTATTAATTAGAAGTTCAGCGTGCCTTACAAATTGACAGAGTAGCATGGACTACTCTTTATGACCACTTCTCGTTGGAAGCCTGTGTGCTGACGGAAGAACTAAGAGAGTGGGCAGTTTCTTGAATCACTGTCAGAATAAATAATCACTTTCCTGAATCACTATTGGGCAGTTTTTCATCCTCAACCTCCCCCATCATCCGGTTTGAGGCCCTGTGCAGTTTTTCACCTGCCCTGCATCCTCACATCCTTCCCATCAACTGGTTTGAGACCCTGCGCAGTTTTTCACCTGCCCTGCATCCTCACCCCCTTCCCATCAACTGGTTTGAGACCCTGCACAGTTTTTCGCCTGCCCTGCATCCTCACACCCTTCCCATCAACTGGTTTGAGACCCTGCACAGTTTTTCACCTGCCCTGCATCCTCACCCTCTCCCATCATCTGATTTGAGACCCTGTGCAGTTTTTCACCTGCCCTGCTATGCATCCTCCATCGCTGCTTGTCCTGTGTCAGGCCGTGCAGCCTCAACGTACCATCCAGATTTGTACTTTAGCCACAAAACTATGCACTGCCTGGAACATGGCCAGCAGACGTAGGTTAGTAAATCGACCAATCTGGCTGCAGCAGCTAGAATGTGCTAGGAAACAGGGGAATGCGGCTGCGCCGGGTGTGTAGAAGGAAAGAAAGCTCTGGGCAGGCATGAGGAAAGGACGAGGCAACAGGGGAGTCTCCTCCAGACAGAGCAGCATGAGATTGTGCAGTGCCACACACAACACAGAGGACATCATGCCTTCTCAAAACCAAGTTAAAGTGAGCTGGGAAATATCCTACCATGAATGAAAGTAAACATACTGTTGAGATTTAGAACGTTTATTATGTAATATGAAGAGAATCAGAATGTCTACACCTAGTGACAGGGGAAGATCGGATGACTGCATTCATTTGCTCTACAGTGTCAGTACATGATAGTGATAATACATGAAAAAGGACGTGGTATTGTTAAAGTAATCACTTTTAAAGTCGGCTTATGGCTATACTGTTGCATATGGCACATTCTGCAATGTACATGGAGATAATTTCAGATAGGTGTGGAATAAACCAATCTGCCTGTAGTATAGCAATGATATATTCTTTCGAAGTATGTGCTGGGAAATTTGTAGTTGCTCTAGAGCTGGGTACAACAGACCTTGTGGCATAACTGGCTTGCCTGTACCCTCTTGCCTATAAATGAAATGAAATCAGGTGAAAAACTGCACAGTCTCAAACCATCTTGGGGAGGGTGTGAGGATGCAGGACAGTTGAAAAACTGCACAGATTCTCAAACCAACTACAGATTCTTTGCAAAGTTTTCAAAGTTTACAAAAAAGATGAAGTTGTGATTACACAGACTTTGAAGGTTTGCACATCCTAATGTCATTCACTCGATCACCTAATCATCAATGTGACATACCTTTAGTCATCTATTTTACTCATCATTTTTCTTCCAAGCATAAACTCAAACATTCGTTACTACAGTTATCACAATTGTAATGTAGTGCGTCTTTTGTTGTCATGCGTAGGTCCAGCCTGACCATCAGAGTGCCTTGGGACACTGTAAGTATTTAGAAGTAAAAGAAAATCAACAAACAAACCATGCAAACTGCCTGCTTGTGCAGCACCGTGGTGAGTGTCTCTGGGAAAACCAGGCAGATTTGGGCATTAAACTGCTTACAAAGTGGATTGCGGATCACCTCCGATTTCACTCGGAACTTAGGAAAGGAATATCATTTGCTTCAAAATCGAATCAAATTTTATTAAAAACGATTAGGTGTTTGAAAAAATAAGGCATTTAACACAAAAACAAATTGATTCATGGAACAAGAGCCGATCCGTTACTGGTAACTAATCGATCCATGAAATGAAAAGATTCACACATCGAGACGCTGGCAGGAACACTCTTCCAACTCGCAGTGCAGCAGATAGAAGCATTTCAGCGTCTCTACCTGATTCACAAGGGATTAATAATTTTTCCCAAAAATAAAACCAGCCTCCCGTTCCAAGTGACGAATTTGAGGGCGACGAATCACTTCATGCACGACCAGGCTCCTGCAGCGAACACAGGGCATATTATCAAGAAACGGCATTAAAATGATCACCGCTTTAGCGACAGGAAACTGCCGCTACAGCTGCGATAATGGGCTTCATAATATGCCCTTGTGAATTCCCATAGAAGCCTATGTTCTGGTGGGAACCTGGGCTTCTATGGGAATTCACAAGCTACAGCGGAGATAATTTTAACGCCCTTCTTGAAAATATGACCCACAGAGAGAGAGAGATCTTGCTGTTCGCAGGGGGTTGTCAATTCCTGACAGGGATCGGCACCCAAAGCCTGCTTTGTTCACTCCTCTGTTTATTCATGATCATCCTTGTTTTCGTCCATTCAGCTATTCATCCATCATCTAGTATTGACACCACCATAACCAAACATACTATAAAGCGCTTTAAGAGCACAGGAACTCCAGTGCAAGCACTCTCTTTCTTTTTTTGAAACATCGTTTGCATTTTTTTTGTGTTCTCACCAGAAACGATTTATTATGACCACGTTTTATATATTATTTTAGACCTTTAATATCAGGAGGTTAAAACTTTAGTTGTTTTATCCAGGACTTGACCTGCAGACCAATAAAGGCCTCAGTAGCATATTATCAACCCACTCGACTGCCTTAATCGCTTTTCCGGAAAGCCACCATTATTTCATGGGCACACCTACCTGGAGCTTCAAACAGCTCCATCTAATATATATATAATATAATATCAGCCATTCACAGCATGGGAGAAAACATCACGCAGTACATCGACTTTTTTCTACAAGACCTAGTAAAACAACTCCCGACATGCATCAAGGATACGGGGGACTTTCTTATGAAAATCAACAATGTCCCATGGGCTGCGGATTCAGTGTTCATAACCTTGGACATCGAATCCCTTTATATCACTATTGAGCACACCACTGGTTTGACAGCATTAAACACTTTTTAGGCAAAAGACCCTTGGATTGTTATAACCATAATAAGATGATTTTAGAGTTGGTCTCATGGTGTCTACATAACAATTATTTTCTATTGGGAATGATATATTCTTACAGGAGAGAGGCGTGGCGATGGGAGCCTGCTTCTTCCCCAGCTACGCGTGCTTGCACGTGGGCTGGTGGGGAGGAGCAGGTCCTCAAACGCACACACAGCACTGAATTTTTTTACCATGTTTTAAAGTGGATAAGAGTTAGGTAATAGAGAGAGACCCTTTCACACACCAGGGGAATAGGATACTCGTAAACAGTAAGAAAACAAGGAAATCCCTTGGCGGACTGAACTAAACCCTTAGCCCATGTATTAGCAAAGGTTCTAACATCAAATATACGCACACATTTTTTTTTGTTTAAAACGAGGGAGATTTCTCACTTTTTATTTTTGTTAAAAACACATACAATTTTTATATATTAACAAATTATAAATTCCTAAAAACATATACAGTGCTCGCACCACCATAGTCAACTAAAATACATAAGTATACAATTAATACACAATAATATAACCATAAAAGATGATCGTCATGTGCAGCAAATAAATGAATTTGAAAAGAGAGAAAAAGGGGAGAGACAGACACAGACAGGGGAGAGACAGACACAGACAGTACTTTTTGTCATAAGATTGCACATTTAACCAGACCAATTTAGAGCTATATCCTGGACCTATTTGATTAATCTTGTCTGCAGGATAAGCTTAGTCCCGTGATTGTGCTGATGTGGGCGTCGACGCGTTTCGATGGCTATTTAACAGTAATGCGCCATCTTTTTCAAGACTGTTTGATGGGTCTCTCTTGGAAAAAGGTACTGGTTGGTTACCAATTTGATCAAGTCCTGTAGACAAACATATTTCCATCAGTATCAAATAAGGAAGCCATGTTCAATTCATCTTACACATGGAATACCTGGGCATTGGTAGGACATACTATCAGTAATTTGCATCTCATTTACATGTTTTTTGGTTCAATAGCTATCCATAATTCACTATCAAAGAGATCTGTAAAAAGTTTTGCTTCTCACATATTTCGTTAAATGCAAAACAAACATTATTCATTTGACATATCTGTATATTGATAACAATTTATTCCTCCAGTTCTAATATATGGGCTTATTCAACCTAGTTGCTAGATCCCCACATGTTCCTGTCCCAGTTATCACATATTTGCATATGCTCGGGGTGTTACCTCCCAGGTTTGATCACGGTCTGTGGGCATTTCCCCAAGTGTATGATTAGCATATATCCCCCAGGGTCTATACAGGCAAAATTTATAAATTAATTTACCTTATTTCATATCACTTTTCTGCATTTCTCTGGGTTCTGTGCAGTTTTTATAATCACATCCTATTGTACGCTAAAAGGCTACAACACAAAAGATTTAATTGTTGCTGTAATCTATTTTGTCTAGTTAGTTTTGTATCTTTATATTGTAGTGTAGTTCCTATTATCCCAATAGGCTCTGCGCATTGGAATAATACCTTCAATAGTATAGGCCTAGACCAGACGTTAACTAGGTCTACTACTGTCGATATTAGACTTAAAGTTTTGGGTTTTGCCAGCTAGCTCAGAGTTCACTAGAAACTTTCTCGAATAGGCAAGGAGGAGTTGAACCTCCCTGGATAGACAAGAAGGGATTTAGTTTCTGACAACCATAGAACATGACAACTTTGCTCTCCCCTAATCAAGAGTGTATCTCTAGAGTCGTGTGAAAACAAAAGACGACTTATTTTGCTCAGTCAGTACGTGCATTCTTAGTCTCACCAGATTGTAGAGAAAAGGAAGAGACGGGCGTGTTCAATAAAAGATGTTATTTATTGATCAGTCTCTTTTCTCATACAAGAGAAATGGATCGATATTATTGCAATACTTATGGTTAAGTAAAGTGCATACAATAAAAGCAGAAGTATAAAATAATACTGCAAAAACATTGATATGGTTTCTAAGCCATATGAAGGTTAAAAATGAATAAAAATGAATACATACACATTTACATTTGACTAATCGTACTCAACTGGTGTTTCTAACTACGCCTACCCCGTGTACCTGACCAAAGCCTAATACGTGGGCGGGAATAGAAAGTTACAGTTTAAGTTAAGTTTGTTTTGCCAAGTTACTGACTAAAGAATTCTCTGCAAGGGGTTATTCAGTTCTGTACCTGGAATCTAGGATGAATGAGGGATGGTATCTCTCGTCTCTGGTCTCGATATTCTAGGCTGCCTGCGAGGGCTACCCAGAAGCGCCGGAGCTGGATTTCTCGGCAGGAGAAAGCAGCGTCTCGTTCTCAGCGCGTCAGGAAGGCGGGGCTGCGCCAGCGGGGTCTGCTCTGCTCTGGGCTTCGGCAAGTCTGGCTGCTCCGATCTCGTCACCACCGCGTGTGTTTGCATAGGGCAATATCGGTAATATTTATACCTTTAAGGTGCCGAGATTGACGTAAGGATGGACATAGATACGTCAATAAGGATGTCATACGACCTGGTCGTTAGCACATTCTTTTGCTGAAGTTCTCGGTGAAATCAAAACAATGGCCGCAGGGTTTTTCCCAGGTCTGTCATAGGTTTGATTTGTTTTGAGAACTCCGTATGCCTTATCAGGGGCTGGAGGAATATCGCTTGTCTAATTAGATGGCAAGCGTTATGACCTAATCAGATAACACGTTCCTGTGCCGTAGTGTGGCTTTATCAGATACCGGTTTCTGCATCATGGGGGTTTTCTGCCTCATGGGATGGCTGCTAGTTAACTTGTTAACCAGAATAGGGTCAGGAATAGGGGGATCGATACAGAACCTATAGGAATACATCACACCCACTCCACGCTAACTATGGACATATTTATGAATCTATGCATAGTAAAACATACTGTAGAGTATCGTGTATACCTTACCACCCCAAAATACATAAATGCATTTTGAAATTATCAAATATACGGAAAAAATAGTCACATGTAATATATGCACTCAAGCTGTAGAATAATGCTAAAGAAATCACGCATATCTATACATTATCACTAATTTGTATATGAGAATTTACACATGAAACGGCTCTTAATCCAGAAAAAAGTTTCGAGACCATTCCATCACAGAATAAAATAATTATGAACATACCAGCGGGCAGCTAATGTCTATAAAGTATCTAAAAATAGAAATTTTAGTTCTCTAAGAATAGTTCTTACTTTAAGCAGAAAATAAGTGTCCCGAAGAATTCGTAAAAATACTTTGGGGCTGCTGAAAAAAATTGCTGTCCGTGAACTGGAGGGAAAATTGTTCATGGTATTTTGCTATTCTAGTTGAAGGCCAAATTCAGGGAACGCCGTGTGCGAGCTTGCTCAAAAGTCTCTATTTCTGCTCTGGTGAGAACACCATATCATTTAGACTCTCGAAAAAGTTGTCAACAGCTTCCTGGGAGAGTTCCACTAACTCGGAAAAAGATGTAACCATGCATTCGTGCGCATGATTGTCTCCATTGACGTTTTGATTAGTATTGCTGACAGAAGGTCGTACCTGATCAATGCTGCTTTCATCATGAACTTCACTACCCCTTAATCGTAGTGGTGAAGTTTCCACGAATGCCGTCATCAGGATTGGTAGCCGTTGAGGGCAGCACAAAGCATGAGCCTTTATTGGACTCAACAATGTTTCTGCATCCATTGGCGCATCTGATTGTAGAGTCAGACAGGTGTCTAACACGCATTCTTCTCCGCATAGCAAGCACCTTAATACAGGTAAAACACATCGATGCCACATTGGTCGAAATGAAAGAAACCAAGTCATGTTCAGGTCTCTAAGCCGGGATAGTCCCAGGATTTTTGATATCTGGTCCCGGTATCCAATGGCTAGGATTGTTTCTTCCCTTGTCGCAGGTGTTTTGTCTGTGACATGGTTTGCCATAACGAAATATAAGGACCAGGAATAGGATTCCTGCAATTAGTCCTAAAATGAGGGGAAGTCCGCCAAAAATCGAATGGACGAAATCTGGAAAAATACCCAGTATGGCTTTGAATGGTGTTAATGCCATCGAAAATACTGTCTTAAATACTTTTGAGACTCCACTGGTATCAGAAATATTTAAGATTTCATTCAGGATTTCTGCAAAATGTATGGGGGAATTAGTTGATAATAAGGAGTGAATCTCTGCAGTCGTCCTTGCGACTAGGAGATCATACGTTTCTTTTGATGACGTGAGTCTGGTCGGCGTCTGAAGAAGCACTGTTTTCATTCTGCTTAAAGTATCTATTCGAATAGAAGTAATTTTCAAGTTGGGCCATGCCCTTGCCTCCCTGTCTGGAAGGGAGCTGGGGAACAATAAGCGTCCACAGCACTTGACCTTCGCAGTCGTGGTTACGAGATAAGGAGTCCCGGGCATAAGACTACAGCATCTGCGATCTACAATTAGAATGTAACTCCCATTATAGAGTCTTTGAAAGAATGGTTCTATCTCTGTTGCAGGTGCGCCTAGCTGGTGACATGAAAGGTTATTTGAGTTCCCTTCACAGGCTCCATGCAAACTAATTCCATTACACAGAAGTGTACCGCTCAGTGACATTGCACAATTATTGCCACTAAGAAACACTTTCTGGCCTTTATTACTGACACATGCATGTGAATAGGGCAAGTTCCATGTTGTTTTAATGTACCCCTTTCCCAATTTTTCGTACATGCCAGCCTGTATATATTTTTGGCAGTATTGAAACCTGAAGGTTGATATTGGAATATTAATTATCCCATGTATTATCCATTCACTGACAGGTCGTTCTGACATTGTCACTGGTAATCTCTCGAGTTTCTCAATGCTCAGGATTGTATAATCAGCACCCTTCTGGGCCATACTGATTTGTTTATCAGTAAGGTTAAAGATATTGAATAGTGACGTTGTGTTGATTAAACGCCAAGGCACATAGCCTGAACGCAGATTTTGTAACGTCCAGCCAAGCTGTACAATAGAACGCAATTGGGACTGACCGTGTTGTAACAACAGTAAGTCTTGCGATATTATGTCGATTGCTGAAGACACAATGCTGTCCAGAGAAAAAATTCTGGAGGACAGAGTCATTAACCCATTGTCCACTACAGAAAGTGATTGTTCCAAATTAATACGGTCAATTTCCCGTATTCTTTCTGCTGTCTCAATTTGAGTCACCTTCCAGGCCTCGTTGTATGCTGCATATACAGAGGCTGCTATGAAACGTTTCTGACGCTGTTTGCGCGGTCCCATAATGAAATCACGCAAGTCAGCACCATCAGTAAGTAAAGTTAGGTGTTGCTTAATTTCTGCCAGTGTGGAAGTCTGTAGCCACTGAAGGCATAATTTGCCCACACTGTAGGTGGGTATTATTCCTGGGTGTTGTCTTTGGGAATATCTAGGGTCTGGCCTGGTCATTTTGAACCCCTGTGTTTTGTTCAGGAATCTGTTTTGACAGTTATTAGTATCTGTGGGCCAGATCAACCACTGTTTCCAATCAGGATGTGTTCTGTTTTGGTTTAATACATAATTTACGTCTATCTCTTCATCTGTGGAGCTATTGCTGTTCATTGTTGGTTTTAGAATAGACGGTTTATTTAAGTCTTTGATTTTGGCTAAGCCAAGACAGGTAGTTTGTTGAACAGTGTCATTCAAAAATATAATTTGTTCTGGGATCATGCAGGCTCTAAACAAAGATTCTATACCCTGTACTTGCCATTCTTTTGTACCCCAAACACTTTTTACTTCAACATTTTTGTCCCAATAATCAAAACCAAAAGTATTCATTTGTTCAAAGAATGAGTCTGAATATATCAATTTCGTGTTTGTTATCATGGTCTTTGTCCCTGTCTTATTTGACAATTTGAAATAAAATGTTTCGGCATTACTTGTGTTAAAACCTGAAAAGTATGAATATTTGTCATAAACGGTTCTTGAGCTTCCTTTTGGAGGGGTTGCACAATGTTCCCATTGATTATAATTTAAAACATTTCTAGGTTGTGCAGATCTATGTAGAAAATGGTTAACATAGTGGTTATAACAGTACATACTATCATAATTTGTCGAACCCTGCAAATTATCATGTTTGGTAAATTTAGCAGACATCACTAAGTCTGACATCATATTATTTATACTTTCAAAGTCCCAATCATCAGCAAATGAGCTTGGTTTTACAAAGTCACTCAATGAGATCTTAATTTGGTGTGGATATTTCAGGATTTCAACCGGACCATAAATTTCGTAGTCAGTTTTGTCCCATGCTACCCCACCCGGTATAGGATTGGCTGTGAAGTTGACTGAAGAAAGTTCTCTTTTCTCGACGTGTGAAGATGTGTGTGGTTTGAGGATCAAGTTGATTTTCTGACTTGCTGTGTCCATTTTAGCATATTTTCCCTCAATGAAGCGTCCCAAAGTTAGTACCATGATGAGCCAAAGTATGAGGATAAATGCACCAAAACCCACCCAAAATTCAATCCATGGAGAAATCAGATATGTTTCTTTCAGTTGTTTCAAAAGTACTTTAACTTTATCTTTAAAGGTTTTTGTTGATGGCTGTGTTTTTGATTCAGTTAAGCTTTCAGAGGAATCATCGAAGTTTATGAAGTAGCCGGATGCAGTTCTGTCAATTGTTCCAATTGCTTCAGGATTACTGTTTCTTGCATAGTCGTTTGTTACTTCATTATAGATTGGTGTGTCTCTGCTAAATGTTTTTATTTGGGTTTTCAGAGGTCTAAGTTCCATTGCATTGTTGCATAGTCCTTGTTGTAGTTCTGTAGGCGTTTCGAATGTGATTAGCCTCTTAGATTGAACCTCTGTGTTAGTAGCAAATCTTGGTGTTCTACTACTTCTCGGGAGTCCACTTGGCCTACTATTTGTTATCGGCCACATGTTGTGGTTTTACCAGGTCGATGGATACAACTCGGTTCTCCTTTTTACCAGCAAGCGGCGGTAGTACAACTGATCTTGTCCCGTTGACAGACAAGACAGGAACTGCTTTTCTGTAAGAAGGCCCAAATTCCTTCTTTACCGCGATCTTTTCTCTGACTAGATCTCCGACTTTTGGAATCCAGACAGGTCTTGCTGGGACAGGTGGTGGTTCTTCAGTGGTTGTTGGCTGCTGTTTCAACTTTATGTTGCTCAGGTCTTTTCTTGTTTCGTTTAAGTCCTGCAAAATAGCCAAACGATCTTTGATATCAAAGCATTTTTCCTTTACCACTGAAGTCTGACTGTCGAGATCTAAGACTAACATCCTAGTTCCAAATAATAATTCGTACGGACTGAATCCCTTCAGAGAATTTCTTGGCAAGTTATTTAGACTACGTTGGACACTTATTAGATGTTTGACCCACCCAGCTCCCGAACCTAATACCTTTGCCGTTATAGATTGCTTTATGTCACGGTTTTTTCTTTCAACAATTCCGTTCCCCTCAGGGTGAAATGGACAAGAGTACCGCAATGTAACGCCCATGCTGACCATGGCCTCCTTATAAGCCCTAGAGCTAAAAGCAGGACCATGGTCCGAATGCAGCATGCCAATTGCGTATGTGCCGATAAAGACTCGCAAATCTTTTATAGCAGTTCTGGCGTCAGCCGTTCGCTGGGGCCACATCCATATGAATCTCGTGCATGAGTCCACTGCAACCAAGATGTATTTATAGTTACCATCCCTTTGTAAGGGACCACAGTGGTCTAGGTAAACACAGGCTAATGGTTTATCCGAGATTAGAAGGGGCATCTGCGCTGGACGTCTCACCGTTGATACTTTCATTCTTTGACATATTTCACATTCTAAAACATAGTTCCTTGTTTGTCTTCTCATTTGTGGCCACCAGTATCTCTGTTTTAATAATGATACTGTGGCTGAGACGCCAGCATGTATAGAAGCAAGCCCTTTGTGTGCCGCTATTATCAGTCCTAACCTATGTTCCATGTTTGGAATTGCCCTATCCCCCACTCCAGGGATTTGAGCAAAAGGAACATTGTTGGACTTTGGCCCTTAGGGCAGGTTCACCCCTAGACTTTTTGCTTGAAATGGTGACCTGGAGATGGTGATTTTTGGATTCTGCGCACTTTCACTGTGTCCCAGTGGAAAGTGCGTGCGCACTCTGAGTGCATGTGCTGAGCTAGGCCTGCCCGCCCATAGGAATGCATGGGGAATGTATGTGTCCCTGGTAGTTCCTGATGCGTGGGGTGTACAGGCTTGAGTCTGGTATGTGTGAACTCGTGAGAGTGAATGCTGCGAGATGGTGTATGCAGCATGTATGTGTCTAGTAGAGAAGCGCCATTTCTAGACATGGCTGTACGTGTGCTGTGAGGGTGCTGGCGTGTGATTGGCTGGAGCTGGCTGGCATGCCAGGCTCCAGGAAGTCTGGATGGGTCTGCCCGGTGGTGAGTGAGAGATTAGCATGAGTGATGTGTGGGAGGAGTGTACCTGTGTCCTGGATGGGCTGGGTTTTCCCCACACAATGCTGGCTCCGCCCCCCTGTGGTGTGTCTAATGACCCAAGCCCTGCCAGTGAATAGAGAGGGTGGTTGAGGTAAACAGAGTACTCAAGAACCAGCTGCGACTGGTTCCGCCCCCACTCTGCACCCTCAGACAAAGGAATGCACTGTATAAAAATGGGGCTGTGTCCCCACTGAGGTTGTTCTCTTCCAGGATCCTGAGGGGGCTGTTGCTGCTGCTGCTGGGCCAGAGGACCGCCACTTGGGGTGTCTCCCTGCCTGGAGACCCAGTGAGCTGGCTCTGGGCCCAGCCTTGCCCCCCCCTGCCTTGCTGAAGGACCTTTGCTGGACTTTGTTGTCCTATAGCGCCTGGGGGTGCTGAATTGGATTGATAGCGCTGGGAGCGCTTTCCTTTTCCCTCCTAGCGCTAAGAGCGCTTTATTTTGCATTTAGAGCTGAGGGAGCGCTTTGTTGGGCACCTAGCGCAGGAAGCGCTGTATTTTTACGCCCCTAGCGCTTGGAAGCGCTTTATGGTGGGCTAGCGCTTGGGAGCGCGTTATCTTCACAGCCGGTGCCCACCCGGCATTGCCCCCGAGATTGCCGCTGTTGCCCGTGCATTGTTTCCCTCGAGGGAGCCCACTCCTCGGGGAATTCATTCTCCGCCTGCGGTGCCTGAGCCGGGCCGCCGCGCTGCCCGCGACGACCCGGAAGGAGCTCCCAGGCCGGCCAATCGCTGCGCGGCCCTGGGAGAGGTTGCCGGAAGTCCCGCCCCCGCAACCCGGAAGTCAGGCAGGCCGGGGGCAGGAGGAAGCTGACTGCCGGGGCTCCCATGTGCAGGGAGGGCCCCGGGCTAAATCAGTAGAAGCGCAGCCATCGGCGAGGCCCCGGAGGAAGGGAGCCCCGCCCGCGGCACCAGAGGAGCAGCCGGAGCACCAGGGACGATCCCCGCCAGAACCTGGTGAGTGAGGGTGCTTACAAAGGGGAGAGGGGGACGTCGGGACGCATTGCCGGTGTCCGCCCCCCCCCCCCCTCTCAGGAGCACGACGTCCGGGGCAGTTCCCAAGAGCCTGAGAGGCTCCAAAAACGGCCGCATTTTGTGTAAGAGTCCAGAGAGGCTCAGGGGGCAGGATTGTGCTCGAGTCCCCAGGAGGGGGGACTCCAACAAAGCTTGCCCCAGTTGTTTAGAGCCAGAGAGGCTCTACCTTGTCGGGGCACATTGTCGGTGCCCGCGCCCCCCCCCGTGTTCAGAGCCTGCGAGGCTCAAGGGGGCAATTATTTCACGAGCCCTGAGAGGCTCAAGGCGCCCCAGTGTTTAGAGCCCAGTGAGGCTCAGGTGCAGTCCATGTGTTTTGAGTCCAGAGAGGCTCTTTGGGTGCCATATGTGTTTAGAGCCCAGAGGAGGCTCCAGGTGGCATTTCCTTTTGCCCACCAGTGTGCTTGAGCCCACAAGGCTCCCCACGTGGCCCCCTCAATTGCACCAGTTGCCCAGCACTTTGTGGGCAACTGCTACGTTTAGGACCCTGACTTTGGACACAGGGCGTCCTAGCCCCAACAAGGCCAGTTGGCCTAGGGACAGTCACAGGTGGTGACTTACGTGAGTTGGCGCAATTGTCCTTCCTATGCACCTCTGAATGTATTGTTTATGCGTCATGTGCCTTTACACCTCTGAATGAATGTCATGCATTGCATCATGTGTATGTTCTTACACCCCTACAGGTATTGTAATACATAGGTGGTTGTTTTCTCCCTAGTACAGGTGGTGCTAGTGAGGTCCTGTTACCAGTAGTTCCTGGTTGTGTGCTATTTTGTGCTAAAGTACATTTATATTTTACCTTCTAAGTGCTATTTCTGAAAGTGCTACTTCTGATTCCTGACAGTGGTCCAGGTGGCCCTGTCTTGTACATATCCCCTGTAAATTCTGCCCGTGCCTCTGGCACATTGTAAAGTGTGTGTTTTATCTAATGTGTTTTGGTGTAATACAAAGGCTATTTTTATATAACCTTGTGTGGAGTTTCCTTTGTGGTGGGCCTTTGGTTGTTGTTGCTGGGGTGCGTGCGCAAATACTTAGCCTACATCGCCTCCAAGTTTAGCCTTGCTGCTCGCGCCACGTTACCTAGAGGGTGAGTAGGGGTTATCTTGGCGTGTAACTCCCTTGCCCTGACTTGGGGGTGGTGGTCTCTGACTGACTTTGGCGAAAGCCCTGGCCAGCCGGGGATCCCATTTCCAACATTGGTGGCAGCGGTGGGATAAGCATTTGTGTTTGCCTTGTACCTTAGTAGCAGCTGGCTGCACCACAAAACTCTGCATTTTAGATGACCACATTTTAGGGGATTGTTTTTGAAATTCCATTGTTTCTTCTCCTGAAGAGTGTCATTTGATTGTGTTCAGTACATTTGTCCCCCGCCCTGCTTCCAGAGTTTGGTACCTGTGTCGCTTTTGGTCAGGTTGAGAAGTCAGGGGTGGTAGAAACTGCCTTACCGATCCGAGGGGAGGGTGTGTGTGGATGAATGGTGTGTTTTCCTGGACGCATGAGTATGAGTTCTCTTTGATAAGGAGAGTGTTGAACCTTTGGAATTGTGTACTCTTACTTCAGATTGTTAAGTCCCCTGTGTTGCACGTGTCTGTGAGCCTCTTGCCAGGATGGAGTCTGCTTTTAATGTCTGGGGTCTGTTTTTGCATGAACTAAGAGAGTTTTGCGAAGAGAGAGACATTGCAGTGAATGAGTCAGACACCCAGTCCCAACTTAGGGGTAACCTGATCCAATGGCAGAAGGATGACTGGGAGCGTGAGCACAGTGCGGAGAGGGCCCGGGTCTCACACCATGAGGGTGGTGGGTCAGAGGGGAGCCCTGAAGAGTCTGAGGAGGAAGAAGATGATAGCACAGGGACGCCAGCAGATAGTGAGGACCCCATAGATAGGGAGTCCCTTGCTGGGTCCAGTTTAGGAGGCAGCGCCTCATCCCTTTCCCTGTCCCCAGAGGAGCTGGAAGATAGGAGGAGAGAAAGGGAGCACCAGCTGGCTTTAGAAAAGCTCAGGTTGGAGCATGCCCAGGCTATGGCACAGCTGGGCATTAGAAGGCAACAGCTGGAGGTTAAGAAGCAACAGCTGGAGACCGAGAGGGTCTTAGCGCAGGACAGGATAGAGGAGGCTGAGAGGGCCGCCACCAGAGGCAAAGTAGCTCTGGAGGGTAGACTATCCCCTGCGCGCAGTGTTGAATGTCTGGATCCCCCAGGGAGGGTTGGGTCCAGTGGTGGCAGCTATTTAAATCACAGTGTAGAAATTCCCAGTTCCCAGAGTATGGTTCCTGTTTCCCCAGAGGAGGAGAATAGGTTGAGGTTTAGGAACCTTAGGAAACCGTCTCATCAGTCTTGGGAAGACTTTGAGGATGACTGTTGTAGAGCCCTGTGTGATTGGGTACGGGAGCCCACGAAATGTGATTGGGACCTATTGCTCGATATGTTTCTCAGAGAGCAGTTGCTCAGTTGTTGTTCACCAGGGTTGCGCCAACACCTGTTAGGGTGTGGATTGTCTGAACCATGTGAGCTGGCAGAGGAAGCAGACCGCTGGGAAGGGACCAGAGGTTCTGTAGAGTCATTGGTGAGTGACTCCAAAAGTAGTGGGTCAGGGATTACCCAGTTGGGCTAGGTTCCCGTGTAGTGACCATGGTAACACCACTTCTGGTCTGGGGGATCGTCACGCACTGTCAGGTGGACAGAGGGCGGGAGATCTGCGCCAGACAGACAGTCACGCAACAGATGTGACATTTGTTAGCCTCAGGGGGATTGCGTGTGAATCCCCAGAAGTCCTGGAGTGCCAGGCAATTGTTCCACCGAAGGTTCTAGACCAGAGGTTGGGAGGCCAGGTTCAGGATCAGCCTGACCTGAAGGGTAGGACGACTGTAACCAGTGTCCTGACCGGTTCTTCTTCCAGAGGAACTTCTCCAGGTGGGAGAGGGCAGACCTCTGGAAGGGGGTGCAGAGGGTGGGAGAGCCCACCTCTGACCCCGGTGCAACCTGAGTGGATAAGTCCTGGGTTGGAATGGCGTTCTAGGGGTACCCCTCGCAGAGGGAGGAGGAACCCTAGGAGAAGAGGTAGGGGGAGGAGAGCCTTCCCCGAGACTCCTGGTCCGCCTGAGGTTGTAGGCCCTAGGCTGGAGTACCAGTGGCAGTCTAGTCCTGTCTTGCAGACAGGAAGAGTGGAAAATGGCTCCTATGTGCCAGGGATTACTACCCCCCGCTCTGCGAATTGGCATGGACCAGTGGCACCTGGGTGGCCCAGGGCCTGGTCCTGGCCGCGGACAACTTGGGAGTACCAGTGGGGTAGCCCAGTTGGTCCAGACAGTGTGTTTAAAAGGAATCCCATGGGTTCACCGTGGCGTAGAACAGGAGGGTGTCCCTGCAGTTGTGGGCCCGCGTCCGTGTTCTATCGCCCCAAGCAGGGAAGTCCATCACGGTGGTGATTGGTCTCCCCTGCGTTTTGGCTGGAAGGGGGTTATGTTGGACTTTGGCCCTTAGGGCAGGTTCACCCCTAGACTTTTTGCTTGAAATGGTGACCTGGAGATGGTGATTTTTGGATTCTGCGCACTTTCACTGTGTCCCAGTGGAAAGTGCGTGCGCACTCTGAGTGCATGTGCTGAGCTAGGCCTGCCCGCCCATAGGAATGCATGGGGAATGTATGTGTCCCTGGTAGTTCCTGATGCGTGGGGTGTACAGGCTTGAGTCTGGTATGTGTGAACTCGTGAGAGTGAATGCTGCGAGATGGTGTATGCAGCATGTATGTGTCTAGTAGAGAAGCGCCATTTCTAGACATGGCTGTACGTGTGCTGTGAGGGTGCTGGCGTGTGATTGGCTGGAGCTGGCTGGCATGCCAGGCTCCAGGAAGTCTGGATGGGTCTGCCCGGTGGTGAGTGAGAGATTAGCATGAGTGATGTGTGGGAGGAGTGTACCTGTGTCCTGGATGGGCTGGGTTTTCCCCACACAATGCTGGCTCCGCCCCCCTGTGGTGTGTCTAATGACCCAAGCCCTGCCAGTGAATAGAGAGGGTGGTTGAGGTAAACAGAGTACTCAAGAACCAGCTGCGACTGGTTCCGCCCCCACTCTGCACCCTCAGACAAAGGAATGCACTGTATAAAAATGGGGCTGTGTCCCCACTGAGGTTGTTCTCTTCCAGGATCCTGAGGGGGCTGTTGCTGCTGCTGCTGGGCCAGAGGACCGCCACTTGGGGTGTCTCCCTGCCTGGAGACCCAGTGAGCTGGCTCTGGGCCCAGCCTTGCCCCCCCCTGCCTTGCTGAAGGACCTTTGCTGGACTTTGTTGTCCTATAGCGCCTGGGGGTGCTGAATTGGATTGATAGCGCTGGGAGCGCTTTCCTTTTCCCTCCTAGCGCTAAGAGCGCTTTATTTTGCATTTAGAGCTGAGGGAGCGCTTTGTTGGGCACCTAGCGCAGGAAGCGCTGTATTTTTACGCCCCTAGCGCTTGGAAGCGCTTTATGGTGGGCTAGCGCTTGGGAGCGCGTTATCTTCACAGCCGGTGCCCACCCGGCATTGCCCCCGAGATTGCCGCTGTTGCCCGTGCATTGTTTCCCTCGAGGGAGCCCACTCCTCGGGGAATTCATTCTCCGCCTGCGGTGCCTGAGCCGGGCCGCCGCGCTGCCCGCGACGACCCGGAAGGAGCTCCCAGGCCGGCCAATCGCTGCGCGGCCCTGGGAGAGGTTGCCGGAAGTCCCGCCCCCGCAACCCGGAAGTCAGGCAGGCCGGGGGCAGGAGGAAGCTGACTGCCGGGGCTCCCATGTGCAGGGAGGGCCCCGGGCTAAATCAGTAGAAGCGCAGCCATCGGCGAGGCCCCGGAGGAAGGGAGCCCCGCCCGCGGCACCAGAGGAGCAGCCGGAGCACCAGGGACGATCCCCGCCAGAACCTGGTGAGTGAGGGTGCTTACAAAGGGGAGAGGGGGACGTCGGGACGCATTGCCGGTGTCCGCCCCCCCCCCCCTCTCAGGAGCACGACGTCCGGGGCAGTTCCCAAGAGCCTGAGAGGCTCCAAAAACGGCCGCATTTTGTGTAAGAGTCCAGAGAGGCTCAGGGGGCAGGATTGTGCTCGAGTCCCCAGGAGGGGGGACTCCAACAAAGCTTGCCCCAGTTGTTTAGAGCCAGAGAGGCTCTACCTTGTCGGGGCACATTGTCGGTGCCCGCGCCCCCCCCCCCGTGTTCAGAGCCTGCGAGGCTCAAGGGGGCAATTATTTCACGAGCCCTGAGAGGCTCAAGGCGCCCCAGTGTTTAGAGCCCAGTGAGGCTCAGGGGCAGTCCATGTGTTTTGAGTCCAGAGAGGCTCTTTGGGTGCCATATGTGTTTAGAGCCCAGAGGAGGCTCCAGGTGGCATTTCCTTTTGCCCACCAGTGTGCTTGAGCCCACAAGGCTCCCCACGTGGCCCCCTCAATTGCACCAGTTGCCCAGCACTTTGTGGGCAACTGCTACGTTTAGGACCCTGACTTTGGACACAGGGCGTCCTAGCCCCAACAAGGCCAGTTGGCCTAGGGACAGTCACAGGTGGTGACTTACGTGAGTTGGCGCAATTGTCCTTCGTATGCACCTCTGAATGTATTGTTTATGCGTCATGTGCCTTTACACCTCTGAATGAATGTCATGCATTGCATCATGTGTATGTTCTTACACCCCTACAGGTATTGTAATACATAGGTGGTTGTTTTCTCCCTAGTACAGGTGGTGCTAGTGAGGTCCTGTTACCAGTAGTTCCTGGTTGTGTGCTATTTTGTGCTAAAGTACATTTATATTTTACCTTCTAAGTGCTATTTCTGAAAGTGCTACTTCTGATTCCTGACAGTGGTCCAGGTGGCCCTGTCTTGTACATATCCCCTGTAAATTCTGCCCGTGCCTCTGGCACATTGTAAAGTGTGTGTTTTATCTAATGTGTTTTGGTGTAATACAAAGGCTATTTTTATATAACCTTGTGTGGAGTTTCCTTTGTGGTGGGCCTTTGGTTGTTGTTGCTGGGGTGCGTGCGCAAATACTTAGCCTACATCGCCTCCAAGTTTAGCCTTGCTGCTCGCGCCACGTTACCTAGAGGGTGAGTAGGGGTTATCTTGGCGTGTAACTCCCTTGCCCTGACTTGGGGGTGGTGGTCTCTGACTGACTTTGGCGAAAGCCCTGGCCAGCCGGGGATCCCATTTCCAACAAACATTGTTTGCATCAGTTATGTATGAGTATTTTACTGGAAAGCCTTTCGGGAGTGTTTCTATCGAATCCTTTTCTGTAGCGCTGACAGCCTGTAATATTTCGCTGTCTATTTTTGTTTTTGACCGTGTGATGGCAGCTACGGAAGCCGTTTGCACAGCTGCCTTCGCGGCCTCATCAGCCAATGAATTCCCTGCAACGTGAACGCCATCACGTTGATGACTCAGCGTATGTATCACGTGAGTCTTTGGTAGTTCTTTTTGTAAAAAAACTACTTGTTCCCAGAGCATCTTATGCTTGATTGTGCCTCCTTTTGCATCCTTAAAGCCATTCTGAAGCCAGATCTGCAAGTATTCATTGTAAGACTGAACGCAGTAATACGAATCGCACACTATGAGTGTGGGGAATTCTCGATCGGTATTTTCAAGCGCCATCTTAAACGCCAGTAGTTCAGCTCGCTGAGCTGTACAATCTCCTAGAGATTGTGTCTTAGTGATAGCCGGTTTGAATTTTCCTTCGTGCCAGCGACCTTTAACAATCGCGCACGCAGCACTGTAAGCTTGTTTACCCCCTACTGCGGGTTGTGCTGATCCGTCTGTATATATTATACAGCCGTAATGTTCTAGAGGCAGAATTTCGGTCGGCGGAGGACATTCAAATTCATATTGGAGAAATTCTTGTGTTTTTAAGTTAGGATCAAATTCGTATGCCACGTCTGTTGCAGCAAGAGAATTAGCCCATTGTATCCATCTCGGATGGAGCGCTTTAGCATTTGGAATGCTTGCTTTTGTTACAGCCTCTAGGGCTGGTATTGGTGTCACGATTATTATTCGTTTACCTTGTGCCAGGGCTCGTTCTTTTGCTATAGCTGTCTGTGTTGCAGTAAGAATTTTTTCCGTTGGGCTAAATTTCATTTCAGCCTTAGTGTACAAGTGTGATTTGAATGCAATTGGTACCTTTTCTCCCTCATTAGAGGTCAGGTATGTGAATCCGCATCTTCCTGGGATGACTCGAATCACAAGATTGCGTGTGTTATCACGTGTTTCTAATTTTGTTTTAATTAACATGTCTGTTTGTAAGGATCTCAACATTTCTGTGTGTATTTGAGTCCAATTGGTTCTTTTAAAATCTGGTTTTATTAGATCATAAAGGGGTTTGACCCTTTCTGCGTAGTTTGCAATGTATGTTCTTCCGAAATTTAGGAAGCCTAGAATTGACTGTAGGTTTTTTAGTGTTCTAGGTGCTTGGAGTACGGCACATTTCTCTAGGAAATTGTCAGCCAGGCTTTTGCCTTCACTTGATAATTCGTATCCTAAGAACAGGACTGTTAGATGGGCAAATCTGGATTTTTTAAAGTTGAATTTGTAACCCTCTGCTGCGAACCCAAGTATTATGGTGTTCACTCTCTTCAAGTGAGTATCCAAGTCATCATCTGTTAAGTATATGTCGTCGACATAAGATAATGCTTCGTCATCATATGTTTGTAGTAATTCTGTTACTCTCGCTGAGAATACCCCTGGGCTATTCTTGTACCCCTGGGCTAACCGACAGAATTGTTTTTGAGTGCCATTTATTGAGAATGCAGACAAATATCTGCTCTCTGGTGCTATGTTTTGACAAAAGAATCCATTAGAGATGTCTAATGTTGTTTTGTATTTTTTGCGCACTATGTTTTTCATTAGTGCAGCACTATGCGAGTTTTGCACTGCAAAAGTTTTGCAACATGAGTTAAGGTGTCGGTAATCCAAAACTAGACGATATGAATTGTCTGGTTTGGAGACCGGAAACAAAGGGTTGTTCATTTGTGAGGTGCAAGTTTCAATCACCCCCTGGTATTCTAATTGATCTAGGATTTCTTTTACCTGTTTTTTAGCTTCTTGCTTAATTGGGTACTGTCTTTGTGCAGTAGGTTGTGATTTTAACTGGATTTTGTGAGGAGGAGAGTCCTCATCCCATCCTACATGATTTTTGTATAAAGCAGGAGCTTGAGCTACTGCCCACTTTCTGGCAAGTGTGTATTTTTTATGAATTGGGATATGATTTGAGAAGGCAGGCATAATTATTTCTTCGCCATGAGGGCACTCCCTGACAAACTCTGGTGGCCAGTCTTTTTCAGCTAGAAGGATGTCATAGCCCTTGGAGAGATTATCCCAAAATAGTCCCCTTATTTTTCTAGTCTTATCCCCTTCTATACGTAAAGTTATTTCATATATTTTGTGAGGTTTGCTAACTCTGGTGTCTGCAGTTTCCACTTGAAGATATTCATTCGTGTCCACTGTCTCCAGAAGATTCATAAGGACTTTGCAAGCTATGCTCACTTCTGCTGCGCTGTCTAGCATTGTCTGAGCCCATTCTCCGTTTTTCAGTTGTGTCCTCAGTATTCTCGGCATTGTTAACTACCTTGATACTGGCTACCTTCTTTTTTGGAAATTGTAATTTCTTTTTTAGATGAGCAGGTTCCTTGTCTTTGGACTTGGCGTGCTCTTCTCTTTGTTCTGATCGTCCTCTTCTTTCCGATTTCTGCGAGGAAGTCTGAAAAGATTGAGAGGGACGTGTATCAATGTCTTGATATCTATCAGGCTTCTTTATATTATCCCTATTTCTAAGGTTATATCTTTTCCCAGAGGGGTCACTTTGGGGTGACCTGTGTCTTTGGTTCGGAGATTTTTCTCTCCGCCGAGGAGACCTTCCTCTGGACTGGAATTTCTTTTCTTTAGGATTGGATTGTTTGTTTCCATCGAAAGCTCTTTTTTTGTGATGTTGAATTATTATATTAAAAAATATTTTTTCAGGACTTTCAATCAGTTGTGGTTTTACTGGTATTCCACCTAAACTATCTCTACCTAGTTCCTCATAGGATTTTTCTATAATTCTGGCAATTTCAGCTGGTTGGTCTGCTATATCTGTCTCCTTTAACCTCTGGCGGATCGCCACGTTTGCTGCTTCTCCCTTTATGTTGGCTAGTAATATAGCCGAGACCTGCTTGAAGTCTTTTAGTAATTTCATACCAAGAGTTAAAGCGGGTTCTGGACCGTATTCGTCTTGAATTTGTTTTAGCACATCTGGTATTACCGAAATGGATGGAACACCGTGCGTTTTTGTGTAGATGGAAGCAAAGACTGTACCCCAAGTGTCACAGTCCTCCACGTGTGGTGCGATTCCCATTGGAAGACAGATAGTCAGAATCCTGTGTTTTTCTAACGGGGTGGTGTCTGGAAACACCGCCTCTATTTGGGTGATTTTTTGTGCTAACCAGAATGGTATTTGTTCCCGTTTAGCTGGTACTTTACCTAGGCAGGATTGTATGTTCTGTGGTGTAATTTTATTTGTGTTCCCCTGGTGAGGGGTCAGCTGTGGAATTTTAATTGCTGGTTGAATTGTTGAAGTCCGCATCACATATTGGACTAATTGTCTATGTATTTTTATTAATTGTTTTAGCTGTGTTAAAAGCTCTGCTTGAGACATCCCATTGATGTCTGGATGTGGTGTGTATCCGGCTAGGACCGGCCACGTTGCTCCTGGTCTACCTAATGGACCGAGCCTGGTGATGTGATTATTATGTTTTAGGGCGCCATTAAATAAGAGCAGATGCTCTTGAAATTTAAGTGGTACTTCCACCTCCTCGAAAGGAGTGTACTCATTAGGAGGGTCCTCTGTTTTGTAATAGTGGAAGTACTTTGTTACAGCATTTGCTGCTGGAAAATGTATCCATGAATAATATACCTCTGTCTGACGATATTCGTGTGCCTCAATTACGAATATGACTGTGCCACCTCTAGGTGTCAGTCCATTTTCTATAAGTTTTAAAGTTATAGATTTCCTCTTGATGACCGGGATGAGTATTATATCCGGGTCTGTGTCTTGCAGTGCATTATCAGCTGCTGCGAGTTCAGTTGCTAACCTAACTGTCTCTCTTTCTTCATCACTGTCTACCATTTTACCGACAGGAAGGTTATTTAGTTTGTTTGCAGATCAGGTTTCTTATGGAAACAAAGATTAGATGCACAATATTTTGGAACAGTGTATCCTTCAACGTTGACTAAACCAAGGACCATACATAGGAGTTTCCTCCTGCGAGGTCTGGCGGATATTACCTTTTATCCACTCCAGACGTCTTTGGAGTATTATGGGAAAAAAGGGGTCTGAGTGAAAAAGCACGACTGAGTTACTCTAAATGTCTTACGTTAGTTTTATCGCCCTTCCAAACGCGTTGGGCGCCATGTAGTGTAGTTCCTATTATCCCAATAGGCTCTGCGCATTGGAATAATACCTTCAATAGTATAGGCCTAGACCAGACGTTAACTAGGTCTACTACTGTCGATATTAGACTTAAAGTTTTGGGTTTTGCCAGCTAGCTCAGAGTTCACTAGAAACTTTCTCGAATAGGCAAGGAGGAGTTGAACCTCCCTGGATAGACAAGAAGTGATTTAGTTTCTGACAACCATAGAACATGACAACTTTGCTCTCCCCTAATCAAGAGTGTATCTCTAGAGTCGTGTGAAAACAAAAGACGACTTATTTTGCTCAGTCAGTACGTGCATTCTTAGTCTCACCAGATTGTAGAGAAAAGGAAGAGACGGGCGTGTTCAATAAAAGATGTTATTTATTGATCAGTCTCTTTTCTCATACAAGAGAAATGGATCGATAATATTGCAATACTTATGGTTAAGTAAAGTGCATACAATAAAAGCAGAAGTATAAAATAATACTGTAAAAACATTGATATGGTTTCTAAGCCATATGAAGGTTAAAAATGAATAAAAATGAATACATACACATTTACATTTGACTAATCGTACTCAACTGGTGTTTCTAACTACGCCTACCCCGTGTACCTGACCTAAGCCTAATACGTGGGCGGGAATAGAAAGTTACAGTTTCAGTTAAGTTTGTTTTGCCAAGTGACTGACTAAAGAATTCTCTGCAAGGGGTTATTCAGTTCTGTACCTGGAATCTAGGATGAATGAGGGATGGTATCTCTCGTCTCTGGTCTCGATATTCCAGGCTGCCTGGGAGGGCTATCCGGAAGCGCCGGAGCTGGATTTCTCGGCAGGAGAAAGCAGCGTCTCGTTCTCAGCGCGTCAGGAAGGCGGGGCTGCGCCAGCGGGGTCTGCTCTGCTCTGGGCTTCGGCAAGTCTGGCTGCTCCGATCTCGTCACCACCGCGTGTGTTTGCATAGGGCAATATCTATACCTTTAAGGTGCCGAGATTGACGTAAGGATGGACATAGATCCGTCAATAAGGATGTCATACGACCTGGTCGTTAGCACATTCTTTTGCTGAAGTTCTCGGTGAAATCAAAACAATGGCCGCAGGGTTTTTCCCAGGTCTGTCATAGCTTTGATTTGTTTTGAGAACTCCGTATGCCTTATCAGGGGCTGGAGGAATATCGCTTGTCTAATTAGATGGCAAGCGTTATGACCTAATCAGATAACACGTTCCTGTGCCGTAGTGTGGCTTTATCAGATAACGGTTTCTGCATCATGGGGGTTTTCTGCCTCATGGGATGGCTGCTAGTTAACTTGTTAACCAGAATAGGGTCAGGAATAGGGGGATCGCTACAGAACCTATAGGAATACATCACAATATTACTAGCACTATTTAATTAAGCGTTTACCTTAAAATCTGCTCCTGCTTGCATATGCGAATCGATTCTGCATATGTGATCTATGGTATGTTATCTTTTCATGTCTACAAAAAGATGGAATAATCTCTATTAACCTTCCCATTGGTTATGCATCAGCCTATCATTTTCATGAATTAACATTTTAGCGCTATAACAATACCTACTTTAAAACCAAACTACCATTATGTCCATTGTTGTTATGACTCTGTCAGTGCAATTCCCCTGCCACACCGGTATTAACGAAATATGTGAGAAGCAAAACTTTTTACAGATCTCTTTGATAGTGAATTATGGATAGCTATTGAACCAAAAAACATGTAAATGAGATGCAAATTACTGATAGTATGTCCTATCAATGCCCAGGTATTTCATGTGTAAGATGAATTGAACATGCCTTCCTTATTTGATACTGATGGAAATATGTTTGTCTACAGGACTTGATCAAATTGGTAACCAACCAGTACCTTTTTCCAAGAGAGACCCATCAAACAGTCTTGAAAAAGATGGCACATTACTGTTAAATAGCCATCGAAACGCGTCAACGCCCACATCAGAACAATCACGGGACTAAGCTTATCCTGCAGACAAGATTAATCAAATAGGTCCAGGATATAGCTCTAAATTGGTCTGGTTAGATGTGCAATCTTATGACAAAAAGTACTGTCTGTGTCTGTCTCTCCCCTTTTTCTCTCTTTTCAAATTCATTTATTTGCTGCACATGACGATCATCTTTTATGGTTATATTATTGTGTATTAATTGTATACTTATGTATTTTAGTTGACTATGGTGGTGAGAGCACTGTATATGTTTTTATGAAACTATAATTTGTTGATATATAAAAATTGTATGTGTTTTTAACAAAAATAAAAAGTGAGAAATCTCCCTCGTTTTTAACAAAAAAAAATGTTGTGCGTATATTTGATGTTAGAACCTTTGCTAATACATGGGCTAAGGGTTTAGTTCAGTCCGCCAAGGGATTTCCTTGTTTTCTTACTGTTTACGAGTATCCTATTCCCCTGGTGTGTGAAGGGGTCTCTCTCAATTACCTAACTTTTACAGTACAGTTCTGTTGAACTGGAAAGTTACTTGAACAGGGCCCCAGAAATATTACGTATTCTCGGGTCCGCATAATTGATTACTCTATCCCGGTGCTTACAATTAAATAACAATGGACAATTTTAGGACGTTCGGGTTCACCGAGGATCAGCTAAATAGACTATTAAATCAAAATCCACGGACTGGTGGAACTTCAATGCCAAGGAAAAGCGGTCATGAAGAACTAATGAAAATTCTTAACTTAAGAAAGAAACTAATAAGAACAGAACTCCATGCAGAATTTTTAACGGGCTATTTAAGAGCTGGGGTTATACCATTAGGGTTACAGATTAGAAATGAACCAGGGCTCTTTATTGACAACAAAAAGTTTCTTGAGATATGGTCACATATTGCAAATCGCTGCAGTAGGGATTGGCTTATCCTTATAATTGAAACCGCACAAGAAGTAATAATCCTTGAACGTCAACAGATAGAAGAACTAGAGAGTGCACTAAAACAAAATACAGCGGTTGAGGATGTAAAAAAGAAACTAGAGGAATTAGCACAAGAAACGGAGGGATACCAGGAGTATCTAACCAACAAGAAATCAATAAAACTTAGAAAAGACATAGATAAATTTAGTGCAGAAACAGTTTATCCGTTTCTTAACAAAGATTATTACACTAGCAAGAAAGAGCAGAGATGGGAAAAACCCCAAAACACGAGACAAGTTTACTCTAGGGGTGGAAACAAGAGGATCACTTTTTCAGAAACCTCTGGATCAAGTGATGATGAGGAACACACAACTGAGCATACAGGGAGATCCGCCTCGAACTGTCAGCAAGAACCCCAATCTTTTTTAGGGAGTCGCCCCTACAGGGGCCAAAAAAACTTTCTGAATTACTCCCGAGAGGAACCCATGAGGAACCATCCACCTCCAAATCAAGCAACACCAAATTACCTGAAAACCAGGAATGCACGATATTGGAGGTGAATGAATTTCCTATCATCAACCTCTCAGACAGAGTCCTCACAGGAGATGAACAGGAAGTGCTTAGACTTGGATTCAGTTTTGCCCCAACTGCCCCACCCAATAAATTCGAATTGGAAAAGGACATGAAACGTTTCTTCAGGAAAATTAGATTAAATAGGTTCTTTGCAGACAGAGAATTTGAGGCAGCACCGAACACAACAGGTTTTAAACCTAAGTCTATTTTTACTCCTAATCTAAGTCAGGTAGAGAAAAACGTTGAACTATTTGAAAGGATAGTGGAAATAGAAATTAAAAACAGCCTAGGCTGCATGCAGGGACAGACAAATAATCTATCCAAGTGTCACAGACAAGCCCTTAAAGGATTACAAGAGTGCAATCAAATAACTATAAAACCTGCTTATAAGGGGGGCGGGGTGGTGATCTTTAACAACATAGACTATGAAAATAGAATGAGAGTTCTTCTAAATGTAGCGGATCACTATACCCCCGCCTCGTTTAACATGATAGAGAGGCTTAAGAGAGAAGTTTCGCACTTTCTAAATCAGGGAAGGGACAACAATTTGATATGTAAAGATGAGTACAGGTTTTTATTTAACATCAATCCAATAATTCCGGCCATTTATGGATTGCCCAAAATCCACAAGAATGCAGACAATCCCCCTATGCGGGCCATTGTGAGTAGCTTGGGCTCATTGCTAGAGCCTTTAAGCAAATATGCTGATTTCTTTTTGAGACCTATTGTGCAACAACAAAGGTCTTACCTGAGGGATACTGCCCATACCATCTCTATATTTGAGGGACAGAGCTTCGACAAGGTGACCCAGTTTCTGGTCACCTTGGACATCGAAGCTCTGTATACAAATATCCCCCAGGACGATACAATTGACGTTTTGTCTTCCATCCTGGACAATGTCAACCTCAACGGTGGACATAGTGATTTCATTATTGGCTGTATAGAGCTAGTATTGAAAAAAAATATTTTTTTGTTCAAGGAGGAGCTATTTAAACAAGTGAATGGGACCAGCATGGGGGCCACATGTGCCCCCAGCATGGCATGCCTCTATGTTAGTCACTTTGAACAGAGACATATCTATAATGAAATGGCACCATATTATGAGAACATCTCCCACTGGCATTGTTTCATTGACGATATCATCTTTGTCTGGAACGGTGCCAGTGAGGAATTGGAATCTTTCTTGGAGTGGCTGAACCTAGGCGACAAGAACCTTAAGTTCACGGGACATTATAGCTCAAGCAGTGTTGATTTCCTGGACATAAAGATCAAAGAATCAAGTGGAGTACTAGAGGTGGAGCTTTTCACAAAACCAACAGATAAGAACACCCTATTGCAATATCGGCGTAACCATCCTCGATCTCAAAAGGATAACATTCCCTTTGGGGAATTCCTTAGGTTACGACGTAACTGCACAACCTTAAAAGATTTTTACTACCACGCAGAAAGTATGGACAAAAAACTACGCGAGAGAGGTTATCCCAAAAAATTGGTAAAACAGTCCCTAAAACGGGCCAGATTTTACGACAGAGACCACCTGTTGGACATGAACAAAAAGAAAACCAACAAAATTCAGGATAGGATTGTCTTCGTCAGCCAGTATTCCGGGTTGAGCAACAGAATTAAAAACATAGTGAATCAAAATTGGAAAATCATCAATAATGGCCTAGCGACACCATTAGCCAAACCGCTCTTCTCATTTAGGCGGAACAAACCAATCAGAAACGCCTTAGTAAGTACATACAAAAATTCCACAGGTAGCTTTCAAACAACGATGACAGTAAATAAAAAGCTACAGGAAATTACAAGTGTGGCTCATGCTCCATTTGCCCTAACTGTATTGAGACCAAGTCATTAACATTTGAAGGAAAAACGTTAGTTCCAAAAAGCCTGAATAATTGCAGAAGCAAGAACGTAGTATACCGGCTCGTTTGCCCATGTGGCCTAGGCTACGTGGGCGAGACGGGCAGGGAGCTCCGCATCAGACTATGTGAACATAGATCATCAGTAAAAAATAGGAAAGAAAATGCGCCCTTGACTGACCATTTCCAAAAGATGAATCATGATTGTAATGATTTTACCTGGTTCATTTTGGAAAGGGTCAATATAAGCAGGAGAGGAGGCAACTTAGAAATGATAAGAAAAACACGTGAACAGTGGTTCATATGTTACCTTGATACCGTGGACAAAGGCCTTAACTCTAGAGAAGAGTGGATGAAGTTGACAGCCAGTCAATATTATAACATCAGTCCCCGCAACAACTGCCAACCTGCCATTGCAGGTAGAACCTACCAATATTAAAGGAAAAAGAAATCCCCATACAAGAGTGTAACACGTGGAATCCATAAATAAGTGGAAACAAAGCAACGATTAAGGTTAACATTTCATGTCCATTAATTCCAGGGTTGATTTGACCAGTAGATGTTTTAACGGTATTCGCAGGAGTTAACAGGCAAAAGTGTTACTGTAGTTAAAATCAGCTTACATCAACAAAGAGTGAGTATTCAAATGGCCTACATGAAAGCGAGGCTTGACACTCGGTCTAACAAGAGCCAAAACGAGGCTTGAATCCCGCTATCGGACACTCTCTGAAATAGAGGCTTGCAACGCGGAAACAGACAGCGGGTAGGCTGTGACCCAGCGTCACTATGACAACGGCACTACTACGCGAGAAAAATACACCCCCAGGTGATCGCACGTTTGGCTCTCCAATGAGAGATGAAGATAATTTGCATAAAAACGCATCCGGAAAGATGATGAATTGTTTACCATTTCCGGGTAAGGCAGCCTCGAGCCAAGTCGATTTGGGCGTGGAGAGACGTGGTCCAAGTAATTATACGGTGAGGAGTTGTGAAATCGGGTTCCACAGCAATAGACTAAAAGCATTTGCCAAGGTTAAAAATAAGGACCATAATAGTAATTGGGACTGTCCTTTCTCTGCTTAATTTTCGGTACATAGAATCTGAAGGGACTAAGGACAACTCTCATATTCACCCCAAGGATAGTCCAGCGGATCTGGAACCTGGTATGTACTTATATTAGCCACAATTCTAATTTAGAGAGAGGGTGTTAAGTTGAGGACAAATAGAGTTCTCCCTATTGTTTTCCCCCTGCAGAAGACTAAGCCAGGTCCCCCAGACGTGAGTCTCGGATGATACCGGTGTGGCAGGGGAATTGCACTGACAGAGTCATAACAACAATGGACATAATGGTAGTTTGGTTTTAAAGTAGGTATTGTTATAGCGCAAAAATGTTAATACATGAAAATGATAGGCTGATGCATAACCAATGGGAAGGTTAATAGAGATTATCCCATCTTTTTGTAGACATGAAAAGATAACATACCATAGATCACATATGCAGAATCGATTCGCATATGCAAGCAGGAGCAGATTTTAAGGTAAACGCTTAATTAAATAGCGCAAGTAATATAAAGATACAAAACTAACTAGACAAAATAGATTACAGCAACAATTAAATCTTTTGTGTTGTAGCCTTTTAGCGTACAATAGGATGTGATTATACAAACTGCACAGAACCCAGAGAAATGCAGAAAAGTGATATGAAATAAGGTAAATTAATTTATAAATTTTGCCTGTATAGACCCTGGGGGATATATGCTAATCATACACTTGGGGAAATGCCCACAGACCGTGATCAAACCTGGGAGGTAACACCCCGAGCATATGCAAATATGTGATAACTGGGACAGGAACATGTGGGGATCTAGCAACTAGGTTGAATAAGCCCATATATTAGAACTGGAGGAATAAATTGTTATCAATATACAGATATGTCAAATGAATAATGTTTGTTTTGCATTTAACGAAATATGTGAGAAGCAAAACTTTTTACAGATCTCTTTGATAGTGAATTATGGATAGCTATTGAACTAAAAACATGTAAATGAGATGAAAATTACTGATAGTATGTCCTACCAATGCCCAGGTATTCCATGTGTAAGATGAATTGAACATGGCTTCCTTATTTGATACTGATGGAAATATGTTTGTCTACAGGACTTGATCAAATTGGTAACCAACCAGTACCTTTTTCCAAGAGAGACCCATCAAACAGTCTTGAAAAAGATGCCACATTACTGTTAAATAGCCATCGAAACGCGTTGACGCCCACATCAGCACAATCACGGGACTAAGCTTATCCTGCAGACAAGATGAATCAAATAGGTCCAGGATATAGCTCTAAATTGGTCTGGTTAGATGTGCAATCTTATGACAAAAAGTACTGTCTGTGTCTGTCTCTCCCCTTTTTCTCTCTTTTCAAATTCATTTATTTGCTGCACATGACGATCATCTTTTATGGTTATATTATTGTGTATTAATTGTATACTTATGTATTTTAGTTGACTATGGTGGTGAGAGCACTGTATATGTTTTTATGAAATTATAATTTGTTGATATATAAAAATTGTATGTGTTTTTAACAAAAATAAAAAGTGAGAAATCTCCCTCGTTTTTAACAAAAAAATTAATTTGTGCGTTTATTTGATGTTAGAACCTTTGCTAATACATGGGCTAAGGGTTTAGTTCAGTCCGCCAAGGGATTTCCTTGTTTTCTTACTGTTTACGAGTATCCTATTCCCCTGGTGTGTGAAGGGGTCTCTCTCAATTACCTAACTTTTACAGTACAGTTCTGTTGAACTGGAGAGTTACTTGAACAGGGCCCCAGAAATATAACGTATTCTCGGGTCCGCATAATTGATTACTCTATCCCGGTGCTTACAATTAAATAACAATGGACAATTTTAAGACGTTCGGGTTCACCGAGAATCAGCTAAATAGACTATTAAATCAAAATCCACGGACTGGTGGAACTTCAATGCCAAGGAAAAGCGGTCATGAAGAACTAATGAAAATTCTTAACATAAGAAAGAAACTAATAAGAACAGAACTCCATGCAGAACTTTTAACGGGCTATTTAAGAGCTGGGGTTATACCATTAGGGTTACAGATTAGAAATGAACCAGGGCTCTTTATTGACAACAAAAAGTTTCTTGAGATATGGTCACATATTGCAAATCGCTGCAGTAGGGATTGGCTTATCCTTATAATTGAAACCGCACAAGAAGTAATAATCCTTGAACGTCAACAGATAGAAGAACTAGAGAGTGCACTAAAACAAAATACAGCGGTTGAGGATGTAAAAAAGAAACTAGAGGAATTAGCACAAGAAACGGAGGGATACCAGGAGTATCTAACCAACAAGAAATCAATAAAACTTAGAAAAGACATAGATAAATTTAGTGCAGAAACAGTTTATCCGTTTCTTAACAAAGATTATTACACTAGCAAGAAAGAGCAGAGATGGGAAAAACCCCAAAACACGAGACAAGTTTACTCTAGGGGTGGAAACAAGAGGATAACTTTTTCAGAAACCTCTGGATCAAGTGATGATGAGGAACACACAACTGAGCATACAGGGAGATCCGCCTCGAACTGTCAGCAAGAACCCCAATCTTTTTTAGGGAGTCGCCCCTACAGGGGCCAAAAAAACTTTCTGAATTACTCCCGAGAGGAACCCATGAGGAACCATCCACCTCCAAATCAAGCAACACCAAATGACCTGAAAACCAGGAATGCACGATATTGGAGGTGAATGAATTTCCTATCATCAACCTCTCAGACAGAGTCCTCACAGGAGATGAACAGGAAGTGCTTAGACTTGGATTCAGTTTTGCCCCAACTGCCCCACCCAATAAATTCGAATTGGAAAAGGACATGAAACGTTTCTTCAGGAAAATTAGATTAAATAGGTTCTTTGCAGACAGAGAATTTGAGGCAGCACCGAACACAACAGGTTTTAAACCTAAGTCTATTTTTACTCCTAATCTAAGTCAGGTAGAGAAAAACGTTGAACTATTTGAAAGGATAGTGGAAATAGAAATTAAAAACAGCCTAGGCTGCATGCAGGGACAGACAAATAATCTATCCAAGTGTCACAGACTAGGCCTTAAAGGATTACAAGAGTGCAATCAAATAACTATAAAACCTGCTGATAAGGGGGGCGGGGTGGTGATCTTTAACACAATAGACTATGAAAATAAAATGAGAGTTCTTCTAAATGTAGCGGATCACTATACCCCCGCCTCGTTTAACATGATAGAGAGGCTTAAGAGAGAAGTTTCGCACTTTCTAAATCAGGGAAGGGACAACAATTTGATATGTAAAGATGAGTACAGGTTTTTATTTAACATCAATCCAATAATTCCGGCCATTTATGGATTGCCCAAAATCCACAAGAATGCAGACAATCCCCCTATGCGGCCCATTGTGAGTAGCTTGAGCTCATTGCTAGAGCCTTCAAGCAAATATGCTGATTTCTTTTTGAGACCTATTGTGCAACAACAAAGGTCTTACCTGAGGGATACTGCCCATACCATCTCTATATTTGAGGGACAGAGCTTCGACAAGGTGACCCACTTTCTGGTCACCTTGGACATCGAAGCTCTGTATACAAATATCCCCCAGGACGATACATTTGACGTTTTTTCTTCCATCCTGGACAATGTCAACCTCAACGGTGGACATAGGGATTTCATTATTGGCTGTATAGAGCTAGTATTGAAAAACAATATTTTTTTGTTCAAGGAGGAGCTATTTAAACAAGTGAAGGGGACCAGCATGGGGGCCACATGTGCCCCCAGCATGGCATGCCTCTATGTTAGTCACTTTGAACAGAGACATATCTATAATGAAATGGCACCATATTATGAGAACATCTCCCACTGGCATCGTTTCATTGACGATATCATCTTTGTCTGGAACGGTGCCAGTGAGGAATTGGAACCTTTCTTGGAGTGGCTGAACCTAGGCGACAAGAACCTTAAGTTCACGGGACATTATAGCTCAAGCAGTGTTGATTTCCTGGACATAAAGATCAAAGAATCAAGTGGAGTACTAGAGGTGGAGCTTTTCACAAAACCAACAGATAAGAACACCCTATTGCAATATCGGAGTAACCATCCTCGATCTCAAAAGGATAACATTCCCTTTGGGGAATTCCTTAGGTTACGACGTAACAGCACAACCTTAAAAGATTTTTGCTACCACGCAGAAATTATGGACAAAAAACTACGCGAGAGAGGTTATCCCAAAAAATTGGTAAAACAGTCCCTAAAACGGGCCAGATTTTACGACAGAGACCACCTGTTGGACATGAACAAAAAGAAAACCAACAAAATTCAGGATAGGATTGTCTTCGTCAGCCAGTATTCCGGGTTGAGCAACAGAATTAAAAACATAGTGAATCGGAATTGGAAAATCATCAATAATGGCCTAGCGACACCATTAGCCAAACCGCTCTTCTCATTTAGGCGGAACAAGACAATCAGAAACGCCTTAGTAAGTACATACAAAAATTCCACAGGTAGCTTTCAAACAACGATGACAGGAAATAAAAAAGCTACAGGAAATTACAAGTGTGGCTCATGCTCCATTTGCCCTAACTGTATTGAGACCAAGTCATTAACATTTGAAGGAAAAACGTTAGTTCCAAAAAGCCTGAATAATTGCAGAAGCAAGAGCGTAGTATACATGCTCGTTTGTCCATGTGGCCTAGGCTACGTGGGCGAGACGGGCAGGGAGCTCCGCATCAGACTATGTGAACATAGATCATCAGTAAAAAATAGGAAAGAAAATGCGCCCTTGACTGACCATTTCCAAAAGATGAATCATGATTGTAATGATTTTACCTGGTTCATTTTGGAAAGAGTCAATATAAGCAGGAGAGGAGGCAACTTAGAAATGATAAGAAAAACATGTGAACAGTGGTTCATGTGTTACCTTGATACCGTGGACAAAGGACTTAACTCTAGAGAAGAGTGGATGAAGTTGACAGCCAGTCAATAATATAACATCAGTCCCCGCAACAACTGCCAACCTGCCATTGCAGGCAGAACCTACCAATATTAATGGAAAAAGAAATCCCCATACAAGAGTGTAACACGTGGAATCCATAAATAAGTGGAAACAAAGCAACGATTATGGTTAACATTTCATGTCCATTAATTCCAGGGCTGATTTGACCAGTAGATGGCACTAAGATAAGAATTATAATTAGAATCCAAAAGCACACAACTTCATACCATGAGAGGGAGCAAAAAAAAGGGACAAGCGAATAAATGTTTTTTAACGGTATTCGCAGGAGTTAACAGGCAAAAGTGTTACTGTAGTTAAAATCAGCTTACATCAACACCGAGTGAGTATTCAAATGGCCTACATGAAAGCGAGGCTTGACACTCGGTCTAACAAGAGCCAAAACGAGGCTTGAATCCCGCTATCGGACACTCTCTGAAATAGAGGCTTGCAACGCGAAACAGACAGCGGGTAGGCTGTGACCCAGCGTCACTATGACAACGGCACTACTACGCGCGAAAAATACACCCCCAGGTGATCACACGTTTGGCTCTCCAATGAGAGATGAAGATAATTTGCATAAAAACGCATCCGGAATGATGATGAAATGTTTACCATTTCTGGGTAAGGCAGCCTCGAGCCAAGTCGATTTGGGCGTGGAGAGACGTGGTCCAAGTAATTATACGATGAGGAGTTGTGAAATCGGGTTCCACAGCAATAGACTAAAAGCATTTGCCAAGGTTAAAAATAAGGGGCCATAATAGTAATTGGGACTGTCCTTTCTCTGCTTAATTTTCGGTACATAGAATCTGAAGGGACTAAGGACAACTCTCATATTCACCCCAAGGATAGTCCAGCGGATCTGGAACCTGGTATGTACTTATATTAGCCACAATTCTAATTTAGAAAGAGGGTGTTAAGTTGAGGACAAATAGAGTTCTCCCTATTGTTTTCCCCCTGCAGAAAACTAAGCCAGGTCCCCCAGACGTGAGTCTCGGATGATACCGGTGTGGCAGGGGAATTGCACTGACAGAGTCATAACAACAATGGACATAATGGTAGTTTGGTTTTAAAGTAGGTATTGTTATAGCGCTAAAATGTTAATACATGAAAATGATAGGCTGATGCATAACCAATGGGAAGGTTAATAGAGATTATCCCATCTTTTTGTAGACATGAAAAGATAACATACCATAGATCACATATGCAGAATCGATTCACATTTGCAAGCAGGAGCAGATTTTAAGGTAAACGCTTAATTAAATAGCGCAAGTAATATAAAGATACAAAACTAACTAGACAAAATAGATTACAGCAACAATTACATCTTTTGTAGTGTAGCCTTTTAGCGTACAATAGGATGTGAATATACAAACTGCACAGAACCCAGAGAAATGCAGAAAAGTGATATGAAATAAGGTAAATTAATTTATAAATTTTGCCTGTATAGACCCTGGGGGATATATTCTAATCATACATTTGGGGAAATGCCCACAGACCGTGATCAAACCTGGGAGGTAACACCCCGAGCATATGCAAATATGTGATAACTGGGACAGGAACATGTGGGGATCTAGCAACTAGGTTGAATAAGCCCATATATTACAACTGGAGGAATAAATTGTTATCAATATACAGATATGTCAAATGAATAATGTTTGTTTTGCATTTAACGAAATATGTGAGAAGCAAAACTTTTTACAGATCTCTTTGATAGTGAATTATGGATAGCTATTGAACCAAAAAACATGTAAATGAGATGCAAATTACTGATAGTATGTCCTACCAATGCCCAGGTATTCCATGTGTAAGATGAATTGAACATGGCTTCCTTATTTGATACTGATGGAAATATGTTTGTCTACAGAACTTGATCAAATTGGTAACCAACCAGTACCTTTTTCCAAGAGAGACCCATCAAACAGTCTTGAACAAGATGGCACATTACTGTTAAATAGCCATCGAAAGGCGTCGACGCCCACATCAGCACAAACACGGGACTAAGCTTATCCTGCAGACAAGATTAATCAAATAGGTCCAGGATATAGCTCTAAATTGGTCTGGTTAGATGTGCAATCTTATGACAAAAAGTACTGTCTGTGTCTGTCTCTCCCCTTTTGCTCTCTTTTCAAATTCATTTATTTGCTGCACATGACGATCATCTTTTATGGTTATATTATTGTGTATTAATTGTATACTTATGTATTTTTATGAAATTATAATTTGTTGATATATAAAAATTGTGTGTGTTTTTAACAAAAATAAAAAGTGAGAAATCTCCCTCGTTTTTAACAAAACAAATTTTTGTGCGTATATTTGATGTTAGAACCTTTGCTAATACATGGGCTAAGGGTTTAGCTCAGTCCGCCAAGGGATTTCCTTGTTTTCTTACTGTTAAAGTGGATAAGATACATCGATGATGTTTTTATTATATGGAAAGGGGATGAACAAAGTTTGATTGATTTTATTAACCAAATCAATATGAACCATGCTAATCTTAAATTTACATCCCACATTAGTAAAGACAGCATAGACTTTCTGGATTTAAAGGTGTATGTGCGTAATGGCAACATAGCAACTACCTTACATAGGAAAAACACTGCTGGCAATTCCACACTAAATGCCAGCAGTGCACACCCTAGACATTTGATTAACAACATCCTTTATGGCAGATTACTGCACCTGAAAAGAATCTGCAGTACAGAAGAAGATTTGGTTAGTTGTACAGAACAAACACTTGTCAGATTCAAACAGAGAGGCTACAATGACTCCATTTTAAATGAGGCAGTCAGACAGATGAAAGCCAGATCCAGAGAATCTCTGTTGGCAGTCAGTGATGTTGAGAACACACCCAATGATTAAGAGGATGATAATGCTGTCCCTAGATTTGTGACAAAATATAATAAACAAGAAAGAAAGATCAGGTCCATAATAGCACGCAATAGGCCGATACTTCTCACTGATGGGGTGTTAGCCCCCAGACTCCCTACACACCCTACTATTACATATAGAAAGGGTCCATCAAAGAAAACCCACATCGTTAAGAGTAGTCCAGAGTTGAACAAAGCCAAGTTGTGGTTACAGCCCCGGCTGGGGTTTGTAAAATGCTCTTCCAGCAGGGCATGCAGATTCGGAGATAGTACCACACATTATTCTATCCCCTTTAGTCCAGACATGATTACCATCAGAGGGAGTCATAACTGCAGGACTGAATATGCAGTTTATGTTCTGACATGCACTTGTGGCCCAAGGTACGTTGGCAGCAACAAGCTACAGGTGCATGTCAGAATCCTCCAACATCTGTGAGTTATTGTGAACAACGATAGCTCTTACCCAGTTGCTAGACACTTTAAGCAAGCACATAACACCAAGTTGCAATGCTTAAAATATTTTGTAGTGACAGCTTCTCCCAAACCTCCTAGAGGTGGGGAAAGGGATAAGATGCTGAGAAGGATGGAGTCTAAAATGATACTTGAATTAGACAGTAAATTTCCGAACGGTCCGAATAACACCGAAGATCTGTATCACTTCCTATGATAACTTAGATGATAATGATGATGGTAAATTGGTTCTGGTGTATGTAATGAACTGTGGCAGGATTGGCATTCAGCCCTGGTCTATCCAGGCCTCCCTAATGAAATTGTTTTTTTTAAAAGTCTTCACCTTCACTTTTTAACGATGGTTATTCATTATAAGTTTTAGCACTTGCACTTTACATAGTAATATTCTTCCTGTACGACGCTCGATTGGTGTTAAGTCCAATATGAGATACATATGTTCTACATTTAGCATTTAGGCAGCAATGCAAACTAATTGGCATTGGCGAAGTGAGTCTATGCGGAGTCAATGTTTAAACTGTTGATAAGACATTCATATGGAACATATAAGTACATAAATTAATGGAACTATTTACTTATAGGCCTACATGTATTTCATTTCAGTCAAGTGGCAGTTTTGCACAGGAGTCTATGTTTACATAAATTTTGCAACATTTGCACATATCCACCATAAGCATTTATTCAGTAAGATGGGGTGATAATTCTCTCCTGAGATGGAGATATAGAGTGATATAAGTTTTGCATAGTAGTAGTATGTTTACCTTGACTTTTTAGCGTAATTTTCACATATATTTTACTTGCCTGTCTAAGATAGAATATTGGAGCGGTTTTAAATGTTGCAGAGTTTTTAACATATTTAGTTTTTTTAAAGAAAACATGTGGTAACTACAGGCTATGTCATAATGGCCAACTAATTCTTGCACTAGTTAGATACAATGTATTTGGCACATAAAACGCCAGAGATCGGTGTTTTATGCAACTACATTTTTAGCGTTTATACCTATGTACACTCCTTGACTATTCGTGTATTTGTTTCGATGTTGACCACAAATAAGTAAAATGTTACTAGATTTGGTATATTTCTGGGTAAACTAAAATCCAGTATATAATTATTATGAATGGTATTTTTAAAAGAACTGACTTACCAAAGCGAGCACAAAGAAGTAGGAAGTACTTATTTTATGTTGATTGAACACGTGGGAGTGAAACACTGCATATTTAAAAAAAATGGCGAGCTCTGCTTAGTTATCTGTGAGCAATGACGATTGAGTCCGAGTCAGATTTTAAGCCCAAATAAAATAACATTGGTGCCTAATTCTAAGGGGTTCGTGTCTTTTCTGTTCGCTACATGAGTTGCGGGAGTTCAGAGATTTCCTGAAGCCTGTCGCTATATATATATATATATATATATATATATATATATATATATATATATATATATATATATATATATATATATATATATATATATATATATATAGCGACATATATATATATTCACTGAAAAAAACATAGGTTTCAGGCCTTATATAGTTAGGAATCAGCATTTAAAAAACCTTTGAAATTCACTGAAAAAAACATAGGTTTCAGGCCTTATTTTATTTTTTTAAGACCAATGGTCCCAAACTTTATTTAAATTCACAGATAAGCCAGTAAGTGTACATACAGTGTCAGAACAACGGGTTATTGCCACAAACAGTACCAAGCAGATTGCACATGTTAACATAGCAGTTATACATGAGTGAAAATAAACAGTTGCTGGTAGAAATGCATTGGTACATAAGTGACTGTGCCAGGGAGTGACTCATGGTGCAGTGCCCGCAGTTCGCAGCACTGCAGAAAGGGCCCAGCGCGTTCAAAAAGAAAAGTCCACAGTCAGTGCATGAAATTGAGTTCCCTGTACAATGCAGCAGAGGATAGAGGCAACAGCATACCTTCCCATGGGTCATGGGTCGCTGGGTGTCCGCTTCCCAGTCCCGTACGTATCTAAGCAGCTCCATGTGAGATATAGACGAGGAGGTGTGGTCGGGCATGATTAGGGGTACAGTATAATCGGCCTCTGTGTCAACCAAAGAGTGAACTGGGAAGTCTAATACAGGGGGGAGGGAAAAACATTCCAAAAAACTGTTGGACTAGCATTCGTGTGTGTGGTAGAGTACCCAGGATCCTAACTGTGTGTGGTGCATCCGATATGGGCCATGCAGGGGCGGGGACAAGTGAGGAGGCGGCGTCGCCGCGGCCGCGAGGCAAGGGGGGGGGGGCACAGGCGGCAGGAAGGCAAATGCGGCAGGGGATGTCTCCGCCACACATGGTCTCGGTCACCGGGGGGGAGGGGGAGGGGGCGTGCGGAGCGGGGGGACAGACAGGGGAGGGGGGAAGGGGGGGAAAAGGGGGAGGGCAAAGGGGAGGGGGGGAGAAGGAAAGGGGCGGCGGAGCCCGCGTTAGGTGCGGACAGCAGTCGAGTGAGCCCTCCCTATGTCGCAACGGGACGGCACTCTATTTCGGCTTGTGTGCATGCGTGGTGATACGCAAAGGTTTCAGGCCTTATATAGTTAGGAATTAGCATTTAAAAAAACCTTAGAAATTCACTGAAAAAACCATAGGTTTCAGGAGTTATATAGTTACGAATGATGAAAAATTGTAATAGTGTATGAAAAGGTGTATGTGATTGTCACGTGGATGATGTCATCAGTGATGTCATCAGTGATGTCATTTGAGATGTCATCAGTGATGTCACTGACCATGTCATGAATGATCTAATATGTGACATCCTCAGCAGTGGATTGCGGGTGCGCGAAATATAGTTAGTACAACTAACTATATAGAAGCAATTTCATTGGTTTTGTATGAGTAAAATGTCCAGCTAACTATAACACCACTATAGTTTTTTGAGTGAATTTCAAAGGTTTTTTAAAAACTAATTCCTAACTATATAACTCCTGAAACCTATGTTTTTTTCAGTGAATTTCTAAGGTTTTTTTAAATGCTAATTCCTAACTATATAAGGCCTGAAACCTATGGTTTTTTCAGTGAATTTCAAAGGTTTTTTAAATGCTGATTCCTAACTATATAAGGCCTGAAACCTATGGTTTTTTCAGTGAATTTCAAAGGTTTTTTAAATGCTAATTCCTAACTATATAAGGCCTGAAACCTATGGTTTTTTCAGTGAATTTCAAAGGTTTTTTAAATGCTAATTCCTAACTATATAAGGCCTGAAACCTATGGTTTTTTCAGTGTTTTTAAAAAAAAAATTGATTGGTTAACTGGCTTATTAAGTGTATCTTAGTGAATACATATATTAGCGAGTAATGTTTAAATATTTAAATATATGCATGAGTGATGTAATATGTGACATCATCAGCAGTGCATTGCAGACGTGCGAGTTGTAGTGAGTCCAACTAACTATAACGTGGGAATTTCAATGGTTTTATGCGAGTAAAATTTCCAGCTAACTATAACTGGTGTGAAACCTATGGTTTTTTCAGTGAATTTCAAAGGTTTTTTAAATGCTAATTCCTAACTATAACTGGTGTGTAACCTATGGTTTTTTCAGTGAATATATATATATATATATAACATTTCTATGGCAAAATGAAACCCCTCATTTTGTTCCTTTTCAAATTAAATGTATTAAGTGTTACCACGTTATTCCAATCAAGATGACTTCAGGTGTGCCATACTTTTGTCATAAGTAAGACTGTTAGCGTTCTAGTTGTTCTTTAGAACACTCTGGAACATTCTGTCATTGGGCTATAGTTGGGCTACATCTGGCTGATATTTGGGCTACATTTGGGCTCTTTAGTCTCTGTTGGCCATCTTGGGAGACTGCATACCAGAACTTTTTTAATGAAATATAAGAGGATTTGAGAAGTCACTCAAAATGTGCCCTAATTTTTCTTTCTTCAGCACTAATCATAATTTCTATGGCAAAATGAACCCCCTCATTTTGTTCCTTTGCAAATTAAATGTTTTAAGTGTTAACACTTTCTTCCAATCAAGATGACTTCAGGTGTGCCATACTTTTGTCATAAGTAAGACTGTTAGCGCTCTAGTTGTTCTTTAGAACACTCTGGGACATTCTGTCATTGGGCTATAGTTGGGCTACATCTGGCTGATATTTGGGCTACATTTGTTTTTTTTTATCTCTGGTGGCCATCTTTGGGCTACATTGGGCTACATTGGGCTACATTTGGGCTCTAACATATATATAGCCCAATGTAGCCCAATATATATTTTTTCAGAGTTAATTTTCGTAAAAACCACTAGAGCACATATCTTGAGACATAGCAAAGGCACATCGGGCCACCAGTCCCTACAATTTTGCCACGTTTGGTGGAAAACCATTCAGCCGTTCGGGCTAAAAGTGAGTCCAACCGCCCTATGGAAATTAACATGGGGAAAACACGTTTTGGGACCCCCCTTTTATCTCGGCCCCCCGCTTGACGAATCCCCCCCAAACTTTCAGGGAAGGAGCGGAGCGCCGCGAGGCAAAGTTAAGGAAAATTTCAGGAAGATTCCTCAACCGGCGCTAAAGTTATTCCCAATAGAATGTTGCGATTTCCCTATGGAAAACAATCCTAACTATATATACCTACTGGCTATCGCCAGTAGGTAATATATATATATATATATATATCTGCAATACCTCGCAGCGCTCCACCCCTCAGGTGAAATACAAGGCATGAACCAACTTTGTTGCAGCATTCAGTTTATTTCCCAAATTAAATATATATATATATATATATATATATATATATATATATATATAATGTAGCTGTTTGAGTGACCGCATAAATAACTAAGTGGTTTTACCAGGTTTATAATACGCAACCTCAAGGTAAGACAAATATCTCAGCAGCAAAAACTTTAACCCACTTATCCTGTAAATGCATGAGCCACCAGAGTGGTATTGCAACGTAACCTAAAACTTGCTTGATTAACCTATATCTCCACAACAGGTTCCTTAACTCTGTGAACTAGCGTGCAGTGCTGCTTGTGACCAAAGCAGTAAGCCAGAATCGCTACTACCACATGTTTCCTGGTTACTTGTCATTCTTTTGGGCTGAGTTTGTAAAAAGTAATGTTTAGGTTCCCTGTTATTTGCTCTGTCCATAATGGTGCTGCTCCTCATGGCTCCCACTCTGCTACTACTCACAATTTATGGGTTCTCAGCTTGAATTTTTGTTTAATTTCTGGCCGAGAACAAACCATTAACATAACACTTACCAGTAGGAAGAATGCACTTCTTTAGACAGTGGGACATGTCATTAATCTTTCCTGTTTAACACAATTCTGCAGGGTGCTGTCACTCAAAAAGATTCAGAATTCATATTTGTGTTCTTGTTAGCACGGTAAATGCTTCAGGGTGACAGCATGTGTGAGTAAAGGCAGAGCCACCTTCCCGACACAGGTTCAAGGTCTGACGTGGCATGACTCACTCATTTCTGGCTCTTGGGTCTCCCAAGGCACCCTTGGGCGTCCAGGAAATGTCTGATGACAAGTCTTGCAAAGTCTACATAGCTCTACAAGCACACACATTTTTTTCTACTATGTCACCTTGTCATTCACCCCAAACTCAGCTATTATGTCCCAAAGGAATCCCCTATAAAGCATGTAGACTAAACAGTTTTAAATGTTATCAGTCAAATAAAGTACAAGGCGATTGTGTTAGTCTCATTAACACAATTACACAATAAGGGAAACAATGAAATCCCTTGGAGCACGTTTTAATTATTTTTAAAGACATAAATAGGATCTCAGAGCAAACAAATAATAACGAGGAGGGAGAGGAAGAGAAGGGAAAAAAATGTGAGCATAACCCATAGACAATAAAGGACCAGCTATCACCACATTTTTCAATATCCCCTCACTTAGACCTATGTTCATGTCAGAGTTGCTGTGTGCTGTATTTGTAGTCTGAAAGTAGCCTGTTAAACGCCCCCAACTCCTATGAACACCCGTCCAGAGATGTCCAGCACTTGCCGCGCTGGGATTTGGAGATGTAATTGTCAGTGCAGACACTACAGTGAAATGTACGTACAATAATGCACCTTGGAGAACTAGTACCAACATGCTAGCATAAGTAACCACTCACCAAATTTATCGTTTGGATCCTGTCCCCCAAAACAGCTCACTGGAGGGCAGAATACTTAATGCGAAAAATGCTTTGGGGCAGTAGTTAAAACCTCTCCTTAGCAATTGTGTTTCCAGAAAGGTCCTTAACCCGAGAAGCTCGTCCATTGTGAACTGATGCAAACAGGTTGTTTTGTGTGAGCTGCTAGATGAGCGAGGTTCGTCCTGGTGTTTACCTTCAATGCACCGCCACGCTCTCTTTATATAGCTAAACCACTCATTCTACAGACATTATTTGGCTCAGATGATAGAACTAATATGACAAAGGCTGTCGGCCTTAAGCTAGGCGCAGCTGTAAAGTACATGGATTGGTGGGGTGGGCAACTGAGTGGAGGGTGGGTGCATGCATGCAGGCAAGGCCAGTGGCAAATAATTTTTAAAAAGTCACTTACTTCACTTTGCTGCACGTTGGATGTCTTCCCCGCTCCGGTCCTTGTTCTGTCAGCTCCGCGGGCTCCAGCCTCCAGGCAATTGCCCTAACCAATCCTGGCGCTACTCTCAAGCTGATAACCAGCATGAGAGAAACACAAGGATTGGATGGAGCAGGTTAGGTGGACGCTGCTTTAGGCACTCGAGACCTATGCTTACTCTCCACCCAACTGTCTAATTAGGAGTTTGGCGGTCCGATGGACCATCAAACTCGCGGTGTAGGTGCGGCTACCGACTCACTGGTGGTCCAACTGATGTATTAAGACATTGGCGGTCAGGCAACCGCCAGGGATCCCTGATCCTATGGCGGTGGAGCAGCAGTAGGAGGCTGTAATATGCTGGTGGTGCCACTGCGGCACTGCCAAACATATTACGAGTTTCCTCATTGCCACGGTTTTCATGGCGGTTAGCACGCCATGAAAAGTGCATTTGTCAGGAAACTAAGGGGGACCTACAGGCTCACCGGTTGCCTCAGGGTCTTGGGTGCATGCAGGGGGGCACAGGGTGAGCCCCCTGTGTTTATGCACCCCCTGTTCCTGTGCAGCTTGGCATTCACAGTCCATGCCATTCAGTAATGGGCTAATGGGCTTTGGCGTTCCCACGGCGGTGCCTTACTAATGGCTTATTTATGAGCCTTAGCACAGCATCTCTGTGGGACTGCCAAAGAAGGACCACCTGCCAGAATGACTACTCGTAATCTGGCACGCAGTCAACGGGCGGGATTGGCAGTCTTGGAGCAAGGCACGGGAATGGCGGCCCATGCCAAGACTGCCAAACTCATAATCAGGCCCTAAGGCAGTTCTCAGTGGAGAGCTGCAAAGTGCGCATGTCAGGCTGGCCATCGTAAGACAGCCGGCCAAACTGACATGCGCACTTTGGAGCGTCCAGCTATACATGCTCCTCCAGTCCTTTATGCTACCAATTGACAGCAAAGGAGGGCATGCCACCATTTCTCCCAGCTGGGGGCAGGCTGGATGCTGCGGCATGCTAAACGTGGAAAATAAAATGACAATGTAATCATTTCATTGCCATTTTATTTTTCACGTTTAGCCCGGCTGCAGCGGGTGGGGAGGAAGCGGCAACGCTCCCCATCTTCAGGAAGAATCCGCTGCTGCCATGAGCATTGGAAACAAGTTCTTTCTGAGCAGCTTCTACAAGGGAACAGAAAACAAGAACATGTGTAATATTTTCTTCCAGCTCTAAGACATATAGGCAAATAGTAGCCTGAGCTGGTGTAGCCTTTAATCTTCTCTCTGTGAGGTTTGATAACAAGGGGAGTAAATTCAAGCTCAGCATTGTTATCATAATTCTATCCTCTGCAAAAGTTGCAATATTTACCTAGTGATTCCTTCCCTCAGTAATAGACAGTGCAATATATTGAACTCATTCTACTATCTTACACAAAAAAAGTAGAATAATTCATGTAAGATATAATCCCCTCTTAAGTTAACAAAATCCCGCACTTGCATTAAAATCAAAGCCTGGGGGATGTTTTTTTCATTTAATTTAATATTTTCATGAATTTTGGAGCTAAATTCAGATGTCTCTACAGAAGGACAACACAAAAAGTGATGGATGTTATGCTTGAATTAATCTCAGCCACTAGTAATCACTCTGAGACTCATGTTAGTCAATCATATTTTAGTTCTTCCATGTCATTACAGATAGGGACCATCCATACATGAAAAAAAGTTGGCCCCATAGCAAAATGGACAGTGAATCATGAACTGTAAGTCCCTGCTCCTCTGAATGGGACGCTAATTAACTTGAGAGTAGTTTAGTTTTATACAACAGCACATTAACAGTCAAGCTGGCATGCTCGAGGATGGTTGATCGTGGTGCCTTGCAATCTAGACACCGGATTCTATAGGGACCACGGCCTCAGGTGAAGAAGGTTCAGTAACGATCACTTCCATGGTCAGATTGGATGATCAAGGTCATCCTGGCATTGAAAATTTAAACTCTGGCACTAGCAGAATGAGAAGAAATGTGTTATTTTTAAGATCAAAGAATAATTAGGACATTCTCTAAGACCTATGGGGGATATTTCCCCAAAAACATCGGAGCGTGGTGTTACTCCAAACTTGCTAAGCCAGGCTCCCACATTTTTTTAATGCAGGAATGTGCTGTATTTACACAAATATTGCACACCCTTGCGTTTCCCCTAGTGCTGGTGCTAAAAAAGCTGCCCAGTGCCAGCACAGGCAACCTTGCTCCATGTTGCAAGGGTGCCTGCGCTGCAGGGTTGATATTTATGCGCAGGAAGGGACACTTTCCTGCACATAAACAATCTTTACAGGCGATTTGCTGTTTATATGTGTTTGCAGAATGCAGCACACATGAAAAAAGTATTTCCTGATCTTATTTTTGGTGCTGGCCTTGTAAATATGAGGCAGTGTCAAAAAGCAATGGGTGTTGCGGATAGACGCCCACAGCAACACCCATTGCCCGTCCCTTTGTCGCACCTGACTGTTTGAACAACAAAGGCAACATGCAAAGCTGCTGCTCTGCGTTGCTTGAAATGGAGTGAGCAGAATTGTGCCATATCTACAAAGAAGTTCTGTTCTCTTCCTGCGCAGGCGTACTTTCAGCAGCTGTGAATCATAGTGCCATAGTGAAAGGGTGTCTGCATTGTGGTCAGCATAGTTTTTGTCCGGTGGTCACCTTTCTGCAAAAACCTATGCTTTACGGCAATTTCCTCTTTGTATGTATGTTGCAGAATAAAAATACATCTCCTTGTTACACCAGCTTCAGGGAGGAAGAGGATTTTAGCGCAAAAGCATTCATAAAACTTCCAAAATCAGCACACCAGCGACAGGGATTCATGATCCAGCCAGACTTTTTCAACCATCAGACAGCCAATTAGTGTACAGATTAGGACCGTCACAAGTGGGTGCCGCTGAGAGTAATTGCCCAGAACTCCACTATAAGAAGGGACTGTCACCTAAAGTGAAAACATATGAGAAGATTAATCCTTCACAGTAAAATGATGATAACACAATCTAAGCAGAACCAGGCACTGGTCGACTCTCACGCATCCATCCACTCATTCTTCCGAACTTCCCCATCCACGCACTAATTCACTCCTCACTTCACTAACTTACCCATCCATCCTATCTATATAAACCTTTCTCATACACACTTTGAAACTCACCCACTGATAAAAAGTATCACACAACTCATCAGCCAACCGAATCACATTTTTCCATCCACTCACTCACCTGCTTCTGAGATATGTTTGATGAGGCATGTTATCTTAAAGATGTCAGCTGATAAACGAGTAGGGTACCAAGGACATCTGTCTGACTGCTATTTCCTCACCAAAGCATGGTTTTTTTGGGGGGGGAGGGTGGATCTCGTTGCTAAAGGTAAGTGTCCCAACATATCTTCTGAATAAGGTATGAGTTCCCAAGATCATTCAAGGACGTCTCCTCATTAGAGCATTGTGTCCCAAGTCCATCGGCTCCTGCAGCATAGGACATTTCCTTTGAGATTTTATGAACTTCTCCGCACACATGTGGAGTCCTGCGGTTGGCTTGGCACTGTGGCATGGGGTGAAAAGGCCCTTCACTCGCTGAGGCTAGGTTGAAGGGGGTCATTTCTCGGCTTGTTGAGAATCTCACAGATACACCAGCTAATACAGCCATGTTTGCCCCATATTCATTGAGGCATAGATGATCAAAAAAGGTAGAGGATCCATTATCATCTCAACAATGAGGTATGGGGCCCAAGACCCTATGCACTGAGGCATACAGTAAGAAGGGGCTGTTGTCACTGAGACATTGGGTGACATTGAGGTGTGGGCCCCTACTGCAATTTCTTCAATGAGGAATGGGTCTTACGCTCTTTCATCACAGAGTCATTGTTCTCGAAGGTCCGTTCGACATTGATGCATGGCTTACTAATGCTGTGTACTGTCTGAGGTGGGAAGGTCTTTACCTCATTGAAGATATTGGTCCAAATGCAGCTTCCTCACTGATGCATTGGAAAGGAGGCAATATCTTGACTTAGGTAGGTGGACTGAAGGTCGTCTTGTCATTAAGGCCCAGAGATCCAAAGCATGCCATCTCGCTCAGACGTGGAGTCCAAAGGCCTTGATCAGGCAAAGCATTCTAGGGGCATCTCACTGAGGTGTTGGGCTTAAGAGCCATATATTCACTAATGTAGGCGATTGTATGGTTTATCGCCGCTATGGCATTTAGGTGTAAGTGTATCTTGCTGCTAACACAATGGGTCTTTACGCTCTCTTCCCACCAAGACACAGATTCTGAATACCCATCCCATGCAATCTGCTTAAGAGCCATGTGCTCAACACATCCTCCATTCACTGACAGGCAGTGACAGTAAGGTGCCTTACTACTGTTGGAAAATAAGACCTCCAAGTTACACACAGAGTTGTGCCACAGTGGAATTAAAGTTTAGCAAGTTTAATAGCAATGACAAGCAACTGCAGGTCATGTACATGTCTGCACCGGGTGCATATACACATTGAGCTATTTTTCTATAATCATAATGTGTGACACACCGGTTACAGTCAGATCTCAGCAGCAGGTATATTGATCCACTAAAGTGTAATCCTGAGGATTACAATTGTGACCAGACAGTACATTTTCTTACTTGCATTGTAATCAGAGCTCTAATGTTTCCCATGCCCATCGGCGAGTTGCTTATCCAATCTAGGTTTAATTATCTGCTGTCTTCTTGTAGTTGTCCTATTTATACTATTATATCATCAGGAATACATGAAAGCATACAAAGAAAAAAAACACTACTCTGGATGAACTCTTCATGCATGGACATTGGGTACTTCAGAGTGTAATCTGTGAACCATAGGTCAGGGAGGAATTAATTTGTTGCCTTAGGTGGGGGACTGATTTGGTCTCCTTCTTCGGGGCACGGAAAAAGATATAGTGCACCAAGGAACCGTATTTCAGAACTTTTCAAGCATGCTTGGGGTACGAAAGAGTGGTTGTGCACTGCATACTTGTCCTGGGACATGTTTGAGTGCCTTCACAAAGACCCTTGAAGCAGCACAGCATCATCATTCCCAATGGCCGCTACTGCGCTATGGCAAAGGAGCGTTGCCCCACTGCTTTTAAGCAGTGTGAAGTAGAAACTGTAGAAGGATGGATATCTGACTATGGTTATCCCAGATTTTTGCCTTGTGTTTAGCTGGTTTTCGACTTAGTTGACCTGGGATCCTGCTAATCAGGACCCCAGGCTATCAGCTCTCACTGTAAAATGGACTCCATGTACTCTAGGTACATCTCCAATTGGATATTGGGTCACCTTATCAGCCCCTGTATAGGGTATCATAGGTGCCCAGGGCATAGGTGCATCCAAGGCCTACAATGGGGCTGCAGCATGTATTATGCCACCCCTGGCTGGCCATCCAAACTGACACAACTGGCTGATCACTCAGCTGGGGCAAGGTCGTGTAATCACCCCTTGCTTAGGTTTAGTATTCCTATATCTAACCTTATACATAGACACACAGTAACCTATAAGTCACTCCTATGGCAGGTCTTAACAATCCTGGAGGCAGAGTGCTTGGTTATGTGTGAGATGGTGCTCTAGAATGAGCTGAGCCTGTCGGCAGCTTTCGGAACCATGTCCTTATAGCTGTTCTATGATATTGCCATACCATATACTCTTAAGTGCATTATAATCCTCGCAGTTAATGCTAACTATGGTTTGGCTTTATCCAAACATGTCGTGTAAGGTGTCATACGCTTTGGAATACTACCCCCTCGCCAATTCTGGCGATGGGGGTAGCATTCCACCCTTCTAGAGGGAGAAGACATGTTAGTTCTGACTATCCCGGTTAAAGTTAACCCGAGCCCCAGCATCACAAAATGGATGCTGCTGCCACAGACACATGTCTGACCTCCTGCTGCTGGGAGTCCTTCCAGTCACGGAGGTTTGGACAATCGGTTTCCTGCCTGGAGAGGTGCGAGCACCACCCCAGACAGGACTTTGTGTATTGGGACAGGGAGGGCTGAATAGAATGAGACACTGCCTGGGGCACACTAGGTGCTCCATGCATACCCCAGTCCAACCGGTTACTGGGGCACTCCAGCCCCAGCTCTGGCGCGAAACTGGACAAAGGAGAGGGGGTGTAACCACCCCCCTTCCTGGTCCCACCCACAGGAGGGACCTAGAAAGTAATCCAGCCCCTTTTAGTTGTATAAAGGTAGGAGCTGAGCCCCAGGACTTTAGATTTGATCCTGAACTGAAACTTGAAACAAAACTCTGGAACTTCGACATTCTGCTGAAGCTGAAGACTGAAGAATCTCCCTTGTGGCCAAGGAGTGACCACCCTGGGCAACCAGGCACCATCCATCAAATCAACGGCTTGCTTTCTCGATGCTTCCCGCCGGAACCCGAGCACAGAGCTTGACAAGACCCAGACTTCCAGACCTCTCTGACCCTCTCTTCACGTCTGCAGCATAGCTGAGATCTGTGGAGGCGACGAGACACGTGGGACCGGCCATCTTGAAAAGTCCATGATGACTTGCTAACTGTGCAGCTCCTGAGGAATCCTCGAAGCTGTGCAGTGGGGATTGAGAAGCCCCGAATCCGAGCTCCACCTGCACCGAAGATCAGCCCTCCACACTCCACGAGTTCTGCGTGGGGCCCTTCTGATTGTGTTCTGCTCGACGCGTTGTCCGGCTGCTGGCCCGTTGGCTAGTAACCTCTGTGATGACAATCCTTTTGAACCAACTCACTGGTCTGGTTGCTCCAGACTGGCCCCAGCCTCCCTACAAAGGTGAGGCCCCTCAGACCTTGCTGGTCTGCATCAGAAGCCTTCTTTAAATCCTGCGTGGGTTGCCTTTGCCAAGGCCAAACCGGAAGTCGACCCCTCCATCTGCGAGAACCTTCATGGGACAGCTCCTCTCCAGCATATGGTCATCCTCGACGCCTCCTGGTCCGCGTGGCTGAAGAGACAAGCTTCACAACAGCACCTGATTGCTCCTCGACGTCGTCTGGTTCCTTCCTGGTTCTATCCGGTCACTGGCTAGTGACCCAGACTCTGTCCCCTCTGCTTTCAGGTCCTCTTCATCCTAGATCCACCCTTGGATCCACCCGGACATCTTCCTCCTGGTCGCCTGCAGCACCTTTCTTCACAGGCTCCATAGACGTCAACGGCGAAACCCAACACATCTTCACACCTATGCACCCGCTTCCTGTGGGTGAGGTAACGCGAGTACTTCGGTGCTCCCAAGGGTATTGACTATCCAAGTGCCTAGGTTTGTTTAGTTGTTTCCTCCTAGCTAAACCGGTAGTGTCCTAAATCCTTCTTTTTCTAAACTCTAAGTTCCCATTGCCTTAACATTGACTCTCGCGTGTGTGTAAAGACACTGCACGCGCCGCCTGTGGGCCTCCTACTCCTAACCTAAGGGTCAGATAGTGTAACCCCAGCGATTCTCTAGGCCCTAGGCCTTTCCTTTTCTCGTGACGTGGTACATATACCACTTTCTTAGTATATGGTTTGCTTCGCCCCTAGGGCCTAACTGTATTTTGTGCAACTTAACGTATTCTAACTAAGTGTCTTGTTATGTGCTTTGGCCTCTGACCTCATAAAGAGTTCAGGGGAGTGTGTTAGTAAATAAATACATATATATTTTGTATATATCCTGTGTGGTGTCCTTTCATTTGATATTCAAGGGGTTACATATGGTAAAACAGCTGGCTTTACACGCCCTCAAGAGTCTTTTAGCCTAAGACTGTTCTGTCCACGCTACCACTAGGATAGCTGGTCTATAAGGTTGACTTACAACCATCACCATAAGGGTTGTTTGGACTGGTGCAAGGTGATCACTAGAATAGTGAACATCATATACCAGGCCAACTTCTCACATTGGTGGGCAGCGGTTGGGATTAGAGCTTGCTGTTGTTTTACCACTTGTAATCTTGAGATATCATTTGAAAGATCACATAGGTACCTGTAGGTACATATAAAAACAAGTCTTAGTATACTTAAGTTCTACTGAACTTAGCTGTTGTAGAGCCTGGGCCTAGCACACCCTGACTACAACTCCTAGATAGGTTCTGTAGGAAAACAAATAGTGTAGGTAGATGCTGCAAGCGCCTTGAGACCTTGCGGTGATAACGGCGCTCTATAAAAACTTATGACATTGACATTGACATTGACAGGTGCAACACCACACCTCACTAGACACCATGTCTCAGCCATTGAACCCCAGTGGTTCTCTGCCTGCAGAGGTAGATCCCTTGGGGACTGCCTCAAGATATGAAGCCTTAGCCTTCAAAGAATTGAGACAATTGTGTACTTCTAGAAGGCTAAAACAGGGTTCAAACCCTATCCTCAAATTCCTAGTTGAGCTCTTAGAAGAGTATGATGCTCAAAAGACACCTGACTCAGGTGCTTCAGGTAGTGCAGATGAAGTCCTTCCCTCCACAGGTTATACTGTTGAACCAGAAAGTGAAGAGGGAGTAGAGGAAGATTCTGATCTTACGGAAAACAGCCAGGTCACAGTCAGGAGACTTAGCTAGGCTAACTTAAGCATACATGGGAGTCAGTATGGGCAGCCCTCATACAGATCCCCAAGTGGGCTTAACCAGGGGCAGAGAAGAGGAAGATCCCCCTCAGGCGAATCTCTCCACTCTCAAGCTTCAAATGTCTTTTATGGCCCTGCTCAGAGAGAGATGACCTCTCATCAGAGAAGGGAACATGAGGCCAAAATGAGAGAGGCTGCTCTGAGGATTGAGAGGCAAGAACTTGAAGTTGCCTTGGCCAAAGAGAAGCTTGCTCGTGCTAGAGAGCAAAGAGAGAGTGGGTTAGAACCCACTGGTGGCAGCAATATCCCTAAGGATAAAGATAGGTCCTATGAGAATAGAAACCTAAGCAAGATTGTGCCCCCCTACAAAGAAGGGGATGACATCCACAAATGGATAACTGCTTTGGAGAGGGCCTGCAAAGTACAGCAGGTACCCCAAAGTCAGTGGGCAGCAATCTTATGGCTCTCCTTTTCAGAAAAAGGTAGAGATAAGCTCCTCACAGTTAGTGATGGGGATGCTAAAAACTACTCAACCCTGAAGAGTGCTCTGATTGATAGGTTTGGCTTAACCACTGAACAGTACAGGTTGATGTTCAGGGATACCCAGAAGACACAGACTCAGGACTGGACTGATTTTGTAGATTGTGCTACTAAGGCTCTGGAGGGCTGGTTATTGGGCAGCAAAGTACATGACTATACAGGATTGTATAATTTGATTATGAGGGAGCAGATCCTTAGTAATTGTCAAAAACAGCTTCTACACCAGCACCTGGTGGACTCAGATCTGACCTCTCCACAAGAATTGGGTAAGAGGGCAGACAAATGGGTCAGAACCAGGATTAGGCCTAAAAATCAGGGTGGTGACCAAAAGAAAGACAATGCCAATCCTCAAGAGAAAGGTGGGGATAAATCAAAAGACAATTCCTCCACAGGGCCCCAAAACTCCAATGGTGGGGGTGGGTCCCAAAACACTTCCTCTAACCAAAAGAAACCTTATTGCCATGTCTGTAAACAGCCTGGCCACTGGAAGACTGACAGCAGTTGCCCAAGGGCTAACAATAAGGAAACCATTCCCCCAAGTAATACTCCCAGATCTCCTGTTACTATTAGTAGTATTCCCCCAGGTGGTGGGAGGGCCCCCAAGAATTTGTCTGGGTTTACTTTGGGAACTCAGGTGGACTCTGGCCTAACCAGGTCCCCTACCATAGCTACTCTTGTCTGTGAAAATGGCATGGGGTTTGCCAACTTCACTGCTTGTCCCAACACTTTGAGCAAGTACAAATAGGAGCCCCTCATCAATGGTCAGAAAGTTGAGGCCTATAGAGACACATGGGCTAGCATCACTATGGTGACTGAGAGTCTAGTCCCCTCAAGGCAACTTTTACCAGGAGCCACATACCAGGTGACCAACATTGATGGAGTGCAGAAAGATCATCCCATGGCAGTAGTTAATCTTAGCTGGGGAGGTGTCACTGGCCCCAAGAGAGTGGCAGTTTCTACAAACTTGCCTGTAGATTGTCTACTGGGAAATGATCTAGAGATCTCAGCCTGGGCAGAGGTAGAACAAGAAACCCATTCTAAGATGGTAAATCTCCATGGAAAGGTTAGTGGGGCTGTGATGGCCAGAGCCTCAGCTCAAGATATCCTCCCTGAAAAGGTTGGTAGGGCTGTCCTAGTCTCAAGCAGTCTCCTTCCCTAAACAGATTGACAGGGCTGTGATGGTAACAGCCCAAACCCAAACTGAGTCCCTTCCTGAAAAGGTTGGTGGAGCTGTGTGCTTTCCACAGCCCAAACTCAAACAGATTCATGTGTTGGGAAGCCTGAAACTATGTATCACTCCACACCAACAGAGAGCATTGGGGAGGAAGAAAGGTCCGTTGTAATTCTATCTAGGACCCTAATTCAATATTCCTGATTCATGCCCTTATGTGGTTACAATAAATAATATCCTTATAAAGGCATAAGAATCATATCCATATTTAGTCATAGCCCATGCTGTCCAAATTAAGCAAGGCTACTTCCCCAGGCTCCTAGAAAGTACAACGAGTTCTGTAAACAAAACAAACCTCCAGCAACCTGGGAATTCCCCATTGCTTTTGTTTTGATTTCGTCCTAGAACTCCTGTGAACACTGTAAGAACAGCCAGTTCTTAGTGACATCTTTATTGACGTCTTATGTCCAACCTTACGTCAAACCCGGCACCTTTCAGGTATAAATATACCAACGTTGCCTTAAGCAAGCACACAGTGGTTTTGGAGCAGAGCGGCTATCTACTTGCCCGAGAGCCCAGCTGAGGCGAGAGCCCACGGACGCCGCCCCTCCCCTTGGATGCACTGAGAGAGACGCTGTTTTCTCCTGCTGAGAAATCCAGCCCTGGTGTTTCCAGATACCCTCGCGGGTTACTGGGATATCGAGTCCTGAGAGAGAGATACCAGACCTCCTGCTTTCTAATACCCAGGTACAGAGCTGACTAAACCCTTAAAGAGAATTCTTGATTCAGATTACTTGGCAAAACCAACTTAACTTAAACTGCTACTTACTTACTCCTTCCCACGTATTAGGCTTAGGTCAGGTACACCGGGGTAGGCGTATTTAGAAGCACCAGTTGAGTACGTTAGTCAATGTATATGTGTATGTATATATTTTATCTATTTTAAAGTAACATATGGCTAAGAAACCATATCAATGCTTTTACAGTATTATTTCATAGTACTTCTTTTACTGTACGCACTTTACTTTACTCTAAGTATTGCAATTGTGGCAATTCATTTCTCTTGCATGAGAAAGAAGACTGCTCAATAAATAACACCTTTTATTGAAAACGCCCGTCTCTCTTTTCTCTGCACTCTGGTGAAACTAAGTATGCACACTTGACTGAGTGAAATAGCTGTCTATTGTTTTCACACAACTCTAGAGATACACTCTTATTCTGAGGGAGCAAAGTTGTCATGTTATATGGTTGTCAGAAGCTAATTCCTTCTTGTCTATCCAGGGAAGTTAAACTCCTCCTTGTTTATTCGAGAAAGTTTCTAGTGACCTCTGAGCTAGCTGACAAACCTTAAGTCTAATATAATCAGTAGAGACTTAGTCGACCTCAGTCCTACGTCTACACTGCTGTTTATATTATTCCAATGCTCAGAGCCTATTGGGAATATAGGAACTACACTACAGGTCTCCCTCCCACCAGACTTTAGGAAAGGGTCAGCCTCCTCAGGGAACTGATCCTACCCCTTGCGAAGAAACTACCCCAGAGGTAGTCAGGCCTAGCCTGGCAGAGCCCCTGATGTCAGTGGACCCTTCCAAGGTGGGACTCAGTCTGGAGCAGGTAACCTGCCCCTCTCTACCCTGCCTCAGTCAGCCCAGGGCTGTAGAGGTCAGGGAGGCCAGTGGACCCCAAAGGGCCCCCTGTCTACAGGAACACCCCCATCAGCAGAGTAGGGGCACCAAAGCTAGCAGCCCTAGCAAGGTGAAAATTTCAGAAACTCCTGAGGGATCTCCCTTACTCTTAGTTAGGAACCTCCCCCAGATGGACTCTGTTGGGCACAGCCAAACCTGGAACCCAAAGGCCCCAAACCTGACCTGTCCCTCCAGTAAGCCAACAAAAGGGACCCAGCCTCCAGCTGTAGACAGCCAGAGGTTGACCCTGAGAGCACAGTGCTACTCAGTCATGGAAAGAAAGGCACCAATGGTGGATAGTGATTGGAGGAAGCTGAGCCCTACATTAGTGGAGCCTCACTTCAGTACTCCATCTCAACACCAGCCTTTTACTTTGCCAAAACACACCACAGGTAGTAATTCCCTATGGTGGATACCCCTAGGGTGAGGGATTGCTTAGTGGACCACGAGACAGGGGATAACAATGCCAGTGCAGGTTCCTCCTTATATGGCCACTCAGGCAATATAGGCTTACCTGGTCAAGGATAGGCTTATCTCCTTTTGTTTGGGGGGTGGGGGGGTTATGTAGGAGGATGGATATCTGACTATGGTTACCCCAGATTTTTGCCTTGTGTTTAGCTGGTTTTCGACTTAGTTGGCCTGGGATCCTGCTAACCAGGACCCCAGGCTATCTGCTCTCACTTTAAAATGGACTCCATGTACTCTAGGTACATCTCCAATTGGATATTGGGTCACCTTATCAGCCCCTGTATGGTGTACCATAGGTACCCAGGGCATAGGTGCATCCAAGGCCTACCAGGGGCTGCAGCATATATTATGCCACCCCTGGCTTGCCATTCAAACTGACAAAAATGGCTGATCACTCAGGTATAGTATTCCTATATCTAACCTTATATATAGACACACAGTAACCTATAAGTCACTCCTATGGCAGGCTTTAACAATCCTGGAGGCAGAGTGCTTGGTTATGTGTGAGATGGTGCTCTAGCATGAGCTGAGCCTGTCTGCAGCTTTCGGAACCATGTCCTTATAGCTGTTCTATGATATTGCCATACCATATACTCTTAAGTGCATTATAATCCTCGCGGTTAATGCTAACTTGGCTTTATCCAAACATGTCGTGTAAGGTGTCATACGCTTTGGCATACTACCCCCTCGCCAATTCGGGCGATGGGGGGAGCATTCCACCCTTCTAGAGGGAGAAGACATGTTAGTTCTGACTATCCCGGTTAAAGTTAACCCGAGCCCCAGCATCACAAAATGGATGCTGCTGCCACAGACACAAGTCTGACCCCCTGCTGCTGGGAGTCCTTCCAGTCACAGAGGTTGGACAATAGGTTTCCTGCCTGGAGAGTTGCGAGCACCACCCCAGACAGGACTTTGTGTATTGGGACAGGGAGGGCTGAATAGAATGAGACACTGCCTGGGGCACACTAAGTGCTCCATGCATACCCCAGTTCAAACCGGTTGCTGGGGCACTCCAGCCCCAGCTCTGGTGCGAAACTGGACAAAGGAGAGGGAGTGTAACCACCCCCCTTCCTGGTCCCACCCACACGAGGGACCTAGAAAGTAATCCAGCCCCTTTTAGTTGTATAAAGGTAGGAGCTGAGCCCCAGGACTTTAGATTTGATCCTGAACTGAAACTTGAAACGAAACTCTGGACCTTCGACGTTCTGCTGAAGCTGAAGACTGAAGAATCTCCCTTGTGGCCAAGGAGTGACCACCCTGGGCAACCAGGCACCATCCAGCAAATCAACGGCTTGCTTTGTCGATGCTTCCCGCCGGAACCCCAGCACAGAGCCTGACAAGACCCAGACTTCCAGACCTCTCTGACCCTCTCTTCATGTCTGCAGCATAGCTGAGATCCGTGGAGGCGACGAGACACGTGGGACCAGCCATCTTGAAAAGTCCACGACTTGCTAACTGTGCAGCTCCTGAGGAATCCTCGAAGCTGTACACTGGGGATTGAGAAGCCCGGAATCCGAGCTTCACCTGCACCAAAGATCAGCCCTCCACACTCCACGAGTTCTGCGTGGGGCCCTTCTGCTTGTGTTCTGCTGGACGCGTTGTCCGGTTGCTGTCCCGTTGGCTAGTAGCCTCTGTGACGACAATCCTTTTGAACCAACTTGCTGGTTTGGTTGCTCCAGACTGGCCCCAGCCTCCCTACAAAGGTGAGGTCCCTCAGACCTTGCTGGTCTGCATCAGAAGCCTTCTTTGAATCCTGCGTGGGTTGCCTTTGCCAAGGCTTGTTGACTCCAAACCGGCAGTCGACCCCTCCATCTGCGAGAACCTTCGTGGGACAGCTCCTCTCCAGCATCTGGTTGTCCTCGACGCCTCCTGGTCCGCGTGGCTGAAGAGACAAGCTTCACAACAGCACCTGATTGCTCCTCGACGTCGACTGGTTCCTTCCTGGTTCCATCCGTTCACTGGCTAGTGACCCAGACTCTGTCCCCTCTGCTTTCAGGTCCTCTTCATCCTAGATCCACCCTTGGATCCACCCGGACATCTTCCTCCTGGTCGCCTGCAGCATCTTTCTTCACAGGCTCCATAGACTTCAACGGCGAACCCCGACACATCTTCACACCTATGCACCCGCTTCCTGTGGATGAGGTAACGCGAGTACTTCGGTGCTCCCAAGGGTATTGACTATCCAAGTGTCTAGGTTTTTAGTTGTTTCCTCCTAGCTAAACTGGAAGTGTCCTAAATCCTTTTTTTTCTAAACTCTAAGTTCCCATTGACTTAACATTGACTCTCGCGTGTGTGTAAAGACACTACACGCGCCGCCTGTGGGCCTCCTACTCCTAACCTAAGGGTCAGATAGTGTAACCCCAGCGATTCTCTAGGCCCTAGACCTTTCCTTTTCTCGTGACGTGGTACTTATACCACTTTCTTAGTATATGGTTTGCTTCGCCCCTAGGGCCTAACTGTATTTTGTGCAACTTAACGTATTCTAACAAAGTGTCTTGTTATGTGCTTTGGCCTCTGACCTCATAAAGAGTTCAGGGGAGTGTGTTAGTAAATAAATACATATATATTTTGTATATATCCTGTGTGGTGTCCTTTCATTTGATATTCAAGGGGTTACATATGGTAAAACAGCTGGCTTTTGCACGCCCTCAAGAGTCTTTTAGCCTAAGATTGTTCTGTCCACGCTACCACTAGGATAGCTGGTCTATAAGGTTGACTTACAACCATCACCATAAGGGTTGTTTGGACTGGTGCTAGGTGATCGCTAGAATAGTGAACATCATATACCAGGCCAACTTCTCACAGAAATATTAAATGATAATGACTTTGAGTTATCATTTTATGCTTGTGCTGCTTTGTGCGCGGGTGGTTGGGCGGGACTGCTCTGCTCTCGGAGCAGGGCAGGGGAGGAGTGGTTTGCCCAATCCTAAGTGCACATGGCTGTTTGGCTGGCATTGCAGCATTGTGATTGATCAGGGGACCCTGGGTGCTTACCAATCACAATGCTGCAGTGCAGCATTGTGATTGGTCAGTGGGGCCTGGCTGTGCTTCTTGTTCCTTGAGTTTGATGAGGGGCACAGGAGCAGAGACGTGGGACCGGGCGGCAAGGTAAGTATATTTATTTTGAATTATTTTTATATTGTGACCCTTCCCCCCGTGAGTCTCCTCCCTGTGGCCCGCCCTGCCACCCGCATGCCATGCCGACCGCCACAGGTCATTCCTTGTCTCTGACTCTGAGGCTCACGCTGTGCTGGACGCCTCCAGGTTGACTTCCAGAGATGATTTGCTCCTGTGGCGCCTTCATTCAGCTATGACAGTAGCCAGGCAGCTATCTTGCAGAAGTCAAAAATGCAGCACTGGCCCCTCTGAGTTCCTACGGACTTTGACTGTCTGTGCAGTTGATGGAGCAGACAAAACATTTTTGAGTACCCCTTGCAAAGTCGAACCCTCATAACAATAACATACACAGATTAAAGTTACACGTGGGAAAACTAACTTGCTGGTTTGCAAAAACGAATGTACTAATAATGTGAACAAATTATACTAATATAGTGCAATAATGTTTTTCAAATGAATAAAGGTGTATATTTGTGCTTTTTCCGAGTATTTGTGTGGCAAAACAAATACATTTGGTAAGTAAATGATGCATATTTGTTGCTTTGGCTAGGTAACATCTAACAGGGAAAAATTAGAATGGCGGGAGGTAAACAGAAGGGCTAAAATTCTAAATCTAACGTCTGTTGTGTTTGTTTTCATATTAGTTCCCATTGAGGACTGTGCGACCTAGTTCGAAAATGGCTGTTTATGCAAGACTCCAAGAAGTGTGGCTCTGCGCATGCGCGACTGTGCCAGAGATGCTTGAACGGCCTGTGCTCTGGATAGAGATGTCAAGGTCAGCTTGGCATAGGACACCAGAGTTGTTCCAAAGGATGCTTGAATTTGAACGCCTGGGAAACTTGTGTGCTGTAACTACATGATGTATAAAAGATACAAGGACAGAATGACAGATTGCAAAATGGACATTTTTGACCGTGTGGGAATATGCGAGGATGGACAAGAGGTGATCTTCATCACCCCTCAAATGGACACATGAGAAATGAGAATGGACCTAAAGTTTCAATTTTGAGTTAGATAGTTAGGGGAGAATGGTATAAAAGAGCCTGTACGAAAGAGGGAAATGTTGGTTCCGTGAATTTTATTGCGCACCACGACATGCTGTCGGACTGAACGACATTTGATACGGAAAGACGTTTACATTTTTTGGACTTTAAATTTTGATGGGGCAAAGACTTGAATGCGGAGTCCTGATGGGAGGTAGACATCGAGGAGGTTAGAAAGACAGTCAGCTTGGGAACCTGTTTTGTGTAATTCTGTCATCGTCTATGGCAGACTGGCAATATAATTTCTAAATTTCTATTACTTGAATGTACTAATAAATGATTATATTTGATTTACAAATGTTATTTCTTTTTCTGACTAAAATTTAGATAAATGTTTTCTATAAAAAATATATGAGTCCATGTTTTCATTTTAATAAAAGTCATGACAAGTTAGAAAATAAAATAATAATGGGAATATTGTGATTGAGCTGGTCTTAATTGCCATTAACTAACTTCTACTAGCTGGTCCATTGACCAAAACAGTGGTGTGCCTTGATGTTATTTCCTAAAATTCTAGGGGAAGAGAAATTGTTTATAGATGCATATGTATATAATGTATAAATTTAAGATTTAGGATAATAGGGTACTCCGCTGTCCAGCAGCTCGCCTTCTGTTTTCACTGATCCCGGGCGCATTGTGGTGTGTGAATGTGTGACTCACGGTGCTATGGGCCCCACCGATGAGTAAAATAAATCAGCTCCTGGGTTAAGTGAGATGAATTGGGAGGGTTGTTTGAGAGCCGTGCTGGATCACAGTCACCCAGTTGAACACATATATCCTTGCAGTAGATGTCAGTTGTATCTGTGCTGCATCCGTTCAGAACTGGGTGTGCCAGTGCCTTTTGCCACCTCTCTCACCCTCAGCCAATTCCTATTTTAAGCAAGTGGTTGCCATGGGGGCCACCGGCACTTATTTCTCTGGACCGGCACTTATTTTCCGGCATCAGATATTTACTGAGTGCAAGAGAGAGAACACACACACATCACAAAGACAGAGTAAGACAAACACTGCAAAACCGTCACAAACAGGCAGCAGAATCCTGCAAGAATGAGAAAAAAGGGCAGGGAGTGTTTGATAGAGGATTCAAGACTTCCATTCTTGGTATTGGGAGCACCTATGTTCAATTGCATCGGCCCCACCTTCTGAGCAGAGTTTCGGCACCTGCACTCTTTCTTTCGCAAATTAAGCACTGCTTTCAGTGACTGCTACCCAAACCCCCTCACTCCTCTCTTCAGAAAAGCAAACCCAGAGCTGGGTATGCCTGCGTGTTACCAGTTGCAAGGCAGACTGGGCCTCTCTCCACCTCTGAGCCCCGGTGCCAGCGTACAGTCTGCAGCACTTATAACTACAACTCTGCAGAGCCTTCCAAAAACACTCAAAGATGTGAAACTGAAAGCAATACTCAGGAGAAAACCTTCATATTTGTCACTAATATAACATTATTGGCCTTCAAAACTGAACACTGCGCCTCAGATTTGGCCCCCAACACTGGAAACAATAATAAGCCAGGAGTGGCCTTTCCAAGTACTAGCTTAGCTCAAGGCACTGAGAACTGAAAACAGCACTCACTGCAGATGGCACTTGATACAATACTGCAAAAGATCCATCCAGAAATGACCACGCAGAGGAAGTTCTTAAGAACTAACACAACATGCCAGAAGATGTGTAACCACTGAGGAGTACACAGTACTGTGTACCGGGATCACTGACACAGTATCGAATTCAACAATATTGTGTAACACAAATATTGTGTCAAAAATATTGTTTGCAAAAATATTGCATCGCTAGCCTTATAATGGTGAGTACAAAAATATCGGAAAAAATATTGTTTCACACTATTTTCGTTAAAAACATACAAAAATATTGTTTCTTAATATTTACATAGTTTAAAGTAGTAAATCTTAAATATTTTAATATACCATTAATATAATGTTCATTAAATAAATCTCACTAAAGTTTAATACTGTACGCTATACTTCAGGGTTCTAAATTACCTGATACCTGGGTGGGTGCTGAGATTATACCAGTGTTCAAGAAAGGATCCCCACTACTCCTGGCAAACTATCGTCCGATCAGCCTGATCGACGTAAGTCAAAAACTATTTGCAAGTATCATTCTCGATCGGCTCCAGATCTGGATGGGGGAACAGCTGATCCTGAGCCCCTATCAGGCCGGTTTTAGGGAAAAGACATCCACGGTCGACCAGTTACTAAGGCTCCAACTTTTGCATTGGAAAACTGCGAGAGTAGAAGGTGGCAGCCTCTACTTAATTTTTGTTGACCTTAAAACGGCCTTCGACTTGGTACCCCGTCAAATACTTTGGGCAGTACTGGAGGATATGGGGATGCCAGCATATCTTCTTAACATCATTAGGACACTTCATTCGGATCATTTTGCCCAAGTTAGGAGTGGTAAATGGGGAGGCTTAACACCTAAATTCCCAGTCAATAGAGGAGTAAGACAGGGGTGTGTGTTGGCACCCACCCTAGTCTGTCTCTTTGTCAATGCACTGATTGCCCACCTCAAGGGGGTCAAAGACATCGATGCCTCAAATTAAAAAACAAACAGGTGGTGGCATTAATGTTTGCTGACGATACTCTCCTTTTGTCAAAATCGCCAATGGGAATCCAACGCGCCTTAGACAGCTTTGCCAATTTTTGTTATAAAAGGGGGTTGGAGATTAACACACAAAAGACTAAGTTTATGGTCTGAAATCCAACAAAGACCAGATGTGCCAATCCCTCCCTGAATGGCATTGCTTTGGAGAGGGTAACTGTATTTGAATACTTGGATATCACCCTTACCGATAGAAAGGATTGGGGCCAACAACTTGCTACGGCTAAACTCAGACTTGCTCAGACCACAGGGGGTATTTTAAAACTCCACAGGGGATCCACCTCTACGCCAGTTGCTTCCATCATAGAAATATATAAAGCACAAGCACAGGGATCAATTTTATATGGGGCGGAACTGTGGGGTCATCGTCCGGTAGAAGGTATCAGTAAGACTGAAAATCTATTTCTAAGATCACTGCTGGCTCTTACAACTAGTACCCCTCCTATCCCCATGAGAATGGATATGGGTATTAGACCAATAGAAGAAGAAGTGGCTCTACGGCCCTTAACCTATTGGCGCAGACTTTGGGTAACCCCTGAGCTGATGCATTTTAAATCTGAAACTGAAGAGTTATTGGGCCTCCCTGGGATTTAGAAATTGCCCTGATTTGCTTTTATAAAAAAAGAAAGTATGAGACCTGGTCTATCAAATTTCAAGGCTTTATTCGATTTTCACATGTTAAAAATCATAAAAGCAGTTCATACAAAAGATATATCCATACAAGCATACATAATATTTTACAAAATATATTAAATCCATTGAGATGAATCAATCGAATAGTAGATAGTTCATAATAGGCTCCGTTGTTTCAGAACACTTTTTAAAAACATTGTCATAGTCATTATACACAGAGGGTTTCCCAGTTGTTTCAAGTTCAAGTACGCAGGCCTACACTGCCGCCAGGCCCCATCTCTCAGATATTGTTTTATCCATCTAGAGCGTTCCTTATTATACAATTTGCAAAACAAAACCAGATGGAAAGTGGTCTGGAAAGACACCTTGTCACATGGACAAACAGCCAGAGTTCTGCTCCAATCGTTTATGTTTGGGAATGAAACTATATGGTGAACAAGCATTTACAATGCAAAGGTTTCGCCTTTGGAAAAGTTTGAGCTATTGGCATTGTAAATGACAAAATTTGTATTTATGTGTTGGTTTTGAAAACAGATAAATAAATGGCATTGTCTTTTACATTGCTAATAGCTCTAACTTTTCCAAAGGCGAAACCGTTGCATTGTAAATGCTTGTTTCTCATTTACTTCCAGTTTGATAAAAGATTCTTGTTAACTCGAGGATGTCAGTTGCGACCCAAGAAAACTAGTATGGAAGAACTAACATGGAGGAAGAAGTGTGCCCTAAATAAATTACAATTCTTTATATGCCCATAACAGATAATTGCTTCGAGGTATTTTCCACCAAGAGACTGCTCAATATTTCTACCATATTTTTCAGATGCTTCCCTACCAATAGTCCTAAAATGTGAAAGGTGTCTTTATATATGGCGAATTACCCTCCTTTTCACTTTTTAAAACCACCCTTGAAAAAAAAAAAACTGCTTCTTTGCAAACGCAGGCACCCACTACCTGTGCCCGAGCCTGTGCGTGCAGACTCTTCCTCCTCTCTTCTTAGGTGAATCTTCCGTCCAGTTTTCTTTTAACCCATACACATTTACGTCAACCCAAAATATCCATCACCATGTCGGTACAGTTTCAATGTTTATCCCCTACTGAGTATCTGACAGTGTAGCGTTACCCCTTTTCTCAGCTCCCTGCTTGCCTTACATGCCTACCCATCTCAGCATTTCTTCGGCTGGCACCATCATTAACCTTATTGTACACACTGTCATTCCACTCACTATGACATCTGAACGCCTTTTTAGCATGTAGGTATTGTATTCCTCCTGTCATACATACTGCAGGCCTGCTATTTCCTCAGCATCTCTGTATATCGCAACAAACGGGTGTATATCTGTTTGCCAAGTCAACCCTACCCAGATTATGCCCTGCTCTGAAACCAGGCTTTGAACAGCGCAACCTCAGCTACTTCGGGAGTCTAGGTAGAGCACAAAAAAGGAGGAATATTCCGGCCTCCCTCAGATATCCACAAACACTATCCTGTGTAATTACACTAAAAGTTAGGGGTTTTCTCCAATGTGTAGCTTGTCAGCTTTTCAGTAACCAGAAAAGGGGCTCTTTCAAAGATGGTGTACTTTGAAAGGTTACATCTGGCTCTTTTAGACAGGCTCGAGCACGAAGACGGGATGGGCTCCGTAGACAGCAGGAAGCCCAGAGCAGGAACGTGCTTTCAGTTTCGGATTAACAGCAAGTGGTGGCAAATGTACAAAGCCTAGTTCTCAATATCAGCAAACTTGAAAAAGACAGGATTTGTGAAGAGCTCAGCAGCTGATTAGCAACTGCACATTAGATTTAAACATGCCATAATTACGTCAGAAGGAGAAGAAAACGCAAAAACGCCCTTGAATCGGAGCAAGCATAAGACAGATAGAGCCGTCGACCAGGAGCCCGCCCGCACTCACCGGTTGTCTGAGGCGGCGGCGGCTCCTCTCCGCTGGGCTCTTCTGGGTGACGGTGGCAGGGCTCTCTCCTCGGGAGAGCCTCGCCGGAGGACGGTTCCTTCTTCTTCCCGGCAGGAGCGCGGGGTGGCCTCCCGTCCGCTTCCTGGTTTCTCCTCACTCCAGCAGCCAATCACCGCGCAGGTCACCCGGCGAGCCTCCCGCAGCCTGAACCAATGGCAGCGCGGCTCCCGGGTGACGTCAGCGGTGGTTCCCTCGGCTTCTCCACGGCCCCGGGGCTGCGGCGGTGATTTTCACGGCCAAAACGGCTGTGCACAAAAAGCGATCAGGGGGAAGCACAGCGCTTCGGACTGACTGCGGGAGGGGGCGGGAAAGGGGGAGGAGAGACGCAGAAGACGGCCGGAGCAGGAAGGTGAAAGCAGAACGTCGCGTGACATCGCCAAAAAGGGGAGGGAACGGGAAAAAACGTAACTCCGCCCTGGGAAAAAATCTCGGGAACGCCCCCGAATCTGGTCCGGCCTTGACGGACAGATCTCTGTTCCAATGGCTAGCCTCCATTTATGGAGCTAGCCAATGGGACAGGGGGGCGTATTCCATTCTCCTTACTGGAAATCAAGAGATTTCTCTGGAGGCGGAGCTAAGAGCTCCGCCCTCCAGCGAAACCTAAAAATATTAAACCTGAATCTAGTGAGGATAAAACGTTCAAACCCCAAAGTCACAAGGTTTAGGTAAGGTTGTATTTTGTAGGTAGTCAGCAACAGCTGGTGGTCGAGCACAGATTTTTTGCTGACTTCACTTCCAAACCTTAGTATATTAAAATGCTCCATGCATAGTTTTTTCAGAGCTTTCTTCGGGATTTTCCCAATAGATTCCGGATTGTTGTACCATTCTGGCCTATCAATGTCCATTAGAACTCTCCTAACGTACTCAAGCCATCTAATACGTTTTACGTTGTCTAGGGCCATAACGTCGCTGATTATTCCTCGATTTAGGCCCAATTCTGGTGTCACCCATACTCTGCGCCAGAGCAGGATTGGCTGAATTCTAATCAGGTCTGTCAGATGTTCCATTCCCAGTTCCGCATGGCAATTGTAGACCGATGTACTCTTCGGGAGGGCCAGAAGATATCTTAAAAAGTTATTTTCTACAATTTGGAGCGATGTTACGTCTTGGTACCCCCATACACCTGCTACATACAATGTGATACTTCTACATTTTGCCACGTATATATTGAGCATAATTTCCGGGTTTTTTTTGCCCAGTTTGCTTGCAAAATGTTTTATGGCCGCAATGGATCGCATGAAAGCTAGAGTTCTATTTTTCACCTCAGAAACCCAAGCCCCGGATGCCTCAATTGTGACCCCTAAGTATGGAAATGTTTTAGTGGCTTGTACTTGGAGTCCCGCTACGTCCAGTTGGTTAAATCTAGCTCCACTTTTACCACAACGCTTCACAAAAGTTTTTTTAGCATTGAGTTTAAGGCCCCTTGCTACCATGTAATCTACATATTTGATTAGGGCCCTTTGTGCTCCAACCTTCGTTCTGGCCATTAGCACGGCATCATCCGCATATAAAAGTGAGAAAATCTGCCTCCTTCCAAACTTTGGTGAATCTATATTGCAGGCTCCCAATTCCTTCTCTAAACTGTTGGTATATAATGAGAAAAGGAATGGGGCCAGCACGCAGCCTTGTCTCACCCCCTTTTGTATGCGGAACGACCCGGTACATTCCCCCCCCAGTCCATACCTGACTTTGGCGGTGGCATTAGAATATAATTGTCTCAAAAAGAGAACAATAGCTGGGTCCACGTTCATCTCCTCTAGTGTTTCCCAGAGTTTAGTATGTATTACACAATCAAATGCAGAGGAGAGTGTGATGTTCTCTTATATGCCCCTTTAAGACTAGAAGGCTCAGAGGGCTCTCATCTGTGTTCTTAGAATGTGGAATGTAATGCCTGTAATAGTCTATTCTTGTCAGTTGCTGTGGGCTGTTGCTGGATGAGGTTTAATAAACCCACCTCTTGCTTTCAAGAACCTGTCTCTCTTATAATTTACTACTAATGAACTTTACATTGGCGACGATCGGGAGTAAACACCTCAACTCGACAACTCAGCGGAGTAACTGACCTGATTTCTCCTCCAGCGGCTGCTCGGAAAAGAAGTGAAGCGTGGTCTTCCCTGCGGCTGCGTTTATCTGGTGAGGAGAGCGGGTGGCAGTCGTGACTTAAAAAAAGAACATTTTGAAGCGCATAATTTATGATGGTCAAAAGAGACTTTTAACTTAATTTTGGCACAAAGCGAGCGTTTTATCGTGCTCGCGCTGAGTCCGCTCGCATGCTCGCGAGCATCGACGTCATCCATCTTGCGCTGTCTGTGTACTCGCGCTGAGGCACACGTCACAGTGCGCACAGTACGTGCCGTCTCCTGATTTCACTGCGCTTCAGGAAAACGGAACGTTGCGTTCCAAGTGACTGCAGAGTTCCATATTTATTGCGCAACCTGTTCTTTTGTTGTGCCAGCTTTAAATAGAACTTTTTTTCAAGGGAGTTCTATATTGAGAGCATTATTACGTTTTGGCCTCTCACAAAAAAAAAAGGTGGAAAAGCAGTGTGCTGTGTTTATCGTGTTCCTAAGCAAAAAAAAAAAAGATAAAAAAAAAAAAAGGAACATTTTTTTTTTTTGCATTTATAAGTGAAAAGAGTCCACTGGAAGTGAAAAGAATCTACTAGAAAGACCTACAAGGTGTATTTTACTAGTGAGGAACAAAACATAAGTCTATCTACATAAAGGAAGCAGGATTATAAAATATGCAGAATGTAACCCAGCCTGCGTTTTTCTTAACAAGTCCGGGTGAACCGAACGTAAAGTGGAAGAAGTGGAAGAAAATCTTTGCAAACTATGCAAGAGTCTGTGGAACGAACCTAAGTGCTGAAAGAAAGCATTCCCTCTTATTACATTGTCTAGGAGGAGAAGGACAGGATGTACTTGAACATTTACCTGATTTGTCAGCTGCTGAACAGAGGAACTTAAATGAGTATGAGATAGCAATTGTTCAGCTTGATAGGCATTACTTACCACGCCTCAGTACAATAATGGAAAGATACCATTTTGGCCTAAGAGAGCAAAAGAAAGATGAGTCGGTGGAAGATTATGTTTCTTCTTTAAGAAAACTTGCTTCGTCCTGTAACTTTGGTCAATCTCTTGATGAAAGGATTCGTGATCAATTTGTGTTAAGATGTGCGCATGATGAGATCATGAAGGAGCTATGGTTGAAAGATGAACCTCCCCTTGAGGAAGTTTTAGAAATCGCAAAACAAGTTGAACACATGACAAAATGTGTCGGGGAACTTAAAAAGGAAAAAGATAAACCTGTAATGTCTGAATTGAAAGATGAAACAAAAGTAGATGAGACGATCTGTCAAGTTAAAAGAACTGTGGGGGATAGTTTAGAAGAAAAACAAGTTAGGCCTTCGTATCCATCATATAATAGGTTTTCATGTTTTCGGTGTGGTCAATTCACTCATTTAGCTAATGCACCCATTTGCCCTGCTTTGAAAGTAACCTGTAATTTATGTAATAAAAAAGGGCATTATGCGAAGTTCTGCAGAACAAGAACACAAGGTAATGACAACTCTAGGAGGAGATGGTCTCAACCACAAGTGAGATCTATTTGTTTTGAGGTGAAAGATGATAAACCAGATCATCCGTCGTTCATGGTAAAAGTAGAAAATTCTATGGTGAATTTTAAATTTGATTCTTGTTCAAAGATAACGATAATTGATGAAAAACTGTTTGTTGATGTGTTTAAAAAGAAAGTGAAGATATTTAAATGTGACATTATGCCTCTAGGTTATAGTGAGAAACCCATTTCCATGTTAGGATATTTTATGGCCGAGATTGAACTTGGTTCTCACATTATTGTGGGTAAAGTTTATGTGTCAAAAAAGGGAGATGCACTCTTGGGTTGGCTTCATCAACGCCAGTTGGGTGTTACACTGGACCCCAATGCATCTCCTCAAGTTCAAGTTCATGAAATATCTGATGTAGTAAGTAACTTGAGTGATGAAAAGTTGTCTTTGAGTTTGGCTAAACAATTCCCTAATGTTTTTAAAGAGGATTTGGGTTGTTTGCGTGGTTATAAGCACCACATCAAATTGAAAAATAATGCTCTGCCTGTTGTAGCAAAAGTCAGAAGGATCCCTCTTGTGGAGCAGCCTAAAGTTCAGGAAGAATTAAATAAACTCGTCAAAAATAACATAATTGTGCCGGTGGAAGCTACTGAGTGGCTTGCTCCAGTAGTTATAGCCAAGAAACCTACTGGAGAGATTCGTCTTTGTATTGATCTGAGATCTTTAAATAAGGAGGTTGTGGTTGACAGGTACCCTCTTCCAAATATAGATGAGATGATTTGTACGTTGGAAGGTGCTAAATATTTTACCACACTTGATCTTGCCTCCGCGTACCATCAGGTGGAGTTAGATGACTCTTCTCAAGATCTGACCGCATTTGTAACACCTATGGGTACCTTTAAATTTAAGAGGATGCCGTTTGGCCTTGTGTCGGCGGCCTCTGTTTTTCAAAGTGTGATGTCAAAGATCCTAAGGGGTTTATTGGGTGTCAAGTGCTACCAAGACGATTTGCTGATTTATGGTAGTAGTATTGTTGAGCATGATAAAAGAGTCTCCTTGGTTTTGGAACGTTTGGATGGTGCTGGTATGACTTTAAAAAGATCTAAGTGTAGGTTCAGGGTACAAGAGGTCAATTATTTAGGTCATCGGATTACTGGTAGTGGTGTTTTTCCTAAAAAGGAGTTAGTTGAGGCAATTGATAAAGTAAAAGAGCCAAAGTGCAGAGATGAACTTCTCTCATTTTTAGGGATGGTAGAATTCTACGGTAAGTTTATTTTTAATTTTGCCAACAAGACATGCAATTTGAGGAGGTTAACAGTAAAAAATGCTGTCTTTGACTGGACGAATGAATGTAAGGAGGAATTTTTGTGTATCAAGAATGAGTTAAAAAAGGCACCTTCTCTTCATGCTTTTGTTCCTGGTCTTCCCACTGTCATGTTTACTGATGCATGTGATAAGGGACTTGGGGCAGTCCTGGTTCAGAAGAAGAATGGCAAGGATGCCTTGATTTGCTGTTCTTCTCGTTGTCTCAGAGGTTCGGAATGCAATTATTCCGTAATAGAGAGGGAGTCTCTCGCAATTTTTTGGGCTTTAAGGAAATTCAAAAATTTGATCTGGGGCACGAAAGTTAGTGTTTTGTCTGATCATAAACCCTTGAGGGAGGTGTTTTCAAAGAAAGGGCTGGATGCGATATCTTCCAGGATCAGAAAGTGGATTGTTTCATTACAAGAATTTGAGTTTGACGTGGAGTACATTCCTGGCTTAGCTAATAAATCAGCTGATTGTTTGTCAAGATTAGTTGATTCTGATAACTCTGAAGTTGATGACTCAGGTGACTGGGAAGAGTTTACGAATGTGTGTGAGGTGACTGATGGTGCGATTGATGAATCTGAATGGAGAGTAGAATTGGAGAAAGATCAAGAAATTTTTAATGTCATGCAATCTTTGAAGAATAACACTAGGTTGGTTAAGCCTTGGTTGCTAATTTCTGATGAACTTTCGGTTAATAATGGTCTTTTAACTAGGGGGACCAAGCTTGTTCCTCCTTGCACTTTAAGGGAAAAATTGTTAGTACATGCTCATTGTGGTCATTTGGGCATTGTGAAAACCAAAGAGATACTTCGCATGCAATTTTGGTGGCCAGGTATGGACTTAGAAATTGAGAGAATGGTCAGAGAATGTCCTGAATGTTGTGCTAGTGATAAGATTTTAAAAACTAGACACATGCCTATGGTAAAAAGGGCTTTACCGGGTCATCCTTGGGATGAGGTTGCCATCGACATTGTAGGTCCTCTTGCAGGAGTTTCTGATACTCCTTATCTTATTGTGTTGATCGATCTTTACTCTAGATGGATTGAAGTTTCTGCTGTCAGAGATATCACTTCTGAGGCTATCATTAAATTTCTAGAACCTCTGTTCAATAAGGAAAGCTTTCCTAACAGTTTATTGTCTGACAATGTGCCTCAATTCTGTTCCTTGGTTTTTGCTGATTTTCTAAAAAAATGTGGGATTGTTCATAAAAAATGTTCTTTGTACCATCCCGAAACCAATGGTGCTATTGAAAGAGTTAATAAGACATTGAAAGAGTCAATTCAGCTCGCTCGCTCTTCCGGTCTGAATTGGAAGTCCACCCTTCAGGACAGGATCAACACCTACCGCTTTGCTCCTCATTCTTCTACGGGCAGGTCTCCGTTTGAACTCTTCAAAGGGAGGGTTCCTAACACATTGTTGTGCCCTGGGTGGATGAGTATGAATAAAGGTCTGGTGAACAATGACATTGGTGCTTGGAGAGCAAAAGAATTACTCAAACAGGATGCTCGCAAGTCTAATTTTGATAAGGTGAAAAATGTTCGTTATCAGGAGGTCAAGGTTGGAGATTTTGTGAAGATTAAGACTCCTGTGGGATGTAGACCTTGGTCTAAATATACTGATATTAGAGCTGTGATTAAGATCTTTAAAAATGCTGTCAAAACTGATGATGGGAGAATCTGGAATAAGAGTCGTGTTGTTGTTGTTGATCCATATTTGACTTCTCAAAGAGACTCTGTTTATGTTGGTGATTCACATGATAATTTGCATTTTTTGTCTAACTCTTCCTTTGACAGGTCTTCTCTCTCTTCTTCCTTTAGAAGGAGTCAAAGAACCCGCAGATCTCCCATGTATTTGAGAGATTATGTTTAAATGTGCTTCTTGTTTTATTATCTTTGCTAATAGTGTTATTTGGGTTACTTAATTTTGGTTCTCCTATGCTCTCCCAATGCTTTGCAGCTATTTCTCATTTTTAAGTGTATGGAAGGGAGATGTGTGATGTTCTCTTATATGCCCCTTTAAGACTAGAAGGCTCAGAGGGCTCTCATCTGTGTTCTTAGAATGTGGAATGTAATGCCTGTAATATTCTATTCTTGTCAGTTGCTGTGGGCTGTTGCTGGATGAGGTTTAATAAACCCACCTCTTGCTTTCAAGAACCTGTCTCTCTTATAATTTACTACTAATGAACTTTACAGAGAGATCGGCAAAAATTGCATAGAGACAACCCTCTTTTGCTCTAGTATACTTTCCTTGTAGCAGGGTAAAATTTAAAACTTGTTCGACCGTACCCATCCCGGCCCTGAACCCATATTGAACGGGTGTTAAAATGTCATTTTCCTCTGCCCATGACTGTAATTTAGTCAGAACCACTCTGCCTGCAATTTTCATTAGTGAGTCCAACAAAGAAATGGGTCTATAATTTGATGGGCTTTCCCTGTCTCCCTTTTTGTATATTGGGATTATTAATGATTCTGCCCATGTTTTTATAAAACCTTTAGAGCAACATGCACCCAGAACCCGCGAACAGACTGGTGCCCATAAGTCGGTATTCATCTTGTAGAGATCACTAGGGATCCCGTCTGGTCCCGGGGCTTTATTCTTCTGGGTGGAATTTATAGCCATTAGTACCTCATCTAAGTTAAACTCGATTGGAATTGGACAATGGTTACTCACAAATTGGGAGTCCTCTTGGGTGTTGCAATATACACACGAAAAAAAATCCACCCAAGTTTTTTCGTCGATGGCTATTTCCATCCTTGCTGTCACTTTATTATTTAGGAACGGTAGATTAACTACCTGCCAAAATAATTTTGCGTCTCTGCTCTCCGCAGCTTCCACTAGGTCTTGCCATGCTTTTTCTTTGATTGCCTTCTTTCGTTGGTGCCTAGCTAAGTTGTAAGTCTTTCTAAGTGACCTAATTGCAACATGATCCCTTGTTGTTGCACTCAAAGCCAGTTTGAGGGCCTTATGTGTCTTGGTGCATTGAGTGTCAAACCAGCCCGTAGGACTATTACTTTTTTTTTAGCGTGTCCTAGTCAAGACACCCTGTATGGTGCTAGTAATGTTACTAAATGCTTCCAGGCTTTCATCGTTTGACGACTTTTCCCCTAGACACACCAGAAGTGAGGGAAGAGCACCTTCCACAATTTACTGGAGGGTTTTAACCGGATCTACCATACACCATTTTAGGGCAATGCCATTTTGCCGTGCCAAACCAAGATTTTTTGACCATGCCAGGGTCTCGGTTATTGTGGTGATTTTAGATCCTGGGACACTAACCAGGATTTTTAGCGGTAAATGGTCACTCAGATAGTAGGGGTCTCATATTTTACCACCCGGCCACCAAACATATTTGGCAGGATGATAAAATCAATAGCTGAGTGAAGTCCCCTTGCTAAAAAGGTAGAGGTGAACTTAACCCTGGGGGAGCAAAGCCTGTTTGCAAAGCCCAAATCAAACTTGGCCATAATGCCATTTAATATTTCCCCTTTGTCATTATGTTGAAAGTGACTACTATCCCCCTGCTCCCCCTCCCCGTATTCCTGGAAACCACATGTTTCACTCATGCATAAATTTACATTAAAATCACCTACCCAGACCCATATTAAGTCTCTTCCTTTCATGGGTTTTACCTCCCCTAATTCTTTTGTCAATTTTGCTAATTCTTCCCTAAAATTAGAGTTCTTGATATTATTATAAAAATTGATCACTATTAAAATGTCGCTGGTGCTCAAAGGAATAGTAACCATCTGAAAATAAGGTGAAGTTGATCTTCCAAAGCTGCTACTAGTGTCTAAGCGATTAGACACGTACACACATAGTCCCCCTTTGTGCCTACCATGACTAGAGGGCACCGCAGGAACATGGAAAGTCTTAAATCCATCTATGTGTAGCTCAGTAAGTACCCAGGTTTCCTGAACACATAATATGTCGATGTTGTTTGCAAACTCCCCCATGCTGATTCTTGCACTTTATTTGCAAGCCCACACACATTCCACGACACTACACTTACTTGGCGTACATCTTTACCTTTATCTTTGCATTTAGGTATGTGTTTACTTTTAGTTATTTTACACGAGTTCTTCTTTATCGTGTCATCCTTCACAGTGACCCCCTCAATAGAATTTCCCTGCACCCGGGCGTCCCTCCACGTCCTATTTATTTTCTTGGCCCCCAATTCCCTAGTTCTGGTTGTAATGGTACCGGTGCATCTGCTCGGAGGCGAAACATTCGAGTACAGCACCCTTATTCCCCCCCCAATTTATTACCTGGTTTAAAGTCAGGGCAGCTGAGTCAATCATTTAGGTCCATGCCTGTGAGGGGTTCATAAAGAGATTGTATCGGTACATTCCAATATTCGATCGGATTTGTGGGATGGTGGTCATAATCAAAGGGAGTAGCAGATCTATATTGAGGTAGGAAAGAGGACTGATAATTATTTATATAGTGTCTTGTAAAATGAGGGTGTGGTTTACTTTTAGGGAATTGCTGAGAGTCGGGGCAGCCCCATTTTGGGGGGTAGGTACGGGGCCTCATCAGGGCTTCGGGGTAAAAGTAGCATAAGTTTCGAGGAGATATACTGCCCTCCTTTCTCCCCGAAAACCAATTGCAGATGTGGTTTACAACTCTATGGTCTCTGAAGTTTATTATTACCACATCTCCCTCTATATCTTTGGGTCTCACCCCTACCCAATCACACCGTCTAACAGACGCTATGTCCCCATTTAAATGTGGTGGGAGAGGTCTATTAATCCGCAGCCAATGTATAACCTTGTTTTTTAGACTGGTGTTTAATTTTATACTACCCACTGTTATCACCGGGACGCCAGTCAAAATGACCGCATAAATTGATGATTCTGGGGGTAAGTCAACATTTCCCTTTGGTTTTGTATTTACCCTATTCTGTGATAGTACGTTTGATACCCTCTGGGCCGTAGGAAGAATGGTTTTCATGGGCGCTGGCTTAACCTTTCCCTTTTGTAGTGCTTGTGTGGCCACTGGTTTAGGACTATTGTTAGTCGTGGGTTTTTTTTTGAGTCCGTCCTGTCTTAAGGTCAAAGTGTTCTGTGCCGGTTGTATTTTGGAGGGACGATTTTCCTTAGTCATATTTTCTTTCTGGGCTTCCTTAGGGGTGAATGCTTCTAAAATACGGTCCATATTCTCCCCTAACTTTTTAACCCTTTCTAGAAGTGGCAGCATTAGAGATTTCAGGAGACGTTCGATGTCTTCAAGTAGTCCTTTGGGCAACCGTGCTTCAGATAACCTACTTATGTCTGCTGATGGGTTATTTAATGCATCTGCCTCTAGTTCCTTACTAGTTTTAGTTAAAGAGTTCTTTGTTAGTACGGATGAGTTTATGCATGCAGACTTTTTCCTTGCCCTAGCATTCCTCCTTTTTTTTCCCGGTGGCGAGTGACACACTTCTTGGCCTTTCATTTTCTGTGTCTTTTTTTTGGGAGGACTGACTATTTGCAATGATTGAGTCTCTATTTGTGTAGCCTCCACCGGGAGTTGATTCGATGCCGGGATTGAAGGGCTTGAAATAGGCTGGGTGACGTGATCCAACACTATGGGTGAATTCAGGTCGATTAGCCAGTTTGATGTAGATGGTAACTCATTTCTGTTGGTAACATTGTTTGGCCCGTTTATAGTTAATATAGGTGGACCCTCCTGAAAAATCAGAGGGAGTCCATCGGTATTAAATACATCTGCGTCCGACTCTCCCCTAGGTAGATCGTTATCTGATAAATGAGGTGTTATTACCTCTTTTTGTGCCGGGGCTGGGAGTTTGTGTTTGAGTAATTCAATAGAGAAGCGACGCTCAGCTTGCTTCTCTGCCAGCGTTATCTCTCTGTCTATTTCCCCAGTTGCTCGAGCAAAGTACTTATCTAGAGGCCCTAGTATGGTGACCCCTACAGTGGGTGGTAAGGGAGAATTTGACCCTTCTGAAGACATGCTAGTGCCTCGGGTAAATGTTAAAAAAGATAATTAAATGTAGTTAAGTGGTTTACAGTCATAAGTTAGTACAACCCTCCAAAAGTTAATAATTATCCTTGGACGAATAGAAAAAGCAGGGATGATGGCAACTTACGTATCAAGTAACGACGGCCGAATGGGAGAGGTTGCGGCGTGAAACCAACGTTAGAGGGTGGGCCCAGCCCAGCCTCCTTCGGCCACCGACGGCCACAGACGGCCCGTCCTTTGCCCGGGCTTAGCCACGGGCACTCCCGCGCGCTCCCGCGCAGCGGGGTTCTCCGTTACTTGAGGCGTGAGGGCGTAATTAGGCGGGGCGGGGCGGTCAGGGAGAGCGGGCCAGGTGACTCGGCCTCGGGATTACCGGGACTCCTGGGAGAGCGAGTCCCGGCCCCAGCGCTCGCAGCCCTGTCACTCACCCAGCAGGGGCCCACACGCCAGAAACACTGCCTGGACGATGCGGGACCCGCGAAGCGGGTTCCGCGAGGAGTTGAGGAAGATACCTTTCACGAAGGGCATCAAAAAGGTCTGTGAAGCATCCCACGTAGCAGCAGCAGGCAGAGTCTTTTCAGCTGATTAGGCGGGGCGGGGCGGTCAGGGAGAGCGGGCCAGGTGACTCGGCCTCGGGATTACCGGGACTCCTGGGAGAGCGAGTCCCGGCCCCAGCGCTCGCAGCCCTGTCACTCACCCAGCAGGGGCCCACACGCCAGAAACACTGCCTGGACGATGCGGGACCCGCGAAGCGGGTTCCGCGAGGAGTTGAGGAAGATACCTTTCACGAAGGGCAGCAAAAAGGTCTGCGAAGCGTCCCACGTAGCAGCAGCAGGCAGAGTCTTTTCAGCTGATTAGGCGGGGCGGGGCGGTCAGGGAGAGCGGGCCAGGTGACTCGGCCTCGGGATTACCGGGACTCCTGGGAGAGCGAGTCCCGGCCCCAGCGCTCGCAGCCCTGTCACTCACCCAGCAGGGGCCCACACGCCAGAAACACTGCCTGGACAATGCGGGACCTGCGAAGCGGGTTCCGCGAGGAGTTGAGGAAGATACCTTTCACGAAGGGCAGCAAAAAGGTCTGTGAAGCGTCCCACGTAGCAGCAGCAGGCAGAGTCTTTTCAGCTGATTAGGCGGGGCGGGGCGGTCAGGGAGAGCGGGCCAGGTGACTCGGCCTCGGGATTACCGGGACTCCTGGGAGAGCGAGTCCCGGCCCCAGCGCTCGCAGCCCTGTCAATCACCCAGCCGGGGCCCACACGCCAGAAACACTGCCTGGACGATGCAGGACCCGCGAAGCGGGTTCCGCGAGGAGTTGAGGAAGATACCTTTCACGAAGGGCAGCAAAAAGGTCTGTGAAGCGTCCCACGTAGCAGCAGCAGGCAGAGTCTTTTCAGCTGATTAGGCGGGGCGGGGCGGTCAGGGAGAGCGGGCCAGGTGACTCGGCCTCGGGATTACCGGGACTCCTGGGAGAGCGAGTCCCGGCCCCAGCGCTCGCAGCCCTGTCACTCACCCAGCAGGGGCCCACACGCCAGAAACACTGCCTGGACGATGCGGGACCCGCGAAGCGGGTTCCGCGAGGAGTTGAGGAAGATACCTTTCACGAAGGGCAGCAAAAAGGTCTGTGAAGCGTCCCACGTAGCAGCAGCAGGCAGAGTCTTTTCAGCTGATTAGGCGGGGCGGGGCGGTCAGGGAGAGCGGGCCAGGTGACTCGGCCTCGGGATTACCGGGACTCCTGGGAGAGCGAGTCCCGGCCCCAGCGCTCACAGCCCTGTCACTCACCCAGCAGGGGCCCACACGCCAGAAACACTGCCTGGACGATGCGGGACCCGCGAAGCGGGTTCCCCGAGGAGTTGAGGAAGATACCTTTCACGAAGGGCAGCAAAAAGGTCTGTGAAGCGTCCCTGGTCTATCAGGTCTTTGGTCTATTCCTGCAATAGCCTGTGCTGAGTTGTCGCGCGCTGATTTGGTCAATTTGTATCGTATGAATAGAATCACGGATACCCTTAGTAATTCTAGCCTGGGTTCACTTACCCTTCAGTTTTTTTACATAAAAGACGAATATAAAGTGGAGCCGTTCCTAGACGAGGTCCTACCCAGTGCAGCGAGAAAACTTTATTTGCAATTTAGATATGGCACACTCCCGCTTAGGGTCTTCTCCTATAAATGGTCGTCCAACAAGTCAGTAGAATGTCCGGCTTGTTGGGCCAAGGAAGAGACTGAGTCCCATGTTTTCTTCTTCTGCCCAAAGTATAAATCCCTACGGCAACGTTGGCTTGTCCAACTTTGCAGAAATCTGGGGTTTAGATATCATAATGAGGCCCTCAGAATACTTAAGTGTAACACCTCTACTCCTCTTGTATTCTCTGTTTCGCGCTTCATTGATGCTATGTGGCGCAGGAGAAGATCCTTTTTTATAAAAAAATCTTTTTTATATATGTTCACCTCCCAGAAACCAATCAAGAATTGCAAACCTGTGTCCTTTTTAATATTTTTATATTTCTTAAATGTTTAATATTTTTACATATTGAATGATAACTGGATTGTGTTTTTATGGTCTACGACCGAAATAAAGATTAATTGACTTGACTTGACTTGTATATAAACATACATACATATGTAACTATCTTTATAATTGGTTTTTTATCTTGTAAAAATGGTTTTAGCATTTTTCAATCTATGTATTTCTATATTTTTTCCTTATCATTTGAAAAAATATGTTTACATTACCTTGGGCACTATGCCCTGAATATGCTGCTTGCTGCTATCACACTTAGGCAGTATTTCTTCCATGTTTACTGTTTTATATTACAAACAGCTGTTACTGCAGTGGATTGGATTACAAATACCCTCATTTATGTTGTTGACACATCATGTGATCAAGCCTCTTCAAGAGGTGAAACGCATCATGACAGATTGCTGGCTGAATTCTGCACGAATAAAGCACTGAAGAAATTAGCACTTACTGGTGTTTCGCTCTGACGTTATTTTGGTCTCCGTTGGAAAATAGGGGGCATGACGAATGGCGTTTTCTACATTCAACTAGCACCTAGCAGCGTCCGTGGTGCGAGCGAAACCCCTCCTCATTTGGGCGAGAAGCGGCAGGAAGCTGTGATTCTGTGACCCGGAATCGAAACATTGACTCCGGTAGGAGGAAGCCGTGAGAGCCCCTGCGAGTGGAGCACACGCCGACCTGTGGCCAAACACTGAGGATTATCTGTGATTTTGCGGGCAGCCTGGTCCAGGTAGGAGAGCCAACGTAAAGCGTAGTGAGGAGTGTGCCCGGTGACGGCGTGTTAAGTTGTGAGCACGCGTCTTTCCGGTTCTTCTGTGCGGTGCTTACAATAGAGCCACTTAAAAAGCAATAATGTCTGCCGATGTGTTGAAGCACAGGGAGGAAGCTTCGGAATCTGTGTTCGAGCCCCCGGCTGGGGGCAGGGAATCAACCACCCAACGTGTGGATAAATTGAATACTAATCCCACAGCCAAGGATCTTTTCCGCAAATTGGAAAAACTAATCAGGAAAGAACAGGCAAAATGGTGGGAAAATAAGTCTTTGTCTCGCTATTTACAAGCCGGCCGTGTTCCTAGGGGTTTGCGTATCACCTTGGCGCCCAGCTATGACAACCCTGACCCTGAGATGTTAGAGCGGTGGGCAGCTGCAAACCTGGAACATTCTGCTAGACTGATGGGAATTTTGGTAGAATCTGCGGAAAAAGACCGGATAAAACTACAATCTGAGATAGAAAACATCGAGGATGAATTGGAGAATGGCAATGATGAAAGTTTTTTAAAAATGAGGGAAGAAATGCAAACACGCTTAAGAAAGGAGGAAGACATTATCAAAAAGCGCAAAGCTTTTAAATTTGAAAGAGATAGACTGGACTATTTGCACGGTCGTATTTTTACTTTCGCCCGAAGGTATGACAATATAAAGGCAAGGGCGGGCAAGGGGATGCAAAAAACGCAAGGAACAATATCGGTTTCAGCATCCTCCACGGATTTGAGTTCGGCGGCGGAGAGCGATGCAGAGGGTGACCCCACAAGAACAGAACAGTTGGGGTTTACCAAACTCTCCCTCGCTCAGGAAGTGAGCTGCCTATGCGAAAATCGCAGGGACACTTTGAGGCCACGACTAAAAGCAAATGCCAATGCCATTCCAGGCGACAAAGAGCCAACCGCAAGCAGCTCGAACGTCGCAAATGCCACTAAATCAAATACGGGCGGCACGAGGAGAAACAAACGCGGAAAATGGAAGAAAACTTAATAATACGCTCAGACACCAAAGCAATTATAAATCTAATCAACATCACTCTTACAAGCAAAGAGGTGGCTATTTTAGGATTGGGATTATCATATTGCCCATCCAAGGATTTCAACTATGCAACCACACGCAAGGATGGCTTTAGATTTACAAGAAAGTTAAAACTGAGCAAATTCCACCGCTTGCAACCATACAAAAAAGCAAAAAACCCACCGCCACAAAGTCCATCCCTCCTCACCGTGAGTGAGGCATCCTCCTTTCAGGAAATTTGGTCACTTCAACAAGAAGGTGCAGATGTATGCCTCATGGAAACCACACAGATAGGGGCTGGCACAGGGACAGGCACTACGCCATTCAAGGCCAAATCGACTTTCCTACCAATCATGCCCCATGATAATCTCGATGTCTACGATGACTTTATTATAGAGGATTTAAAAAAACTATACACAGTCACGAATAAAAAGCATTCGGCCATTAACAGACAAAATCAGAGCTACAACAACCTGATAAAGAAACTAAATTCTAACAAGAATGTTGTAGTGAAGCAGGCTGATAAAGGCGGGAATATTGTCCTGTGGGACCGTGACCTCTATATAAAGGAAGCTGAAAATCAATTGGGAGATCAATCCTGCTACAGAAAAAGCAACAAAGGGGCAATCAGGACAGCCTGGAATGAACAAAATTCAAAACTGATTGCCTGGAAAAGTGGCGGGCTGATTTCGAAAGATGAATTTCAATTCCTAAAAAAGGAGTATCCAGTCATCCCTACTTTCTACCTTTTGCCAAAGGTCCATAAGGATGTCTTTGGTCCACCTGGGAGGCCGATAATATCGGCAATCGACAGCTCAACTGAGAACATTTCGAGATATATTGATTACTTCCTACAAGAATGGGTTAAAAAACTACAATCTTACGTGAGAGATACTACTGACTTCATTTGTAAATTGGAGGAGGTTGTTTGGAGTGATGACTATCTGCTAATGACTTTGGACGTGAAGTCTTTATACACTTCCATTAGACACAGTGACGGTATCAAAGCAGTGGAGCACTATTTGGATAAACGCCCTATGAACTATATACATCACAAAAAAATGATTGTTGGTATGTTAAAGTTATGTCTTGAACAGAATTATTTCGCTTTCTATGGCCAGATATATCAGCAGCTAAGGGGTGTGGCCATGGGGTCCTGCTTCTCCCCCAGTTTCGCGTGCTTGCACATGGGACTGTGGGAGGAGCGGGTCCTTATGGTCGACCATGAGGCCATTATGACCAACAATGTGATTACATATTTAAGGTATATAGATGATCTATTTAATATCTGGAAGGGTTCTAAGGAGGAGGCAACTGACTTTGTAGAGAAATTGAATGATAATATCTATAATTTGCAGTTTACGTCAGAGATCCACAAAGTAAGGTTAAGCTTTTTGGATGTGGAAGTGTATATTGAGGATAACAAGTTGGAGACTAAATTACACAGAAAGGCGACTTCTGGGAATACGTTGCTACATGCTATTAGCCAGCATCCTCGACATCTTATTCGCAGCATCCCATATGGGGAGATGCTGCGCATGAGACGGATCTGTAGCACTGATCACGAATGTGATAAAGCTCAGAGGGACAGCAGGATCCGTTTCTTGGAGAGAGGATACAGTACAGACATAATAGACATGGCAATTGAACACACTCGCAGTGTCCCCAGAGAACAAACCCTGAGGTCTATAAACAAAACTACTGAGACCAAGCCAGAATCTTTACAATCCAGGGCTATAGTGACCTATAGCACTCAGCATGCGGAGATTAGAAAAATCTTCAGCAGAAACTGGAACTTAGTAAAAGGAGATCCAGTGATAGGTAATTTGGTATCTAACAAACCCAAACTCACTTTCCGAAGGTCATTGACAATGGCGAATGCATTGGTTAGCAACAGCCTGGACAAACCGTTATCAGGGACCTGGATGGACCTGAATAAGGGTTTTAAGAAATGTCCATTTTGCAAAGCCTGTCAACATGGAGTTAACAGGACCCATTACTCCATCCCCTTTCATGAGAAACCAATTGCCATTAAGCATAGACTCACATGTAAAACAGAATATGTAGTCTACGTGCTGCAGTGTCCATGTGGGCTATGCTATGTGGGCAGCACTCGGCTGCCCGCCCACAAACAAATACTGCAGCACCTAAGAGCCATATCAGGAAAAGATCAGACATATCCGGTAGAGCGGCATTTCGAGTCGACACACAACAGCAACCCGGATGGGCTGCAATACTATTTGGTCGACACGATCCTACCCCTGAAGAGAGGAGGTAACAGGGATGCCAAGCTGCGTTTACTGGAAACGAGATACATCCTGGAATTTAACAGCAAAAATCCGGGAGGCTTTAATGCTAGTGAGGATATGTATACTTGCTTATGAAGAAGGCTCTTTAACATCAGTAGCACGATATTCCACTCAAAATGTTATCTTCTTCCTATCTATCAGACAACAACTCAAAAACCTGGGATCAGGTGTTGCCATGATAGATAGTTGAGGTGGTTGTTCCATACAGTAATCAGATTTGATACGCACTTGCACTTTATTCACTTTTATTAGGTTACCCCAGTACTCATATGAGGGTTATTAAGGTGTAATCAATGTTGTAAAAAATCTTTTTTCCACTTTGAATTGTATATACATATTCTAGAAACCCTTTGGGACTAGATGAACAGTAAGAAATGCGTTACTTACCTGTAACAGCAGTTATCCAGTATTGGTATCTTTCATAGATTCACATGCCTGAATCATTCCCCGTCGTCGGGGTGGGAGTCCCCGGTAAAATAAATATAGTAATGTCACATGGACATATACTTAGTACTAGGCCAGAGGCCTTACATTAGTAGCCTATCTAGGTCCTTATGTAAAAAGGACCAAACTTTGGCCAGTAGCCAATCAGCCCTTATCACCCTCCTCACCTTCCTGGAAGGAGCCCTTGTCCCTCAGATTTTCGTAAGCACCGTGCCAAGTAGTACCTACTGAGAAGACTTAGGTGAGCCCTTCCAGGGGAGGCGGGTGGGTTGCATGTGAATCTATGAAAGATACCAATACTGGATAACTGCTGTTACAGGTAAGTAACGCATTTCTTATCCAGTATTATGGGTATCTTTCATAGATTCACATGCCTGAATCAGAATAGCAAGCAATAATGAGCACATTTCGCAAATACATCTTGAAAGGCAAATTAATCTTATCATAAGTTGTTACACAGTTTACATGATACTCACAACCTGATAAGAAATGTGCGATAAATTACCTGGAAGGTGGGATGATAGGAAGAAGGCTCACCTCTAATGAAATAGATGACGTAGGACCGCCTGTCCTACTGCTGCATCCTTCATGAGTTCAGAATCCAAGTAGTAGTGCTTCCATGTCGCCGCTCTGCAGATGTCGACAATGGGTACCCCAGCAAAGAGCGCCATGGAGGCGGCGACCGCTCTAGTGGAGTGCGCTCGAACCTTAGAAGGCAGAGGATGGCCCGCCTGTTGGTGACAGAATGCGATGGCCGCTGAAATCCATCTGGAGATGCTCTGTTTTGTCAATGCTAGGCCTTTCCTGGGTCTGCTAAATGCAACAAACAATTGGTGGGACTTCCGAAATTGTTCCGTCCTGTGTATGTAAAATTTGAGACATCGCTTGAGGTCCAATGAGTGTAGGGATCTTTCAGCCGCGGATGATGGATTCGGGAAGAAAGATCTCAGGACAATAGGTTCATTGAGATGGAAAGAGGACGGAACCTTTGGTATAAATTTAGGATTAGTCCGTAGAATGACCCTATCGTTTTTGAACTGGATGAAAGGGTCCTGCACAGAAAAAGCCTGTAGTTCACTCACTCTCCTTGCTGACGTGAGTGCCAGTAATAGAGCCGTTTTCCAAGACAAATATTTAAGATCTGTTTTATGAATTGGCTCAAACGGGTGTTTCATCAGTTCAGCTAGTACCACATTAAGATGCCATGTAGGTGGTGACGCTCGTATTGGAGGGAAAGTTCTGAATAATCCCTTCAGAAACTGCTTGACCAGCCTGTTGGTCCATAGTGAAGCTCCACTCGAAGAACGTCTGAACCTGGATATGGCCGCCAGGTGAACTTTTATTGAAGCGTGTGCCAGCGCTGAATTGGCTAGGTGGAGCAAATAGGGCAGAATTTGTGCTGGAGTAGAAGTGAACGGATGTAATTTCTGAGCCCTACACCACAAACAGAACCTCTTCCACTTAAGGGAATACGTCTTATTAGTACTTGAAGCCCGGGCCCGGGCTAGAACGACTCTGCATTCCTGCGGAAGATCTAAATTCTGGAACTCTCTGAACTCAGGAGCCAAGCCGATAATTTGAGAGATGTTGGATCCGGATGTTGGACTTGTCCCTGGTTCATTGTGAGGAGATGTGGGCATGTCCTGAATCGAATTGGGGGTTCCAGCGATAGAAGGTGTAGTTCTGTATACCAGTGTTGGCGCGGCCATGCTGGGGCTATCAGGATCATGGTACAACTCTCTGCCTTCAATTTCCGGAGAACCCTGGGGATCAGGGGAAACGGTGGAAAAGCGTAAGCAAAGATTTTGCACCATGTCATCGAAAAGGCATTCCCTAGGGACCTTTTCTGGGGAAGCCAGCTTGCGTAACATTGGCATTTCGCATTTGTTTCTGTCGCAAAGAGATCCAGGTGAGGCTTGCCCCAACGGGAGAACACTGAGTCGAGCGTCTTCTGGTCGAGCTCCCACTCGTGGCAAATTGAGCGCTGTCTGCTCAGCGAGTCTGCCAGGGTATTGTCTGCTCCTGGGACATACTCTGCCCGCAGAGTAATGTTGTGCTGAAGCAGCCAGATCCAAATCTGCTGAGATTCTCGAGATAACGTCCTGGATCGAGTACCTCCCTGTTTGTTTAGGTAGTGCATTGTGGTGGTGTTGTCCATCCTCACAAGCACTGGGAAGTTCCTTATTCGGGGCAGAAATACTCGAAGTGCCAAGCGCACTGCTCGTAACTCTAGCAAATTGATGTGGAGTTGTCTTTCTGCCACTGACCACTGACCTTGTACTTGCAATTCCTGAAGGCGGCTTCCAGTGACGCGTCTGTGGTTATCACATAAGGAGAGACTGGGAGTAGAAAAGGTAAGCCTTTGTTCAAGTTGTCGCCCAGAAGCCACCATCTCAGAGCCTTCTTCATGACCTGAGTGATCATGATCCAGTCGTCGAAGGATCCTGTACTTTGGATCCACTGATTTGTTAAAGCTTCCTGTAGCGGTCGCATGTGGAGGCGACAGTGCGGAATGAGAAATATGTTGGAAGACATCATTCCTAGCAACGACTTGAAGAGTCGGACCTTGACCCTCTTTTTGGTCTGAATTTGGACTGCCAGGGTCTTCAGCTTGACCTGACGTTCCATGGAAGGGAAGGCTTCCCCCTGTTGCGTATCCAACGTTGCTCCTAGGAAATTGAGACACTGTGACGGTCGTAGATTTGACTTTTCCTGGTTGAGCGTTAGGCCTAGGTACTCGAAGAGATGAAGGCAGGCTGTAGAGGACTTGGCCACACCCGTCCGAGTAGGAGCTTTTATGAGCCAGTCGTCCAGGTAGGGAAAGACTTGGTGATGATGTTGGCGAAGGTATGCACCTACTGGAGACAGACACTTTGTAAAGATGCGTGGAGCTGACTTCAGGCCGAATGGTAATACTCTGAACTGGTAGTGCCTGCCTGCTACTGCAAACCTCAAGAATTGTCGATGACTCTTGTGAATGAGGATATGAAAATAGGCATCCTGGAGATCCAAGGATACCATATAGTCTTTTGAATTGAGTAGGTGTAATACCTCCTGTAGAGTAACCATACGGAAAGACTGCTTCTTGAGGTATTTGTTTAGGTTTCTCAAATCCAGTATTGGTCTCCACTGCTTCTTCTCCTTTTTTCTGATCAGGAAGAATCGGGAATAGAATCCTCTCCCTTTCTGTTCTCGAGGAACTCTTTCCACTGCTCCTTTCTGGAGCATTAGTGAGAGTTCCTGTTGAAGAATGTTTAGATTTCTGTGCTGCACAGGACATGGTGGATTCGGAGGAGGATGTTCCACAAATTCCAAAGTGTGTCCGAAGCGGACTAACTGCAACACCCAACGATCTGTTGTAATTTGCTTCCAATTGTGAAGGAAGTTGGTAATTTTTCCTCCAACTACGAATTGTGGAGAAGAGGTGGAGGCCCGCTGGAGAAAGCAGTCATTGACGTCTGTTATTGTCTTTCTTTCCTCCTCTTCCTCGAAAGGAAGACTTATTGTATAAGGTCTGTCCTTGCTGTTGCTGCCTCTGCTGATATTGAGGTTTGTACTGTTGGGAAGAGTTATAAGAGGACTTGTAACCCTGATAGTTGCCACGATTCAGTTGTCCTCGACCTCTAGACCCTCGAAAGGAATTATGCTTGTATTGTAGGGTGCCTAGGGCTCTCGCCGTTTCCGTATCCTTTTTAATGCCTTGTAGCATGTCATCAATATGTTCACCGAAGAGTCGCTCCCCATCAAAAGGCATGTCGAGAACTTTGGCTTGTACTTCAGGCCGGAATGCGGTGGCTTTAAGCCAGCCCTGGCGCCTTAAAACTGCTGCTCCCGCCAATTGACGGAAACCTGTGGAAGCGATATCCAAAGCCATCTCTATCATCTCTGAGGCAGAGCGTTCACCCTCCAGCAAAATCTTCTTAACCTCTTCTTTCTGGTCTTCTGGGATCGCCCCTAGATATGGGGCTATATCTGCCCATATCTGTCGATTGTAGCGACCTAATAATGCCAGAGAATTTGCAATCCTGATTGATAGGGCGGACATGGAGGAAAATCTCTTGCCAGTGGCATCAAGTTTTCTTCCTTCTTTATCAGGAGGCGCTGTCATTGCCGCTGACGGATTGCTGGACTTCCGCTGAGCAGCTTGAGATATAACTGAATCAGGTTTAGTTTGGCCAGTTAAACATGCGGGTGCAGTGTCTGGGGCTTTGTATTTCCTTTCAAGCCTAGCCGGCACTGGAATGAGAGAGAGAGGAGTTTTCATTATTTTTTGTCCTTGCTCCCATATATAATCGATCACTGGAATGGAGCGAGCTGATCTCTTGAATGGTTCTTTAAAATCATGAAGGAAACAGTCCTGTGTTTCCGATGCCATTTGGATATTGAACCTTGCAGCCGCTCTCCCTACGATATTATGGAATCCCCCTAAGTCTTCAGGGGTAGAATCGTCCTGTACATGGTCTGGGGATACTGGATCTGTGTTACCATTATCATCAGAATCATCAACATCATCATCATGTATTTCACCTTCTTCATCCTGGTTGTCATCATTTCTCACTTCTTCTTCATAGTCATCCTCATCCGTAGAGAGTTGTGGAGGAAATGCCCCTTGCTCCTGATGCACCTCCCGCGGGGAGGCCGCTGTCTATGTTTAGGAGTTGGTGTTTCCTGTGGTACCTGTACTCCTGAGGCAGAAGAGGATGATGGAAATCTTCGTTTATAGTCAGAAATTAGCAATTGGAGGTCAGAAACAATTGAATCTGGAAGACACACCATAGGCTGAACAGTGGTATGTTGTTGAACTGTCTCGTGAATCGTAATTTCTTCAAAATCTTCACAGTCTGAACTCTCATGAACTTTGATGTTGAGATGAGAGGGACTGGATGCTATGGGAAACATGTCCTGTTCTTCAGGATCTTCTGTTTCCAAAAACTGCGTTGGCAGCAGCTGTTGAACCTTGCTGGGTGAGGTCATCTCTGGTGTAACCAAACATGATGACATTTTAAAACGTGTATATATACACTTCAATGAGGGAGAACCCTTAGATTGTAGATCCGTTGACGCGGTGTCCGTCAACGGTGGTGCTTCTACTCTTTTTGATGAGGTATCAGGTGTTTTCCTCGTCGTCAATGATGTCCCCGTCGACGACGACGACGAAGATGTCTTCGTCGACGGCGGCGTCGACACTGTAGCAGTCGACGACGACGGCCTCGTCGACGGCGTCGTTGACAGTTTCGCCGACGATGGCGTCGTCGTCGGTGGCGTCGACGACTTCGTCGACAGTGTCCTCGCCGACGAGGTAGTCTTCAACAACGGCTGTATCTTCGTCGACGGCTGTATCTTCGTCGACGATGGGATCTTCGTCGACGAAGAAGTCCTCGTCGACGATGCAATTTTCGTCGACGCTGGAAGCTTGGTCTTCGCCGACGATGAAGCAGACGTCGACGGGAGCGCCGCAAGAAGCGACGTCGACGGTTTTGTGACAGGAATGACAGAAGGTATTGACCTACCCATCATAGATGATGTTGTAGTAGCCGATGCCATGGAGAAAGTAGATGCCATGGATGTCGAAATGGAGACTGTTGACTTCGTCACAGGCAGCCCAGACGATACTATAGCAGGCTTCTTAAAGTCTGTCATCTGAAGAGAAGGTTTCTGAGGCTTGACCTTAGTATGACCTTCCATGCACTTTGGCTTCTTTTGAAGAGGCACAACGGACTGATCTGGAGATGTCAGACGAGGCCTTTTAGGAGAGGAGTTGAAGCTCCTATAGGAACACTCACTCCCACATGAGGAGACTACCTGCTCATTGTCCTTCAGTCTCTGGAGCCACAGAAGCAGTCGCCCTTCCCTGTCCTTCAACGTCTTGACCGGGAAAGTGCGGCAAATCTTACATTCCTTGGCAGAATGCTGAGGATAGAGGCAATACAGGCAATCTTCATGCTTGTCCTCTATATGTAACCTCATCTTACTACAAGAGGCACAGGGTCTAAAGAGCCCTTTTTTAGGAGTAGTAGACATATTAACTAACCAAAACTCCCTTCTAAACTGAAACTTGAAGAGTAAATAGGAAAAAATCCCAAGATAAAAGAAAAACCTGAGCAGAGCTCAGTGGAGACTCCCTGTCAGCACGACGTGCGGTAGAAAATCTGAGGGACAAGGGCTCCTTCCAGGAAGGTGAGGAGGGTGATAAGGGCTGATTGGCTACTGGCCAAAGTTTGGTCCTTTTTACATAAGGACCTAGATAGGCTACTAATGTGAGGCCTCTGGCCTAGTACTAAGTATATGTCCATGTGACATTACTATATTTATTTTACCGGGGACTCCCACCCCGACGACGGGGAATGATTCAGGCGTGTGAATCTATGAAAGATACCCATAATACTGGATAACGGAGGAATCTGCGCTTTCTGGTAGGGAATTTAAGATTGCGAGGCAGGGTGTTAGACTGTTATAACTATCCACTCCTCTTAATATTCCCACCCTTTTTGCACCATTTCAGAAAATCAATGTAAATATATAGTTGTATGAAGTTTTATGGATTTATCCTTGTAAATATAACTTGTATAATTGGTTTTTTATCTTGTAAAAATGGTTTTAGCATTTTTCTATCTATGTATTTCTATATTTTTTCCTTATCATTTGAAAAAATATGTTTACATTACCTTGGGCACTATGCCCTGAATATGCTGCTGGCTGCTATCACACTTAGGCAGTATTTCTTCCATGTTTACTGTTTTATATTACAAACAGCTGTTACTGCAGTGGATTGGATTACAAATACCCTCATTTATGTTGTTGACACATCATGTGATCAAGCCTCTTCGAGAGGTGAAACGCGTCATGACAGATTGCTGGCTGAATTCTGCACGAATAAAGCACTGAAGAAATGAGCACTTACTGGTGGTTTCGCTCTGACGTTATTTTGGTCTCCGTTGGAAAATAGGGGGCATGACGAATGGCGTTTTCTACATATATATATATATATATATATATATATATATATATGAAGTCCAAACCTGACGTTTTGGCGGTGCAAAGCAGGCGCTGACTCCGTATATATATATATATATATATATATATATATATATATATATATATATATCACCTACAGGCGATAGCCAGTAGGTATATATAGTTAGGACCTAGCTACCATAGGAAATCCGCAACATTCTATTGGGAATAACTTTGGCGCTGGTGGAGGAATTTGCGTGTAATTTTCCAAAATTTAGACCAGCTCTGCTGCGCTCCTTCGCTGAAAGTTTCGGGGGAAATTGTGAAGTGGGGGCCGAGAAAAAAGGGGGGTCCCAAAACGTGTTTTCCCCATGTTAATTTCCATAGGACGAATTGACAAGGCTGCAGCCTGAACCGCTGAATGGAATTACACCAAACTTTGCAGAATTGTAGGGACTGGTATGCAGAAGAGCCTTTGCTATATTTGGTGAAAATTGCTCCAGTTGTTTTTACGAAAATTACCTTCAAAAAAATATATATATATCTATATGAGCTCACCGTACGCTTACCCGTACGCGTACGTGCGCGTACCTCTCTGTGCACGAGCTGCATGCTGATTGGCTGCCACTGTCTGTCAACACTCCAAAACAGAAATTGTGGGCAGCCATCTTGTGCCTCGGTAGAGTGAGGTACAGGAAAGCAGAAAAACAAATGTGTAGAACTCAAAAAGGGGGCAGGGTAGAAGCACCCTGACCCCCTAGGCCTGCTCAGGGGGTACCCCGCGATTTAAAAAAAAATATATATATATATTTTTTGTGCCTGGAGGGTCCTTGTGGGACCCCCTGAGCAGGCCTAGGGGGTCAGGGTGCTTCTACCCTGCCCCCTTTTTGAGTTCTACACATTTGTTTTTCTGCTTTCCTACCCTGCCCCCTTTGCGAGTTTTCCACCTTTGTTTCACTGCTTTCTTGTGCCTTGGTTCTACCGAGGCACAAGATGGCTGCCAACACTTCCTGGTTTGGAGTGTTGACAGACAGTGGCAGCCAATCAGCATGCCTTCCCGAGAAAGCTGCATGCTCATTGGCTGTCAACACTTCTAACCTGGAAGTGTTGGCTTCCATCTTGTGCTAGTGTTGACAGACAGTGGCAGCCAATCAGCATGCCTTCCCGAGAAAGCGGCATGCTCATTGGCTGTCAACACTTCTAACCAGGAAGTGTTGGCATCCATCTTGTGCTCGGTAGACTGAGGCACAAGAAAGCAGAAAAACAAACGTGTAGAACACAAAAAGGGGGCAGGGTAGAAACACCCTGACCCCCTAGGGCTGCTCGGGTGGTCCCACTAGGATATTAATATATTTAAACGTTATCCGCTAATAGAATTAGCATTTAAAAAACCTTGCAAATTCACTGAAAAAAACATAGGTTTAAGGCCTTATATAGTTAGGAATTAGCATTTAAAAAACCTTTGAAATTCACTGAAAAAACCATAGGTTTCAGGCCTTATATAGTTAGGAATTAGCATTTAAAAAACCTTTGAAATTCACTGAAAAAACCATAGGTGTCAGGCCTTATATAGTTAGGAATTAGCATTTAAAAAACCTTGCAAATTCACATCTAGGAATCTCTGAGTGGGTTTTTAGATACTTGTATTGCTGTGTCAATGGATTCAAATATGATACTCTGTATTTTACAAAGAGTGATGAAAGGTTTTACTAGTGTATGAAAAGGTGTATGTGATTGTCACAAGGATGATGTCATCAGTGATGTCATCAGTGATGTCATTTGAGATGTCATCAGTGATGTCACTGACCATGTCATGAATGATGTAATATGTGACATCATCAGCAGTGGATTGCGGGTGCGCGAAATATAGTTAGTACAACTAACTACATAGGAGCAATTTTAATGGTTTTGTATGAGTGAAATGTCCAGCTGTCCAGCTAACTATAACACCCCTTTTTGAGTGAATTTCAAAGGTTTTTTAAATGCTAATTACTAACTATATAAGGCCTGAACCCTATGGTTTTTTCAGTAAATATATATATATATCAACCAATTTTACTCCAACCTCCAACTATATCTGTACCTCTGTCCTAAAACTCACCAATTTTTGCTGATATCGCCCTTACTCTCTACCAATACCGTGTCCTCCAGACTACACCTTTTGAGCTCCCAGCAACTGTTGATCGAATTGGGTACTACACCCGAGATTTTGTACATAAAATGTAAACTCAATGCAGATCTGTTTGCCAATATACACCTAACATTTAGGAAATGTGCACAATAATTTATATATGATTTATTGTTATACTTTGTAAAACGGCACAAATGAGAAACTCTGTGTGTAACTTAACACAGAGTCTCTCTTCCTTTTTCATTTGTTTTCTTTACTTAAGTGCAAAAAATGTCAGTGGTGGTCATGTGACCAAGAGCCTGTTGGCTCGAAACGCGTCTTGTTTGCCCAAATAAACAAAATTTGAACGTACCTGGTGGTGTGGCTTGTCATCTCTTCGTGGAGTTCGAGCAGATCGAGTGGATTTAATTGAGTGGTGGCGCCCGCTCAAGAGACAAGCCCCAGCTCGTTTGGAAGGGCGGAGAGCTGTGCCGAGAATTGAAACTGACGAGGAGTCAGAAAATCTCCGCCCGCCGGCTGCCAAAGGATTTTCGCCCATAAGGATTCCCCGACGTGATTAGAAATAGATTGGGTTCTCACAACGACGAACGAACGCCGCTGACAACTAGCGAGCGAGGTGAGAGGGCGAAATCAGCAGCCAGAGTTCGCGCAGGCGATTGTTGCCGACAGCGCATCCAGGTACCGAACACGGCCAGGCGGCCGCAGTGCACTCTGGGCAATGGAGTTCCTGAAGGGGCGGGAGGCCTCGGCAGAGAATATTTTCAAGAAAAAGAAGGCACCCAAGGGGGCGGATAGGAGCGGATCTGGTGAGACAGTCCCAGCGGGCGTAACATCATTGAAACAAAAGGGCAATCAGTTGGAGAGACTTCGAAAAAAAGAGCTTAGCTGGTGGTGGGAAGCAACATCTCTAACAAATTATATTGAAATGGATCGTGTCCCCAGAGGTTTGAGAATCTTTATAGTTCCAACACTAAATAAACCCAAACCTGAGGTCCTGAAGGCATGGCGTGAAAACACCAACGCATGCTCAAAGACAATGATTCAGATCCTAGTGAAGAGTGCATGGGAAGAACATGAGGAATTATTAAAAGAAATTCAAATGCTTCTTGACGACCTTTCAAAAGATACTGATCAAACTGAGGTGACCAAGACTCTATCTATGGTGGATGACAAAATAAGGAAATTTGAAAAGGACTTGATAGCCAGAAAACAGCAAAAGTTTGAGCGTGATGAACGCGACTATATGTCTGGAAGAATCTTGACATTTGCAAGGAAGTTTGATAAACCTCGATCTTCACTACTAAGAGACAAGGCATTGGGAATGGCCGATAAAGACAGGCGACATTCAGGAACCAGTTTAAGTTCTGATGCAAGCTCCTTGGATGGAAATGTACAACTGGGGTCAGACATAACGTTTTTTTCCGACGAAATGTGCCTCATGATAGAGGCCAACGAACAGTCCATCAGAGGGCGAACAAGATACCAAGGCCGAGGAGGAAGGGGAAAAGCAAAAGGCGAAGAGAGCGGCGATGCAAAAACAAACAATACTGCACTGCTCCAAGCGATCCCGCAGGGCACTGATCTGCCGGACTCCTCGCCACTTGAGGACAGGCTGTTAACGGAATACATGCAGCAGAGCGCCACGTCCCTCACCTACAAAAAACTAATAAACAACTTAAAGGACCCCACGACAAAACTTAAGGAACGATGGGAGGGGGAGATAGGAATGATGGATGAAACGGAATGGAATGAGGCCTTGGCTTCTCCAAGAGAAGTAGGCATTTCGGCCAAATTTAGACTAGTACAATTGAAAATTTTACATCGCATCTACTACACCAGGACTCTACTCCACAAAATACACAGAGAACCCACTCCCTTTTGCTTGAGAGGTTGCGGGGAAGAAGGGACACTATTTCACACACTCTGGGACTGCCCCAAAATTCAGGGGTACTGGACACGGATAATGCGCACCATATCCCAGACACTTAAGGTCTCCACTCTGCCAGACCCGCGTAAGTGCCTTTTAAACATATGGGACCCCAATGACCTGAACAGATATGGTATCATCTGGGCCACACTTGCTATGACAGTGGCGAAACGTGATATTGCACAGAAATGGGGAGCTCCAGACGTGCCCACTGCAGACAGATGGGCTGAGCACATGGACATCCTGATGGTCACGGAAAGAACTGTGTATGTCCTTCGAGCTGCACCCCGCAAATGGAACAAGGTGTGGACAGGGTGGAATGTTTACAGGGGGGAAATCTGTGAACCCTTACCGGAGGGAGATGACCTAGACTCCGAGGAGGAGGAGGAGTGATGGTTGAGGCTATAGGGTTCTGATTCTCTGTGCTAATTGTGGCGACGTGTTAGGATGACTGCACCGAGATAAGACAATAGGGCGGTGAGGCCTGTTAAGAGGAGGAGACGTGTGCAACATAAATAAAAGTGATGACACTGAGTTGGGGTGTGGGTGGGGAATGTTTCTTGAAAGTTACAAGACAGTTTCACAGGTTGGGCATCGTGGCACGATTACTTAGCATGTTACGCAATACTGGTAACATGTGTCTGATGAATAGAAATACATATGCAGGGTTTAGACAGACAGAATGTGATTATGATGTAACAGGTATGCCACCACAACAGATGCCGGTTTGGTAGTGTACAAACGTAATTATGCCAATTATCTGTATTGATCTCACTGACTACGATGCCTTTATATTAATAAAAGATTTAAAAAAAAAAAAAAAAACAATACTGGAGTGGGAAACAGAATTCAGATGACCAAGAACAAACAATGGATGTACAAAATAACGAGCTGACGGTAATGAACTTATCTAATAAACATTTATCGATTGATGAAGAAAAATGTTTGAAATTAGGACTAACATTTTGTCCCGATATCCAATTTGATTATACACAGACAAGGATAGATATGTACATGTTCGTTAGAAAGCTGAAGCTATATGAAATACACTCCAATAGAAAACCCACATATCAGGTTCAAGGTATAGTTGAGACACAATCTGAGTTAGGAAATGATTTGCAGAACGTCCTAGAAAGCCTTCACGAAGAGGGTGCAGTAGATCTTACACAAACCCAGACTTTGGCACACATTACTCAGGAAAACACTTTAACACCTACAACTAGGACCCAATCTAACACCATCTCGACCCCTTTCAAGCCTAGGTCCAGGTATAGGCCACAATTGCCTAGGGACAACATTGATCTATTTCATGATCTAGTTGCAAGCGACATGCTCAAGCTTTTACATAAATGCTAAAGAGAACATTACACCAGAAATGAGAAAAGCCCTTACAAACTTAAAGAATGATGACTCTATCGTTATCAAGCCCTCTGACAAAGGCGGTAACGTAGTCCTTTGGGACAAGAAAATGTATATCAAAGAGGCAATGAGACAATTGTCAGATGTCACATGCTATGTTAAGGTTGACCATTCTTACTTAACCAAACTACAGAACAGGGTACACCAACACATTCGTGAGTGGAATAATGACAAACTGTTGAATTGGGACGAAACGAAGTTCCTAATCAATGAGAATCCCATGATGCCCACATTATATCTACTCCCGAAAGTACACAAGAATCAAACAGAACCCCCAGGAAGGCCTATCGTGTCCTCCATCAATAGCTTACTTGAGAATGTATCCCACTATGTGGATTACTTTCTTAAGAACTATGTTAATGAACTTACATCACACATAGAGGACACTAAAGACTTTCTTCAAAAAGTAGAACACATCAACTGGGAGTCCCACTTCTGGTTAGTATCTCTAGACGTAGAAAGTCTTTATACTTCAATCAGACACAGGGATGGCTTAAAGGCATGCGAGTACTTTCTACAGTCAAGGAGTAGACATTTGGAGGCCCACTCTAGAATGTTGTTACAAATGATCGAACTATGTTTGGAAGAAAATGTATTTCTATTTGATGGAAACCTGTACAAACAAATACAGGGCACGTCGATGGGCACTTGCTTTGCCCCCAGCTACGCCAACCTTCTGGTGGGCTGGTGGGAGGAGAAGGTGCTCAGAAACGACACCCTGGAACAATGGACGAGCAAAGTAAACATCTGGCTTCGTTTCATTGACGATATTTTCTTTGTTTGGGAGGGAAGTGAGAGGGAGCTATTGAAATTTGTGAATGTACTGAACTTGAATGGTTTGAATTTGAAATTCACAATGAAATACAGCCAAAGTACCATTGATTTTTTGGATATAAAACTAGGTATTGTGGAAAATCGAATTGAAACTGAAATTTTCAGAAAAGAAACAGCTGGAAATTCAGTATTACATGCTTCCAGCTGTCATCCACCTAGTTTCAGATGGGCAATTCCCTTCGGCGAATTCTTACGCGCCAAGAGGAATTGTAGCTCCCAAGAATCCTTTGAGAGACATAAGAAGGCTATGAGTGAGAGGTTTGCTGCGAGAGGCTATCACACCAACATGCTGAAGAAGGGTGAGGCAAGAGTTTCTACAATTGACCGTAAAGATGCTTTATTTAGACCACCCAGAGACACACAGGGTACACCCAACGCTCCCATAAGACTTATAACCACATATAACACCCAATCCCCCGAATTCAGCAAGATTGTAAGGAAAAGATGGGATATTCTCTTACAGGATAAAATCCTGAAAGAGAAATTAGGCCAACACCCGTCTATAACATACAGGAAGGGCAAGTCCATCAAAGACTTAGTAGTACAGAGTCACATGGACAAAAAGAAATCATGGCTAGAGGCAAAGGGAGGATTTAACAAATGTGGAAAATGTAAGGCCTGTAGATACAGTACCAACGTGAGGGAGGTTGTACTCAGTAGGGTAAACAAAAAATGGAGGATAAACAAGAAAATCCTCTGCACCACAGACTTTGTGGTCTACGTGGTAACATGCCCCTGTGGTAAATGGTATATTGGGTCAACTACCTTTACTGTCAAAAAGAGGATTCTGGAACATTGGCGTGCTATTACTAACAAGGATTTTTCCTACAGCACGGCCAAACACTTCCATACACATCATTATGGGGACTGGACCAAGGCAAAATTCTTTGCTCTAGATACAATTCCCAAACATGTGAGAGGAGGGGACAGCGTAACAGCATTACATAGAGCGGAGTCCAGGTTCATCCTTCAGGCAGGCAGTATCGCCCCTATGGGGATGAACATTGATGAAGAAATGTATGTACACCTATAAGACTAAACAATGTGTTTCTGCCGGGGTTCCCCATTAGTCCACTTCTGGAAACTCAGATTCCATGACAATCTGATTTTAACTTCATGAAAATGTTTAAAAATTATTATTTGTATGTGATTTGGTGTGTTGAACGCAAATTGATCACTAGGAGGACCGGTACATTACTTATGAACTAAATTATTGAGATGAAACTGTATTACATGTATATATTTCACGACTATGGTCATTTATGAAACTAATTGTTTTTCCCTTTGCCTTTACCTCTTCCAGAAACCAGGTCGAATGTTGGAGTGATAATGTGTACCACGGATAGAAGATAGAATTATGAGCACAGCTACTTCACAAAATATATACCTTAAATATAAGAGCACGGGTCAAATATTGATACGGATCATTTATCAATTTTTGTCTTCTTTTCGTTTTCAATTTATTACCTCTTGAAAATATGGGTTCTTCTATAATGAGTACATAGAGAACATACAGACTGGAATGTATTTCTCTACAGTATAATTTAAACTTTTACAGTTTATCGACTGGAAGTCATTAGAATCTCAATACTATCTTAGATCAATCAGACTAAGGGTGGATATAAGAAATTATTGTTATACAGGGACATAGAGTGTACGGTCTATTGGTGAGGATAAATGATTGATCAATATAGTACTATACTAGAATCAACCAATTTTACTCCAACCTCCAACTATATCTGTACCTCTGTCCTAAAACTCACCAATTTTTGCTGATATCGCCCTTACTCTCTACCAATACCGTGTCCTCCAGACTACACCTTTTGAGCTCCCAGCAACCGTTGATCGAATTGGGTACTACACCCGAGATTTTGTACATAAAATGTAAACTCAATGCAGATCTGTTTGCCAATATACACCTAACATTTAGGAAATGTGCACAATAATTTATATATGATTTATTGTTATACTTTGTAAAACGGCACAAATGAGAAACTCTGTGTGTAACTTAACACAGAGTCTCTCTTCCTTTTTCATTTGTTTTCCTTACTTAAGTGCAAAAAATGTCAGTGGTGGTCATGTGACCAAGAGCCTGTTGGCTCGAAACGCGTCTTGTTTGCCCAAATAAACAAAATTTGAACGTACCTGGTGGTGTGGCTTGTCATCTCTTCGTGGAGTTCGAGCAGATCGAGTGGATATATATATATATATATATATATATATATATATATATATATATATATATGTATATATGTGTGTGTGTATATACGATAATTTCCAAAATAAGCGATCACTCAGAGGATTATGCACCAGCAGTTGGTTTATTTCCGTAACGCGTTTCGCCTGCACAGCAAGCTTGATCACACACTAAATTGTGGGACAATCATGCAATACATACTGAGGCACAGAAAGCAAGATAAGACTCATTACATCTTGGTTTGTGTAATTGACATCCATTTTGGAGTGATAGGATTTACATGCCAAGGTGTTGTTCAACCAAGTAAATCGGTAATTATACAGTTAAAGGTTATGTTACAAACATATATGTTTGCATATTGAAGAACACAGATTGAACATTGAACAATTGGCTATTATACAATATATCGGACAAAGTGTCAAATATGAGGATTTAATGTGTGACACCACTTAGTTTTATCTCCAATATAACATAATATATATATATATATATATATATATATATATATATATATACATGAACAGATATATATATATCTATACATATATATATATATATATATATATATATATATATATATATATATGAAAACAATGACATTGTTTACAAAATTACTAAACTATGTAATAATTGATTTTCAATTAAAAAATAATTTATAACTAATAATTAATTAATTAACTTGCCACCCTATACCCATACAAATATAGCAACCCACACCTAAAATATAACAAAAATTTAAAAGTATAACACAATTTATGTAATTGATAATCAATTAAATATTTAATTGATAATTAATTTTTAATAAATTATTACTTGATTCATTTACCACCCTATAACCCTACACTCCCAGCAGCTCACACCTAAAATATAACTAAAATAAATAATTCTTACACAATTTATATAATTAATATTTAAATAAGTAATAATAAATGAAAAATGTATTGGCAATTAATTATTATTTATTATTTAAATACATTCAGCTATGTTTTTGAAAAAGATAAAAACAACAACAATATTCTTAACAACGATATTGCTTACCTGAAAAATACAATATTCTTGACAACAATATTTCTGCATCACATATTTTTCTGTCTGTAGGAAACTGGACTCTATTGCAGAATCCCCCCACTTTTTGTCTGGTATCTGATGCAACTTTGACTGTAAGTATACTGGGCTCCTGCTAACCAGGTCCCCAGGTTCAGTGTTCTTTCTCTAAACTGTACCATTGTTCCACAATTGGCACCCCTTTAGGCTCCATGCAAGACCCTAGTAAATGGTGCCAATGGTACCTAGAGCATTGAACCTGAATATGGTTCCTATGGGTTGCAGCGCAAATTGTACCACCCTAAGGGGCCCCTCATCAAGCTCATGCAAACTGCCATTGCAGCCTGCGTGTCTTTGTGCAAAGAAAAATGAAGAGTCAACATGGTACACACCTGTGTTCTATGTCTGCAAAACACTGCATGTGGTATAGGTATGTCATCCCTACAGCATGCCTTACAGCCCTAAAGCAGGATACACTATGCCCATCTGTGAGCATATCTACAGGAGTGGATGTGTCCCTGTGATATCTAAGTTCACCTGTAGGTACCACAAGTGCACAGGGAAGCCATACCGAGTACATGGACTGGTTACTCGTCATTACGAGTTTCCCAGCTACATGATGGCTTCACTGTACCCCAAGGTGTTTGATACCAAACACCTCATCTTGATAAACCCACACGGATGTCAGTGCTGGATATATTAACAAATGCACCCAGAGGGCCTCTTAGAGGTTCCCCCTGAAAACCTACTGATCCCTAGTGTGTTCACCGACTGGTCCCGACCAGCCAGCCATCCTAGACAAGTTTCTGGCCCCCTGTGGTGAGAGCCTTTGCTCTCAAAGGTCAGGAACAAAGCCTGCTCTAGGCGGGGGTGTCCATACCTCCTCCAGGCAGAATCTGCATTCCAGGGCGGGAAGCTTCAAAGGCTCTGCCACCTTTGTTATGCTACCCATGTCTCTCCAGATAGTGGAGAGGCCCACCACCCTGACCCTACTTTTTGGTGGCAATGAATAAGATTAGGAGGTGTGCCCACCTCAAGCCAGCACCACTCCTAAGGTGCACTAGATGATGTGGACCCCACTTTTCAGATTCCTCCAACTTGTTTGGACGGAATTAGTACTCTAGGTTCAGGATTATGTCCACTTCCCACAGGAAGTGGTCAGGCAGAGGGTGTAGACAACCAAAGGTAGGCAGCCCATTGGTGACTACCTGTCACTCCCTTTAACGTTCCTAAATTGAGAATTTAGGTGGCACCCCTGAATCCAAGAACTCAGATTTGACAGATTATAGAGAAGAAGGACGAGAACAGCAGAAGAGCTGAGAACTTTTGACACAAAAACCTGCCTGCTCGCAACACTCTCGACAATCGCAACAGAGTGACTCGTCCTGCAAGCTGGAGAACTAGCAAAGCCTTGGGTAGCCTACCAGCACTTCGAAAATTGCCTACAGTCTCCTTTGGAGAAGGGGAACTACTCCCATGCAATCCAAAGGCTCCGACAAGCAGAGTCTGGTCATCCACCTTGCAGCTCCAACGCCGCAGATGACCTGGAGAAGGTATTTGAAGTCTGGAAGGTCAGATCTGTCTTCCCATCGAGTATGAAGACACCAGGACCAACCAGAGTCATGCAGCACCAACCTCCAGGGTACCAGATGAACAAGTTACTTACCTTCAGTAACGCTTTTTCTGGTAGATACAATATCTGCCTGTGGATTCCTCACCTTGTGAATATCCCCTTGCGTCAGCAACATTCGGAAATTCTTTTTGTAGCCTCGCGCCGACGTGGACTCGGACGTCATAGAGACACGACATCGCTCGCGACTCCGCTGACGTCACCGACGCCTATAACAGGCCCACGCCGGCGTGATGACATCAGTTCCGCCCTTTTTTCCGTGCCATCGAGGCACACGGACGGACCAATGACAGTAGAAAGGTATACAGTATACACAGTACACAATAGTAAGGGCAAAACACACAGTGTAAAGCAAATGCAGGAAAGCAATAGAAACATTTCCATGACAACAAAATATATATACATTACATTACAGTAACTCTGGTATAGAAGAGGGGACAATGGGGAGGCGGGTGGGTCAGTGAGGAATCCACAGGCAGATATTGTATCTACCAGAAAAAGCGTTACCGAAGGTAAGTAACTTGTTCTTCTGATAGATACATCTGCCGTGTGGATTCCTCACCTTGTGAATAGAGTCCCACAGCAGTCCCCACTCCCGGAGGAGGGTGTCCACTCTTCTAAACCAGAAAATCCTGGAGGACAGAGTGTGCAAACTGACCGTCTCTCCTCACCTCGGAATCCAAGCAGTAATGCTTTGCGAAAGTGTGGAGGGAAGACCAAGTTGCCGCTCAACAAATATCCTCTACAGGAACACCTCTAGCCAATGCAGAGGTTGACGACTTAGCTCTTGTAGAATGAGCCCTTATAACCTCTGGTGGTTCCTTACCGGCCAAAGAGTAGCAGATCTTAATGCAGAGGACGATCCATCTAGACAAGGTTCTTTTATGGACCGCTCTTCCTTTCTTGCAGCCAGCAAACCCAATGAAGAGCTGGTCATCCAAACGAAAGTCTTTTGATCTGTCCAAGTAAAAAGACACCGCCCTTTTGGGGTCCAGACGGTGTAGTCTCTCTTCCTCCTTAGAAGGGTGAGGGGGAGGATACAAGGTAGGTAGGGTAATGGACTGACCAAGGTGGAAGGGAGTCACCACCTAAGGCAGAAAAGCAGCCCTGGTCCTAAGAACCATTCGATCAGCATGAATGGTCAAGAAAGGGGGCTTGAGACTAAGAGCTTGAAGCTCACTTACCCTCCTTGCCGAGGTTATTGTAACGAGGAAGACTGTTTTAAGAGTAAGAAGCCTCATGGGACATTTGTGAAGAGGCTCAAAGGGAGCACCCATCAGAAAACTCAAGACAAGATTTAAGTCCCACTGAGGCACAATAAAAGGAGTAGGAGGGAACTTATTTGTGAGGCCCTTCAAAAATCTTAAAACCACAGGAGACTTAAAAAGAGATGGCTGATCAGGCAAACAGAGAAATGCAGACAGCGCAGAAAGATAGCCCTTAACTGTGGCAACCGCAAGTCCCTGTTGCGCCAGAGAAAGGGCAAACTGGAGAACATCAGACAAATGGGCTCTCAAAGGGTCAATAGACTTTTCCCCACACCACATGACAAATTTTGACCATCTATAAGAATAGATGGACTTAGTGGAGTCATGCCTGGCTGACAAGATGACATCCACAACGTCAGGCGGGAGGGAAAAGGAATTCAGGTTGCCCCGTTCAATCTCCAGGCATGAAGGTGTAATGTCTGGAGGTGGGGGTGTAGAACCTGCCCCTCCATCTGAGAGAGGAGGTCTGCCCTGAGAGGGAGACGGAGCGGCAGGTGAGAGGAGAGGTGGAGAAGATCTGTATACCACACCCTTCTTGGCCAGTCCGGGGCGACCAATATGACTTGGGCCCGGTCTTGGCGAATCTTCCTCAGAACCTGAGGAATCAAAGGTATGGGAGGAAACGCGTAAAGGAGTTTATTTCCCCAACTCAACTGAAACGCATCCCCCAAGGCTCCTTGCATCGGAAACTGGAGACTGCAGAACGACAGGCAGTGAGCATTCTCGCGAGTGGCGAACAGGTCCACCCGAGGAGTCCCCCACATCCGAAAGATGTCGTGAACCACCTCTGGGTGAAGCCTCCACTCGTGATCGGCAGAGAACTGCCGACTGAGACTGTCTGCACGAACGTTCAGAACCCCGGCCAGATGATATGCCATCAGACAAATCTGATGGTCCTGAACCCAGGACCAGAGACGCAGAGCCTCTCTGCAGAGACACTGCGACCCCACTCCTCCCTGTTTGTTGATATACCACATCGCGGCCGTGTTGTCTGTCAGGACCTGGACCGAACAACCGCGAAGGGAAGGGAGGAAGGCCTTGAGCGCCAAACGTATTGCCCGCAATTCTAGAAGGTTGATGTGAAGCAACCTTTCCTCTGGAGACCAAAGACCCTTGACCTCCAGATCCCCCAGATGAGCACCCCACCCTAGAGTGGATGCATCCGTTATCACTTTGGCCACCGGAGGAGGCAGCTGAAAAGGCTTCCCCTGAGACAGGTTGCCTTCCACGCCCCACCAAGACAGATCCGCCGCAGCTTCTCTGGAGATCCTCACTGACTCCCTGAGATCTCCGTTGTGCTGATACCACTGCCTGCGGAGGCACCACTGGAGCGCCCTCATGTGCCAGCGTGCATGGTTGACCAACAGAATGCATGAAGCCATCAGACCGAGCAGGCGAAGGACCTTCAGGACTGGAACGACCGCTCCATTGTAAAATAAAGGAATCATTTCCCGTATGTCGTGAATCCTTTGAAGGGGAGGGAATGCACGACATACAGTTGTGTCCAGTAGAGCACCTATGAACAGGTTGCGCTGGGAGGGCAGCAGGTGAGACTTGGGTACATTTATCGAAAAACCCAACCTGTACAACAACTGGGTTGTCTCCTGCAGATGATGGAGCACTCTCTCTGACGACTCTGCCTTGATCAGCCAGTCGTCCAAATAAGGGAATACAGGAATCCCTGATCTTCTGAGATGCACCGCCACCACTGCCATCACCTTGGTGAAGACTCGAGGCGCTGTAGTAAGACCAAACGGAAGGACCGCAAACTGATAGTGCTGCGATCCCACCGTAAAACGGAGATACTTCTTGTGCGACTTCAGGATTGGGATATGAAAATACGCATCCTGCAAGTCGAGCGACACCATCCAGTCTTCTTCCAGCAGAGCCTGAAGAACCTGAGCAAGGGTGAGCATCTTGAATTTCTCCTGCTTTAGATAAAAATTCAAGATCCTGAGATCCAGGATTGGACGAAGCCTGCCATACTTCTTGGGTATCAGGAAATACCGGGAGTAGCATCCCTGACCCCTTTCCTGCTCCGGGACCACCTCTATCGCACCTTTTCTCAATAAAGTTTGAACTTCCTCCTGAAGGAGTAACAGGTGTTCCTCTGAGCAATATCCCTGACAAGGAGGGTAATTTGGAGGGAATTCCCGAAAGGGAAGGGCATACCCATTTTCTACGAGATTGAGAACCCAAAGATCTGATGTAACCGATTCCCAATCCCGTAGAAAGTGGGTAAGCCGACCCTCCACCGGACCCACATGATCCTGAATGGCGGATCTAGGGCTGCTTTTCCGTGGCTGGGGGGTTGGAGGAGGTGGAGGTGGAGGAGGAAGAGGCTTGACGTCCTCGAGGACGTGCTCTCTGCTGTCCCCTGTATGACCTATACAAGGTATTTTGCTGCTGCTGCTGTTGTTGCTGCTGTTGACCTTGTCTATATGAACGAAAGGAAGAGCGACCAAACCCTCTGAATTTCCTGGTTGTAGAACCTCTGATCTGAAGGCCAAGAGATCTAGCGGTTGCTCTGCTATCCTTGAATCTCTCCAAGGCTGTGTCTGCTTTTTTTCCAAAGAGTCCTTCACCATCGAAAGGCAAATCCAATAAAGCAGACTGCAGATCAGCTGAAAAATCAGATGATTTCAACCAAGCCGAACGCCTTGTGGCAACAGCCGTGCCCATGATTCTTGCCACAGAATCAGCAGTATCGAGGCCGCTTTGGATGACCTGACGGGCTGCCGCTTGAGAGTCAGATAAAACTTCCTCAAAGTCTTTTCTGCTATTCTCCGGAACCTTAGGGATCAATGAACGCATAGAGTCCATAAGTGCATGTACATATCTACCCATAAGGCAAGTGGCATTAGATGATTTTAATGCCATACTAGCAGAAGAAAAAGTCTTTTTGGCGACTTGATCCTGTTTCCTGGCCTCTTTGTCGCCAGGCACCTGCGGAAAAACACCAACCGACTTCTTAGAACAAGCAGCCTGAATCACCAAGCTCTCAGGAGAAGGGTGAGATGACAAGAAGGCAGGATCTTCAGGAGCCACTCTATACCTCCTAGCCACACTTTTCGAAACTGCAGGAGCAGAAAAAGGTTTCTTCCATACTTCCATAATGGGCTCCGTTAAAGCATCATTAAATGGTAGTAAAGGTTCCATCACTGAGTTCGGAGAATGAAGAACCTCAGTCAGTAAATTTGACTTACATTCGACAGTAGGTAAAGTCAAACCTAAAAGTCCTGCTGCCTTCTTCATAACAACGTGATATGGTTGAACATCTCTAGAGGGTGTATCAGGTCCCGAAGGTAAAGCCCATTCTGGAGAAAATTCAAGACCACTCGCCTCTGCCAGGTCCTCGAAATAATTCCCATCCAGCTCACCTTCTTCCAAGTCTGAATGAGACTCACAAAATCTCTGCTCATCTAGGAGACGTTGAGCCTCTCTCCTAGACCTCAGTTTAACTCGAAGTGCAGCCGGATCCAATGTCGAATCCGACGGCGCCGGAGCCGACGTCGGAATCGAATCCGAGGGCTTGGAAGAATGTTCCATAGACTTGCTTGGAGCCGGCGACGCCGGAGTCGTCGACTTCGGTCGAGCCGGCGTCGATATCGGCGTCGACCTCGGTGGAGCCTGGTACTGCCACAGCGGGGTCGGGGCTGGCATATACGGCATGAAAGGTGCCGGAGCATATGAGTGAGGTACACCCAAATTAAAAGCCATTGGACCCATGGGACCCGAAGGTGCTCCAGAGGGGTGCCATGATCTTGAGAAAACACCATACATTGCGTTTAGAAACGCAGAAGGGTCCTGACCTGGAGCTGGAAATGGTGGATGCTCAGGTTGACCTCGAGGCAGATTAGAATCTGTTATATTAACAGGATTCGAAGTCTCCTCTTCAACAGGAACTCCATCGGCGTCCTCCGGAGTCGAAGATGGAGCCGGAGACGGAGCCGGAGTCGGATCCGGAACCGGAGTCGGAGAATGGACTAGCGACTCCGAAGGTGAGGCCTCACCTTCCTGATCCGACACTTGTGGAGGAATTACCTTCGATTTCATTTTCTTGGGAGATTTCGATCTTGAGCCAGACCTATCATCCGAATGACGTTGGGACTCATGTCTCCTCTTCTTATGTTTTTTACGAGAGCCGGAAGCATGATCAGATGAGGACTTCGAGACCGACGCCTCACGAGATCTTGACCTGGATCTCGACTTCGATCTCTTCGAGTGTTTTGAAGATCTTCTAACTTTACTCGCCTTCAGCTTAGCCACAAGAAGTTTTGACTCTCTTTCTCGTAGAGCCTTCGGATTCATTTTCTGACACGACGAACACCCATCCACGTCGTGGTCAGAGCTCAGACACCAAATGCAGTCTTGGTGTGGGTCCGTAACGGACATCATCTTTCCACATTCTCTACAAGGCTTAAAACCTGTTTTCTTTGTCGACATGACAATCGAGTAAAAAGGGCAGAGAATTGAGAATCTAAGAAAAATAGTAACAAAGTCACCAGTAAAGCTACAGAGTATCCCGAAACCGTTAGCGTCGACGACGCGGAAAAAAGGGAACTGATGTCATCACGCCGGCGTGGGCCTGTTATAGGCGTCGGTGACGTCAGCGGAGTCGCGAGCGATGTCGTGTCTCTATGACGTCCGAGTCCACGTCGGCGCGAGGCTACAAAAAGAATTTCCGAATGTTGCTGACGCAAGGGGATATTCACAAGGTGAGGAATCCACACGGCAGATGTATCTATCAGAAGGCCTGCACCAGACACCAACAGTGAGAGTCCAGTCCAGATTCCCAGTGTGCCATGACTGAGCAACCTTTGAGGGATGTCAGCATCACTAAGACCCACTTCATGAGTGGCCAAGCTGTCCTGATTTTGCCCCTTTCAGCTATTTGCTTCAAACCGCAAGGAACATGTTTGCGCACCAGCCCAGCCTTCCTAATCACTCTGCACCTGAGCTGGGTACTGACGAACCGGCTGTGCCCCCTTGCACCAAGACCCTTTGAGCCCTAAGCCCCAGTTTGAGAGCTGTTGGACTTGTCCCCAAGTCTCCCTGCCCAGTCTATTTTCAGGTAACCTCCCCTTCACCGTAGCACATCCAGCTACAATCTCACCAGCACCCTGCTCCTGGTAAAACCAGGGAAGTTTCCGAAGAACTGCTGGTAGTACTTTGGGCCTTGGCCCACTACAACTCCGAGCCCTGAATGTGAACCCCTGGAACTGAAACTACCTTTATGCATTACTGTCTTTTCCTAGCATAGGATTACATTGTGGGTAAAAGTGCACAGGTTTGAACGTTTTACTTACCTGTAAAAATTTCTAATAAAAACAGTACTCACCTGCGAAAGAAAATTCTTAGTTTTGAAACATATACATGTTGGGAAATGAGGCAGTATCTGTGAGGCCTGCACAAACAACAAGACTACATTTGTCCTTCACTGGGTACCAAACATCCAATTGTGGAGCCTGACTCTCAGAGGGTAGCATTGCAGAGCAGTCTGAGGCTTACTCAAGGGAGGTGGTGTGGGCTAGTAAGCGCCATTACAGGTGTGCAGGAATAACACTCCATAATTGATTGTCCAGTCTGTACTTTGCTTTATAAAAGTAAGAGTACATTTATTTAACACTCACACTACTTAATAATATGCACCAATGTACAAATATACATATGCTGTTGGAATTACTTTGTGATATTGCATAACATCTCTACCCCTCCCGCAAGGAGGGGGGTCTAGTACTACCACTCCCATGTATGCACATCATCTTGCCCCCAAATGCAGTCAGTTGAACCTAACTTGGAGCAAGGGCCCTGAGCACTGGCATCATCCCAGCGGCGAGTCACCCAGTTACCTCAACCAGCATTTAAAATAGTTACACCTGCCCTGGTGACACACAACACTGAAGGAGCATTTCCCACTGACCATGAAGTATACACCTCTAAATCTTAAGGGCTACCAGTCTGGGTTCTTCACCTAAGCGTAGCAGCAAGAACACATGTTTAAGCATCAGTTTAAAATGACAGTACTCATCACATTTGTTGGAGATTAGAATGCGCTGCAATCAAAGCCCCGAAAGGCATCACAGATGGATCCAGTATTAAGCATATACAGCCATGACGCTCTAGCAGGAATGTCGAGCAACATAACCCCATTTGGCTTATGACATCACCTTACACAGGTTCTTCACATAACACATGTGACCTTCAGTCCCTCCGGAAGAAATAACATTAGGAAAGGCACTACGGGTGCAATTACTTCTCTTCACCTCCAGGGAATGCCCTTCTCCAGACATCCCCAACCCAGCATTCCACGACTTGAGGCAGTCCCTAGAGCACCCCCAGCAGTAGAACAAAAGTTCCAGCCATTGGGATGCAGATGACTCCTTGCTGAGCCCTGGAGGGGTTATTCTTCTAAGTCCCCATGAGACTTGTGGAGGGACTTCTTCAGGTTCTGCTGGGGGAGACTGCGCTTCCCCTGCACACACAGCAGTGGCACTATCTTCCTGGGGCCACCGCATGCCAAAATAACCAGGTTTCCTTGCCCGCTTCTGTAAACCTGGCAAGGCATTATGGGGCGCTTCTGTCCTCGCCGTGCATATTATAGTTGAAGCCCCCCTCCTCGGTGAAATCTAGCCCTGCCTCTTTTCTGACGGTGATTTCGGAAATTTCCTGGGAGGAGTTTTTTACTCTAACTAGCAAAATTAAATCCGGAACACCTGCGGATCCTCTTAAGCCAGCGCAGTTTAGAGACTCTGCATCATGCTGCCTGGCTTCTCTGCACAGCCTTATCAATGCCTCATTTTCATCGGCTATCGTTCCAGCTAAATGGAAGCAGGCATGGGTCTCTCCCATATTAAAAAAACTACTTTGGACCCTCTGAAGCCGGAAAATTTTAGACCGGTTTCCCTGCTTCCATGGGCAGTGAAGATTGCGGAATCCCATGTAAATTCAGTTCTTTCTACCTTATTGTATACCAATAACATCTTGGATAATACTCAACATGGGTTCCGCACCGGTCATAGCACTGAGACAGCGTTGCTTGCTATGACTGAGCTTCTTCGCTTAACTCTTGATCAGGGTCAAACGGCGGCACTGGTCCTGTTGGACTTGAGTGCCGCTTTTGACACTGTTTCACATCAGATTCTGCTCCATCGGCTCGAGGAAGCGGGGGTCATGGATCTGGCACTTGCATGGTTTAGATCTTTCCTGTCAGGAAGATCTTTTCGTGTTTCTACCTCTCCTTTTCTTTCTAGGGCACATTCCATCGAGCAGGGTGTTCCTCGGGGCTCTGCCTTGAGTCCCACCTTGTTCAACCTTTATGTGCAGCCGCTTGCTGCGGTCGCCAAGTTATGGGACCTTAACATCGTCTCATACGCGGATGACACGCAACTGGTGGTTGCCCTATCGGAGGATGCAACCGGAGATCATGTCAGATTCAGAGCCGGGCTATCTGCAGTGGCTGACTGGTTGACAGCCAATTGCTTACAGCTTAACGCGGCCAAGACTGAGGTTCTACTGGTTGGTAGGAACACCTATATATGGGGAGACCATTGGTGGCCAGCTACTTTGGGGAAGGCTCCGGAACCAAAGACAGAAGTGAAAAATCTCGGAGTCTGGCTAGATTCGACTCTTAGCTTTTCCACCCATACAAAGAAAGTTGCTGCCACTTGTTTTGGCATCCTGCGTAGTCTGAAACCTGTCTTAAAATGTTTTGACTCTGAGACCAGACAGATGATAATCCAGGCCACAGTGATGTCTAGGCTTGACTACGCCTGCTCATTACTGCTGGGTGTAAATCAGGCAGAAATCGTTCGAATGCAACGCATTCAAAATGCAGCGGCTAGAGTTCTAGTAGGCTTGCCTAAATTCAGCCCGATTTCTGCGACCATCCGAAGGCTCCACTGGCTACCTGTAGCTCAACGAATACAGTTTAAGACTCTCTGTATTTCGTTTAAAATCTTAAGACTGACAACTCCCAGGATGCTCTGCCGGCTACTGAACTTGTATGCTCCTTTGCGCACATTACGTTCTACTGGCCAAAATCTGGTCGAAGCGCCTCGGGTCAAGCGTAGTAGAGCGGGAGGACGTTCTTTCCGTTTCTTGGCAGCTAAAGCTTGGAACGCTCTTCCCTTCTACATCAGAGAAATTCAAAGTCTGTCTGTTTTTCGGAAAGCTATAAAAACTCATCTATTTCTGTAAATGTTTTGCTGGAGATGCTCATTCACTACTTCGCTCATGGTTCTTTTTCTGCTCTGGAGTTTAGCGCCGGGACGCCCCTTCGCTGGGGCAGCTGCGCGCTCTATAAAATTGTATAACATAACATAACATAGCAGCTGCTCTCCCGCTGCTCCGGGAAGAACTGCGCTGTCCCCGGCAGCCTCCTGCCATGTCTCCTGACTTCGGTTGGGGGCCTGGTCCCCCCCAGATCCCCAGGGGAGTGAGCCAGCTCGTGGAGCCCACCCCCACTACTCTGGCCGTTTCGGGGGCCCGGTCCCACCCTGGCCCCTAGCGCCTCCTCGCCCCCTCTTCTCTTCGTGGGTGTCCGGTCCCACCCGGGCACCCCACATTTCCTGCATCTGGGGAGGTGAGGGTAGCCCAGGGAGCCCACCGCCGGCTGCTCCGGCCGGCTCCCGGTCCGGCCCGCACCCTTTTGTGCTGCAGTGGGAGCCAGCGCTCCTCTTCGGGTCTCCCGCTCCAGCGGGCAGACACAGCGGCTGCAGCTGGACCAGCGGATCTTTGGGGGAGTGTGACGGCATTCCCCCCCTCCTCCTCCCACAATTTCGGAACCCGAAGATGGGGTCCGGGACCCCCTCGTCCTCTTCACGGGGAGCGCCGCCGTGCCCCATCTTTGCTTTTTCAGCAGGGCCAGGGTGGGCTCCTGGCACCCCGCAGGAGGGGACATCTTCACAGGAGCGTGACGGTGCTCCCTGCCTTAACTTTTTCCGCCGGTGGCCAGGGTGGGCTCCTGGCCCCCGCATCAAGAATCATCATGGGGTGCGTGACGGCATTCCCCAGCTACGGCGAGGCCCGGAGTTGGGATCCTGGGCCTCTGGCACTTTTCTCAGAAGGGCACTACGGCGCTCCCCTGCTTTAGTTATTCTCAGGGGCCAGGGTGGGCTCCTGGCGCCCCTCTTTACAAGCTTCACAGAGGCGCAACGGCGCTCCCCGACTTTGCTTCTTGCGGGGGCAGCCCCCGGGACCTGACCCACCCCAGAGGCCCATCTAGGACCAGCGGCAGAGCCCCACACGCTTCATCATCGGGCATGGCTGAGGTTAAAGGTCGCCTACCTTCTGGGGGGCATACCTCAGCCCCCAGGGCTCCGTTCTTGGTGACCTTGGCCTCTTCTTGCTCCTGGTGGCGCACTCCAGCCACTGGGAGCACTTTCCTTCACCCTCCTGGTTACACGGAGGGTAGATTCAGCAGTGAGCTGTCTGCACTGGTTCCCTGCGCCAGCCTTTCACATGGCTCTCCTCCTGGGCCTCTCTTCTCCCTGTGCAGAGGCCCGTGCTTCTGCACACTGGTCCTCCTGGTCTCTTCTCCTGGTGCTGTTCAGGATCCTTAGACAGTCAGGGGGTTCCTCCTTCCAACTGCCCATTGAGCCAGGCTCCAGCATCCTCTGCCTCAGTAGACCACACTCCAGAGAGACCTTCTCTTCCTGTGCAAACACTTTTAAAGAATTGGGGAGGGGGCTGCCAGGAAGTCACTGTTTGCCCTATCACACAGCGACACATCACTTCTCTGCCCCTGCTCCCTCCTTCCTGACCAGACCTCTGAGTTGGTTAAAGATGGTGTCATCCAGGCTCTTCTGCCAAATGGTCTCTGAAAGCCCCTTCCCCCCAGAGTTGCCTTCTCCCTTGTGCAGCTAGGTGCCTGGCACCCAGTGACAGCTGCTGATGGATTCGCCTGTAGCTCATCAAGGTCATCAATCCAGGCTTCTGTGGTCAGCCCCAGCCAGTCCCTGGTTATGGCTAACTCAGAGAAATATAACATTTCTGGATGACCCAAAGCAGTACAAATAAGACTCTGGACTCTGCAGAATACTTCTTCTCACATAGGGTACAGTGGACATTGGTGCGTATCTGGAATTTTTAAGCCCTAGGAAAGTGAAACTAGCCCATGTGCTCCCTATCCTCATAATGGAATAATTGAATAAACACTGTAAAGCACACTGCCTTTCCCTGGCATGTTTCTTCCCACTGTATAGAGCCTATTCCATATAACCCCCAATACTGCATAAGTCCTGCCACACCATTCACTTTGTAGCTGCTCCTGGACTGCGCACGCCAGGAATCTCCCCTGTGCAGCGCGTACACATGTGCACATGCATTTACACATGTGTCTGCATGTAACCAGCCCAGTGCCCCACGCTCCTGCTGCTGCGCAGCGGCCTAGTCAAGCTAGGGGGACACCAGTAAAATCCACATGCAGTCTTTTTTATCATGAGTTCACTGTGGGTGAGTCCCAACTTACGAGGCTCCCCCAGAGTAAAAGCTCAACTAATAGGTGCTCAAAAAGCAAAAAATCCAGGCGGCCCAGAGTGTCAGAACCACCTTCTAACAATATATAAAAAGAAGTATTATTTTCTAATTTGGTCTTGGATTTATTCTTTGAGTGTGTGTCTCATTTATTGTCTCTGTAAGTACAAAAAATGCTTAGCACTATCCTCTGATAAGCCTAAATGCTCTGTCTCGACTTACTACTGTATCCTTGCCAGTCCAGAGCCCGTTCTTTATCTTTCTCTAGAATTAACACAATTGGAAAGATCCCCTCTTTTTCATTTCAGATAAAGCTCTGTATAGCGGCTTATGAGTTTTAGAATGCCAACTGACGCCTTGGGAGGCTCCTCCAGGGCTTGTCCATGTAATGGGGTTTCCTCACAATCACTAATGCATTACAATATTTTCTGGAATTATTTTAGTTACGCCCATAGCATCTTTTAAAATCCTTGGGGCACCAAAGCTGTGAACAGGCTTTGCACAAATTACATTCATTAGATATCCCAATCATCTGTGCTAGGGTGTGTTCTCTCCTTAAAGCAGCTGTTTTAGCTAGGAGAACTATGGGTGAATTATACTGTTCTTTTTAATATGATCTTATTCTGATTTTAGATATTTACTGTACTTGATTAGTTTATATTTTATAGATGTACTATGGATATTATATGCAGATATGCAAATTGTTTTAAAGAATGTGTGTTTTAATTTAATTTTGTTGCTAAGCATTAGTTATTATGCCTTATGGTTATTGGATCATTTATTTTATTAATAATGCTGAGGTTGATGGAGTTCATTGTTTTATAATTATTTAATTGCCCTGTATTATTTTTGTCTTTTATGGCCACAAACAGCTGAATAAAGAAATAAAGAAAAGCCTAACTGCTCGCCCACACTACCTCAAAAGAGAGTGTTAGTATTATCTACCTTAGCCCCTGTAAGCCAATAGGAACCCACTGGACTCTCTACACAGTGAACTTCTTTTTAGTGCACCATATAGAGCGCCATCATCCTACACTATCACAATATTTTTTGCCGATATTTCTGTCTCCGATATTTACTCCTCTATATTTTGTCCAAACACCGTGGACCTTGATAACACAGCCTCATTTACTGTTGGTTTTTACACTCCATCTGCTCTCCTTGTGGCTTTGTCATGCTCGTGTCTACTTTGAGATTTCTAAATTATGTACCCAAGATGCATAAGGATAATGGAGCCTTCCACTTCAGCTTCACCTGCTCAGCGTGTGCAAGGGAGGCGGACTGCCGCTGTACTTGTTCAGTATGCGAGGACACCTAAACTGCTTATGTCCGTACTGTACCAGATGAGCGTGTGAGACAACTTCACTCGTATGCTTCTTGCTGTATGTGCTTTACCTGCTCTGTGTGCCAGGAAAGCTTGAGGCATTGCTGTCCATCCTGCGTATGTCAGTGAACCTTTGGCATTATTATAGATTATTGAAAGACGTTCCCGGACACCTCCCTCTGTTTCCGTGTAGAATTTATATGCAATTCCTCTTAGCCACTCCTGGAAATTCGGAAAGAATAGCCCTTTTGTAATGCCTGTAAAGAAAATTCCAATAGTGACCTGTTTTCACTCTGCTTTCAACAAAGGTGGGGCGATGGCCTCTTCTGTACGTGTGTGTTTGTTGCGAGCCATGTCACAGGCAGAGAGATTTACCATAAATGTTTTTTGTTTGTAGTTCTTTGCAGATCACGGTATTATAAACGCATTTCCTCCACTAGATGGCAGTGCTCCCTGTAGATACATCTTGATCATCCTGGAGCTGCCTTTCCTAAATTAGATTTATGAATTTGAGTGTATCATTATTCTTTTTCTTTCTTACTGTTTTTTTCCTTTTTAGGGATCCCCTGCCAGACGGCACAAACTATTGGCAAACAAACACCTGTTGTCAGGTAACAGTGAGCTTTACTGTTACTCTCATTTGATTGCATTTTATTTGTTATTAGTGTGCCTGGGCTTTCCTTCCTCTTCTTGTGTTTGTCCTTCCCTTGGAGCATGGATACTTTACTTGTGTCCTTTCTTGCTTGCTTTTCAAGCACAACTTTTTTTCTTTCATGTTAGTGTGTGTGGTTTCCCGCTGTCTCCTTCTTGTACTTTTCTCCCTCTGGCCAACCTCTGTGTTGCTCTCTGTCGCCCCTGTGTTTCTCCCTTGCCCCTCCATGTTGCACTCACTCTTGCATACTCTCCCCCCCCCCCCGTTGCTTTCACAACCATGAGCTTCTGCCCCAGCTGCTCATGTTGATCTCTCTTGCCCATTGCTTATTCCCCCACCCACGCACTCCATGTTCCTTCCATCCCCCCACTCTCCATGTTGCATCCCCCACCCACGCACTCCATGTTCCTTCCATCCCCCACTCTCCATGTTGCATCCCCCACCCACGCACTCCATGTTCCTTCCATCCCCCACTCTCCATGTTGCATCCCCCACCCACGCACTCCATGTTCCTTCCATCCCCCACTCTCCATGTTGCTTCCCCCACCCACGCACTCCATGTTCCTTCCATCCCCCCACTCTCCATGTTGCATCCCCCACCCACGCACTCCATGTTCCTTCCATCCCCCACTCTCCATGTTGCATCCCCCACCCACGCACTCCATGTTCCTTCCATCCCCCACTCTCCATGTTGCATCCCCCACCCACGCACTCCATGTTCCTTCCATCCCCCACTCTCCATGTTGCTTCCCCCACCCACGCACTCCATGTTCCTTCCATCCCCCACTCTCCATGTTGCTTCCCCCACCCACGCACTCCATGTTCCTTCCATCCCCCCCACTCTCCATGTTGCTTCCCCCACCCACGCACTCCATGTTCCTTCCATCCCCCACTCTCCATGTTGCTTCCCCCACCCACGCACTCCATGTTCCTTCCATCCCCCCACTCTCCATGTTGCTTCCCCCACCCACGCACTCCATGTTGCTTCCCGCCACCATTGTCCTCCATATGGTTTACCCACACCTCCATGTTGTTCCCCCAACACGCGTCCTTTGTGATGCTCCCCCCCAAACCCGCACCCCCAGTGTTGCTCTCCACACTCGCAGTAAAAAAACAAAAACAATGCTTTGTCGCTACTTATTTTTCTATATACTCTACCAACTCGGAAAGAAAAAAAAGTTCATGTCATTTTGTAGGCATGCATATGCATGGTGTGCGTGCGTGCCTACAAAATTATTTGTCTTATGCGTCGTAGCACCTTTTCTTGGTTCTTTTCTTTAGGCATGGTGCACATCATCAAGGTAATATGTGCCACATCGCTGAAGACCAGTGGAAAGACAGTACGTCCCAAAGGTGAGAACTATTGGCTTGCCAATGCTTCTTTGTTTTCTGGGGGTTAGTGAGGAGAGGAAGGTCATGTCTGAGAGGTGGGTGGGGGAGAAGCGAGGGTGTATTGGGAAATGACAAAGGAGCTTGAGCTTGAGCTTGTGTACAATGCGTAGGTGCCTGCCACACGGTGCCGGGATGTTTACAAACTTAAATGTTTCAATGGGAGCTTGTGCTGCGAGTGTTTTGAGCTCGCCGCACAAGCCAGCATTGAAAAATGGAAGTTTCCGACGACACTATGGGGCCCATTATGATGGCGGGCAGATTGCCCCCGCCAGGCTGGCGGTTGCCACCGCCAGCCATCATCTCAATTTCCCCCCCCCGCCATATTAGTATGGTGGGGTATGGTGGGGGGGACCTCGACGGACGGAAAGACCAGAGTGCAGGACAGTAGGGGGGTGCACACGGGGGGGGGGGTACCTGTGCATTTGCATAATCAAAGCGCGCGGTGCCTGCCGCTTTGATTATGCAAATGCATCACAAGCATTAATAGCATTGCGGCGGGTGCTGGTGTGAATACCGCCCGCCGCAATGTTATTAATGCATGTTGCGCCCGCCACTGTGGCGGGCGCATCCTAATGCCCACATCGGGACCCCCGCCCTTTAGGAGGGCGGTCCCGTTTACCGCAAGGGTGGCGGGCGGGCTATGCCCGCCCGCCATCATAATGGACCCCTATGTGCGGTCGTGTTCTAATTGGGAATGCAGACTGCCGACCCATGGTCGGGCGGTTCCTTTCCTGCAACGGCGTCCTCCTGACATCGTAATGAGGGCCTTTTGTTGGGAACACAAGTCTATGGTGCAGCTGACTCTTTGTTTAATATCCAACCAAGTTTTCCTGTTTCTTCAGTCATGGCTCATGGGCCGAAACAACACCAACACATTTGCCCTTTAAACCTGGCCCATCTGGCGGTGCCAGAGATACCAGTAGGCCAGTTTAACGCTGCTAACTCAACCAACAGCAAGGCGGTCTCCCCCGGGACCCTCAACGGATGAGCGCACAAAGATACTGGCCACAACTCAGAAATTACATTGGTCTGAATGTTCAGATAACACACCCACTTAAGGCAGGCCTTCCAGAGTGGCAACGGCTTTCGAATTTCCTGGCCATGGCCAGTGGGTCCAAAGGCATTGGCATGCTTCGTTTGGGATGGCACCACCCCTAGTTGACAGATAACCCAGTACCCTAGGGGAACTTGAACAGAGAGGAACTGTGGATGAAAAGATGTTGGTCTTGGTAGCGGGGGACCCCAATTGCAAGGTCAGACATAAATCTAGTCCATGGGTTAGTCGGGGTCATTTTCCTTCGTGGACCTGGATAAATCAAGATTTATTCAATATTAACATCAACCTTTCAGTTTGTTTCAGGAAATATGTAGTAAAGAAGCATTAAACCCCAGGGAATATTAAAGAAACACACCATGTCCGTGACACCAGAATCTGACACTTCTGGACATCAAGTCGCTATACACCAAGAGTACCTCTGTGGTCTCCCATGTTAAAAGTCTTTAGCATCAAAGATATCTTTAGAGCTGTCCATGGTGTTGAACTCTCAGACTAAAATATTGACCAATTCGAGTTTCTTAATAAGAGTGCAGTTTTTAGGTCAAAGCATACCAGACAGTTACGAAAAGACATCTTGTGGGGCACTCTGAAACCTTCCCTGGGAATGCATTCCACCCATTGCTTACCACTGGCTTTGCAATTGTAACCCACATTTTCTGGCTTTCTATTTGCTGTCTTTATATGTTTTAGACTGTCCAACATGTCTTCATTGTTATTGTGGAGCAAACCTTGTTTACCATTAACCCTTGTATTCTTCCACAAGCCCTCACTTTCTGTAAACAGTCCTTTAAATGTTGTTCTTATCTTGTCATATTTGCTCTTGGTTCAAAGTCAGTAGTGAAATGTCAGGCTCTCTCTTCTAAGGGAGCTTGGTGTTTACTTTTCTTTCTCTAACTTCAAAGTGAGACGATTTATGTGAAAATGAAGCACATTTTTGTTTGTAATTTGGAAGTGTGGTGGAAACAAATACTTTAATACAAACAACATAAATGAGTACAATAGGCGATGCCATTTCCACACATTATTGTTTGTGCGCTGTATAGTTTTATCAGTAAAACTGTATTTGTAACTGCAATTGTCATTTCAATTGAAAATGTGTTGTCGGTAACGACAGTGCGCTACCACACCATGCATACTCCACACTACACCACTTGAATCTATTCCATCCTATGCCCCTCCACTCTAAGCCACTCCACTCTACGACACTCTACTCCACGACATAGCACTCCACTCCACCACACTCTATGTCACTTTACACTAGGTCAATCTGCTCCACTCCATGAGTCATCCTCTTCCCATGACTTACAGCAGTGCTAGATTAGCTCACCGCCGCCCAGTTTAAATGCAATAAGGGTAAAACCGAGATTTTATTATTCTGTAATCTTCCTCCTCAGTACTGGCACGCTTTCTGGCCGGATGAGTCTCAACGGCCTACACCTTGGGTCACCCGGTCAAGAACCTAGGGATTTGGTTTGACGAAAAGCGAAGTTTCAGTACTCTGATCAATAAACTAACAGGAATGTGCATTGGCATACTGAAATCACTCAAAAAAATTCTACCTATACTTCTGCCTGGCTAACTACTAGATAAATTGCAGGTTGTCCAAAACGCCACTGCTAGAATTCACTTCAACCTCCCCCAAAGGATCAGCGTCAGGCAGCACCTTTGTAACCTGCATTGGCTACCTGCGAAAGCACAGGTTATATTCAAAGCTCTGGTAATGGCACATGCTGCTCTCTATGGGCTTGGTCCAGTGTACATTAGGAAGCGTTTTCAGTTCTATGCCCTCACCAGGCAACTGCGCTCTTCCAATACACTGATGGCGTGCACTCCCAGATTCCGCCTTAAAAGGACAGGTGGCAGTTCCCTGGCCTATACGGCGGTGGAGGCCTGGAACACACCTCCTGTGTACTTACGCAGCTTCCAGTATCCCAAACAATTTAGAAAGAGACTCAAAACTTTTCTCTTCAATTACCTTTCTCTCCTTTCTTGTTGGGTTCTTCTCCTCTGCTTTTTTCCTCTTTTGGGCTTGCATCGGGACATCTTTTGAGTAGCTGTGCGCGTTATAAACTCCTATAACATAACATAACATAACATATGATACTCAGTCAGTCAATCACTTTTATTCGATTAATAAAAATCAAAAAGAGACACAAGATACAAGTAATCACAGTCAATACAATACAACAGTTCATCCAATTACAAAATTAAAGAATAAATATAAATAACGTATCAAGCTTAAAATGAACATATCTCATAGGTTCAGTAAAACATTTTTAAAAATTTCCGTTTGACAGTTAGTTTCAAAGTTAAGAAGGCACCAACACTACTAGCATGATTAAATTGTAATAGGTCTGAGCCGTAAATTAGAACGCTTCTTATTTATACAAACACCTGCAACTAGGAAACTTGCTTCATGAAATGTTACACGTGCACTAGATAAGAGTTGTAAAAACAGGAGCGCTGGCCTAACCTGTAGGAAGCCCGCTTCCCGCAAAATAGGTAACAAGTATTTTTTCCTAATCTGTGCATAGTGTTCGCAAAACATAATAAAATGTAGTGTATCCTGTGTGGAAAAGTGATCACAATCACATGGATTTGCGTTTTCTGAAGTGGGTAGGAACCAAACATAAAATGTATCAAATTTAAGCAGAATCTAGTTAAGAGAAAGCGATGAAACGGTCTAATCAGTAAGACAAGGTAGGGTTCAGGGCCTGGGACAGTTATAAGTGCATAATTCCTTCTAACAAGCGGTTTTTTCAACTCTGTCTCCTCCCGCTCTGCCGTGAACAGATTTACCAGTGCGGATTTTATCTCCATGACATCCTCTTTTTTAATGCGTTCTGGGAAATGAAAGAGCTCAGATCGCCCCACATTTGTAAGCATCAATTTGACATAAACCAGCCATGGGATTCTATGAGCTCTGTCCAGGGCAAGGCAGTTTTTAAGAATCAAATGATTTAAGGTGATTTCCTGGTTAAGCCAGGTTTTTAGCCAACAAATTACAGGTGCGGATTTTAATAAGTCTGTTACGAACCCCATGCCCAGCTATGAGTGTATTGTAAAAGTGGGGGTAGACTGGGGAACAGAAAGCAGGGATCTTAAAAATTTGTTCTCCACCTTCTGGATGGTATCAGGGTTTGTATAACCCCAGATGGCAGAACCGTAGGTGGCTATAGCCAAACATTTGGCTTTATATACTTTAAGGATAGCCTCCATTGGTTGTGCCCCCATCCTTTTGGCAAAGCTCAACAGGGCTGCAGCCGATCTTGCTACTGCGTTGCTTTTTGACTTATATTGAGGACCCCAGGTTCCCCTATCGTCAAAGACGACCCCCAGATAGGTGAAGATTGGAACCCTCTTTACTTCTTTGCCTGTACAGAAAAATGTTTTTGTTTTCTTTTTCCTACTGGCCAGTCCGACAATCATGACCTGAGATTTTTGGGTATTGATTTTCAGATCTAATGACGCCATGAAGTCGCCGAAGGAGGCCAATAGTCTATTGAGGGCCACACCTGTGCGTGCCAAGAGAACGGCGTCGTCCGCGTACAGGAGGACCGGAATCTTGGTCTCCCCTGCACGCGGAACGTCCACCGTTGAAACTGCCAGGGTTGGCTCAAGGGCATTTATGTATAATGTAAAGAGGAGGGGGGTAAGGATACATCCTTGCCGCACCCCCCTCTCCGATTTGAAATAGGTGGTACACCTCCCCTCCCGAGTGACTCTAACTGAACCAGTAAGCCACAATGAAGGTCAGCTAGAAAACTAACTAGCGGGGGGTCGATACCCATGTCCAAAAGGACCCTCCACAGCCTCGACCTGTTGACCAGGTCGTATGCTGAGGAGAGGTCCATAAAGGCCATGAATAAAGACCCCTCCTTCGCAGTGGTATATTTGCTGATAAGCAATTGAAGGTTTAAGCATTGATCCAATGTGCTCCTATTAGGCCTAAAGCCGTACTGGGCATTAGACAGGGTTCCTCTACCTTCTAGCCATGTTGTCAATCTACCCAAGAGACTCTGCCCAAGATTTTAACGGCAGAGTCTATTAGGGAAATAGGCCTGTAACAGGCAGGATCACCCTTTTGGCCTTTTTTAAAAATTGGAATAATTGTGGACCTTGCCCAAGACTCAGGGAAGTTGTTTTCTCTTGAGGCGTTAAAAACATTGGTCAATATCCTGGCCCAAAATTTTGGGGCACACTTATATAGGTCCGCAGGAACCCCATCCGGGCCCGGAGCCTTGTTTTTGAGTGTCTCATTAATTGCTTTTTCTACATCTTCCTCCTCAAAGGGCAAAATTGGCCCAACATGGTGGAAAGATAAGGTCTCCTGTATAGGTCCATTGATTGACTGGCTATAAATGCTTCCAAAGTGGGCGAGCCACTGCTCGTCTGGAATAGTACATTCCACACCCTGGTTCTCCACCCCAGAAAATTGGGCTGATTAATAACCGCCCAAAATTTGGAACTATCCCGCAAAACTTCTTTTGATTGCAGGTCACTCCAGGCCTCTTTCTTAATCTGAGTTTTACGACTCTGAATAGCCTGTTTGTATTGTTTCCTGAGGGTTACTATCTGTGCTCTGTTTCTAGGTGTTTCCTTCAGTGCTTTTAAAAGAGCGGAGTGCGCCTTGGTACAGTTTGAATCAAACCATCTTTTTCCTGTTTGCCCACCTGGTTTAGTTTTAGCCATTAAATCAGTATTCACTTGTTGGCATATAATATTAAATGCCTCAATTATCCTGAAGTTGGGGCCAACATGATCTAGGCAAATACCCACCTCCACTTCAACCTTGGCCAAGACATCTTGTAGAAAAGTGACCGGGGTCTCTTTGGCCCATTTCAACCTCCTACCCTGATCTTTTGGTAACAGGTCCGTTGCACATGATGCCTGGATGTCTTTAAAATCCAATAACCCCCCTGGGGCAACCTCTAGTATCACGGGGTTATGGTCACTAAAAATAGAGTCTTCTACCCTGTAATTTAAAACGATAGACAAAACAAAGGAAGATAAAAAAATATAATCAATAACTGTTCCTGTGTCTTTTCCTTTAAACGTGAAAGGCCTAGGCCCATCTACACAGCAACCTGATTCATAAAGGTTGAAGGAGGCCAAAAGGCTCTACAAAGCCTCCCCTTGTTTCGTGTGTTCGAAGTGTGAGGGCAACGAGTAAGAAGGCCCCCCGTTATCTTCCAAAGTGCACTCCAAACTGCATGGGTGGATATTTAAGTCACCCATAAGGATGATCTCAAAGCTGTTGTGTGCCGCTCTGTACTTATCTAAAAATTCCCCAAGAGATTCTAAATGCTGATTAAGACTGACAGTGTCTGGTGAATTATAAAAGTTAATAAATAACACAGTGGGGGAATTCGCAACCGACAATTCTACTACTCAACAATATTGAGAACCTGACTCTAGCTGTTTTGCTGATCCTTTCATATTCAATGAGATTAATAGGGCAAGGCCTCCCTTCGCCCTGCCCGCCAGACTTGGTTTGGCGGGAATGCTAAAATGGGCGTATCCATCCATAGAGAGGCTATTTGCCGTGTCCCAGGTTTCTTGGAGAGCTATTACATCATAGCATGTAACAAAACCCACCCAATTCTCGTCCTGGCTTTTCGATCTGCTACCAGCAATATTCCAGCTAAGGATTCTACAGATATTCCTGTGACATAAGTTAGAAGCAATCATGTTTTTTGTGCCAGATGGGTTGTGTAGTCAATCAGAGCTCTCTAACTGAAGCAGGAGTGAAAAACGGTTTGACAAAGACAAGCCCCCGCTCTGTGTATCTTCAGAAACCTGAGGAGCTACGGGAGGTGAAGGGAGATGCTGAGGTGGGATGGCAGAGACACCACTCTCGGGTTACCTGGCAAAATCGCACGGTCCTAGGGTGGGAGTATCTCTTTTTGCTGTTAAACTCTGGACTGGGGAACATATTTTCTACCTACCCCATGGACGATAGAAATATCCAAGAGGAAATGGTCTAATTCCGGTGTTTGTGAAGTCAGACCCATCCCAAAACAATCTTTCAGCAACATTTCTCCCACAAAAATTTACAATAATACAGTCCCCAGGGATGTTCTTGGCTCCATGTCCTACCCACCCCACCCTTCTAGCCATAATGATAGAGGGGGATAAGTCACTCTCCCCACTTGAATAGTGTCTGCACCATTCCCTAGATTTACCTAAGAGATCCTCAGTAGACGCTCTCCCATTTTGTTCTAGAGGCGGAACCCCCGTTAACACTGCCACAAAACGGCAGCGTCCGGCGGAAGGTGCAACCTAAAGCTACTGGGCTTAGGTGCGATGTTGGTAGTGTTAGGGTAGAGTGCTTGATTCTTGTTAATATTCATTTTGGTGGGTGCTACTCTTGGCTGTGTCAAAAAATTCCCTGTGCCATTTCTTGTGATATCTAGGGTTTTGGCAGGTGATGGTGGTTTATGAGACACATGAGGACGTGGACTCCCAGGATGGACATTTAACCCTGTGCGTTCTATAGGCTCTGGATCTTGATTCTCAATAATCTTATGGGCGATCGCCGAATGGCGCTCTTGGCTGCGGTATTCTTTTATAAAAGAGTAAATTTTTTCGCACCTCTTAAGTAAACCAGCTACACATGTGTTCAAACAATCAACAATATCTTTGCCAATGCCCACCAGCAGAGGTTCTATACGTGCATTGAACAATTCCTCCACCTTGTCCCCCAAGTTTGTAAGAATGACATGGTCCTGTTCATATTGCAAATGTTTAACTTTGCAAGCACATTTCTTAGTCTTTGGTCTGTCCGAGGTTAGAGGTTCACTAGAACTGGGCCCCTCCACAGATGATAACAAGGAAGTGTGAGGCGCAGAATCCAGAATGTTTATCGCCTCACCATCTGTGCGCTCACATGGGACCTCTATGGATACAGGAGGAGGATCTGGGGTAAATGTTTCAATCGCCCTTTCCAGTTCATGCTCTCTTTCAGCATTTGAAATTTTCTGATTAATAGCCCCCACTGCTGACGTTAGGTAGGAGATTATGGTGTCTGCTTTACGTGGAACTTTAGCATCTTTAGCCCCTTGTCCCTCATTACCCAGATGTTTACGCTTACCCATAACAGCAGCTTAGGGGGGTGGCCCAGCTCAGCCTCCTCTGGCCCCGGATGGCCACAGATGGCCCGCCCTCTGCCCGGGCTCAGCCCGGCGCTACCCACGCGCGTCCCGCGATGCGGGAGTAGCAGCTCGTTCTTATGCGCCTCCGGGCGCGGGAGTGTGTGGGCGGCGTTCAGCGTCCCCGTCAGGGAAGCAGGGGACGCTGGGAAATGGAGTCTCTATGTCGCTCTCCCCTCCCGGCGGCCGTACAACCAACAAACGGCGGCGGGGGAGAGCGGGGGTGTCCACAGGTCCTCTTCGCCCCCAATGAGTGCAGGTAAGCAGGTTATGCCCTCAACGAGCCTTGTCCCCCGCTCCGCCGCAGGAGCAGCTCGTTCTTATGCGCCTGCGGGCGCGGGAGTGTGTGGGCGGCGTTCAGCGTCCCCGTCAGGGAAGCAGGGGACACTGGGAAATGGAGTCTCTATGTCGCTCTCCCCTCCCGGCGGCCGTACAACCAACAAACTGCGGCGGGGGAGAGCGGGGGTGTCCACAGGTCCTCTTAGCCTCCAATGAGTGTAGGTAAGCAGGTTATGCCCTCAACGAGCCTTGACACTCCATGACACTCCACTCTACGACACTCTATGCCTCTTTACTCTACTCTACGCCACTGTACTCCACTCTATGACACTTTACTTTATACTATTCCACTCTGCTCTATGCCCCTCCTTCTACGCCACTCCACTCTATGACACTTTACTCCAGTCTACACCACTCCACTCTACGCCACTACAGAATATGCCCCTCCACTCTATGATACTCTACTTTAATCTACTTTACTCCACCCTAATCCATCACACTCTATGACACTCTACGACACTATATGCTACTCCACTTTATTCCACTGCTCTCTAGGCCACTCCACTCTATGCCACTCCACCACACTTGAGGACTGCTACTCTCCTCTATGCCACTTACTTTTAGCTATGCTGGTGTACAACATGGCTAAAACACATGAGCAAAGACAATAGCTCTTGCTTAGGCAAGACCTGTTGGATTTGCCAACGCTTGTTATGGTCTAGGTTGACATCACAGCTGTTGCCAGACAATTATGTGAGCATTATTAGAGAAGGGATTTGGCACCGCCCATGTGTTTCAGGAGCCAGGCATACACATTTTGATTTGGGCTTTGTTTATTTAGGTACCTGATTTTGAACTTTCAAGGGCACCCACATGACATTGTAATGTTCTTGAAGTTTCTTAGACAACTAGAAAATGTATGTTGTTTGTCTCTCACAGCAGCACAGATGGGAGAGGGTAGTCATTAACCTTCATGCATTTTTTGGTCTGGCTTAACAGTGCAACTATCACCTGATCTTTTAAACTACACTAATAGTATTCTACATTTCTTTGCTTCCACGCAAATACATATCTATTTCCATAATATTTTTCTTGTAAGTCTTCACATTGCCATACAACATTCATTTAAAACCAGACCTATTGGCATTGCCAATGCTTGTTTATGAAACCCAGAGCCGCTCCATAGACGTGCAAAAAGTCCCTATTCCTAAAAATATGTTCCTCAGTAGCTCTTGACGGGGTGGGACTGGAGACTTTGCATTATCCATCTTCTCCTTCATGTGTACTGTGCTTTTATATTGGAGTGTTTGTTAAAGTATTATTCATTTTAAATAACTCCGACTAGACTTTCATAATTAGATTTTCGTTTAGATATTGTCAGAAGTGTAGAAAACCACGTTAAATGCACGGTATGTGGATGTCTGTGTATTTACCTTCATTTTGCTATTTAGGGAAAAGTGGTATTACTGCACCAAGACATGTGGTAACATGGACGTTCCGCGCCTCTTGGAACCCGCAAACGCTGGTACTAACTGAACCTTTAAATGCAGTACAAAACGAGGAAGCATCTTTTCTGCATGTGATGCATTTGTAGTAATGTCGAGTTTCCTTAGTTGTGGTGTTATTGCTAGTGACCCTCCAATCTGTAAAAGAGGCCATGAGAGAGAACGAGAGTGAGTGCGTGTGTGTGCACGAGTGTACACGTTTGTGCCGAGTGTGTAAGATAACCAGATGTGCTATTCTTTATCTGACTCATCCTTCTACCCGATATGTACGATCTCTTGGCCTCTTTGCCTTAACCAGGGCCGGACTGGCAGTTGCGGGCACCGGGCAATCCCCCGGTGCGCCGCACGGGACAGGACCTGGCCTTAACTTCCCAACTCAGATACCCATTAGAAATCAAGAGGGGTGTGAGGCCCATCTTTCCATCCCAGACCAGGAAGCCAGCGTCCTGGGCAGTAGAGAACACGTCTAGCCTCATCTATCACACTGCTGGGTGCGCCCTACAGCTTAAGGACCCAGGAAACCCTTCCCCTAACGATGAATGCAACTGATTGCAAACTCTATCCCTCCCCAAACACTTTTTCTTACAATGCAATGTGTGTGGTTGCACTGCTGTGTGTACACGGTTAACTCGCCGAAGTGGTGTGCCTCCTGCATCCGCACTGCTCTCCTAATAAAAAGAGAGGGCGTGTACTCCATATCACACACTGCACGGGAAACAAAGGGTTCGCCGAGTTCAACCTCCTTTTCATTGCCAGAATGAAACCCTTATAAAAAAAAAGCAATCGAGCAGCGCAGGCGTGTTTCCCAGTGTGCCCACGGATTGTGACTCAGCCCTCGGAAGCCCAGAGGTAGAGAGTGCTCAGGCAGGGAAGACACGTGCGCCGCCGAGGAAGCCCTTTACTGCTGATTGCATCCTGCACAGGCGTCCGAAATATACATTGACCAGTTATAAATACTCCCGGCGATCCTGAGCGGCAGCGAGAATGTTCCGGTGTTAGACATTCTGAACGGTATCATTAATTAATGAGAGAGCTACAGTGTTAGACAGACATGCCCATATCGGTGAGAGTGCTTCAGTGTTAGACAATCTGACTGGTGCCAGTGACAGTGCTATAGTGTTAGCCATGCTGGCTTGGATCATTGATCATTGACAGAGCTGCAGTGATGGACATACAGACTTGTATCGGTGAGAGTGCCATTGTGTTACACACACTAACTGGTATCAATGATCATTGACAGAGCTGCAGTGATGGACATACACACTTGTATCGGTGAGAGTGCCTTAGTGTTACACACACTAACTGGTGCCAGTGACAGTGCTATAGTGTTAGACATGCTGGATTGGATCATTGATCATTGAGAGAGCTGCAGTGTTGGACATACTGACTTGGCTTCCTGGGCACGAGGGCAATCAGGGGTTAATATCTTCAATCCATCAACTTGAGTCTTTCCACTGGTGTCCTGGGGCCTCAGTACTAGTGGACCCAAAACTAGATAACCAAGTACTCCTCTCCAGCACTTGACTCTCACAGGGTGGCGAGACAGAGCAGTCTACGTTTTACTCAAGGAGGTGAGGTGGGGCTAAACCTTCAGAGTACAGTGCACACCGTACTGCCAGCTGATAAAATCAACGTCTAGTCAGTGCTTTACTTTTTATAAAAGAAAAATACTTTAATACACACAAGAGAATTATACTACACATACAACTAGGATAAACAGTAATAAACAGTAAAAACTAGATGTCTCTAGAACCCGGTGGGCCAGAGTTCTGACCCTAAACATTATTATAGCGCCTAGACGCCAAACACTATAAAAACACAGTTAGCATGAAAACACACAATTAGCATTGCATATTACAGACCATGTTGCACAGGGTTGCTCTAATTCGCTAGAGCTTTGATACTAATCTTTGGATTGAAATGATATAGTTTCAGCATATGATGTAAAGGCAAAGGTTCTTGATCAGCCCCATAACCCCCACCCAAAGCAACAGAAGAGCCCTCTTTGTCCTGAGTGTCATGCTCACGGAGGTAGGGATCTCGAAACCATACAGTAGATTTTATGTGAGTTGCCTGGAGATCAGCATAAGGCAGGGGAAGCACGCTTTCCAGAGACATGCAGAAGACTTCCCAACCCAACAGCGTGCTATAGTGTTAGACATACTGACTTGTATCGGTGAGAGTACCATAGTGTTAGACACCCTGACTTGTATCATTGATCACTGAGAGAACTACAGTGTTGGACATATTGGCTTGTATCCCTCACTTTGGAACTCTCTTCCCTACCACTTACGCACTCAACAACACTACCTCAAATTTCGTAAAGACGTAAAAACATGGTTGTTTAACCCCTTCCACACTCATGACGAGCTGGGCTCGTCATGAAGTAGCCTCCTCGCACGCTCATGACGAGCCCAGCTCGTCATCTTGTGTGGGATTTCCGATTTCTCAGCACAGCAGGGGAATATGCTGAGCAGCCATGGGGTTAAGCAATAATTCCTTCCTTTTGTCCAGTTCTTTAGTTCTTTTGCGTTCCCTAGGCCGGGAAACCTTCGGGTAGCTGTTGCGCTGTATAAATGCAATAAATAAAAAAAAACAATAATAATAATAATAAATAAAGAGTGCCATAGTGTTAGACAAACTGACTTGTATTAGTGAAAGTACCATAGTGTTAGACATATTGACTTGTATTAGTGAAAGTACTACAGTGTTAAACATACTGACTTCCATTAGTGAGAGAGCCATGGTGTTAGATATACTGACTGGTTATAGACATACTCATTTGTGTTAGTTTTAAGCCGATTCGAACAGCTCTATGGACTAGGTACTCCATGCGAGCAAGTACGATGAATGATGCGGACAGCCATTCCGATTTGGTTTGCCTGGATCAAAAAGGCTTCTAGAATCGGTCTTTGGGGGCCCGTACCTGGCCCCCCTTCACCTGTGGCCCCTGAATTGGGCCCATGAGGGTACCCATCGGTCTCCTTTACCCAACCATGCACAGTGTGTCGGGAACAATGAGGTGCCTGCCACACTGTGTACGCTTTTCTCCACCCACACCTTTTTACAATGGGAGCCAGTGTACGCGTTTGGTACACAGGCTCCCATAGAGTTCAATGGAAATCCAAGCGAACCAAGTCCATCACTATACGGATGTATCTGAATCAGTCACATGGACCCCAGGAGCACATTTCCCATAGAAAGCTCTCCAGAACCGAGTCGTTAGGAGGGCTTTTCTAACGGGATCGGACTCTGGCCCATAGTGTTAAACATATTGACTTCCATTAGTGAGAGAGCCATAGTCCATACTAATATTATAAAGAGAGAGCCCAAACCTTTGAGGCGGGTAATCTCAGTAACCACAGCACCAATCATAACATCCAATACAGCGTTGGAAAGGGCAGTTGCAGCAGAAGGACATAGGCTATGCAGACGGCCACCATATTTTTTTTTTTTGCAGAGTTTTGTATAGCGCGAACTTGACCCGAACTGAATCAGGTATCAGAGCGCTTTACATAGCACCAGTTACGTTACATGAGGACACACATTCATTTTTGTTGGGCACGGGGAGATTAAGTGATTTGCCCAGAATCACAGGATGTTTGGCGTCGTTACCAAGACCCGAACCCAGATCCCCAGGTCCGAGGTCGAGCGCCTTAGCCGTTAGGCCAACTCCTCTATACATTTAAAAGGTAAAAGAACCGTGCCAGCAAAGTAGTCCCTTGTGGGCGTGTCTGCGTTGTGCTGTGGGCGTGGGCTGTGGGCGTGACTAACGCTGGGGGCGTGTGGTACGGCCATCACATCGTGAGCTGTGGGCGTGTGCTGGGGGCGTGCCAAACGCTGGGGGCGTGTGTCCGCCCTTCATGCCATGTGAGTCGTACATACAAGCGCCAATTACGTTGCTGCGCAACATCAAGGGGCACGCTGGGGGCGTGACACGCTGGGGGCGTGACACGCTGGGGGCGTGTGTCCGGCCTTCATGCCATGTGAACGCAATTGCGCCGCATCAAGGGGCACGCTGGGGGCGTGAGAAATGCTGGGGGCGTGTGCTACGTTCCGCCCTTCATGCCATGTGGGTCGTACATTAATCAGAAGATCGTTAGCTGTGGCCGTGTGCTGGGGGCGTGACAAACGCGTTCACCTGGAGGCCTGGTAAGTAACATTACTGCAGCCTTCCCTGCGCGCTGTAACTGAACTCTCTCATTCAACGAAATAACACGCGCCTGCTACCATCAAGCAGGGCTCTAGCCGGGCTCAAGCGGGGGAACAGGCAAATGAGCGTGTATGCGGGGACAATTACTGCAGCCTCTCCTACTCGCTGTCACTCAGCTCTCTCATTAAACGGATTTACCCGCGGCTGATAACTCTCTCATGCAACAACATTATACGCGCCTGCTAACATCAAACAGGGCTGTAGCAGGGCTCAGGCGGCGGATCACTACACCAATTACACGCGCCTGCTAACATCAACCAGGGCTGCAGCTGGGCCTTCTCCATCCCTATTCTAATGAAACAAAATATTTTGTCTACTGCGAGATTTTAAAATGAATTGCCCTTGCCAAATACACACATTACACACATTCTATTTCATACCCGAACAACGTCGGGACGGGCTGCTAGTGTTAGATAAACTGACTGGTGTTAGACATGCTCACTTGTGTCAGTGTTAAAACTATAACTGACATGTATCATTGAGAGAAGTATAATATTATATCGACTTTTGTCAGTGAGAGAGCTTTACAGTTCGATGTACTGACTTGTATGGGTGAGAGTGCTCCAGTTTCAGGCATACTGACGTATCAGTGAGATAAGCACCGTGCTAGATGTAAAAGTGACAGGACTGTAGTGTTAGATGAACTGATAAACTGATAGTGTAAATCTGCCAGTGCTCCGCTCTTAGATATACCGACTTAAATGAGTGCGAGGGCTACAGTGGTAGATATATAATGACAAGGTAAAGGTGAGACTGTAATACTATCAGATATACTGACATATCAGTAACACGCTTCAGTGTTAGGAACACTGCCTTGTATCATTGAGACATCCACAGCTAGATATACTGACTGTGTAACCGGAAGGTGCATTAGTGTTAAATATAGTAAGATATCTGGAAGCTTACTGCAGTGTTAAATCTACTTATTTGCATTAGAAAAAATACTGCACAATGTTAGATATACTGACAGTGCATCATTGTCTGATATACTGGCTTACATGAGTGACAGTACAATAGTGTTAGATACAATAACTTGTGTCAGTGAGAGAGCCATAGTATTAGATATACCAACAATGTAACAGGAGGCTGCATCAGTATTAGGTATACAGATGGTGTAACTGTGAGCATGCACTAAGGTTAGATATACTGATCGTGTCATAGTGAGAGTGTTTTGGTGTGTGTACTAACTTGTGAAATGAGAGCGCTTTGGTGTTAAAGATACTGGTTGTATAAGAGTGAGAGCGATTTGCTGTTTAACATACTGATTGTCTCACTGAGAGTGATCCAGTGCGAGGTGTACTCCACAGTTAGATACGTTGGCTTTGTAACAGGGAGTGGACACATTTTATAGATACAGATTGTGCAGCAGTGAGGTGCTCAAGTGTCGGGTGAACCGCCACCGACAGGCTGTCTGCCCGACATCCAGTATATTAGTCTGACCGCTGGATTAAAATTCTGGCAGTCAGAGCGACTTTGGAAGGAGGAAAGACCCCCTCAATGAGCCTGTCGGGCGGCGGTCAGAGCCTAATCCCAACAATGGGGGCGGTGCCTCTGGAGGCACCACCGTAGGGATTAGGATATCCCTTTCCCTCAGCTTTTACATGGACATCCAAAGGCCATGGAAAGACAGACGATAAGGGACTTTGGGGGCCCTAAGCAGTGCCCCAGTGGGCAACTGGAATGTGGCCAGGAGAGCACATGTGGTGCCCCCCTAAAACATCCATGCACAGTGTGCCAAGCATCACATGGTGCCTGGCACATGGTGCATGGATGTTTAAAAACATGGCTTTTCCAATTACAGCTTGTGCTGCGGCCCTTTACCGGGCCGCAGCACAAGCCCAAATTGGAAAAGGCATGTTTCAGACCACCTTCACTGTGGTCAGATCGTAATTTGGCCGGTGGAGCCACCGGCTACATGTCGGGTGGTATCCATCCCGCATTGATCCGACCCCCATCGTAATGGGAGCCTAAGTTCTGAGTGTAGGTGCTATCTATTAAGTGGTACCTTTACTTTACTATGGGTTGGACCCTGTTAGGAACAATAGGGGTGGACCCGCCCCTTCTGGATTTTCTAAGGGAGCTATACGGTGAAGCCTCTGCAAGAGTACGCTACGGAACAAAAGGAGAGTTGACTGCATCATTCAGTGTAGAGCGAGGAGTAAGACAGGGATGTGTCTTAGCCCCTTTCCTCTTCTCCTTGTATACTAACGGACTGGAGGAGATGATGCTGAGGGGGGGGCAGGACCTACCCAGACTGAAACATCGCCTGATCCCCGCATTGCTTTATGCGGATGACGCAGTTATTTTAGCACGTACCCCTATCGAGCTCCAGAAATCTCTATCCAAGTATGCCGATTTTATGAGTGCCCTAGATCTACATATAAATGTAAAAAAAAACATTTGTTATGGTAGCGGGCGGACAACGAAAAGCCACAAAGTCCATTTATCTAAAAGATCAAAAAGTTGAAAGGACCTCACAGTACCCCTATTTGGGCATTATGATCGATGAAAGCCTAAATTGGAAGGCTGCTATCGAAGCCAGGAGACATCTGTTCAAAAGAGCAATCGTAGCACTGATGAACTTTTCACAAAGACTTGGAAAGAGACCACCAGCCGAACTGTTAAAGATTTATGCTGCAAAATGCCAAGCCATCGCCCTTTACGGGGCAGGGATTTGGGGACACACAGCCACTGGATCATTGCAAATAGAAGAAAATATTTTTATGAGATTCCTCTTATCCACACCAAAAGGCTCTTCCATCTATGCTTCTCATATGGAACTGGGAATCCCATATATAGAAGACTTGATAAAGATCCAGCCATTGCTACTCTGGAGACGCATCTGGTTGTCGGACAAGAACTTGCTGACTAAAAACATCTTACAGGACTCCATGGCACTGGATTGCGCACATAAAATAGCATGGCTTACCTATATCAGGCACTTTTTTTCCGACCTGGGCTTACAAAAGTATTATTCCACCCCAGAAAAATTAACTGAAATATCTATGAAAGACCTGAAACAAATAGCGCTGAGTCATCTAGAGTCCCTGAGGTTGACTTTGCTATCGACTAAAAAATCTGTCCTTCATGCAAATATGATACAGCATACCCCGAAAATCCAGCTTTATCTGACATTAGAACTTACAACATACGATAAGATGCTCCTGACAAGGTTCAGATTGAATCTTTTTCACAGACTAGTGGCTTTCCCAGAAAAGAACACTTGGGACTCAAACTTGGTCCTCTGCCCATGTGACGATATGTCTCACCAGTCATGTATCCATACAATTTTGTTTTGTAAATATTTCCACACCCATAGAAAAATTTCCTTTATTAAAGGGCTGGGGTTACAGACAGTGTCGCCCAGCCATGCTAGCACTTCAGATGTTGGACTCTGAACGTACCTGTTATCATGTACTTAATTTCTTAAAGTGCATTATGAGACATAGGAATAACCTCTAAAAGAAAAAAGAAAATTATATGAGACCTATTATCTTATATTTCACTCAAGAATTATACAGCATTCCGGTCATATTATTGTTTTTAAAGTAATAAGTTGTTTTTTATATAAATGCGTATGTACATTGCGATAACTTTTATGGTTTTCCATTGGTAAAAACCGAATAAAGAAATTATTATTACTCCACAGTTAGATACGTTGGCTTTGTAACAGGGAGTGGACACATTTTATAGATACAGATTGTACAGCAGTGAGGTGCTCAAGTGTCGGGTGGACCGCCACCGACAGGCTGTCTGCCCGACATCCAGTATATTAGTCTGACCGCTGGATTAAAATTCTGGCAGTCAGAGCGACTTTGGAAGGAGGAAAGACCCCCTCAATGAGCCTGTCGGGCGGCGGTCAGAGCCTAATCCCAACAATGGGGGCGGTGCCTCCGGAGGCACCACCGTAGGGATTAGGATATCCCTTTCCCTCAGCTTTTACATGGACATCCAAAGGCCATGGAAAGACAGACGATAAGGGACTTTGGGGGCCCTAAGCAGTGCCCCAGTGGGCAACTGGAATGTGGCCAGGAGAGCACATGTGGTGCCCCCCTAAAACATCCATGCACAATGTGCCAAGCATCACATGGTGCCTGGCACATGGTGCATGGATGTTTAAAAACATGGCTTTTCCAATTACAGCTTATGCTGCGGCCCTTTACCGGGCCGCAGCACAAGCCCAAATTGGAAAAGGCATGTTTCAGACCACCTTCACTGTGGTCAGATCGTAATTTGGCCGGTGGAGCCACCGGCTACATGTCGGGTGGTATCCATCCCGCATTGATCCGACCCCCATCGTAATGGGAGCCTAAGTTCTGAGTGTAGGTGCTATCTATTAAGTGGTACCTTTACTTTACTATGGGTTGGTTCCATATTTTAGTATATATTGTAATGATTTTGTAGTGGTATGTTTTGTGTAAAATGTTTTTTGTTTGAGTGAGAATGGAAATTCTGAAGCTTTTAGTGCCCACCACCTCCCCAGGATAGTTTACGTTGGAGTGGGAATAGTAAATCTGACTATTTTTTTGTCCAACACCTTCCCCAAAATGGTTTTGTTTGGAGTGTGAATAATACATTTGGCCCTTTACTGTCAACGCCTTCCCCAAGATGCTTTATTTCGAGGTGGGAATAGTAACATTCACTCCTTTATGTTCTAACACCTTCCCCAAAATAGTTTAGTTTGAAGTGGGAATAGTAAATCTGGCCCCTTGAGTGCCAATACATTCCCCAAGATGGTTTAAGTTGGAGTAGGAATAATACATCTGAACCTTTTAGTGCCCAACACCTTCTTCAAGATGGTTTCAATTGGAGAAGGAACAGTACATTTTCCCGTTCAGTGTCTAACATTTTCCCCAAGATGGTTTAAGTGTGATTGGCAAACACCTTTCCCGATGGTTTTGTTTGAAGTGGGAATAGTAAATCTGACCACTTTAGTGACCAAGACCTTCCCCTAGATGGTTTAATTTGGAGTGGGAATAGTAAATCTGGCCCCTTTAGCAGTAGCGGTTGGTGTCACAGCTGGGTGGTGGGCAGGGGGTGGGGTAATCAATGACAACTACGAAAATACATTTAAAAAAGAAACAAAAAGAACTCACCTGCTACCCATAGCATTGCCGCTCTTCTTCTCCTCTCTGGCTTCACGCAGGCTCCCAGACTCCCCTACGGCCAATCCTGATGCTGCTCTGTACGGGAGCAGCATCAGGATTAGCTTGTGCGGCCAAAGAAAGGAAGTGCCATTGCCCTTTACTGTACAAGACATTTCCCCCAGATAGTTTAAGTTAGAGTGGGAGTAGTGAATATGACCCTTTTACGGCTTAATTACAGCTTTTGACGTAACAGTTTCGCAGCGGAGCAAACTGCTGCGCAACTGCTACGCCAAATGTTGATGCTGCCCGTCTGCCAGATTACGACTTTTTAGTGCCTCATTCAAAGGCTGTGGTGCCTATGAGAAATGCACTGCAATGGGAATGCCTCACAAGGTTCCTGCACAGCATGGACTCGAAAGTCCATGCCGTGCAGGAACTATTGTGCATGCACACAGGGGCGTATATGTTATGCCCTCCAGGCCCCCCTTTGTTTCTTCTCCTCCAAGGTTTACATGGAGTAGGAACCTCCATGTAAACCATGGAGGAGAGGAAACTTGTAATATGCTTGCAGGACCACGGCGGTCCCGCCAAGCATATTGTGCTTCCTGACTGCCATGCCAGCTCTAGGGAACAACGGCTCCCTGGTGACTGTGGCTGTCCCAGAGCAGTCCAACCGCCCAACTCGTAATGGGGGGCCAGTGCAGCTGTGTCTGGACCGCCACCGCTGTACCACCACAAGTCTGGCAGTCCTCAGACCACCAGACTTCTATTCAGGCCCTTAGTGTCCAACACCTTCCCCAAAATGGTTTAGTTTGGATTGAAAATAGTAAATTTGACCCCTTTACTGTATAACACCTTCCACAAGATGCTTTAGTTTGGGATGGGAAAAGTAAATCTGACCCCGTTAGTGTGCTACAACTTCCCCAACATAGAATAGTTTGGTGTGGGAATAGTAAATATAAACTCCTTTAGTGCAGAACATCTTTAAGATGATAATTTAGTTTGGAGTTGGTTGAATAAATCTGACTACTTTAGTCTCAAATGTCTTTTCTGCCAAATGTTAAGGATTTGTTTTAGTGGACTCCTGGTGGATCATGGGCATTAGTTACAAAACCGTAAGTGTAATGTTTCCATATATATTTTTGGGGTGGGTAATGTTATTGTTGCAATACTTGTTTATTTGAATTGGAGTTTTCAATGTATTGTGGTTGACTATGTTGTTGTTATATTATGTGTTAATATATATATTTAAAGCATTTTTATGTTACAGTATTTTATTTATCAGTCTTGTTCTATATTATTGTATTTACATTTATGCTATAGACTACTGAAGAAAGATATTATTTATAACATTTATGAAAAAACAATTGTATTTTCTGGTAGGTGGTTAGTGTTGAGTTTCTATTGTTACTGAGATATAGAGTATGGTTAGAGTATTGGTTTAGTTCTATTTTCAAGGTAGGTAGAGTTGTATTTTGAATTGTAACATTTTATAAATGTATTTGGTCTGTTTAAATATTTGAGTTTGACTTGGCTAAATGACTATTCTTAGTTTGTGTTGTTGGTAGCTTTGTTCTTTTTGCAAGATTTCTGGGTATTTGTATTGCTAGCAGTGGCTTTGACCTAATGTGGCTTGGAAGGCATTGCGCAAGCCTTCCACTGCGTTGTTTGTTTTGGATTGTTGAGCTATGGCACTTTGCCAACCCATGTTCCTTCAAAGCAGTCCATGAGGGCACTTAGTTTTTTGTTCAATTCTTTGGTAGTATGGGTATCCTATTAGTGAGTAATAATGGTTAGCTACTTCTGGTACGTAGGTTAGGGCTAATAATTGTTTTATTTCAAAGGCAAACTTGCTAATTGTTACATATTCTATACTTAGTGCAGATTTTGGAGGTGTCTCAAATACTTTGATTAAAATGATAATAGCAGGTTTGTATGGTTGTGTGTGCGTAGATTTTGAGAATTGTTTGTCTCACTGTCTGCTCAAAATCTATACATTTCTTTTTGGATAGTAGTTGTTAGTTTACATTTTCATTTTGTTTAGTAGTTCTTAATATTTTGCCCTTTGCTTGTCAGGCAGTAGTGCTTAAATTAGGTGTATGTTACAATTATGATATTCTCCATATATGGTGTAAATCTTTATGGATAACAGAGGGCACAATTTGAAGTTGCCATTGATCATCCACAATATATATTGGATAGTTTGGGTAACTTGTTTTGTGTTGCATCTATGATCATTCTCCTGTCGTTATTTGTATCGTCATGCAGGGGAAAGGGTATTTCACTGTATGTAATATTTAGGTGTACTGGAATGTTTATATCTTGGTATCTTCAAGGACAAACAGGGGTTTCAGTTCTGGTTTTCTTGTGCATGTTAATCTTTTTAGATTGGGGACTGCTGGTAGTTGACCTGTAATGTGCTCAGATTTTTTCACCTCATTTCTGGAGATGGTCCTTCAGTTTTAGGAGGATAAACAAATTCAGTACCCAGACTGTCAGAGTTCATTAGCATTACTGTGTTATCCTTCTTCTTGTATTAAACTGCAGAATCTTTAATAAAATGTGTAAAAAGAAAAACAAAGTATTGTATGCAAATGTGTGGTTGAAAAGATGCATATAAATGTTACACATTGCTTTGTCAACATTGTAATAGAGATTTCTACAGAATTATATTATTTAGCAACCCAAGACATGAAGTTTGAATCCTTTTAAGCAATCAATGTGGCTGATCATCACCAGGAAAGACAATTTCAAATGACATCCACAATTTCAATTGCCACAAACTGCACTGTACACTGACACTTCTAACATCAACTGTAGAAGCACTCCTAGATCACCAGCTCTAATCTCAAGAGAACCCCACACAACACCCACAGATCCATGAAGTAAAGAAATGTCATTGTAATCATCCACTTGATTGTAGCAATTGGCAAACCAAAATCATCCCTGGCAAAAATGTTTCAATCAGCCCCATCCTGCAGTAGGCCATGACTAGAATAGATGGGGCTATGGGTGCTTTCATCGTTGGGTTATGGCAGCAATTCAGCTCTGAAATACTAGAATCACATCTTCACATATTGGCCAATTAAGGGAAAATCCATCCTTGGTAGAGTGATCTGTTTGTGACCAACAAAATACGGCACAAACTATCATATTTCCTATTCGTCAATTACTTTAGCTGGGAACTAGTGAAAATAATGCATATTATGTACTGGAAGAACATAGGCTGACAGTCACTACTCCACCTCTTGCTCCTCCCTCGCCCCCATAAACACATATTCTATTCGTGGGTTGCCAGAGAAAATGTAATCCATTTCCAGTCCTACTCAGCCTACAGAGTAAAAACAAGTAAAGCCAATTAGTCTGGGTTTGGCAAGCTGGTGCAACAGTTCAATTTTTTTAGGACTGGTTGGAAAGCTCAACTGTAGCGGAATTCATGTAATTAACAGAAAAAGAGCTTTAAGAAGCACTACTGAGAAAGGGGCAATGGCTCCATTTGCACGTTGACTACCTTGAGTACAGCATTTGACTAAGCAGAGAGGGTGCTTGTATTGCACTTTTTGCCTTGTGGAAAGCTTATACTCAATACAACTGGACTGAGTGGATTACGGTGACAAGCCACTGATCAAGGCTTTCGATCTGATCTATTTGTTATAAAAAAGTTACAACAAAGACAGTAGGCCTGATTATTGTGAATAGCATATGTTGCAGTCATTGGGTCTTTAAAAGCAGATTGGAATTTCACTGTGTTAAAGCCTATATGCATGTATTTTGTTGCATACATTCTCACAGGTTACTTTAGTAGTCAAGGTTTTTGTAGTTGGAAACCACCACTGACCCCCTGTAAAGATAGACAATTTGGACTGTGGTAGCTTTAGTTAGGTCTTATTAGGAGAGGTTGTGTGTTGTTTTGCCAACTGTAATGTGAATATTTTACATTTTATGAGACTATGGGCCAGATGTAGGAGCCATTTACCGACCGGTAAATGGGTTTTCGGTATGTAGGGGCACATTTTAATTGGTCCAAAGTTCTCTCAGATGCAACTGGTTGGGATTGTTTATTATGAAAGGTTACTTTAGATTTATTTCCTGTAAAAAGCCAATGTGAAAGTCAAAAGGCTTTCAAAGGTGATTTGTTACTGCTATATGTTAAAGCCTGTTGACAGGTATTTGTTTTACATGGAATCTCACAGACTAAAGGTAGGGTTTTGAGGTTGGTTACCCCCTCTGATAATCCTTACAGATGCAAGGTTTGCACAGTGCACACTTATTAGACTCTGTTAAGAGGGCTCTACATTGTTTTGCCAAATGCAATTTTTTACATATTTGTAATTATGTGACTCCATGCATGATGGTTGCTTTGTGGATATGTCACTGACAAGGGAAACGTGTTTCAGAAACATTATGCTATAGGTCTGATCTGTTTCTTATAAACAGTTACAACAAAGGCAGCGAGTCTGATCAATTTATTATAAAAAGCATACAAATACCATTTGGCCTGTAAAGGTGGATTGGTATTACACAGTTTTAAAATCTATAGTCATTATTATGGATTTACCTAGATTACTGTAGTAGACAAGAGGTGTGGTGTCCGATTGCACCGTGAGAATATTTGTTAAGCCCTCTTAAGAGGGTTTTTTATTGTTCTGTCAACTGTAATTTTATATATGTTTGTGATTTTAAGACTATATAATTGATAGGGGCGCCTACACTGTAAACAGTAGACATGAATAGGTCAATGTAACAGTTCGATAATATCGGCTGAAGACCTCACAGTTTCACTGGTAAAAGTGATGGCCAAAATGATAGGTCTTATCTGTGTAATGTGAAAATGTATGCCAAAGGCAGCAGGCCTGATTTACCAATGGTGAAACAGATATGTTAAAGGGTATATGCCTTTAGGGTGCATTGTTACTACACTGTGCTAAATCGCATATACAGGAATGTTGTTACATTAAATCTCCCAGATTACCATAGTAGGCAAGGGTTTGGTGTTTCTGAACCACTCTGACAAAACCTGGGAGTAGAAGATGTGCATCCTTGTTTAGCCTCTGTAGGAGGAGTTGTATAGTGTTTTGCTAGCTGTAGTTTTGTGCATATTTTTAGTTTTATAAATAGATGACTGATTGTTGCCTTGTGGAAAAGCAAATGCTCAATATAGCAGGCCTGTGGTGGTTATGAAATCAAGAGAAATGTATATGCTGGATGTCTAATTGGTTAATGGATAAATGTTACATCACATGCCATAGGTCTGACCAGTGCATTATTAAATGTTAAGACAAAAAGCAGAAGCTTACAGATTTGTTATATAAAATATATCTGACAGCTAATTATCCTTTATTGGTAGATTATTACACAGTCTTAAAGCTTGAAGGCAAATATCTTGCTCCATGGAATCTCACAGATTGCCATCTCTTTTGAGAAAACTCTGGTGATAGAAAATCTGCACTGTGATCATTCTTGCTAGATCCTCTTAGGAGGGTCTGACAGGTTCCCTAGTCAGCCAGGCTCCTGTAATCAAATAAATGCATTAAAAAACAATTACATATATATCCATACATATGCATACACAGAGGGGCTTTGGGTCAGTCATATTCTGACACTGGTCTGTTTGAGTGTCATTCACATTCTGCCTCCATCTGTGACAGTATACAGCATGTGGCAATAATTAAGCCTACTTCAATGATTGGCTCTATTGCCCAGTGAGTGATGGCAGAATGCCTGGCCACAAGTGCACATCTGCCTGAAAGTATTGTCTTGACTGCCAGGTGTGGTGGGCCAATATCTTAGTTTTCCATTTTCTTCCTTTAAAAGTCCCTTTTCACTTCTTTCCTCCCATTTTTGCTATTTTTTCCTAGAGCATCCTGCACCGTCCCAGACACTGCTACCAGGCTTATCTGCTATGTGCCACATCCCATGTGGTCACTACTTCTAAACTGAGCATCCATCGTGGAATAGTATTGTATATGGCATATTACCCCCAGGTCCCTCCTGTCCTCGTCCCATTCCTTACTAAATGGAGATGACCATCTCCACGACAGAAAAAAAGAAAAGGAGCATGCTGGGATACCCTACCCACTCCCTCCCACTGGGATTACATAAGCGGTACCAGCCCAGCATGAAGCCTGTTCTTTTTTTCTGTCTTCCGACAGAATGGATGTGGAGTTTGCTCTTACTTGCTGTTGGCTTCCGGGACGTCCCGTAGGGCTGCTGGGCTGTCCTCTGCGTCCCTGAAGTCCTCCTCATTGACACGTCATGCTGCTGGGCTTCTCGACGTCCTGTTCCGCGGTCTCCTGGCCTGCCGGGCTTGCCGGGTGCCGCGTTGTGGGCGGCCGGTCCTTTGTGGCTGGGGCGCCGCTCCTCCCTGGCTGCACCGGGTTGAAGGCCATGTCTTCCTGTGGCTGGGCCGGTCGGGGAGACGCGCTGCTACTGATGCTTGGAACACCTGTTGGTGAGGCCCCTGGTGTTCTTGGATGCCGGTTGGAGCTGTTGGATTTGGCTCTTCTCCCTGGACGCTGCGTGGTTCTTGGGGGCAGAGGGCTTGTGGTCCGGCCTTCCTGCCCCCTTGGTGAGTACCGCGTAGCCGTCCCTTTTTCTACATAAACGTGGGCCTGTGTTTGACCTCGTGGTCGGGGGTTCGACTTCTGGCTTCCGTGTTGGTTCACATGGGTTCCCTTGTGTTGGGTGCAGGCCATGGGAAGGGGTGGTGGTGGACGCGCATTCTGTTGCCTGCTGTGCTGTATGGACAAGGGTGAAACAGGTGGCTACTCGTCTGTCTCTTTGCGCTGTTCTGTGCTGTAGACGGGGTATCAGTCTTGCTCACCCCTTGTCCTTGTTTGAAGGTTCACGTTCTTGCACTTGTTGTTTGGTGGAGGTGACCTTGCACTGTGCTGTTCCATATGTTAGGAACATAGGGATCTCTGTGTGTGTCTTTCCCCGTTGTGCTTGGTTTCTTGGCCTTTTCTTGCCTTGCTGAGTCCCTGTGGCTTGGTGGTTGTGGTCATATACTCTTTTTTCCGTTGTCTGTGTTTCACTTTCTTGTGTTTCGCTGCCTGTGTTGGCTGTCAGCAGGGGGGCGGATTGCCTCGTTTCCCCTTGTGCCGACTGCTGTGTGTCCATCTGTGCTGCTTGTGGTCTGCCGTTGCACTTTGGATGGGCTTGGTGCTGGGGGTGGCGACGGCGTTGTTCACGCCTCCTCCTGTTTGGGTGTTCCCTTGTGGCCTGGCTGGTCTTCCCCATTGCTTTGGTTGCTTCCTCCCTGTGCGCCTGGACCCCTGGGGGTGGGCGGCGTTTGGTCCCAGGCCTACTCCTTGCGCTTCTTGCGCTCTGCTCTGGCGCTGGGTTCGGCTGGTCTGCTCCCTTGCCTTGTGGCTTCCTTGCTCCTTCCAGTCCTGTTGGTTCCCTTCGTCCTCTGGTCTCTCAGGGTATTGGTGGGTTCCTGCTGGGGCTTCTCTTGCTGGCTCCTGTTCCCGCGTGCAGGCCCTATGTGCTTGGCTGGTTGCTTGTGGTCCATCTGCTGCCTAGGTCCGCCCTTGGTGTCTCCGGCCTGCCCCCTGCTCTGGCTGCGTTGTTGGGTCCCCTGCCTTCGATGTCCTGTCTTGGGCTGTGGTTCCCCTGCTGCCCTGTGTTTGGGGCGTTTCTGCCGTGGGGGGTGGGGGGAGTCCTTTGGGTCTTCCTCCGGGGATTGTGTGTTCCTTGGCCTTATGGCTTTTTGCTTGCTCAGCGCTTCTTGCCGGTTGGCGTCTGGGCTAGCGGGTTGGTCCCTGTGGGTCTGCTGTGGCCTGTCCACTTGGTGCCTGCTGCCTGGCGGTTTCCTGCTTGTGCTGGCCTGCGGTCTTGGTTTCTGTTGCGTCTGCTGCCCGCCCTGTGGTTTGGCCTGGTTGGCTTTGGTTCCTCCCTAGGGTGGTGTCTGCTTGCTGGGTCGTGGCTCGCTTTGGGCGGTCTCTCCAGGGGTTTGTTGGCTTCTTCTTGGGCCTCTTTGCTCTGTCCTCGGGGCCTCCGGCCGTCCTGTCCTGTGGGCTTCTGTTGTCCCTGGTCGGCACTGGTGGGTGCCTGGGTTGGGGTGCGCCTGGGTTTTCCCGTTGCTGTTGCCTGTTCTGGTCGCCTCTGGCTGCTTGTCACTGGTGCCGTGAGCTTCTTGGTCTTCAGTTGGCTGCCTGCGGCCCTTCTGCCCCTTGGTTCCTGCCCTTCTGTGGGCTCAGGCCGGGTGGGTGCCTGCCTGCCTGCGGTTTTCGCTGTTGGGCGCTTCTTGCTCCCTTTCAGGTGCTTTTGCTTGCCCCGTGCTCGGTGTGTTTGTCTTCTGATGGGGTCTCCCCCCTGTTTTCCGGAGGAGGGGGATGGGGGAGGCTGTTGTGCCCTTCCTCTGTACTGGTGGGCCTTGGCATTGTTGTGATGTTGGCTCCAGTGCCTTCTCGCCTGCCGCTCTGTTTCCCTCCGGTGGTGGCTGGGATTCGTTGGTCTTCCTTGGCATCTGCCTTGGGTGGCCTCTTGTTCTTCAGGTGCTTGGCTCTTGTGCCCTGCCCTGTTTGCTTAGCAATTTCCCAACTTGTGTGAGTTGGGTGTCTACCTCCCCTGGTGTGTGGGCCGTTTTTCTGCTCCCTGCCCCTCTCACTCCGCTTTGGGTTGCGGTTGGCTTTGGGTGGGCCTGTCGTTGGCCCTGTGCTCCCGCGCGGGCTGTTTTCAGCCTGTGGCCTTTGCTCTCTTGTTGGCACTGGGGTGTTCCTTCCCCCTTGTTTGAGTCTGTTCCTGCTCCCTTGTTGAGTGGTGCGCCTTTGGCTTCTTCGGGCTCCTCTCCTTTGCTTTCGGGGCCTGGGTTGCTCCAGTGTGCTCTGGGGGCCTAGGCTCTGCCTCTGTTGGTTTTGCCTTAGCGGTCCCTGTTTTGGCCTCACGTTCGCTTGTGTGTTTGTGTCGCTGGTACGCCTCTCGGCTTGGTTGTGTTGGGCTTTGTGCTGTGGGGCCCTTGTTTGCTTAGGGTCCTTGTTTGGTCCCTGCTTGGGTCCTTTCCTGGCCGCTCATTCTCTTGGGCTTTGTCGCGGTCCTGGCCTTGTCTTCTGTCCTTTCCGGTGCCGCTCCCTTCGGCTGGCTGTGGCGCTGGGTCCGTTGTGTGGACTCTGGGATTCCTCCCTCTGCTTCTCCTTTCTCTGGGTGGCCTGGCTGTGGTTGGTTGCTGTGCCTTTCCCTGTGCCCCTTCCTGGTTGGGGGTTCTTTTTGCCTCTCCTTCCGGGTCCTGGTGGTGGGCTGTGGTGTGCCTCCTGGCTGGTTGGCCTGCCTGTTCTGCGGCTGGCTTCTTGGGGTTGGGCTGTTGGCCTCCTAGTTGGTCTTTACTGTTTTGCCCTTCTGCCTTCACCTTCGGTGGTTCCCTGGTGTCCTCCTTTCTCCTCCTGGCGGTTGGTCCAGCTCTTGGTTGGTGTGGTTTCCTCCTTTCCGGTTCTGGGGTTTTGGTTTCCCTGGTTCCGTGTGGGGCCTCTGTTGTCTTTCTTGGTTGTGCCCTGGTTTTTGCCAGGTCGGTTTTGGGTTGGGCTTTTATGCTCTCCCTGGCCTTTGTTGGGCAGTTTGCTGGGCTTTTTGTCCCGGTGTCTCCTGCTTTGGGGGTCTGCCTCGGTCCTGGCCGATTCTTGTGCACCAGGTTCTTCTCCCGGTAGGATGGCCTTTTGGGTGCTGCTGCTCTTCGGAGTCTCGGCTAGGGCTGGCCTTTGGTCGGTCCTAACCTGTGGCCTGGTCCTTCGTGGGGTTCTGGCGTCCGGGTTCCCTGTTGCTGCTGTTGTCGGCCAGATGTGAGGGGAGCCCTGCTTGGATTCCCTGCCCCTTCTCTTCCTGGCTGTTCCTCTGGGATGGTGCTTGTTTGCTTGCACGGTTCTGCCCTCTTTGCGGCTCTGCTTGTGGCTTCCCCTGGTGTGTTGTGGTGGTCCTGTGGTTGGTCGTGTCGTCCCTCTGCTTTGTTGCTTCCTGGGCCTTCGGCCCTGCCGCCCTGTGCGGGCTGTTCTCCTCTGCCCTTGACCAGTGGGCTGGGTTGGCCTGTTCGGTCCCTGGTTGGGTGGCTGCCTGGTGGTGCCTAGGTTTGGGGGCTTCGCCCTTGGGGGTTCTCACTGGTCGGTTGCCCTTTCTGGCTCCGTTCTCCCTTGGGGCACGCTCGCTTCTCCTGGGCTTCCTTTGGTCGTTTGGGGGGGGGTTGGTTTAGGCCCCTCTGGTTGCTCCCTTGGGGGCTTGGCTCTGCTTGTGTGGCCCCCTTCTGGCTTGCCTGGTGAGTGGTTCTTGTGTTTTTTTTCTCTGGCCGTCCCCTGCTGGCTTTTTGGGGTCTCGGTCTTGTCCGCTGGGTTGGGTGATCGCCCCTTCCTGCGTTTTTCTCCTTCGTGTGAGCTCCTTTTTGCTCCTGTGGGGTGCTGTTTTCGATCTAGTGCCTTTGGTGTTGGTGGGGTTCCGGAAGGCCGGGTTCTCTGCTTTGGTATTCTCCAATTAGTAAGGAATAGGACGAGAACAGGAGGGACCTGGGGGTAATGTCCTATTACTTACCGGTAATCTTTATTACTCCTGGTCCCGTTGTCCTCGTCCCATTCCTTACGCCCCTCCCTCCCTCCCTGGCGGCCAGCCTTCCTGTTGTTGGCTTGGTGTTTTCAGGCTGCATGCTGGGCTGGTACCGCTTATGTACTCCAGTGGGAGGGAGTTTGTCCCGGTGTCTCCTGCTTTGGGGGTCTGCCTCGGTCCTGGCCGATTCTTGTGCACCAGGTTCTTCTCCCGGTAGGATGACCTTTTGGGTGCTGCTGCTCTTCGGTGTCTCGGCTGGGGCTGGCCTTTGGTTGGTCCTAACCTGTGGCCTGGTCCTTCGGTGGGTTTCTGGCCTCCGGGTTCCCTGTTGCTGCTGTTGTCGGCCAGATGTGAGGGGAGCCCTGCTTGGATTTCCTGCCCCTTCTCTTCCTGGCTGTTCCTCTGGGATGGTGCTTGTTTGCTTGCACGGTTCTGCCCTCTTTGCGGCTCTGCTGGTGGCTTCCCCTGGTGTGTTGTGGTGGTCCTGTGGTTGGTCGTATCGTCCCTCTGCTTTGTTGCTTCCTGGGCCTTCGGCCCTGCCGCCCTGTTCTCCTCTGCCCTTGACCGTTGGGCTGGGTTGGCCTGTTCGGTCCCTGGTTGGGTGGCTGCCTGGTGGTGCCTAGGTTTGGGGGCTTCACCCATGGGGGTTCTCACTGGTCGGTTGCCCTTTCTGGCTCCGTTCTCCCTTGGGGCACGCTCGCTTCTCCTGGGCTTCCTTTGGTCGTTTGGGGGGGGGTTGGTTTAGGCCCCTCTCGTTGCTCCCTTGGGGGCTTGGCTCTGCTTGTGTGGCCCCCTTCTGGCTTGCCTGGTGAGTGGTTCTTGTGTTTTTTTTCTCTGGCCGTCCCCTGCTGGCTTTTTGGGGTCTCGGTCTTGTCCGCTGGGTTGGGTGATCGCCCCTTCCTGCGTTTTTCTCCTTCTTGTGAGCTCCTTTTTGCTCCTGTGGGGTGCTGTTTTCGATCTAGTGCCTTTGGTGTTGGTGGGGTTCCGGAAGGCCGGGTTCTCTGCTTTGGTATTCTCCAATTAGTAAGGAATAGGACGAGAACAGGAGGGACCTGGGGGTAATGTCCTATTACTTACCGGTAATCTTTATTACTCCTGGTCCCGTTGTCCTCGTCCCATTTCTTACGCCCCTCCCTCCCTCCCTGGCGGCCAGCCTTCCTGTTGTTGGCTTGGTGTTTTCAGGCTGCATGCTGGGCTGGTACCGCTTATGTACTCCCAGTGGGAGGGAGTTTGTCCCGGTGTCTCCTGCTTTGGAGGTCTGCCTCGGTCCTGGCCGATTCTTGTGCATCAGGTTCTTCTCCCGGTAGGATGGCCTTTTGGGTGCTGCTGCTCTTCGGTGTCTCGGCTGGGGCTGGCCTTTGGTTGGTCCTAACCTGTGGCCTGGTCCTTCGGTGGGTTTCTGGCCTCCGGGTTCCCTGTTGCTGCTGTTGTCGGCCAGATGTGAGGGGAGCCCTGCTTGGATTCCCTGCCCCTTCTCTTCCTGGCTGTTCCTCTGGGATGGTGCTTGTTTGCTTGCACGGTTCTGCCCTCTTTGCGGCTCTGCTGGTGGCTTCCCCTGGTGTGTTGTGGTGGTCCTGTGGTTGGTCGTGTCGTCCCTCCGCTTTGTTGCTTCCTGGGCCTTCGGCCCTGCCGCCCTGTTCTCCTCTGCCCTTGACCGTTGGGCTGGGTTGGCCTGTTCGGTCCCTGGTTGGGTGGCTGCCTGGTGGTGCCTAGGTTCGGGGGCTTCGCCCTTGGGGGTTCTCACTGGTCGGTTGCCCTTTCTGGCTCCGTTCTCCCTTGGGGCACGCTCGCTTCTACTGGGCTTCCTTTGGTCGTTTGGGGGGGGGGTTGGTTTAGGCCCCTCTGGTTGCTCCCTTGGGGGCTTGGCTCTGCTTGTGTGGCCCCCTTCTGGCTTGCCTGGGGAGTGGTTCTTGTGTTTTTTTTCTCTGGCCGTCCCCTGCTGGCTTTTTGGGGTCTCGGTCTTGTCCGCTGGGTTGGGTGATCGCCCCTTCCTGCGTTTTTCTCCTTCTTGTGAGCTCCTTTTTGCTCCTGTGGGGTGCTGTTTTCGATCTAGTGCCTTTGGTGTTGGTGGGGTTCCGGAAGGCCGGGTTCTCTGCTTTGGTATTCTCCAATTAGTAAGGAATAGGACGAGAACAGGAGGGACCTGGGGGTAATGTCCTATTACTCACCGGTAATCTTTATTACTCCTGGTCCCGTTGTCCTCGTCCCATTCCTTACGCCCCTCCCTCCCTCCCTGGCGGCCGGCCTTCCTGTTGTTGGCTTGGTGTTTTCAGGCTGCATGCTGGGCTGGTACCGCTTATGTACTCCCAGTGAGTTGGAGTGGGTAGGGTATCCCAGCATGCTCCTTTTCTTTTTTTCTGTCGTGGAGATGGTCATTTCCAATTAGTAAGGAATGGGACGAGGACAATGGGACAAGGAGTAATGAAGATTACCGGTAAGTAATAGGACATTATCAATCAATCAGGATTTATAAAGACTGACTAGTCACCTGTGAGGGTATCCAGGCGCTGAGATTATGCTGCTTTAGGTGGTATCAGTTGAACAGCTAGGTCTTGAGTGCCTTTCAGAATTCTAGGACAGATGTGGAGGTCTGGAGGTGTAGAGAGGTTGTTCCAGGATTAAGCCGTGAGGTAGGAGACAGAGTGTCCTCCACTGTTGCTTCAGCAGATGCGGGGTGTGTGCACGAGGGAGAGGGAGGCGGAGCGCAGGTGTCTGAAGTGTTGGTGGAAGATCAGTCTGTGATTGATGTACGCAGGTCCTTGGTTGTGCAGGGCTTTGTAGGTTGAGATCAGCATCTTGAATTTACATGTTTTCTGTATGGGGAGCCAGTGGAGTTTCTTGAGGTGATGGGTGATGTGGTTATGTTTGGGAAGATTAAGGATATTCTGGCCACTGAGTTCAGTATGGTTTGCAGTCGGTGAGTGGCGATTGCTACGTAGAGTGTGTTGCTGTAGTCCAGGTGGTGACTAGTGCTTGAGTGACAGTTCATGGTGTTGATGGGGAGCAATTTCAAGATTTTTCAGAGCATTCAAAGAGTGAGGAAGCAGGCAGATAAAACTGTGTTGATCTGGGTTTTCATGGTGAGTTTGTAGTTCAAGGATAATGCCAAGGTTGCAGGAAGGGTCTGTCAGTGTAGGAGGGGCTCCTAGTTCTGAGGGACAACATGAGTCGTTCCACGGGGAGGTGTTATTTCCTAAACTCAGTACTACCGTTTTGTCTGTGTTGAGTTTCCAGCAGTTGTTTTTCATCCAGTCAGTGATGCTCGTCATGCACCTGCAGAAAATTGCACGTGTAGTGGTGGGGGTATTCTGACAGTGAGAGGATGAGCTGGGTGTTGTCTGCACAGGATATGATGTTTAATTCATGGGCTCTGAGAATATTGGCCTAGGGGGTCATGTAGGAGTTGAGCAGCTTGGGGCTGAGGGACGAGCCTTGAGGAATGCCGCAAATGATGTTCTTGGGTTCCAATGTGAAAAGTGGTAGGCAGACTCTCTGGGTTATTCCAGTGAGGAAGGATACAATCCACTTGAGGGTGTCTCCTTGGATTCTGATGCGATTAAGTCTTTTGATCAGGGTGTGGTGGGATACGGTGGTGAGCACTGCCAAGAAGTCAAGGAGGATGAAGGCCACCATTTCTCTCCGGCTGAGAAGTGTTTTGATTTCGTTGTTGACAGTGATCAGGGCAGTTTCGGTGCTGTGGTTGATGCAGAATTTGGATTGGGAGAGGTTGAGAAGATGGTAGTTGTTCATGTGTTCTGTGAGTTGTCAGTTGATGGCTTTTTCTAGGACTTTGGTGGGGAAAGGGGAGCAAAGAGATAGTAAGGTAGTTGTTGAGGTTGCCGGGATTGGCGGATGGTTTCTTGAGGTTTGGGCAAAGTGGCCATGGTGATAGAGACATTGAAGAGGGTAGTGGGCTTGTTGCTGATCTTCTTGCTTCCAAGATTGAAGATGTGGTGTAGCGGGGGTCCGTGGGGCTCCGAAGTGGATGGAGTTATGATAATAATAATAATAATAATAATCATAAGGAGGTTTATAAAGCGCCTGGTTACGCCCACCGGCGTGTCCCCGCGCTGTAGTAAGTGAGAGATTCAAAGCCCCGTACCCAGACTGAAGTACGTAGGTCTATTAGTGAACGAACAAGTGGGTTTTAAGCTCTCTTCTGAACCTCATCTCAGAAGGTTCTAACCGGAGCTCGATGGGGAGTTTGTTCCAACTCCTGGCCGCCAAGAGCCGGAATGATCTACCAACCATATGGGCCTTCCTGACTTTAGGAATCATCACCAGGCCAGTCCCGGTAGATCTAAGAGACCGGACGGGCCTGTAGCAAGTGATGAGATTCTGCAAGTGCCTCGGCCCAGTGCCTTGAGTGATACGGTGGCACATGCAAAGGGCCTTAAACACTATCCTCTTCCTGACAGGAAGCCAGTGAAGAGCGTCCAAGGCTTTTTTAGAAGCGGCCCTTCTAGGAAGCCTAAGGACCAGCCGAGCCACCGCATTTTGCAGCACCTGAAGCCGATCAAGATTCTTAACTGTGGCACCTAAATACAATATGTTGCCATAGTCTAGTCGTGAGGTGACAAGTACGTGGACCAACGTCCTCCTAGCTTCAATAGGAAGAAGGTCCATGGTCTTGCGTAGGTCCTTGAGGCCGCCGAAGCACATTCCCACCACACGTCTTATCTGGGGTTCGAATGAGAGGTCTGAGTCTCTCCATACACCCAGGTTCTTAGCCTGGGGGCAGGGAATAGGGACAAGGCCTAAGCCCCCCCACCACGAGCACCTCTGTCTTGCTACCGTTCAACTTCAGGCAGTTGTTGGCCATCCAGGAGGCGAGCTCCTGCATGCATGCTCTGAAGTTGGATGCAGCCAGATCCAGGGCCTGTGATTGCGAGACAACCAGCTGTGTGTCATCGGCATATGACACAATCCGTATTCCACAGTCCTCCACTATACTAGCCACTGGAGATACGTACAAGTTAAATAGGGTGGGATTCAGGGCAGAGCCATGGGGCACACCCTAATCCAGTTTCACAGCTCTAAAATATTGGGCTCCTAGTCTGACCTGGAAGCTGTGTTCCGTCAGAAAAGATTGTATCCATTTTAGTGCCACGCCTGAGACACCGCCCTTATTCAGACACTGCAGCAAGGTGTAATGTGCTACAGTGTCAAAGGCGGCGCTCAGGTCCAAAAGGATGAGAGCCATTGTCTGCCCCTCATCTACACCCTGCCGGATGGCCTCCGTGGCCATAAGTAAGGCTGACTCTGTAGAGGGGAGTGACCGAAAACCAAACTGCGTAGGATGGAGAAGGTTGGTTTCCTCCACATAGGCCATAAGTTGTAGGTTTACAGCCTTCTCGGCCACTTTTGCTAAGTAAGGTAGCAACGAGATAGGGCAGAGGTTATCCAATTTCTCCATGTTGATGTTAGGCTTCTTCTGAAGTGGAAGAACCACAGCCTGCTTCCAGCCATCAGGCACCTTGTGCATGCTGAAAGATACATCTAGGATATGCCTGATATAAGGCTCAACAATAGCAATACTCTCCCTTAGCAGTTTTGGTGAGGACGGATCCCTGGGTGAGCCAGACTTTATGGAACTGCATATCTTGCAGAGCAGCTCAGGGGGAGGAGGAGTAAAACTGTCCAGCCTCCGGTTTCCCCCACCATCTCCCATCACTTCCACAAACTCTGTGCCTAGCTTCCTGGCTCCCGGAAAGGAAGAGTATATTTTTTCCACTTTCTTTGCAAAGAACCCCGCGATACGATCGCAGGATTCCTCTGAACTATCCATAGGGATAGTAGACGATGTCAATGTAGAAATCTCCTTATAGATCTTAAATTGTTCCTTAGTGGAGTTTCCTGCTGCCCCAATTCTTTCAGTGTAGTAAGCAGCTTTGGCCCGTCTAATTAGCCCATGGTAGGTTCTCCGCTTATTATGATACTCCAACTTGGCCTGACTGAGGAAGGCCATCCTCCACTGCCTCTCTAAGCGTTTACATTCTGTCCTAGCTAGGCACAGATCATCGTTGTACCAAGGAGCACATTTCTGAGGTCTTTTCACTGTTTTATTCAAACGCAGAGGAGCTACACTATCAAGGGCTGTTGTGTTTCTATCTAGGACCCTAATTCGATATTCCCGATTTATGCCCTTATATGGCTATAATAAACAATATCCTTATAAAGGCATAAGAATCATATCCATATTTAGTAATAGCCCATGCAGTCCAAATACGGCAAGGCTACTCCCCTAGACTCCTAGAAAGTACAACGCGTTCTTTAAACAAAGCAAACCTCCAGCAACCTGGGAATTCCCCATGCTTTTGTTTTGATTTGTCCTAGAACTCCTGCGAGCACTGAAGGAACGGCCAGTTCTTAGTGACATCTTTTATTGACGTCTTATGTCCAACCTTACGTCAAACCCGGCACCTTTCAGGTATAAATATACCAACAGTTGCCTTAAGCAAACACACAGTGGTTTGGAGCAGAGCGGCGATCTACTTGCCCGTGAGCCCAGCTGATGCGAGAGCCCACGGACGCCGCCCCTCCCTTTTGACGCACTGAGAAAGACGCTGTCTTTTTCTCCAGCCGAGAAAATCCAGCTCTGGTGTTTCCAGCCGCCCTTGCGGGTTGCTGGGATATCGAGTCCTGAGAGAGAGATACCAGACCTCCTACATTCTATTACCAAGGTACGGAGCTGACTAGACCCTTGAGAGAATTCTTGATTCAGATTCCTTGGCAAAAAACAACTTAACTTAAACTGCTACTTACTTACTCCTTCCCTCGTATTAGGCTTAGGTCAGGTACACCGGGGTAGGCATAGACTAGAAGCACCAGTTGAGTACGTTAGTCAATGTATTTATGTATGTATATATTTTATCCATTTTAAAGTATCATATGGCTAAGAAACCCTATCAATGCTTTTACAGTATTATTTCATAATACTCCTTTTACTGTACGCACTTTACTTTATGTTAAGTATTGCAATTGTGGCAATTCATTTCTCTTGCATGAGAAAGAAGACTGCTCAATAAATAACACCTTTTATTGAAAACGCCCGTCTCTCTATTTCTCTGCACTCTGGTGAAACTAAGTATGCACGATTGACTGAGTAAAATAGCTGTCTATTGTTTTCACACGACTCTAGAGATACACTCTTTATTCTGAGGGAGCAAAGTTGTCATGTTATATGGTTGTCAGAAGCTAATCCCTTCTTGTCTATCCAGGGAAGTTAAACTCCTCCTTGTTTATTCGAGAAAGTTTCTAGTGACCTCTGAGCTAGTTGGCAAAACTAATTAAGTCTAATATAGTCAGTAGAGACCTAGTCGACCTCAGTCCTACGTCTACACTGCTGTTTATATTATTCCAATGCGCAGAGCCTATTGGGAATATAGGAACTACACTACATGGCGCCCAACATTTGGTAAGGCGATAATCTAACGCAAGACACTACAGTAACTCGTGCTTTTTCACACGGACCCTTTTTCCGTAAAAACTCCAAAAGACATCTGGAGTGGGAAAAAGGTTAAAATCCGCCGGAACTTAGTAGGAAGAGATTCCTATGTATAGTTTTTGGTTTAGTCAACGTTGAAGGATACAGTGTTCCAAAATATTGTGCACCTGATCTTTGTTTCCCTTGAAACTTGATCTGCAACAAAACTTTCTGTCAGTAAAATGGTGGAAAGTGATGATGAAACGGAGAGAGTTAGAATAGCAGCTCAACTCCTAGCGGATGACACAAGTCTCCAAGAAAATGACCCAAATGATATACTCATTCCGGTCAATATAAGAAGAACTATAACTATTAAATTTATAGAAAACGGACTGACATCACGAGGTGGTACAGTAATATTCGTGGTAGAGGCCCATGAATATCGTCAGACAGAGGTATTCTATTCATGGATACACTTTCCAGCAGCAAACGCTGTAAAAAAAGAATTCCACTATTACAAAATAGTGGAACCTCCGGATGAATACACTCCTTTCGAGGAGGTTGAAATACCACTAAATTACCAAGAGTACCTGCTCTGGTTTAAAGGCGCCCTAAAACATAAAAATCACATCACCAGGCTCGGTCCACTAGGTAGACCAGGAGCCACATGGCCGGTTCTAGCCAGCTAAACACCACAACCCGACATTGAAAAAATGTCAAGTGATGAACTTTTAGTTAAAATAAAAGAATTAACAAAGGCATATAGAGAATTAGTTCAATTGGCAATGGAGGACATAACATACCTCCAGAAATTGAAAGAAACAGATATAGCAGAACAACCTTTTGAACTTGCCAGAATCATAGAAAAATCCTATGAAGAACTAGGTAGAGATAGTTTGGGTGGGAAACCAGTACAACCCCAACTAACTGAAAAACCTGAAAAAACATTTATTAAAAATAATTTAAACACTCCATAAAAGAGTTGGGATGGAAATAAACAATCCACTCCCAGAGAAAAACGATTCCAGTCCAGAGGAAGGTCTCCTCAACGGAGAGAAAGATCTCCGGACCAAGGACACAAGTCTCCCCAGAGGGAGCCCTCTGAGAAAAGATACAACCTTAGAGATAGGGATAAATTGAGAAAACCTGATAGATATCAAGATATTGATACACGCCCCTCTCGATCATTTCAGACTTCCTCACAGAAATCGGAAAGAAGAAGACGGTCAGAACACAAGGAAGAGCACGTCAAGTCCAAAGGCAAAGAACCAGCTCATCAAAGTAAAAAATTACAATTTCCAAGAAAGGAGGTAGCTAGTATTAAAATAATAAAACATGCCGAGGATACTGAGGACACAACTGAAAAACGGAGAGTGGGCCCAGACAATGCTAGACAGCGCAGCAGAAGTGACAATAGCTCGCAAGATCTTGATGAATCTTCTGGAGACAGTGGACACGAATGAATACATTCAAGTGGAAACTGCAGATACCAGAGTTAGTAAACCTCATAAAATATACGAAATAACATTACGTATAGAGGGGGACAAGAATAGGAAAGTAAGGGGTCTCTTTTGGGATAACCTTTCGAAAGGCTATGACATCCTGTTAGCTGAGAAAGACTGGCCACCAGAGTTTGTCAGGGAGTGCCCTCATGGCGAAGAAATAATTATGCCTGCCTTCTCAAATCATATTTCAACGCATAAAAAATCCATATATGCAAGAAAATGGTCAGTAGTTCAAGCTCCTGCATTATATAAAAATCATGTAGGATGGGATGAGGATTCTCCTCACCATAAAATCCAGTTAAAAAGTCAACCGACTGCACAAAGGAAGTACCCAGTTAAACAAGAAGCTAAAAAACAAGTCAGGGAGATCTTAGATCAACTTGAATATCAGGGGGTGATTGAAACATGCACCTCACAAATGAACAATCCTTTGTTTCCTGTCTCCAAGCCAGACGATTCATATCGTCTAGTTTTGGACTACAGACACCTAAACTCCTGTTGCAAAACATTTGCAGTACAAAACTCACACAGTGCAGCACTAATGAATAACATTGTGGCAAAAAATAAAAAACGACATTAGATATCTCTAATGGATTCTTTTGTCAAAACATTGCACCTGAAAGCAGGTATTTGACCGCTTTCTCAATAATGGGGTCGCAAAAACACTTCTGTCGACTCCCACAGGGATTCAATAATAGCCCAGGATTATTCTCAGCAAGAGTAACAGAGTTATTACAAATATATGATGATGAAGCATTATCTTATGTCGATGACATCTATCTAACAGATGATGACCTGGAGACACACTTGAAAAGAGTGAACACCATAATACTTGGGTTTGCAGCTGAGGGTTACAAATTCAACTTTAAAAAGTCAAGAATTGCCCATCAAACTGTCCTATTTTTAGGATATGAATTATCAAGTGAAGGCAAAAGCCTAGCAGGCAACTTCTTAGAGAAGTGTGCTGTACTCCAAGCACCAAAAACGCTGAAGAACTTACAATCAATACTAGGTTTCCTGAATTTCGGAAGAGCATACATTCTAAATTATGCAGAGAGGGTAAAACCTCTCTATGAATTAATAAAACCTGATTTCAAACCAATCAATTGGACTCAGAAACACACAGAAATTTTAAGATCATTGCAAACAGACATGTTAGCTAAAACAAAATAACGAACTCGCGAAAACATACGCAACCTTGTAATCCGAGGAAGATGCGGATTCACGTACCTAACCTCTAATGAGGGAGAAGCTGTACCAATAGCTTACAAATCACATTTGTACACACAAGCTGAAAAGAAATTCATTTCTACTGAAAAGATTCTAATAGCGGTTCAAACTGCTGTAGCAATAGTATGTGTGTCTACGTTTTGTTCAAACTCCAACCTGCTCAAGAAAACCATTCTATAAAATTGGCATTTGGTGGAAAATATTGATGAGACACTGAAAGAGAAGCCACTTTTTGCCTTCAAAAAAGACCAAAGCGTAGCTAACCACTTGGTTCGAGCAGCGATAAAAAAGAAAACATCAACAATTGGCACAATGCTAGGATTGCCACCAATCCAAGGGCATCACAAATGCGGGTCTTGCATTTGTTGCGCAAGCACGGAAGAAGGGTACCTGTTTCAACATAAACAACAATTTTGGAAACATGAAAAATTTACGAATTGTAAGTCAAGGTACGTCATATATGGCATAAGATGCCCTTGCGACAAATTGTACATCGGCAAAACAAGCCAGGAGGTGAGATGCCGAATCGCACAACATAAATCACGAATTAAAAAGAATGTGACGACTGCTCCACTAGTGAATCATTGGAAAAACCATGAGCACACACTAGAGGAATTAAAATGGACAGTGATTGCCAAAATTGAGAAAGACTCCAGATGTGGTGATATTGAAGAAAAACTATCACGCCATGAAGCCATGCTAATTGTTAAGTTCAACACGGCTACAAACGGTTTGAATGAACTCTCCGAGATTTACCGCTTGTAAATGGCGCAATACACATGAAACACTCTTGAATTAGTGCCTGCTGCCCCCGCTATTGACTGGGAGGTCGGCGGCACAAGGTCCGATTTAACTGTATCCCTGTTTGAAAACACCGTCTCTATGACGACCGACAATCAAACTACAATCCCCAGAATTCTTGGAACCAGGAAGTGAGTAAAACTAAGAGACGCGAGAAGAGCAACACCGACTGGATGGTGCCGGCCCCTGCACTTACTGACAGAGGCCGAATAGCGTGGACCCCCTGATCAATTCAGTGCAAGAGAATTATTAAGGTAATTGCAAGTGCCATCATAGCTCAAAAGCGCGAGGCATACTATGCGGATTGAAAATAGACAGAGACCTGATACAAGTCTCCCCTTCCATTGCAGCAAGTAAAAGCGAGAAGAACCGCCGTTAAGCCCGGGAACAACCACCCGGTTGACATACACGCTTCAAACAAGTAAGTCGTTCCCCTCGCATCCAAATTAGTTACAGGAGCCAGCAAAACGCCACCGTGCTCTTACAAATCCCTCTATTCTTTTAGATCTCCACTTCCACCATTTTTGACAAATCGGAAAACTGCGGCATGCGTAAAAATATGTGAGTATTCACGTATGAGTCTGTGACTGAAAAGAGTGTAAGTGCCTTTTTGAATTAGAGGCTAAAGAGGCTCTGTTTTTGTTACAGTTTCACCAAGCAAGATGAAACCGAGCACCTAAGAGGTAGGATTAGTTTTTCCACCCCCCACCCCCACTGTAGTGTCAGAGGCATGGCTCTCCCTCGGTTGATTTATTTTATTTTTGTCCTTCATTTACAGGCACATGGTCCTGATGAGATTTCCCCACAACAAGGGGTTATCGAAACGCGTAGACCCCCTCTACTCAGCATTAGGAATATTCTATTGAATATTAAGCATTTCAAAATTTTTCATTTGTTATTTCCAATGCTATTTTTTCTAAATCACGAAATTGTAAATATTGTTGTATAATTCCAGAAATTTTGTGTGTTTATATATTAATGTGCTGTTGTGTATGAGTGTCTGAATGAAAGCTGTTAGGTTGTAAGAAATTGTCTTTATACATATGACGTGGAGTCAAAAAAGTGTTGTTTGTATTTAAATAAGAAAAATCGGTCATTTGTATGTTCTTTTGGACGCAAAACTAATAAAAATCATTGGATTAATTCCGGAAAAAGCAATTCCTGAGAGTTACTGTTTGATTCAGTAATTCAAGTGATCATCCATGATCCAAGTTGAAGTAGTGTGGCAATAGTGGTGCTCGTTTTGGTTTGTAGTAGCAAAAGAAAGAGCCCAAGCCCAAGGAAGAAGGATAACTGTTTTAACAGCAGAATCCGCACTTGAGGCATTAACAAGCCCACGCAATTTGACTGCTGTGGCATTAGATCCAAAAGGGATACAATGGGAAAATTATCTTGCTGCAGAAGACGTGAAATACTATTTTGACCCGAAAATGAAAAAACTAGAAAATCTAGAATATGAAGAAGAATATCCTCTGCCAATCGAAATTCAGCCTCTTGAACAGTACATATGTGTAATCTTCATGGACAGATTTGCGCAACACTACGATGTAAAGAAAAAATTCTACAACGCAGCGTGCGCGATTGTTAAAGGTCGCTGGCGCTTTGGTAAATTCAGACCATTAATTACCAAAACTGAATCACTCAGAAACTGTTCAACTCAGAGAGCTGAAATAAGATCTTTAAAGATGGCGCCTGAAAATGCAGATCGCGAATTCCCCACACTAATAGTGTGCGATTCGCATTTCTGCGTCAAATCTTACAATAATGACATGCAGACCTGCATTCAAAACGGTTACAAAGATGACACAGGTGGCACAATAAAGCATAAAAAGCTCTGGGAACAAGTAGTTCTTTTGCAGAAAGAACTACGAAAGACTCACGTGATACATACACTGAGTCATCAACGTGATGGTGTTCACGTTGCAGGGAATTCATTGGCTCTCAGAGCCACAGCGGAAGCGGTCCTACCGGCTTCCGTAGCCACAAAAAAGCGTTCTAAAAAAACATAGACGGAGAAACTATGCTAGCGGTGAAAGCCTAATTTAAAGGCGACTATGCAGCATTACCTCTCGGCTATCCACTCAATTATACATACATAATAGATGCAAACTCCGTTCCTTTTGCTCAAGTCCCTGGAGTGGGGGATAGAGTAATTCCAAACACGAACCGGAGAGTCTTTTTAATAGCAGACGCACACATGGGATTGGGTCTAGAGCATCGAGAGATCGTGGAATCTCTAAAAGAATTACAATCAGAATACTGGTGGCCGGGGATGAGCCTTCAACATTACAAATTTGCGAAGAGCTGTCCAAACTGCAACAGAGATCGCAGTCGTGAACCGGCCGGAGTATTGCCAGGACCCCTTTTTTAGAAAGCATCATGCTATCTATATGCAGAAATCCAGCAGGAGAAATGCGTCCCCATAATATTTAAGACTAGATTCACTTAAAATACAGACACCAGCGCTCGGCTGACGCCAGAACTGTTATAAAAGATTTGCGAGTCTTTATCGGCATATACGCAATTGGCATGCTACACTCGGACCAGGGTCCTGCGTTTAGCTCTCGAGCTTACAAAGAGGCCATGACCAGCATGGGCATTGCATTGCGGTACTCTTCTCCATTCCATCCTGATGGAAATGCGGTAGTGGAAAGAAAAAACCATGACATAAAGCAATCTATAACGGCGAGGGTATTAGGTTCGGGTGATGGGTGGGTCAAACATTTAACAAGTGTCCAACGTAGTCTTAATAATCTGCCAATAAATTCTCTGAAAGGTCTCACTCCGTACGAACTCTTGTTCGGTACTAGAATGTACATTCAGGATCTTGATAGTCACACTTCAGTGGTAGAAGAAAAATGCTTTGATATCAAAGACCATTTGGCTGTTTTACAGGACTTGAATGAAACAAGAAGAAACCTGAGTAACATAAAGTTAAAACAACAACCATCAGCCACTGAAGAAAAACCACCTGTCCCAGCAAGACCTGTCTGGATTCCAAAGATTGGGGATCTGGTCAGAGAGAAGATCGCGGTTAAGAAGGAATTTGGGCCTTGTTACAGAAAAGCAGTACCTGTCTTAGCTCTCAGCGAAACAAGATCAGTTGTACTACAGCCCCTTGCTGGTAAAAAGGAGAACCGAGTTGTATCCATCGACCTGGTAAAACCACAATCATGTGGCCAATAATAAGTAGTAGGCCCAGTGGACTCCCAAGAAATAGCAGAATACCAAAATTTGCTACAATCCAAGAGGTTCAAACTGAGAGACTAATCACATTTGATAAACCTGCAGTGAATAAAAAAGGACTATGCAACAAAGCCATGGAACTTGTGTCTCTTGAAACCCAAATTGCAACAGTTCGTCAAGAAACACCAGTCTACAACGATGTAGCCTCAGACTATGCTAGTGAAACAAAGAAAAATCCAAAAGCAAATGAAAATCCGGAAGCAATTCCAACAATTGACAGAACTGCATCTGGCTACTTCATCAATTTCGATGACGTTTCTGATGATCCAAGTGAACATGAAGAAACGCCAGCAACAAAAACTTTCAAAGACAAAGTAACTGAACTCTTTCATCAACTCAAAGAAACCTATCTGATTTCTCCATGGATTGAATTTTGGATTGTGTTAGGTGTACTTTTCCTCCTGCTTTGGCTCATCATGGTTCTTTGTTTGGGAAAATTCATTGATAGAACATACAGTACAATGGACACAGCAAGTCAGAACATCAACTTGGTCCTAAAGCCTCACAAGTCATCTCACGTCGAGAAAAGAGAAGTATCATCAGTGAACATCACAGCCAATCCAATACCCGGTGGGGTAGCATGGGACAAAACGGATTATGAAATGTATGGCCTGATTGAGCTCTTGAAATATCCACACCAGTTCAAGGTTTCATTAAGTGACTTTGTAAAACCAAGTACTTTCTCTGATGATTGGGACTTTGAAAATTTTAATAATATGATGTCAGATTTAGTAATGTCAGCAAAATTTACAGAATATGATTATTTACAGGGTTCATCAAATTATGAAGAGTTATATTGTTATAATCATTTTGGTCATCACTATTTGCATAAATCTGCACAGCCTAGAAATGTTTTTAATTATAACCAATGTGAACATTGTGCAACACCGCCTAAAGGCAGCTCGAAAACATTTTATGAGAAATTCCCATACTTCTCAGGGTTTAACACAAGTGATGCAGAAACGTTTTATTTTAAAATGTTAAATAAGACAGGAATGAAAACAATGTTGACAAATACTAAATTGATTTATTCTGAAACATTTTATGAAAAAATTACTACATTTGGTTTTGAATTTTGGAAAAAACAACATTGAAACAAAAACCATCTGGGGTACAAAATAATGGCAGGTCCAAGGCCTAGAAGCATTATTTAGAGCCTGCATGATCCCAGAACAAATAATATTCTTGAATGACACCATTCAACAGACAACCTGTCTTGGCCTAGTCAAAATTAAAGACTTAAACAAACCGTCTATTCCAAAGCCCATACCTGATAGTAATAGCACTACAGATGTGGAGATAGACGTATCCCATATTTTACACCAAAACAGAACACATCCTGATTGGAAAAAATGGTTGATCTGGCCCACAGACACAAATAACTGTCAAGATAGATTCCTGAACAAAATACAGGGGTTTAAACAGACCAGGCCAGACCCTGGATATTCCCAGAGACAACATCCAGGGATAGTTACAACATACAGTGTAGGGAAACTATGCCTCGAATGGCTACAGAAATCCACACTGGCTGAAATTAAGTAACACTTGACTTTACTTAAAGACGGTGCTGACTTGCGTGATTTCATACTGGGACCACGCAAACAGCGTGAAAAACGTTTCATAGCGGCCGGTATATACGCTGCATACAACGAGGCTAGGAAAGAAACACAAATTGAAACAGCAGAAAAAATACGAGAAATTGATCGTATTCATTTGGTAAAATCACTTTCTGTTGTGGACAATGGGTTAACAAATCTGTCCTCCAGAATATATTCACTGGACAGTATCATATCATCTGCTATTGATATAATAGAGCAGGACTTACTAATGTTACAACATGGTCAGTCCCAATTACGTTCTATTGTACAGCTTGGCTGGACGTTGCAAAATCTGCGTTCAGGCTACGTGCCATGGCGTTTAATCAACGTAACGTCATTATTCTCTATCTTTAACCTTACTGATAAACAAATCAGTTTGGCACAAAAAGGAGCAGACTATACTATTCTGAGCATTGAAAAACTTGAGAGATTACCATTAACAATGTCAGAAAGACCTGTCATTGAATGGATAATACACGGAATTATTACAATTACGTTAACAACTTTCCAGTTTAAATATTGCCAAGAGTATATACCAGCGGGCCAGTATGAAAGGTTGGGTAAAGGATACATCAAGTCAAGATGGAAATTACCTTATACACACAAATGTTATAGTGAAAAGAAAAAAGAGGTATTCCTTAGTGGTAACAATTGTAAAAAATCACTAAGTGGTACACTCCTGTGTCAAGGTATTAACCTGCATGGAGCCTGCGAAGGTTCTTCGAATAACCTTTCATGTCACCTGCACGGCACTCCTACAACTCAGATAGAGCCATTTTTCAGACAAATTTCCAACTGCAGTTATGTTCTAATAAGTGACCACAGCTGTTGTGGCATGGTGCCAGGAAAAGCCTATCTCGTGAGCGTTAGTTCCATGGTCACTTGCTGTATGCAAGTATTGTATCCAAACAGCAATCCAGACATGGAGGCGGCAATATGGCCTCGTTTGAATATCTCTTCTATTCGAATTGATACTTTAAGCAGAATGAAGTCTATTCTTTTACAGACAACTGTGCCTTTAATCTCGTCCAAAGAGACGTATGATCTGCAAGTTGCAAGGACAGCAGCAGAGATACATTCCCTATTATCAACAAATTGCCCCGTACATTTCGTAGAAATGTTAAGCCAAATTTTAAACATGTTGGATACCAGTGGCATCGCACATGTATTTAAGACATTTTTTCGGGACTGTTAACACCCTTTGAAACAGTTCTGGGCATCTTTCCGAATTTTGTCCATTCTGTCTTCGGCGGCCTGCCTCTACTTTTGGGCCTCGTAGCAGGAATTTTATTTTTGATCCTTCTGCTCAGATATGGCAAGCCAAGCCACGGATAAAACTCCAGCAACGATGGGAGAAACAATCCTAGCTATACGCTACCAGGACCGCATCACTAAAGTCCTCGGTTTAGCCCGGCTAAGAGATCTAAGTGCAACCTGGTTTCTTTCATTCGGACCGATTTGGCAAGATTGCATCTAACCTGTGCTTCGATGTCTGCTATGCGGAGAAGAATGCGTGTTGGACATCTGTCTTACACTACCATCAGCAGTACCAATGGATACAGATACCTTGCTAGGTCCGGTAACGACTCATGCATCGTGTTGTCCCCAGCGGCTACCTATTCTGATGACGGCATTCATTGAGACTTCACCACTACGAGTAGGTGGCGGTGAAGTACGAGAGGAAAGCAGCACCAAACAGATACAACCTTCTGTGAGCATTGCTGATCCTGATATCGATGATAGCAATCATTCTCACGTATGCACAATCTCAGCATTTTCGAACTTGGTCGAACTTTCACCTGATGTCGTAGACCAATTTTTTGCAAGCCTGTCTGAAATGATGTTCTCCCCTGAACAAAAAGAATAACTTTTTAAAACAGCGAGCACACAGCGTTCCCTGAACTCTGAATTCGGCCTTCAGTTTTTGATAAACACAGCAACTGAAAACAATTGGAACTATTTTTTCCCTTGTGAGCGAAATTATTTTTTTTCACTTCCAAAATATTTAGCCTTTTTCTGGCACACAGTACTCTGCTTAAAGTAGAACTATTCTTAGAGAACAGAGCTTCTATTTTAGGAACTCTAGAGACAATATTTTACCTCAGCCTCTAGCACATGTACAGCATTTGTATAAATATGTGATGGAATGGTCTCGACCTTCTTTTCTGTAGTCAGAGCCATTTCATGTGTAATCTTTGCAGTTCATTCAGCTGATAAATATATGCATTTAACTGAATTATAATACTGCTTGAAAACCGTACAGTACCAATACTCATTTTCGTATATTTACCATATACCATTTCAAATGCGATTTATGTATTTTGGGGTGGGTTGTTAAACACACATGCATCGTTATGTTTAATATTGCTTAGTTTTTAGTAATGATGGACATTAATTAGTGGAGTGGGTGTTGTGTTTCTATCTAGGACCCTAATTCGATATTCCCGATTTATGCCCTTATATGGCTATAATAAATAATAACCTTATAAAGGCATAAGAATCATATCCATATTTAGTAATAGCCCATGCAGTCCAAATACGGCAAGGCTACTCCCCTAGACTCCTAGAAAGTACAACGCGTTCTTTAAACAAACCAAACCTCCAGCAACCTGGGAATTCCCCATGCTTTTGTTTTGATTTGTCCTAGAACTCCTGCGAGCACTGAAGGAACGGCCAGTACTTAGTGACATCTTTTATTGACGTCCTATGTCCAACCTTACGTCAAACCCGGCACCTTTCAGGTATAAATATACCAACAGTTGCCTTAAGCAAACACACGCTGGTTTGGAGCAGAGCTGCTATCTACTTGCCCGAGAGCCCAGCTGATGCGAGAGCCCACGGACGCCGCCCCTCCCTTTTGAAGCACTAAGAAAGACGCTGTCTTTTTATCCAGCCGAGAAAATCCAGCTCCGGTGTTTCCAGCCGCCCTTGTGGGTTGCTGGGATATCGAGTCCTGAGAGAGAGATACCAGACCTCCTACATTCTATTACCAAGGTACGGAGCTGACTAAACCCTTAAGAGAATTCTTGATTCAGATCCTTGGCAAAACCAACTTAACTTAAACTGCTACTTACTTACTCCTTCCCACGTATTAGGCTTAGGTCAGGTACAGCGGGGTAGGCGTAGACTAGAAGCACCAGTTGAGTACGTTAGTCAATGTATTTATGTATGTATATATTTTATCCGTTTTAAAGTATCATATGGCTAAGAAACCATATCAATGCTTTTACAGTATTATTTCATAATACTCCTTTTACTGTACGCACTTTACTTTATGTTAAGTATTGCAATTGTGGCAATTCATTTCTCTTGCATGAGAAAGAAGACTGCTCAATAAATAACACCTTTTATTGAAAACGCCCGTCTCTCTATTTCTCTGCACTCTGGTGAAACTAAGTATGCACGATTGACTGAGTAAAATAGCTGTCTATTGTTTTCACACGACTCTAGAGATACACTCTTTATTCTGAGGGAGCAAAGTTGTCATGTTATATGGTTGTCAGAAGCTAATCCCTTCTTGTCTATCCAGGGAAGTTAAACTCCTCCTTGTTTATTCGAGAAAGTTTCTAGTGACCTCTGAGCTAGCTGGCAAAACTAATTAAGTCTAATAGAGTCAGTAGAGACCTAGTCGACCTCAGTCCTACGTCTACACTGCTGTTTATATTATTCCAATGCGCAGAGCCTATTGGGAATATAGGAGCTACACTATAGGGCTTCTACTATGCGTCTTTCTAGATTAGGACAAGCTGTTTCAACATCGATACCCCCCGGCTGCCCTCCTTTGGTCAGGGCTTCATTAAACTTCAACCGAGAAAAGCCAACCTATTTGCGGCATGGGTGGTTTAACACAGGTTGCTCGGGGGCTCTGGGTTCTGCGACCTTTATTAAAAAGGGAACAAAGAAATGATCAGTCCAGGGGATAGGGATAAGAATTCTCACTTCAACTTCCCCCCAATTATCAAATACTGGGTCTAGTAGGTGACCATGATGATGGGTAGGGGCCTTGGAATTCAGGCCTAGTTGCAGTGACTGTAGTTCCTGACATAAATCTACAGCCTCCCTATATAAGGTATTCTTCAAGTGCATATTAAGGTCCCCCAACAAAAGGAAATTATCTTTCCGTAGGGCAGATTCCGTTATACCTTCCAACAGGCTGGAAACACAACACGCATGTGGGCCAGGAGGTCTGTAGACCAAAAGTCCTTTCACAGTAAGGTGCGGGCTAACCCTAATTGTGAATGCGCCTGCCTCACTGTCCGCTATGGTGATGGCTTCCAGTTGTCAGCTTAGCGGATGTTTAAACACAATAGCTATCCCGCCACCTCTACCAGATGCCCTGTCCAGCATAACAATCATGTACCGCGTGGGAAGGCCTCAACAATTTCGGGCTCGGAATCGGAGTCCAACCAGGTCTCCGTAACAAATAGGAGGTCCAGCTTTTTGCCTACGAGTAGATCGTAGTTGTCTAGTTTGTGTTTACACATTGATCTAGAGTTAAGCAGACCACAGGAGAGCCCTGTTGTCCTTTGCTGTATCTTGCCTGCCATGCTGTAGCTAAATGGGCAATGTTCACAACTCGTCCCAAGGTCTGCCTTCATACCATGGCAACACACGCTGGCTATCTTGGGAAAGAGCTCATAGAGTTGATTAAAGCTCCACTGGACTCTAGCCGTATTTTGGCCAGGGGTTGTGGCCCCGGCCCCCGACCGGCCGCGGACGGGCGCAGACGGGCTTGCCTTTAGTGCGCCTTCGGCACGCCGCCGGCGTGCCCGCTGCGCGGCCGATCATGCACGTGCCCTTTATCCTCTGCTGTAGAGCCTAGAGCGCTGACTGCCCCCGGAAGTGGCTGAGCTCTCACCTTCCACGCCCTCCGCGCAACGGCGCTGTTCGCCGCATCGGACCGAGGCGGGAAGGAAGGAACAGTCGAGCGAGGCCCCCAGAGCGGAATGTCAGCCCCCCCTCCCACTGGCAGCCTCTAGCACCCATGTAAGAAGTCCACACTAAAAATAATGCGCAATTTAAAACAAATGCCCTGTTAGCAGATTCATTTAAAAAAACACCAGTCTGAAGGTAAAGATCGTAGCAGCTGCTTGTGGGCTCTACCACCGCCCACTTACCACACGCGACTGCTCTCCTCTGCTCCCTTTATCCTCTGCTGCAGAGCCTAGAGCGCTGACCGCCCCCGGAAGTGCCTGAGCTCTCACCTTCCACGCCCTGCGCGCAACGGCGGTGGTGTTCTGTGTGGTAAGCAGGTTCCGGGTAGTTAGTAGAAGATCGTGGCTTGCTTCTGTGGGAGTGCGTTGGCCAAAAAGGGCAGAGGGGGTGCACTGTGGTTCAAAGCTCTTGTAGATGGTTCTTGTCACAGAAGGAGTTTGTCAGGGTGTCGCAGAGTTCCTGGGAAGGGTTGATGGTGTTTTTTGTGGCCGAGAGACTAGATAACTCTCTGAAGATGTTGAAGAGTTATTTTCTGTAGTTGGAGCTGGCTGAGATGTGGTCCTCCAGGGCGTTCTTTTTTTGTCTCCTGTAGGAGCTGGTTGTAGTGTTGAGGCTGTCTTAAAGGTGGCTCTTTCTGTGAAAACTTTGCTGGTGCACCATTTTCTTTCTAGTCGCTTGCAGTTGCATTTCATGGTTCTCTGCTCCATGGTGTACCATCTGGCCTGTTTGCTTGGTCTGGCTGAGTGGGGGTGACACTGTCGGCGCAGTCGGTGATCCCGGTGGTGAAGTTTTCGCCCATTATAATCAATGGGGTGACCCAGTATACATCAAAGGACCTGGGTATCGATCGGTAAAGAAAACAGTGCTCCTAGACAATTCTTATTCAAACATATCATTTAGTATAAATAGATGCATATAGACGTTTCGACCCTGGCGCAAAAGGGGTTAGTTAGATCCTCTGCTACGGGTCTTCATCAGGACGGGGAACAGGGGAATCAAAACGTTTAGTGTGGTAAGTATTCAGTAGAAAACTTCATGGTTGTATTAATCTTATCAAATCATCGTTGTACTCAACACCGCCTCCTTAGAAAGCTGCGCGTAGTCGTCTGGGCAAGTTTCAAAAGGATATTGATTCTTAATAGCGATATCTCAGTCTGTGCGCCCAGCGCATCACGTCCATCAGCCTCCCTGTCAGAGTGACCACACTTGATAAGATTAATACAACCATGAAGTTTTCTACTGAATACTTACCACACTAAACGTTTTGATACCCCCGTTCCCCGTCCTGATGAAGACCCGTAGCAGAGGATCTAACTAACCTCTTTTGCGCCAGGGTCAAAACGTCAACAAACCCCCCAGAATAGGTTTTTACCCCACCGTGATCCCCCATACTGGTTTCACAGATGTGGCTACACTATGACAACGAACGAGTATTACTGCTGTATAAAGAATACTGTATCTAATGTATAAGGGGTAGGCCTGAATTTCAGAAAGGGAGACTATTTTCTGTTAAAGATATCACCAGGTCCCTTCTACTTGAATTGATTGAATTATCACGAGTCTATACTGGGGCTGTACTCGCTTTGCAAGTGGAAGTCACTCCTTTTTCTCCCCCTTTTGTGTTTCGTACTGCTGGACAGGGGATGGTGTGTGACCCCACAGCCAGCTGTTTATAAAGTGATTGCAGCTAGCTGTGACAGGTGCATGTGGATGTAGTGACTCATCTGCCATGGCCGTACAGTGGGAAAGATGTCAGTGAGGCAGTTCAGGCTCTGGACCACTCTCTCCCTACCTGCTGCATTATCACAGACTCCTCGTGCACCACTAAACTGGAGTGATTTGGAAGACTGGTATTGATAGAGCTAAGAATCTGCAGAAGTTTTTGCCTAGAACCCTGTCTGATCACTCACCCGTTCTTATGGAAATTCGCATCCCAGGCAAACTCATACCGCCATTTACATGGAGGTTCCCACCTAACTCGCTACTGGACCCAGAGTTTAGGGGAGAGCTGGCTGAGGCCATAGACATGTTTTTTGAAAAAAATATAGGCTCAGTTGAGAGCTTCCAAGTAGTTTGGGAGGCCTTTAAGGTTTATATCAGAGGAGTAGCGATGTCAAAGCACTTGGGCATACTTAAAGCAATCAGGAAGAGATTGGCGGACCTTGAAAAAAAACTAGGAGAATTGGAGCGCAGACAGCGTCTCTTTGCAGATGACGCAGTGAGCGCAGAAATTAAGACACTACTGGCGGAGTTCCACGAGGAGGCGGACAGGAAGATCCAACACATGAGCAAATACTCCACGGCTCGGGTGTATGGGGAGGGGGAGCGGCCGAGGGCAGTGCTGGCCAACCTTATGAAGGGGGTGCGGCCGCGCCATCACATTCCTATGGTACACACCGCTGCGGGACTACCTACCACAGATGAGAGAGAAATAGCTGAGACTTTCAAAACTTACTACTCGGATTTGTATTCCTCGAAGGTCGACGATATGGAAGAGGAAATTGTTGACTAAGTCACATAGACATCCCCTCACAGGGAATTTCTCATGCAACCAATAGAGAAGGACGAGATTCTAGATGCGCTAGCCAGTATGAAATCAGGCAGCGCACCGGGAGCTGACGGCCTAACGGCGGGCTTCTACAAAGTCTTGGGAGTGATCCAACATGTCAGACCAGATAGAAAGGCACTGGCCGTCTTCCTCGATATGGAGAAAGCCTTTGATTCTGTAGAGTGGCCATTCATGCGTATGGTACTGCAACGTATGGGCTTGGGACAGCCCTTTCTACAAATGTTGGGGGCGCTGTACCATGGACCGAGTGCGAGGCTCCGTATAGGGGACCTGGTCACGGATCCCTTTCCTATTAGCAGAGGGACCAGACAGGGGTTTCCCCTCTCGCCACTCCTATATGCCCTGGTGGCGGAACCGCTAGCCTGCGCTCTGCGGGAATACCACGGAAACGAAGGGATAGGCTTCCCGGGCTACAGGATTATAGTTTCGATGTAAACGGACAACACCTTGCTGTACATCCGCGACCCAGATAACAACTTATCATCGGTACTTAGGGAGGTGGTGCGCTTTGAGGCGCTCTCAGGTCTAAGGGTCAACTGGACCAAATTGCTCGCCTTTCCACTTACACCGCTCACGCAACAAGCACAAATGGAATACCCTCTCCAATGGACCACAGATACGGTCCGATATCTGGGGATACATCTGCATACAGACTCGGAAGTCCTCTTTAGAGCCAACTATGGCACTGCGGTCAGTAAGTTGGAAGACGACGTGGTGCAATGGAGCAAACTCCCTCTGTCCCTGATGGGACGCATATCTTTAATGAAAATGGTTGTGCTCCTAAGGTTCTTGTTCCTGTTCCTTACCTTACCAATTGTCCTCCCCAAATCATTTTTTGCACGACTACAACAACAGATGACAAAGCTAGCTTGGGCGGGCGGTCAGCCACGCGTCCGATGGACGACACTTAATATGCCTTACACACTGGGCGGGCTGGGGGCCCCGGACATGGAAGCATACTACAGAGCAGCGCAGGCGTCACATTTGCGCAACAAAGCACTTTTTGGCTCAGGGGCTGGGTACCTAAGGCGTAGATTGGCCTTCTATCGCCCAACCCGTTCGCTACGGTCTGAATCTCTTTTCACAGCTGTGGTCCCGCGTGTGAGGAAGGCCCGCACTGGGGGCCGTTCTTTCAGTTGTAAGGCCCCCCAGTTATGGAACACTCTTCCACTGGCGTTACGCAGTACCCCCAATCTGCTTCAGTTTAGGAAGAACTTGAAGACGTGGCTTTTTAATCTTTAGTTTTTGTAGGGTGGGTCCTGCTTTGTCTGTCTTCTGTATTTGCTTTTATTGTTATGTTGTTCTGTATTGAGCTGCATGTGGAAAGCGCCGGGACACTCTTTTAGAGTAGCCGTGCGCTATATAAACCTAGTTTAACATAACATAACTTGGCTACACGGAGACAGAAACATACCTCATGTTCGCATGGAGACCATCTTTGCACAACCGGACACACTCCAGCACACTATTTTCCGGTTGACGGATCGCAGAACAGGCATTCTTGACTCTTTAACGACCACCAATCACGCATGGCACAGCCTGTTGCGGATGCAGGGAGGAGCATTGCTGTACTCACCAGCGATGCCAGTTGACTGGGCTAGGTGGCTCCCGCCGCTCACGGAGAAGGGAGTGATTGAAGCCCTGCACAACCTGAACGTAAACACAGCGGGAGACTTGTTTGCAGACGGAGTAGTTAAGACGTGGGAGCAGGTCCTGGGTTCCAGCGAAACGACCCCGCTACTGACGCATTTTCAGTTCCATAGGGTGCGCAGCGCTTTGGGCGACTTATTGGGTGGGGACATGGCGGAACCCCCAGAGGTCCCTGAGCTTACATATGTACTCAAAACCACATCACCCAGGGGACTACTGTCTAGTCTATACAAGCTCACACAAACGACTACACTGTACCCATACACCAAAGCACGACTGGCGTGGCAGACCGATACAGACCTGGTACTAGACGATGAAACATGGCGCTACTGCTGCACAGTCACAAAGAAGGTCTCACTAAATGGCAGACATAGACTAGTCCACTTCAAGTTCTTAAACTGAGTGTACTACACCCTCACACGACTCTGCAAATATGGATTGCGGGACTCGGCGGGCTGTGAGAGGTGCAGTGCCCCTGAGGCGGATTTTTTACACCTTGCTTGGCAATGCCCGGGTGTCTGGGGCTTCTGGGAGAAAATCTTTGCCGAAATAAGTGAACTGACGGAGGTTGAGATTGCTCCGGATCCCATACTGGCTATATTAGGTTACACTAAGAAGTTACCCAGAGCAGTTAGGAGACTGGTTGACATGGGCCTTCTGATGGCCCGCCGAGTGCTGGCTTGCTGCTGGATGAGAGGCCCACTGCCAACGCTAAAACGCTGAGCGCACAACATGCTCTATTGCTGTACTCAATCCGAAAACTATAGCGAACTACAGCCCCCCACCAGCAGGCCCAAAAATTTCTGGAGCTTATACCACACATACTTGACGAACAAAAGAGAGATACCGACGCACCCACAACATCACAGGGTGCGGAGTGATGTGCTGGCTGGAGGGACTGGGACAGATCTTACAGTTACTTTTATGCTGTGCTTCCGCACTTTGCTCATTGCACCATCAGGATTCAAGCAAGCCGGGCCGACGACGCCTGAAATGGCAGAAACCGGTCCCCGGAAGCTTGTTTCCTTCCCAGTATAAGAATTGGCTTGGTAGTTTGGTTTGCCCTGTTCCCATCATGCACTGGGACAGGAACAGACTAATTTGCATATAGCCAAGTTCTGAGCTGGGATGGTGCAGTGAGCTAAAAAACGGTGATGGATCAAGCCCTGATCTTTGGACTGGGTAAGAGTGGTCTGCTTAATTCAGGCACTCTGTTCATCACCACCCCCTTTTCTGAATCGTGGTTACGCACCTGTCACGGAGTCTTTTACTAACCATAAGATAAATGAATTGGTGAAACGCCGCCTGCCCCTTTTATGGGTTGTTGGCTAAATGGCTGTGTATTCTAATGATCAAACTAGCGTTATCAAGCTGGATATACGACGGTTATCGGCAGAGTCAGATGGGGGAGGAGGGGGGTCTTTGAGGGGGATTGCGTTTACAGATTGATGTACTTCCTATTGAAATGCAATAAAAAAATAATTTAAAAAGAGAATCTGCAGAAGTGTTCACACATTATAGATCACCGATTATTATTGCATAATAGTACCAGTTCAATGTAAATTGCAGATGCAGTGAAATCCCTAGTATGGTGGAGATATTCCACCGGCGGCTTCTTCTCTGCGTTTCTCTTTTCCTAATTTGAAGAGAGTGTTGTCCATAAGCGCTCGGGTACAAATCAGAGCCGCTAGATTCATCTCTGGTGTGGTCTCAGAGCAGGTCTGTGCCAGCAATGCCCCTTGTGCTGGCAGGTGGCGTTTCTTCTGTGCATTGTTGAACACCATTTTGTTTGGACCAGATTCCCTTATTTGCACCTCAGCCTCTCTATGGTATCCCTTGTTGCTTTACGCTAGAGTCACACTTATTTGGCGCATACAGCTAAGCTTACTTCTAACCCTCGGGTATTTAAATGCCTCTTTCCTATGCCTCCTCTCTACTCCCTTCCACACCTGGTGACCTCCCTCACTGGGGTCTCTTGCCTGTCTTTTCTCTCTTGGATTAAAGCAAGACGTTGTGGTCGCAAAGTGGCCAGATTGATTTTATTCACACTCACACACTTTAGCGCTACTTTACAAAGTTTACCAGTGAAGCGCTACTATCCTTTTCTCATCTTTCTTTGTACAGCATTGTTTTCTTTAGTTGGGGAAGCGCAGCATTCCTGAAGGGACTGCAATACTTAGTTAATGTGTAGAGTGGAAAACGTTTAATGTGTTCATTGTAGGAGAGTAGGGTCTGCTTCCTATGGTTACCCCCACTTTTTGCGGTGATTCTCTGGTTTTTCGGCTTTAGTCTGGCTTTGGTGCTGCTAATCAGGGCCACAGCCTAGCTGTTCTTTCTCTAAATAGATACCATGTACTTTAGGTACATACCAGATTGGTTACTGGGTCACCCTTGTGAGCCCCTGTATAGTGTACCAAAGGTACCCAGGACATAGGTGCACCCTAGGCCTACCAGGGGCTGCAGCATGTATTATGCCACCCCTGGTTTGCCTTCCAAACTGACAACACAGGTCAGTTCACACAGCCTGGGTAAGGTGGTGTAATCACCCCTTACTTAGATATAGTATACCTATATCTATATATACATATAGACGCATATACACCTAAGTCACTCCTATGGAAGCCCTTAACAATCCTGGAGGCAGAGTGCTTGGTTTTATGTGAGAGGGTGCCCTAGCATGAGCTGAGCCCCTCTGCAGCTTTCGGAACCATCTCCTTATAGCTTGTTCTATGATATAGCCATACCATATACTCTTAAGTGCATTATAATCCTCACGGTTAAAGCTAACTTTGGCTTGGCTTTATCAAAACATGTTGTGTAAGGTGTCAAACACTTTGGAATACTACCCCCCCCACCCCGCCAGTTCAGGCGGCAGGGGTAGCATTCCACCCTTATAGAGGGAGAAGACATGTAGTTACAGGTTTACCCGGTTAAAGTTAAACAGAGCCTCAGCATCACAAAATGGATGCTGCTGCCACAGACACGAGTCTGCCCTCCTGCTGCTGGACGAAACTCCGGAAGGGGAGGCCTGGACAATAGGTTTCCTGTCCAGGAGGTGCTGGCACCTCCCCAGACAGGCTTTAGTGTATTGGGGCAGAGAGGGCTGCATTCAGTTAATGCTTTCCAGACACTGCCTGGGGCACACAAGGTTCTCCATGCATTTCCCAGTTCAAACCGGTTGCTGGGGCACTCTTCCCAGCTCTGGTGCGAAACTGGACAAGGGGAAAGGGGTGTAACCACCCCCTTCCCAGGTCCACTCATGGGAGGGACCTTAAAGGTAGTCCATTGTCACAAGTGAGGTTATCACTAACCTGAGAAGCCGGATACAGCAGGAGCGATGAGGATGCTAGATCTCCTCTTCCCCTATATGGTACCACCTGTGAGTAATAGGAACACTCACCAGATATCACCACAGTCGGGAAAGGGGAAAAAAGGGACAAAAGAAACAATAAAGTTGCAGCAGTCAAATAAATGCAGACAAGAACTGAAGAACAGATAGGTTGTGGTGCCACCCTCTGGTGTCTCAATGCTTCCTGTATAAGGAAAGAACCAAACACACTTAAAATGCACTCAAGATCTTCAGTTTCTATCAATGATATGTGTGTTGATATACACTTACAGTTACAAGCTGCTGTACATACTTCTTCACAAAAGCACAAAAGGAAAAAATAAAGAAAAAGGAAAATCAAGAGTTTCTAATCACTGTCCTCAGTGATAATGTAGTGTCACCATACCAAGGCCTTCAATATAGGTGTACAAGTGGTGAACAGAGTACTTATCTGATACCAGGCCGACCTCTGGTACAGTAGAATTCCTTAGGAAAGTATCCACACAGTCCGTGAACTAATCCGAGCCCTCAACAGCTCATGGGGGCTAGTAGAACTTAAGAGATGAAGTAGAAAGCCAAATAAACAACACTCAATGCGCGCCTGCGCTAAATAGTGTTCCAAGTACTAGCAAGAACGTAGAAACGGATAAGCCTTCTCTATAGTAGCCTTGTATCCAGGTTTAGGCAAGATTCCGTTTTCTAAATGTTAATTGCCCAATGTACAAAAAAAAACATTCTAGACGCACCTGGCGTCTATGGAAAATAATAAATCAACAATGCCCAAGGCACGAAGGTTCAAGTGACTTGTCGCGGTGTCTCAGCGCCGAATAAATAAACTCGGGCAGAAACAAACTCACGGGCGCCTCTCTCTTGAAAGCGCCCCCAAGCGCAAAGGTTCTCCGGCGTTGCAGCGCAGCTCAGCACTGTAGACGTTACGATGGCGGCAACAAGCTTACAGGTGTCTTTCCATTGAAAGCGCCCCCAGGCATGATGGTTCCCCGGCGTTGCAGCGTGGCTCAGCGCTAGAAAAGTTACGATGGCGGCAGCCCGTTCACGGGCGTATCTACAGTTACTGCGTCTCCAAGAAGGAAATATCTCTGGAAGCCAGTTCAGGAAAATAGGTGACAAGCACCCTTTCCTTGGCTAAAGGAGATTAAGAAGACAGAAAGGGAGAAAGAAAGAAAGGACTACATCCTCCCTCTCTGCTTTCTGGGAGATGTAGTGCATTCACCCCCTATTTCATTCTCACACTATTTGGAGCCTGCTCTGCCCTGAATTGTGACAGAATCCCCTCTCCAGGACCGACGTCTCAGCGGTCCACCAGGTTTAGAGGGAAACCAGGAGTGGAAACGCCGTAACAGACCCGGGCAACGGAGGTTACTTCTAGGTTCTCAGGATCGATCCTCCGGGCCATACCCCTTCCAGGCGATCAAATAGTGTAGCCGCCCCCTAACATGTTTAGAATCCAGAATATCCTGTACCTCATACTCCTCCTCCCCCTCTACTTCCACCGGCAATGGTTTTATGGGCACCCTAGCACCAGGGAGACAAGGTTTCAGCAGAGACACATGAAACACAGGGTGAATATTTCAGGAGGCCGGCAGAACGAGCTTCATGGCCACAGGGTTGATAACACTAAGAATAGTATAGGGCTCCACATCCTTGGGTTGCAAACGTGTAGTACCCTTGAATGTCAAATATTTTGTGTTTAACCACACCTTGTCCCCCACCTTATATGTAGGTTCTGGAGTTCTTTTCTGGTCTGCATACAGTTTATCCCTAGCTCTAGAGGATTCTAGATGTGTCTAAGCATTCAAAAGAACTGATTTGAGATGTGCATCGTGTTCTTGTATGGTGGGATGTGTAGATGCAACAGGCTGTTCAAAGGGCATCATATTAGGATGATAACCGTGGAGGCAAAAAAAAGGAGAGCAACCCAGAGAAGAATGTTCTGCATTATTATACGCGAATTCTGCGGTCCATAATAGAGTTCTCCATTCGGCTCCATGTTTTAGGGTAAAGCATTGCAAATATTGTTCCAAGGTCTGATTCAACCTTTCGGTTTTGCCATCCGTTTGGGGATGGTAGCTTGTAGACAACTTGGCATCGATTTTCATGACATCACAAAGTGCCGTCCAGAACTTAGATGTGAATTGGGTGCCTCTGTCAGTGATGATGACTGAAGGAGGTCCATGCAGTCTGACTATGTTTTGAAGAAAGGTTATAGCTAATTCATTGGATGTGGGTAACTTAGCTAGTGCAATAAAATGTCCCATCTTGGTTAAATGGTCTATAACCACAAGAATAGTGCTGTAACCTAGGCTCAGAGGCATCTCTACGATGAAATCGATAGATACAGTATGCCATGGTGTTGGGGGCACTGGTATAGATCTGAGTAATCCGCTAGGTCGCTGATGGATACCCTTCACTTGAGCACATATAGCACTGTTCATAACATATTCCTCGGTATCTGCTTTTAAGGATTCCCACCAGAAATATCTCCTCATGTTTTGTACTGTTTTTTGTCTCCCCAAGTGTCCAGCCAGAGATGTATCATGAGTCCACTGTAGGAACATACAAACGCTTATCATGAAACAGTAGTTCGTTATGTGCAGAACAATGTTGCGGATCTTTAAGAACCCACTCATGTACATCCAAGTCTTTGATTTGTTTTCGCACATCGTCTAAAAACAAGGCCGAGGTTGTCATAGCCATTACTTTTGTTGGAAACAAAGCATTTTGTAGAATAATGGGGGATCTTCTTCTCTATCTGCTCCAATGTCTTGCACAATTTGAGGTCTGGACATTGCCTCTGCCTTCCCATTTTGTGGACCAGGTCGATATTTGATAACAAAATCATAATCCGCAAAAAACAGGGACCAACGAAGTTGGCGAGGTGTTAGGGCTCTGGCACTTTTCAAAAAGAGTAAGTTCCGATGATTGGTGTATATTTCAACCGTGTGACGTGCTCCCATCAGATGGTGCCTCCACTCCTCACACGCCCTTTTTATGGCCAACAACTCTCTATCTGTGATGCTATAATTAACTTCGCAGGAAGATAACTTCTTGGAATAAAAAGCAACGGGATGGAGTTGTCCTGTGTCCGGATGCCTTTGGGAAAGGATTCCACCCACCGCATAGTAGGAAGCGTCTGTTTCCATCATGAAAGGTTGACTGGCATCTGGACGTCTAAGGATCGGAGCGCTGGTGAAGCAGGTCTTTAATGCCTGAAATGCCTTTTCGGCCGCCTCATTCCAAAGAAAGATGGCTCCTTTTCTGAGAAGGTGTGTCATGGGTTGGATGATTTTAGAGAAGTCCCTGATGAATCTTCTATAAAAATTGGCGATGCCAAGGAAATTCTGTAACTTCGTCACACTTGAGGGAGATTCCCATCTAGTGATGGCTTCGGTCTTCTTTCTGTCCATACAAATTCCACCGGGTCCGATGATATATCCCAAAAATTCAACTTCCGTGGAATGAAAAAGGCATTTTTCAAGCTTCCCATAAAGAGAATACCTTTGCAAACGTTCCAGCACTGCTGCAACATGATGAACATGATCTTCCATGGAAGCGGAATGGATTAAAATATCTTTGATATAGACGATGCAAGACACATCCAACAAACCTCTCAATACTTCATCCATGAAGTATTGAAATGCGGCGGGGGCGTTACGTAGACCAATGGTCATTACTTGATATTCATTCAGCCCAAACTTGGTACGAAAGGCCGTCTTCCATTCATACCCCTGCCGCATTCGTACCAGATGGTATGCTCCTCTCAGATCCAATTTTGTAAACATAGTGGATCCCTTTAGCTGGTCCAACAAAACAGGAATCAAGGGCAGAGGATATCTGTTTTTCTTTGTCACCATATTGATTGCCCTGTAATCGATGCATGTTCTAAGACCTCCTTCCCGTTTTGGTATAAAGAACAAAGGCGACGAGGCAGGGGAGGTAGAAGGACGAATGAAGCCGGATGATAGCAACTTCTTCAAGTATTGTTGCAAGTAGAGGGTTTCTGACTCCGTTAATGCGTAAATGTGGCTTCAGGGAATACTAGCACCTGGTTTCAAGTCATACTCCCTATGAGGAGGCAACCTATTTGCTTCTTGTTCGTCAAGCACAGGTTTGTAGATGGCATATTCCTGTGGTAATGTAGAAATGCTGCACACACTGGGGAAACTACAAGCACCCGCTAACACCTTGGCAACACTGTCTGTATGGATATGTTCAGGCTTTCTTTCCCGTATGCAATGTTGAGCACAAAAAGAGGAATTCATGGTGACAGTGCGAGCTGCCCATTTAACAAGCGGGTCATGTAGTGTAAGCCAAGGCATTCCTAGGATTAGTTTAAAATTTGGGGCATCAATGAGGTCGAACCGTATGGTCTCGAAATGGTTCATACCGAATTGCATGGGCAATAGCACTGTGTGAAATCGTACTGGCCCTGATGTTAAAGCAGTTCCATATACCACTCTGACTGGTTCTGGAGTCACTTTCCTTATACAGGGGATACTCAATTCATGTGCATACTGCTGGTCAATGAAATTACCCGTAGCCCCTGAATCCAGTAGGCATGTACCAAAATAGGCTTCCCTCCTGGCATCTCCAATGTAACACATACATTCATGTGGGCCACAGATGTTTGAACAGTATTGGCCACCGCTGAAAAGACCTCTTCTACTTCTTGCTTCAAACAAGGGGTCTCTGTCTTGTTTGAGCATTCTAGTTTTTCGACTTTCCACAGTCTTCAGACAAATAGTCCACCACCGGCACACTCTGGGGCCCTTTGTTGTCTCTTGGGGTTTTCTTCAGTTTTGATTTACATTGCTTTATAAAATGGCCAGACTTTCCGCAATACATTCATAGCTTCTGGTTTCTTCTTCTGTTTCTTTCTTCTTGACTCAAGGGTCCTCTGATTCCACTGATTTGCATGGGTTCAGTTCCGTCTGAGACTGATGGATTCACGTCTGGTATCGACTTTGGACGAGTGTACAAGAAACGAGATTCAGAACGCTGTTTATCACCCTTCATTTCCTGGAGCCGATGGTCCAGTTGTACTGTTAAGTCGATTCATTCTTCACAGGCTGTTGGCATTTGAACTACTTGAGCCAAAACATCTTTCAAATCAGCTCTTAGCCCTTGGTAGAATAAAGAGGTCCTTTTCTCTGCAGGCCACTCTGTCTCCACTACAAGTCTATTAAATGTGGTTATGTATGACAACAGGTCCTGTGAGCCCTGCCTCAAGGTTATGAGTTCTCTATCTAGTGTAAGATGATGCGCCTTTCTATCAAATAGTTTGAGCATCTCATCGCAAAAGAGAGGGAAGCTAAGTAACACAGGGTCATTCCTTTCAATAAGAGGGAAGGACCAACTAGCCGCATTCCCTCCCAGATAGGACAGAACAAAAGCTGTTTGGGCTCGGTCATCCGGGAACACAGCAGGTTTGCACATAAAGTGTAATTTACTCTGACCTAAAAAAATTCCAAACTTTTTCTCCGAAATACCTTTCGGGTGGTGCCAAGGGTAACTGCAGGGGTTGTATGACCTGTATAGTAATAGGAGTTGCTCTTCCCTCCTGCTCATGAGTTGTGTCTTGTGAAGCAGGGGGTGGTAGAGTCCAGTTCCTAATGTAAGGGGGACCCCTAGAGCTGGTTGGACTGCCACGAGACAACCCCGCTACCTCCCTTCTTAGGGTGCCCATCTCATTCCTCATTTCTAGGTTTTACCCTCGGAGGGCATCCACTTCCATGTGTAAGGCGGATAAGGTTTCTAGTACAGAGGACAGGACAGTATTAGTGTCCATCGCTCAGGCTGTAAGTATCCATGGGCTTGTCACTCTCTCACAAGTTAGGTTATCACTAACCTGAGACGCCGGATACAGCAGGAGCGATGAGGATGCTAGATCTCCTCTTCCCCTATATGGTACCACACAGTCGGGGAAGGGGAAAAAAGGGACAAAAGAAACAATAAAGTTGCAGCAGTCAAATAAATGCAGACAAGAACTGAAGAACAGATAGGTTGTGGTGCCACCCTTTGGTTTCTCAATGCTTCCTGTATAAAGAAAGAACCAAACACACTTAAAATGCACTCAAGATCTTCAGTTTCTATCAATGATATATGTTTTGATATGCACTTACAGTTAAGCTGCTGCACATACTTCTTCACAAAAGCACAAAAGGAAAAAATAAAGAAAAAGGAAAATAAAGAGTTTCTAATCACTCTCCTCAGTGATAATGTAGTGTCACCATACCAAGGCCTTCAATATAGGTGTACAAGTGGTGAACAGAGTACTTATCTGATGCCAGGCCAACCTCTGGTACAGTAGAATTCCTTAAGAAAGTATCCGCACAGTCCGTGAACTAATCCGAGCCCTCAACAGCTCATGGGGGCTAGTAGAACTTAAGAGATGAAGTAGGAAGCCAAAAAAACAACACTCAATGCGCGCCTGCGCTAAATAGTGTTCCAAGTACTAGCAAGAACGTAGAAACGGATAAGCCTTCTCTATAGTAGCCTTGTATCCAGGTTTAGGCAAGATTCCGTTTTCTAAATGTTAATTGCCCAATTTAAAAAAAAATACATTCTAGACGCACCTGGCGTCTATGAAAAATAATAAATCAACAATGCCCGAGGCACAAAGTTTCAAGTGACTTGTCTGTGGGTCTCAGCGCCGAATAAATAAACTCGGGCAGAAACAAACTCACGGGCGCCTCTCTCTTGAAAGCGTCCCCAAGCGCAAAGGTTCTCCGTCGTTGCAGCGCGGCTCAGCACTGTAGAAGTTACGATGGCGGCAACGAGCTTATGGGTGTCTTTCCATTGAAAGAGCCCCCAGGCGCGATGGTTCCCCAGCGTTGCAGCGCGGCTCAGCGCTAGAAAAGTTACGATGGCGGCAGCCCGTTCACAGGCGTATCTACAGTTACTGCGTCTCCAAGAAGGAAATATCTCTGGAAGCCAGATCAGGAAAACAGGTGACAAGCACCCTTTCCTTGGCTAAAGGAGATTAAGAAGACAGAAAGGGAGAAAGAAAGAAAGAAAGGACTATATCCTCCCTCTCTGCTTTCTGGGAGATGTAGTGCATTCACCCCCTATTTCATTCTCACACTATTTGGAGCCCTCTCTGCCCTGAATTGTGACATCCAGCCCCTAAACTTAGTGTAAGTATAGGAACCCAGTCTCTAGGACTTTAGATTACCCTGGACGAAACTCTGAAACATATATCCTGGACCTGTGACATCCAACTTCGACTGGAAGACGGAAGATATCTCCCTTGTGGTCAAGGAGTGACCACCCTGTTCAAACAGGCACCAACAGCAACTTTGATGGTCTGCATTTTCGAGGCTCCCACCGGATCCCGAAGAATCTGCGACACAGGACACGGACTTCCAGACATCTCTGACCCCGACCTTCGCTCACAGCTAAGCTGAGACCCGTGGTGGACACAAGAGATGTGGGACCGGAACTCATGCACATCCTGCATTTTGCAAGCTGCACCTACTTCACAAGATATCTCAAAGTTGTGCTTTGGGGACCAGTGAATGTAACAAAAGGAGACAGCTCCAGCCACCATTGCCCCTAAGGCAACTGTTCCTCCTAGTCTAGCTCCAAGTGGTGGTTCTCAACAGAAGGTTGTAGTAGGGTTAGCCCTGGGAACTGAGATGGACTCTGGCCTAGTCAGAGTACCAACTCAAGCTGTTTTGATCTGTGATGGGGACATAGCCATGTCCTCTACTGTGAGTCCCAATAACTTAGGCAAGTACAGACAAACTCCTTTGATTAATGATAAAGTGGCTCAGGCCTACAGGGACACATGTGCTACTGTCACAATGGTGACACCCAGCTTTGTGGCCCCTGGAAAGATCATACTAGGTAAAAATTACCTAGTGACCAATGCTAGCAATGTCACTACCACACACGGTATGGCAGTTGTTAATTTCTCCTGGGGAGGGGTAACTGGCCTCAAGAAGGTTGTTGTTAGCTCAGACATCCCTGTAGAATGTTGGCTTGGCATTGACCTAGAGACTTCAGCCTGGTCTGAAGTGGAGTATTGGACACATGCAAAAATGTTAGGCATCTCAGCACATGTGCTTGCTGTGACTAGGTCACAGGTCAAACATTGCAACATTGAACAGGCAGTGGATTCTGGAATAATGGACCAGGTGCCTACCAGGAAAAGGAGCAGTAGGGTTCAGGCTGTGCCTTCTCCCTGCCTCAGGATGAGGATCAGCCTTCCGAGGAAGCTGATTGTGAGACCCAAGAAGGAACTGTCCTAGAAGAGCTTGAGCCTGATCAGGTTGAGTTTCTTGGGACAGGGGGACATTCCAGGGCAGATCTGAGGCAGGCGCAGTTGGACTGCCCTTTTCTTGAACCCCTCAGACAGCAAGCTGCTGCTGAGGCTGCAGGGAATGCTAGTGGAACCCATAAGGTTTACTGGGATGAAGGGCTCCTATATTCAGAGGGTAGAGACACCAAGCCTGGTGCTTCCAGGAGGTTGGTCATACCTTTGGCATTCAGAGGCTTCCTTTTGACACTAGCTCATGAAAATTCCCTTGCAGGACATCTTGGACAGAATAAAACTCGGGACAGGCTTGTTCCACATTTTCACTGACCCCACATGTCAGAAGACACAAAGGAGTTTTGTCGCTCCTGTGTCACCTACCAAGCCAGTGAGGTGGCACTACAAAGGCCCCCCTTATACCACTACCTGTGGTGGGGGTTCCCTTTTAAAGAGTAGGGATCGACATTGTTGGACCAATGGATCCCCAAACAGCCTCTGGGCACAGGTTTATTCTGGTGGTAGAGGAGCATGCCACCAGATACCCAGAAGCTATTCCCCTTAGGACCACTACAGCACATGTTTTGGCAAGAGCCTTTTTGGGAGTGTTCTCAAGAGTGGGTTTCCCTAAGGAGGTTGTATCAGATAGAGATGCAAACTTCATGTCTGGATACCTGACTGCAATGTGGAAGGAGTGTGGGGTGAACTATAAGTTCACCACACCCTATCATCCACAGTGCAATGGTCTAGTGTAGAGATTCAACAAGACCTTAAAGGGCATGATTAAGGGTCTCCCTGAAGAGCTCAGGCGGAGATGGGACATCCTACTGCCCTGCCTTTTGTTTGCTTATAGAGAGGTCCCACAGAAGGGGGTTGGCTACAGCCCTTTTGAGCTTTTGTTTGGGTATTCTGTAAGAGGACCCCTTTGTCGGGTGAAGGAAGGATGGGAGCTACCTCTCAAACTTCCCAAACACGACATTGTGGACTATGTACTTGGTCTCCGCTCCCGGATGGCAGAGTACATGAAAAAGTCATCCAAAAACCTTGAGGCAAGTCAGGAATTGCAAAAGGCCTGGCATGACCAAAAGGTTGTACTGACTGTTTACCAGACAGGACAGAAAGTGTGGGTGTTGGAACCTGTGGCTCCAACAGCTTTCCAGGGCAAGTGGAGTAGACCCCACACTATTGTTGAACAGAAGGGAGAAGTCACCTATCTGGTTGATCTTGGAAGTCCCAGGAGCCCCCACAGGGTGCTTCACGCCAACAGGCTGAAACCATATGTTGGTAGGGTAGACATGGACTTTCTCATGGCTACTGATGAAGGACAGGAGGAAGAGAGTGACCCTCTCCCAGACCTGCTCCCTCAGAACCCTGATGATGGTTCAGTTGATGGTGTAGCCTTGGCAGGCAGCCTCACTGACCAACAGCAGAATGCCTGCAGACATGTTCTGCAGGCCTACAGACATATGTTTTCACTGACTCCAAGTCAGACTACCTGGTGCACTCATGAGGTGGACACTGGGGACAGTCTGCCAGTTAAAAGTAAGATTTACAGGCAACCTGATCATGTCAGGGACTGTATCAGGACAGAAGTCCAGAAGATGTTGGAGTTGGGAGTCATTGAACCCTCAGAGAGCCCTTGGGCCTGTCCAGTAGTCCTTGTGCCTAAACCTCACACCCATGATGGTAAGAGAGAGATGAGGTTTTGTGTGGACTACAGAGGTCTTAATGCTGTCACTAGGACAGATGCCCATTCAATACCCAGGGCAGATGAGCTCAAAGACAGATTGGCATCTGCCAAGTTTTTGAGCACATTTGACATGACAGCTGGCTACTGGCAGATCAAACTAGCTGATGATGCAAAGCCAAAGACAGCATTTTCAACCCCTGGTGGACATTATCGATTTGTGGTAATGCCCTTTGGTCTAAAAAATGCACCTGCCACATTTCAAAGGTTGTTGAACCAAGTCCTATCAGGCCTGGATGACTACTGTGCAGCTTATCTAGATGATATTGCTGTCTTTAGCTCCATCTGGGAAGATCACCTGATCCACCTGAAAAATGTTTTGGAGGTCCTGCAACAGGAAGGCCTAACTATCGAGGCTACCAAGTGCCAGATAGGGCAGAGTCAGGTTGTATACCTGGGCCACCTTGTAGGTGGAGGCCAGGTTCAACCATTGCAGAGCAAAATCTAGACCATAATGGACTGGATTGCTCCCACCACCCAGACTCAGGTCAGAGCTTTCTTGGGCCCGACTGGGTATTACAGGAAATTTGTCAAGGGGTATGGTTCTATAGTGACATCCCTTAATAACTTAACTTCCAAGAAAATGCCTAAAAACGTTCAGTGGACAGTCAGCTGTTAAAAGGCATTTGATGACCTGAAGCAGGCCATGTGCACTGCACTAATTCTGCAAAGTCCAGACTACTCCAAAGAATTCAATGTTCAAACAGATTTGGGGGTAGGGGCTGTGCTATCACAATTGAATAAAGATGGTCAAGACCAGCCAGTAGCTTTTATTAGCAGAAGGCTGACCCCTAGAGAGAAACGTTGGTCAGCTATTGAGAGGGAGGCCTTTGCTGTGGTTTGGGCCCTGAAGAAGCTGAGGCCATACTTGTTTGGTACTCACTTCAAAGTTCAGACAGACCATAAGCCCCTCTTGTGGCTAAAACAGATGAAGGGTGAAATTCCCAAACTGCTCAGGTGATCCATTTCCCTACAGGGGATGGACTTTACTGTGGAACATAGACCTGGGAGTAACCATGCCAATGCAGATCGACTCTCCAGATATTTCCACTTAGAACATGAAGACTCAACTGGTCAAGGTTAGTTTAATGTCCCTGTGTTGGGGGGAGGGGGGTTTGTGTAGGAGAGTAGGGTCTGCTTCCTATGGTTACCCCCACTTTTTGCTGTGATTCTCTGGTTTTTCGACTTTAGTCTGGCTGTGGCCCTGCTAATCAGGCCCACAGCCTAGCTGTTCTCTCTCTAAATTGATACCATGTACTTTAGGTACATACCAGATTGGTTACTGGGTCACCCTTGTGAGCCCCTGTATAGTGTACCATAGGTACCCAGGGCATAGGTGCACCCTAGGCCTACCAGGGGCTGCAGCATGTATTATGCCACCCCTGGTTTGCCTTCCAAATTGACACCACAGGTCTGTTCACACAGCCTGGGTAAGGTGGTTTAATCACCCCTTACTTAGATATAGTATACCTATATCTATATATACATATAGACACATATACACCTATAAGTCACTCCTATGGCAGACCTTAACAATCCTGGAGGCAGAGTGCTTGGTTTTATGTGGGAGGGTGCCCTAGCATGAGCTGAACCCCTCTGCAGCTTTCAGAACAATCTCCTTATAGCTGTTCAATGATATAGCCAAACCATATACTCTTAAGTGCATTATAATCCTTGCGGTTAATGCTAACTTTGGTTTGGCTTTATCAAAACATGTCGTGTAAGGTGTCAAACACTTTGGAATACTACCCCCCCCCCCGCCAGTTCTGGCGGCGGGGGTAGCATTCCACCCTTCTAGAGGGAGAAGACATGTAATTACTGGTTTACCCGGTTAAAGTTAAACAGAGCCTCAGCATCACAAAATGGATGCTGCTGCCACAGACACGAGTCTGGCCTCCTGCTGCTGGACGAAACTCTGGCAGGGGAGGCCTGGACAATAGGTTGCATGTCCAGGGATGTGCTGGCACCTCCCCAGACAGGCTTTAGTGTATTGGGGCAGGGAAGGCTGCATTCAGTGAATGCTTTCCAGACACTGCCTGGGGCACACAAGGTGCTCCATGCATTTCCCAGTTCAGACCGGTTGCTGGGGCACTCTGCCCCAGCTCTGGCGCGAAACTGGACAAAGGGAAAGGTGTGTAACCACCCCCTTCCCAGGCCCACCCTTAGGAGGGACTTTAAAGGTAGTCCAGCCCCTAAACTTAGTATAAGTATAGGAACCCAGTCCCTAGGACTTTAGATTACCCTGGACGAAACTCTGAAACATATATCCTGGACCTTCAACATTCCATTTCGACAGGAAGACAGAAGATATCTCCCTTGTGGTCAAGGAGTGACCACCCTATTCAAACATGCACCAACAGCAACTTTGCCAGTCTGCATTTTCGAGGCTCCCGCCGGATCCCGAAGAATCTGTGACACAGAACACAGACTTTCAGACATCTCTGACCCCAACCTTTGCTCACAGCAAAGCTGAGACCCGTGGTGGACACAAGAGACGTGGGACCAGAACTCCTGGACATCGTGCATTTTGCAAGCTGCACCTACTTTATGAGGTATTTCGAAGTTGTGCATTGGGGTGCTTGAAGCCCCAGACCCGAGCACCATTTGCACCAAAGCTCAGAGGCCCCCACTCCACGAGTGTCCTATGGGCCCCGATTTTGAATTTCAGCTTGACGCATCTTTGCGGTTCCTTGCCCGTTGGCTAGTGAGCCTCCCGAAGACTTCTCTTTCAATCTAACTTGCTTTCCTGTTTGCTCCAGGCTTGCTCCAACTTCCCTGCAAAGGAGAAGTTCCTCAGACCTTGCTGGTCTGCACCGAAGCCAATCTCGACATCCTGCGTGGGTTGCGTTTGCCAAGGCTTGTTGGGTCCAGTCTGGATACCGACACCGCAGTCAATTAGATTCTTTGTGGGGCAGCTCAAATCCAGCTCTTGGTCATCATCGACGCCTCCTGGTCCTCGTGGCTGAAGAGACAAACTTCACCTTTTCACCTGCAAGCACCCGACATCTGGTGGCATCTTTCTATCGCCACCCGGGTCACTAGCTAGTGGCCCAGACTCTGTCTTCTCTGCTTTCACATTCTTCAGAGCTACGATCCACCCTTGGATCCACCCGGACACTTTTCCTCTGGTCGCCTGCAGCACTTCTTTGCAGCTCTCCATTAAAAATGACGACGAAACCCAACACGGAAAGGCACCTATGCACCCAGCTTCCCTGGGTGAGGTAACACGAGTACTCCTTTGTTCCCGTGGGTCTTGACTCTCGGAGTGTCCTAGTTTAAAAGGGTTCCATCGTAGTCCATCCGGAAGTGTCCTTAAATTGTAAATTTGTAACTTGTACGTTTCCCATAGAAAGTCAATAGTAACCCGCTGCTGTGTTTAGACACTGCACGCGTCTCCCGTGGGCCTCCTACTTCCTAACCTTTGGTTGTTTAGAGTAGCCCTAGTGATTCCACAGGCTCCAGGCCTGCTTTCTAATTCTCACATGGTTCTTATACCACTATTTTAGTATATGGTTTGTGAGGACCCTAGGGCATAATGTATACTGTGCAACTTATCGTATGCTAATTGAGTAACTTGTATTGTACTTTTACCTCTGACCTCATTAAGAGTGCAGAGGGGTTGTGTTTAGAATAAATACATATATATATGATATATACCTTGTGTGGTGTGCTTTCATTTGGTACTCAAGGGATTATAATTGCTAAAACAACTATCTTAATTCGCTCTCTGAAGTCTTAGCCTGAAGACTGCTTGTCACTGCTACCCCTAGGATAGCTTTCTATAAGGTTGACTTTACAACCACCATCAAAAAGGGTCGATTAGATTGTGCAAGTGCCCACTAGAACTAGTGGGCATCATATGCCAGGCTAACTTCTCACATTCATTATAAGCTGTTTTCCTTATTTTAGTTTATCTGGGTCCAGGGATGTGGTCTTTATAAACCAAACTGCTTACATTTTGTAAGTATATAAGCAATGGACAATGAAACAGTGCACTTCTAAGCCCTGCAGTCATGTCCTTAACTTTTCAAGCAAAAACACTCATTGATTTCTTTTTTTAATATTATTTATTTATTGAAAGTTCATAACAGCATAGTGTACATTAAAACCAGCAATATATATGAATAAATATATATAAATAAATATATTTATAAATACACACAATACATAGAGTAAATATGACCATTAACCAGAAAGCAGTATTTGACGGGAGAAACAGGAGAAAAGGTTAAAAAAGAGGCGAGATAAATAGACCATTAGGATCGGAAACCACAACCGCCCACAATATAAACTATAGGGCCCCGCACCTGGACTTCCTCCAACTAGCTACTGGTGCCCATACTCGTAGCCCCATTTCTCTAGATTTAAGTCCTTTGAGGGCATACAATTCTGACTCAATATTATGGATCCCTAACATCCTGCAGATCCACATTTGAAAAGTTGGAGGCTCCAGATCCTTCCATGCAGCAGCAATTAGTATCCTGAAAACCGCTGTCGATATGAAAACCAGCGCCTCTACCTCTGTGCTCAGACCCAACTTTGCATCAAAACCGAATATTAAAAGAGTAGGGGATAGGTCAATTCTGACGGCTAGCAGCCCCTCTAAAAACTTTTCAATTTCTTTTTTGATTGGTCCCAGGTTTCCACATCTACAGAACATATGCAAAACATCTGCTGGCCCATTGCCACATCTGGGACAGTTATGGTCTAATCTCTTACCCCATTTAAACAATTTGGCTGGCGTATAATATAAATTAAAGAGGGTCTTAAAATGCTGTGCCCTCAAATTTGAGGATCGCAGAAACCTTTTATCCATTGCCAATGCCCTGTCTAGATCGATGTCTGGATCCTGCAATTTGGAGGCCCAGCTCTCCTCCATCTTGATCAAGTCATCTGGGAGACTCTCCAAAAATAGCCCGTAAAATTCCTTAATTCTATGGCCACCCCCTTTCATATAATCAAGTAGTGCACATCCTGTAGATATATTCAGACGCAGTCTTTTTGATTTGATTATATTGACCAACTGCATATACTTAAATTCTTGACCGCCTTGCAGTGAAAATCTTGTCCTCAACAATTCGAGAGGCCTACAAACATCTTTTATCATTACTTGGCCTAGTGTAGTAATCCCCTGTCTTTCCCAGTGTTTCCATGGACCATCATCACTTAGATTCGGGAATAGATCTGAGTTCCATAGTAGGGTATGCTGGTTATATCTTGGGATATTCTGATTTTTATATATAGAAGACCATATCCCCCAGATATCTTCAAGTATCTTGTAACCAAATGCTTTAAAGAAACGCTTATCATGCTTCCTCATCAGTATCCCATATACTTCCCTCCCCAAAGCCAGGTGATAGATAGAGGGGATGTCTCCCTGACTGTATCTAACATCCTCTGGGAAGAAGAGCACCGACATCTCTGTAAGGAGACAAGCCCAGTTATAAAACCTGAGATTTGGTATTCCCAGCCCACCCTTTTCTTGGGGAAGGGACATAAACTTATTAGATCTCCTGACCTTTCCATACTGCCATACAAAGTTCATAAAGATAGACTCCATTTCCTTAATCATTGCATCTTCTATTCTGAAAGGAATTGATCTAAATTTATATAAAATCTTAGGAAAGATAGACATTTTTATGACATTAACCCTTCCTATAATTGATAGGTGAAGCTTGTCTATTCTTCTTAGGTCCTCTTTAATCTTAACCAGTAATGGCTCGAAGTTATCTTTAATGATATCCCTTGGCTGGGCATTAATTGAGATACCTAAGTAGACTACTGAGTCCACATATCTATTATCCGTTTTAATTATATTGCTGGTGCACAATACCTGCGTCTTAGCTACATTCAGACGATATCCAGATAGTCTGCCAAATTCTGAGGTGATTCTAACTATTTCTATCAATGCACTATCAGGATCCATAGTTAATATAGCAACATCGTCCGCATAGGCGAGAACCTTGGTATGGAATCCATTGGTCACAACTGGCTTAATTTTACTGTTCATTAAAAGGGTTATTAAGGGATCTATATACAGTGCAAAGAGAATGGGTGAGCACGGGCACCCTTGTCGCGTCCCCCTTGATATATGGATCTTCCCCGAATGCTCACCCATGAGATGAATACTGGCCGTTGGATTAAGATACATAGCCCGAACTGCCTGCGAGAATCTAGGGCCAAAACCTCTGTCTTCCATCACCCTCCACAAAAAGCTCCACCTGACGCGGTCGAAAGCTTTTTCTGCGTCAAGGAGGGTCATTGCGACCCTCCCCCCCTCAGCAGCGTGTATGTCGAATAATGTAATGGCTCTCCTTATATGGTCGGTCGTGCCTCTACCTGGGACGAAGCCATGCTGCCAGGGGGAGACCAGGGACCCAATGATCCTTCCCAGCCGCATCGCCATGATTTTTGCATACAGTTTATTGTCGCTATTTATTAGCGATATTGGTCTGTATGAACCAGGGCTTTCTTTCGGTTTCCCCTTCTTATGGAAGACCACAATATTTGTTTCGGTCCAAGATTCCGGGATAACCCCGGTGTTCATGACCCCGTTGAATAAGTCCAATAACAGAGGTGTTATTACTTCACTTAAGCATTTATACACCTCAAAGGGTATGGCATCGGGACCTGCCGCTTTACCAGTTGCTAGATCCTGTAGAGCCTCAGATAATTCGTCTATAGTTATGCTTCGTTCCAATATTTCTCTCTCACTAGAGGTAAGTTTAGTTCCCATTTCCGGCCAATTTACACCCAGATCATCCCTATCCGACTCTTCCTTATATAGGTCTTGGTAGAATCTTCTAAAAACCTCAAGAATTTCATCTGACTTCTTATAAGTTTGGTCTCCTTCCTTTATTTCAGTTATAATATTCCTTGATGCGGCCTGCCTTATCCGCAGAGCTAAAGCCTTACCAGCACTTTCCCCTGTTTCATACATTCCAGCCCTATGGGTTTGATATACTGCTGCAGCTTTTTTGGCCAATTGTATCTGAAGTTCAGCCTTAATACTATTCAACCGTTCTAAACTTATGTTGCCCTGAGCCCCCTGACATACATCTTTCCTATGTTGTTCCTCTGCCTCGGCCAATTTACTCAATAATCTTTCCCTCTCTATCTTGGTTCTATTCCACATTCGGCCCGTGTAGCTAATTGTCTCACCTCTCAGACCTGCTTTAAAACTATCCCAAACAACGATGCGGGAAGCACTATATCTATTTGCGTCAAAGAATGATTGACACCACTCTTTCAAATGCGATATATAATTATTGTCCACTAAGAGCTTCCTGTCGAAAGTCCAGGGTCTAACTTTTTTCCTTTGTTTGTTAATGGTAATTGTCAAAACAAGGGGATTATGATCCGATATTAACTTAGGTAACCTTACTATTTCCACATTAGAGAGATAATTAGCTGTTATCATAAAATAGTCCAATTTAGTGTATTTATTGAAAGGATGTGAAAAATAGGTAAACCCTGGATTGTCCCTGTTTAAGCTTCCCCAGACATCTATCAAACCATGAGATTGTATAACAGAGGATATCGCTTTAAATACCCGTGGCTTCCGACCTGTGTATACATTCCCGTTTGTGAAATCTGCTGAGATATTTAAATCTCCACACATTACTATTGGTGCTGACCAGTTAGTTAATTCCTGCTCTAAATGGTCTATCACTGCTGGATCATCGAAGTTGGAGCCGTATATTGAACATATGGTGATGCCTATGTTCATCTCACATATTGCCCATCTTCCAAATATGTCGGCCTTACATCTTTTAGCCCCCCCCAGCCCAGTCCTTCCGATTATTGCTACCCCTTTTATCATAGATGTTTGTGAGGAGCATGATAAAATCTCGTACCCCCTTAAATTCAGCCAGTGTCTTTTTTTCCAAGGTAGATGGGTTTCTTGTAGGCATAAAATATCGGCCCCTATTATTTTAATGTACTCCTCCAACCTGCCCCTTTTTTTCCAATTGTTCAAACCACCTATGTTAAGGCTTATAACATTTAACCTAGACATAGCCCTGCAGGAAACATAACCATTGGTCTATCCGATCAATTATTCTCCTGGACACATCATGTGAATAGAACAGCTTTATCATTATTTCACTTATACCAATATACACTTTAGCTATATGAACTTTCTTTTTTTTTGCTTTCAACCCCCCATGTTCCACCCCCCCGCCCCACAGCACACCCCCCCCTGAACCCACCCCTACCCCTGACCCCCACCCTAAAGGAGTGCGCAGACTAAGTCTGTGCGTGTGATGGATGCAGCGTAGCAGTGGGCTCTTTATCCAAACATAGAAATTACATTGGAAACCCCCTTCCCCTGGAATTTACCGGAAGCAAACAAAAAAACAAAAACAAAAACAAAAAAAAAAAAAAACAATTAATTACACTATTTAGTCCGTGAGAACAAGCCAAATCACGAACCTTTAGGAATCATACATTGCCTTCGGCAACCATGAATCTCAGCGGTCAGGTACTCCAGCACTGCAGCCAGATAGACGGATAGACGGATAGTTCTACCCCCCCAGAACTGATTTCATTAAGGGTTACTCCTTAGACATTGAACAATACTATACTGAATTTAAATAATCCCGAGCTTTAATTTCTGAGGAGAAATATATAGTCTTTCCATGATGGATTACTTTGAGCTGAGCAGGATTGATGAGATACACCTGTATCTTCTTATCCTGAAAAGGCTGAATTAACTGTCTTAATCTCCATCGCCGTTCCACGGTAGTGTGGCAGAAGTCTGGCCTTACGAAAAAAAGTCCTCCCTCAAAAGTCCTCTTGGAATCTGGTCTTGCTTTTTCTGCGATGGATTGACGAAGCAAGAAGTTCCCTATATATATCAAAATTGCTCTAGGCTTATCGTCTGCTCTGGCGTTCTGCCTCAACCTGATTGGTATTCGATGTGCTCTCTGGATTTCGGTAGTCCAGTTCCACCCAGCAACATCTGGGAAGGCTTTCTCAAAAATTTTAACAATAAAGGCCTTGGCGTCTTGTCCCTCGCAACCTTCCGGAATCCCTAGGACTCTAAGGTTGTTCCTTCTTAGTCTATTTTCTAAGTCCTCCAGTTTCCACTGGACGTCCTGTGCTTGTGTGTCTAAGGATTCCACTTTCCTTGTTACTGTTGCCACCTCTGTTTTGGCGGTGACTATCCTCTCTTCCAAGTTTAGAACCCTATCTCCCACATTCTCACAGGCTTTTGACAGCTTCCTAACCACTCCTTTCATTTTTCTCATAGTGGCTTGGGCCTTAAGACTATCGGATCTAGTTTCCTCACGATGTGCTGTGATGCCCTGATGAATTGATTCCATCATTGTCATCATTGAGATCATTGAAAGTTGTGTAGTATCCTGTGTTACCTGTGGGGTATCCTGATCCTGCACAAGGTACGCCGCCTGGTTGAGGTTGCCTTGTAGCGAAGTGGTAGGGGAGTGATCCCATGTTAGATCGTCTTGACCTTTTTGGCCTTTTTGACATCTTTGAGAAAACCCTGTTTTAACTATCGTCGATGGCTCCTCCTCTGGATCACTTTCTGATTCTATATTGCTGCCATCAATATCAGAGCTATGGAGCTCATCCTCCTCGTCATCAGCTGACCAGTCGGCCTCCTCATTCACTGAGAAAAAACACTCGCTAGGGGTTTTCTCTTTCTCCTTCTCCTTCTCCTTACCCCCATCAATTGAGCCGCTCTGCGTGTTATTTGCCCCCCTCTGAACTTGGCCTTGACTTTGGGTTTGATCCCCCGGGAGAATAGCTGCAACATTTTCCACCAATGCATCACCTGTGGCCAAAGGAGGAGGATCCTCTAATCCCACTTGTTGCACACTCATGCTGATGTCTGTCGCTCGGGAAGGGACTTCTACTTCAGCTTCAGGTTCGAGTAACTGCCCCGTCACCCCTACTGAGGTCGTCACTGCCATCTCGGTAGCTGCCATAGGTGTATTAATCTCCTTACCTACAGCTTCAACAGGATCCCCTGTTATCGGTAAAGACCAAACCGAGGGACTCATTTCCCCTTGAGCACTATTATCAGCATCCACTGCAGCCACAACAGCAAGGTCCTGACGAGATTCTTGCCCAAATTCCAGATTCTCGTCAATAGGTAAAGGTGTTAACCCAGCCACGGGATCCATCACAGTATTTTTATGTTTCATTTTTTTTGCTTTCTCTTTCTCTTTCTCTTTTCGATTCAAAAGTTCAACTACGCTCACTGTAGCAGTAGCGGCGGCTGTAGCAGCAGCTTGTCTCGTTCTCACTGCTGGGGGCCTCATCCCCTTGGGGGTACCCGCCACAGATGCCAGTTGTTTTTCCTGGGACACCGGGGCTGAATCCGCTGCGTCTTTTTCACAGTTTATGGCTCCTTCTACAACAACAGTTGAGATGCTGGTAGTGCTTGTAGCGCTTATGCCTGTATTAACATTAGCGTTTCTCCTCTTCGAGGGCAGCTTACCTCCAGCATTAGACTTTGAAGCCATCCGCAGGGAGACCTGCTGTCCCGCTCCTCTCAGCTGATGACTCTGTCTGCTATCTCCGGACCTCTTGGTTCCCGCGTTGCTTCCACTGCAGCTGCCTCCAGCCCTGCTCGCCTGATCGGTGTTGACACGCCCCCTGAGTCCGTGAGCTCCGCGGGCTCTGCCGGCGTCTCTACCAGCCAGCCCGATCCTCAGAAGGAGTGCAGCGGCGGCTCTCAAAGTTCCGGGTGATAGCGCCTTACGGTAAATTGATATCAGGGGCATCTAGATCTCCCACTGTACTGGCACTTTTGGCGCTTTTGCGTAACGATGCGGTGCGGAGCAGTAGGGAGCGGTATGGACTCTCACTTTCTTTCCCCTTCCTTAACTCCGTTTTCAGCTGATAGGTATTCCGCTCAACCTGACGCTTGTACTCTTGACAAGAGCCTCCACTCGATCAGCGTCGCAAAGCAGACATGAACACCATAATTTCACGGAGTGTTTCCTGGAACGATACTGACAGAGCCTCCACTGCTTAGCGCTGCAGCTCAGCCGTAGAACACGGCCGCCATCTAAGCCCTGCAGTCATGTCCTTAACTTTTCAAGCAAAAACACTCATTGATTTCTGAAGTATGAGTGTAAAAGCATTAAGGGAATCACGTTGTTCCTGCCTACATTTCACATGCTTTACTTAATCTTGCATTTTCTTTGAGTGTTTGCTTTTTCCAGGATGTTGGTACTTTTTTTTTCAGGCAGCATATTACTCTTGTCTAGTGCATTATTTGAATTGAGTCGCATCCAGGTGTTTATGCACGGCACAACTTGGTTGTGGCTGAAGGCAATGTGAGTTTCTCTCAGTGGACCAGTCTAGTGTTCACTGGGGGTGAGGATGTGGCAGTATGGCCACAGATGCCGATTTTGGCACTGGGGAAGCAGGTTCAGCCTTCATGACCATTCCACCCGATCACTCTCCTGAAGGAGGACATTCCCATGCTAGACCTAAGAAGGCGCCGCAAGACCTTAGTAGCCCTGGTGTCATAGCACCAGCAGGTTGACCCTAGTGCTGACAAGTGAGCGTTAACTTTGAAGGTCTGTCTACCACAATCCATACTGAAGTTCACCTTCAGTCTTGCGGGCAGGCCTACGAAGCAGCACACCGCAGAGCAACAGTGACTCCGTCACTGAGGTCACAGGACTCTTGAAACCAGTCCGCCTCACCCATTGGTACCGCCATTGGCCTTGTTACAGCAGTAGGAGGTGATATTCACCAGGGATTGGAAATGCAGGATTTGCACATACACCAAGCTAAGTTTGCAAACTCCACTGTCTCTCTGCTTCATGCAGAAGCACTTTTAACATGCGCTGCCGGCTTTGGAGCCACTGGAATTATACAGCTATGGCGGACAAAATGATGCAGCAATGTTTACTAAATTATGCAGCAAAAAATGGCTGCACGTAATGCCGAATATTTTCTGATACTTTATTATTTTGACTTTTTACACATACTAACTGTCTTTGCAAAGATTTTGCCTCATTAGTACCAGTGTAACATATAAATGAAGCAGTGAGAAAGGTGACCAGTCAACCTTTGTAAAGGGCCTCCCACTTCGCAGCAACACAAGTCACATATTTAGTAACCTTTAATCCGTTTGAGCTACAGACAATTTATTAATTATAATTGTCAAATTATGCAGCAGATGATGTATTATGTGACAAATATGGCAGAGCTATAATTATGTGGAATACATTTGCAAACTAGGATACTTCGCCATTCATATTGAACTGCTCTTGCTGCGGGAAAGGGCAAGAGAAGTTCTGATGACAGAAACTGCATGGCTCGGAGACAGATAGTTCGTGATTCCACTTTTGAGCATATGTGGATGTGGACATTCTGTGATTGAAAATGTATCCCACTTTGTGAATGTATTTTAATGTCAATAACTCATATTAAACCTTTACTAAACATGTGTATCCATTGGTAGAATTAAGTAATGTAATAAGCTGTAACTGGTCAGTGAAATGCTAAACAAATACTAGAAATTGAAATGTCCTCTTTCTGGCCACTCCTTTGACTCCGCCCACTGATCCAATCCTCAGGTTATCCCCGCCATCTGATTCTCCACCCACAGTTCTCTTACTTTTTGACTTGTTGAGTTCAGTTATGTTCTCTCTTCAATTCTCTGCAGTGGGGGCTACTTTTATTCAGGGACCTGGGCCCCTGATTCGCTTGCATGCCATTTGCGAGACTCTAGCCACCACGAGCCATACACCCATCATAAAATAAGCCTTACTTTCGCAAAATTATGCAGATGTCAGCATGTGCCCTGAAAGGGTATTTGATTTATTGATGCTTCTTTATTGGAGGGTCCGGTGTCTCCGGATGGGGTGCAGCACATGAAAAACTTGACAAATGGCTTTTTCAACAGCCATTCTCCTTTACAGCCAGCTGGGAACTATGAAAGTGGACAAACAGCAAGACCCAAATGTCTTCAATCCCATGCTTCCACTGAAGGAGCAGTGTTCTGTTAATATGGCTATGATCATTTTTCATTCTGCTGAAGATACCCAATCGTGCTTCGCATCCACACATTCAGAGTAAATTGTGAATGTCCCTATTTCTTTTTTCTGCAACATTTGTATTTATATTAGGCAATGTTTCAGCAATTATTTTTCTTCAGCAGTGATGTAACATAAGTTCCCGCAATGCGGGGGTTGCAGAGCTCCATCGGGCCCCCTCAGTAAAAGTGGTAGGTGTTGGGGAGGGGGAGGGAGCCCCCTCCATGTACTTTGCAGGGGGGCCCCCTCGTGTTTCGTTACACCACTGATTGGCTCCTGTGACTGTCCTTTGTAAACGTTGGCTTTTGATTTGTTAATAGGCTTATTAGGCCCTCCTTAGTACCTTCCTGTCTTCTGTTGTAACCTCCCATTAGGACTGCACCTTTTACGTGTGTCCTTACTTTATAACTTGCATTAGCCCTTCAGGAGAACTTTTAGCTTAATTAAACGAAACAGCACTGGTGGGATGCCAGCTTCAGCAATGGCGGGCACTTTTGTTTGTATTTGCACTTTAACAAAGGGGCCACACACACCACTCGCAGGATAGGCGGCGCAGCTCGCCCAAATCGGTTTTTTTAATTTACGTTTGTCAACTTTAACAAATGCTTTTTTCGTAAAAGCGCCCCATACCGTGCTTTCAGTTTAATGGCAGGAGCGCACCTTTCTTTAGACGTGGATCATCTAAAGAAAGGGGTGTGGTCGCCATTGAGGTGAAAGTGCGGCAAGGGGCTGTTTTATAAACAAGCAGTTGAAATGCAATAGGTCTCGCATTTGCGAGAGTTTAAGCTATTATTATTGTAAATGACAATGCCGTTTATTTATGTTTTAAAAACCAACACATAAATAAGAGGCATTGTCATTTACAATGCCAATAGCTCAAACTCTTGTAAATGTGAGACCTATTGCATTGCAATGCTTGTTTTATATTGCACACACATGCCACATGGTGCTAAAAAAGGAACAGATGTCATGCTGAGACCTAAACATGACTTCTAATAAAAATGTTTAATTACAATAAAAAAATTAACCATTTCAAATACTTGTAATACTACAGTACCGGTGATTCCTAGCAGACAGGTGTATAAGGAACGTGCATTGAAACCATAATTTAGCTTTAAAGCACATAACAGGAAAAGATTATTCTTACTGAGGCACAGAAAAAGAACTATTGGCTTTGAACCTTTCTGAAAATATATGTTTTGACACACAAGACTAAAAAATAAAAAACGCTAAAGAATGGAGGCAGGGCTTTAAGTGGGCTGGGTCCTGCCGGTGCTCCGCACCTGCCATTCTAAAAAGCAGGTGCTGAAACGGCTACCTATCATGCTCTCATTTTTGTCCTCACCTTCGGTGGGAAAAAAAACTTACCTCTGCAGCAGTAACACCCTTCACTGCCTTTAATGTAACTACAAAGAGACTGGTTATAGTTCTCTCCCAGTCTCATCGTTTTAGAACTGAAGCATTTTCAATATTATATACAACAAAGCCATAGTTGTTGCTTTTTTGTCTCATGCAACTAACAGCCATTGACAAAGGCAGTAGTCCTGGCTTGTAGATGTAATGTTACTTGTTGTATTATATATCTAGATGCAATGACAGAAGCAGGAAAATGCCAGTCGGGTGGCACACTATGTTAAGCACAGATTTTTAGCTGAAGTGTTTTTCAACCACGCCCATGATTACATTGGTCACATCCCTTTGAGGGACCCCGTAGTTTTTTCATTCCACTTAAAGCCCTGACTGGAGGGAAGCAGTTGCAAAGTAATTTATTGGCCCACTTACCCTGGCCCTAAAGTGCAAATCTTTTTAGGCAGATGCGCACATGTTGAGGCAAAATTCCCCCATAGTGCAAGTGAGCCAAGGACTTAAGTGAGCTGGCCATGAATTACTCCATGCTGCCTGCTGCGGTGTTAGAAGCAAAATTTGATTTGACAGTTGAATAGATCAATGAATAAAGGGGACTGGTCCAAAGCCACTCAATATGCATGCACGTATTTATTAACGTAGTCATTTTTTATTTAATTATACGAAGCTGGCTATCTCTAGACTAGGCCGAAAAAGGTTAGGTATGAATCACCATACCTAAAAAAAATACAGCCAGCATCCTCGATAAATCCATTGAAGAGAAACGGCAGAGCAGCACACACGTCCGTCAAAACGAAGGGTGTATAGTTCTGTTTATTTAAAACTGCAAGTTATTGAGAAGCTGTCAAGCACCACTGTCTCCAGAATGTGCCGCTTCAGCATCCTTAGAATCTCCCCATCCCCCTCCAACCTCCACACCGCACACTCCCACCCCAGTCTTCGCTGCCCCACGTGACAGAAACGATTGGGCTGTATGTCTTTCAATAACACTTGTCCCAAATGCGCAATACAATCTCCCGTTCTGTGAAAGGAAAGTTGACAGGCCAGCTTGAAAATATATTTATGACATCGATCTGGCTACCTTCGCCACCTTTCAATTCCATGAAAAGCGCATTTGGTCAAAAATTAAGAATACAAATAATGTGTGTGTAGTGAAGGGGGTCCCCTGTTCTACATCTCCGCCCCATACGCACTCCACCGGGTATAGGCTGAAATTCTGTTGCATAAAAAAAATGTCCCGGGGATGCCTAGAAGCGCAGCCATCCATCCAGGAGATGGGGGAGGGCCCCTCTCTGGGGTTGACCAGGCGCCCCCGTGCTCTCGTGCTGCTCTGGGAGGGCTGGACTGCAGAAGAGAGAAGGGCGCGTGGGCAGTGTGCAGAGGCGCCGGCTCTCTCAGAGTCACGGCCCTTCTGCAGGAGGGGAGACACTAGAACAGAAGAGCAAAAAACGGCCCTTCTGCACTAGAACAGAAGAGCAAAACACGGCCCTTCTGCTGGAGGGGAGACACTAGAACAGAAGAGCAAAACACGGCCCTTCTGCTGGAGGGGAGACACTAGAACAGAAGAGCAAAACACGGCCCTTCTGCTGGAGGGGAGACACTAGAACAGAAGAGCAAAACACGGCCCTTCTGCAGGAGGGAAGACACTAGAACAGAAGAGCAAAACACGGCCCTTCTGCAGGAGGGGAGACACTAGAACAGAAGAGCAAAACACGGCCCTTCTGCAGGAGGGGAGACACTGGAACAGAAGAGCAAAACACGGCCCTTCTGCAGGAGGGGAGACACTAGAACAGAAGAGCAAAACACGGCCCTTCTGCAGGAGGGGAGACACTAGAACAGAAGAGCAAAACACGGCCCTTCTGCTGGAGGGGAGACACTAGAACAGAAGAGCAAAACACGGCCCTTCTGCAGGAGGGGAAACACTAGAACAGAAGAGCAAAACACGGCCCTTCTGCAGGAGGGGAGACACTAGAACAGAAGAGCAAAACACGGCCCTTCCGCTGGAGGGGAGACACTAGAACAGAAGAGCAAAACACGGCCCTTCCGCTGGAGGGGAGACACTAGAACAGAAGAGCAAAACACGGCCCTTCTGCAGGAGGGGAAACACTAGAACAGAAGAGCAAAACACGGCCCTTCTGCTGGAGAGGAGACACTAGAACAGAAGAGCAAAGCGCTTCGCGCCTCACCGCGTCAGGGTAATAAGTGCTGTGTAAAGGCTCATACTATACCTTATCATGAGACACAAGTGTCTCATACGTACCTAGAAGGGGATGGGTCTCAGACACGTAAAGTGGACCGGGGTGAGCACACACAGTAACTAGCATTGGCAAAACCAATAGGTCTCGCCTAGACAAGAACTGTTGGCTTTGCAAATTTGTTTTAGCCATGTTGTACACTAGTGTGGCTGCTGTTCAGCATGGCTAAAGGTTCGTGGGATAAAAGAGGGTGGCATGGAGTGCAGTGTCGTAAAGCAGAGTAGAGTGGAGTGCTGAAGAGTGAGGTAGAGTAGAGTTGAGTGGCATGGTGTGGAGTGGAGTGGAGTGTCATGGAGTGGCCTGGAGGGTGTAGAGTGTGGTAGAGTGGAAGGGTGTAGAGTGGGGTAGAATGTCAGAGTCGAGTAGAGTGGCGTACAGTGGAGTGGCATAGAGTGTTGTGGAGTGGTGGGGAGCAGAGTGTAGTGGCAAAGAGGGTATGGCACAGTGTTGTAGAGCAGAGTAGATTATCATAGAGTGGAGTGGGAGAGTGGAGTGGTGTAGGACAGTGGAATGGCATAGAGTGGAGTCGAACGTTGCAGAGTGAAGTGGCATAGAGTGGAGTGGAGTGGCATAGAGTGGCGTAGTGGAGGTGAGTAGAGTGAGTAATGTGTTGTAGAATAGAATGGGGTAAAGTGGCATGGAGTAGCATAGAGGGAGTTGGGTAGAGCGTTATAGAGTGGAGTAGTGTCATAGAATGGCATAGAGTGGAGTGACATGGAGTGGAGTAGTGTTTAATGAATGGAGTAGAGTGTCATAGAGTGGAGTATTATAGAGTGGAGTGGCGTAGAGTGGAGTGTTGTATCATGAAGTAGAGTGGCCTAGAGTGAGGTGGCGTAAAGTACAGTTGTGCAGAGTAATTTGTCAAAGAGTGCAATGGCACAGAGTGCATTGGTTTTGAGTAAAGTGGTGTAGAGTGCATTGGCATAGAGTGCAGTGACATAGCGTAGGATGCAGTGAAGTGGTGCAGAGTAGAGTGGAGTAGTACAGAGTGCAGAGGTGTAACATAGAGTGGCGTAGAGTGCAGTGTTGCATAGTAGAGTGGTGCAGAGTAATGTGGCACAGCATACAGTGCAGTGGCGTAGAATGGTGTAGAGTGCAGTGGTGTTGAGTAGACTACTTTAGAGTATAGTTAAGTGTCGTAGAGTGAAATGGTGCAGAGTAGACTGGAGTGGTACAGAGAAGAGTGGAGGGGCATAGAAGAATGGCATTGAGTGCATTGGCGTAGAGAGCAGTGGCAGAGAGTGAAGTGGTGTAGAGTGGAGTGGTGCAAAGTAGAGTGGTGTAGAATGCAGTGGGATAGAGTGCAGTGGCACAGAGTAGAGTGGTGTAGAGTTCAGTGGTGGAGAGTGTAGTGTTGCAGAGTAGAGTGCGGTAGAGTGTAGTGATATAGAGTAGAGTGCATTGGTGTAGAGTGGTGCAGAGTAAAGTCACATAGAATGTAACGGTGTAGAGAAGAGTGGCATAGAGTGCAGTGGCATGGAGTAGAGTGTTGAAGAGTAGAGTATAGTGCAGTACAGTGCAGTGGTGCAAAGTATATTGGTGTAGAATGTATTGGTTTTGAAAAAAAGTGGCTTAGAGTACAGTGGCATAGAGAGGAATGGCACAGAGTAGAATAGAGTAGCGAGGAGTATAGTGGCATAGAGTAGATTGTTTCAGAGTAGAGTGGCATAGAGTAGAGTGTAGTGACATAGACTGCAGTAGCCTAGAAAGAAGTGTTGTAGAGTGTGGTGGGGCAATCAATCAATCATGCCATTTGCAGAGTAGATTAGAGTGGCTTAGAGTGCAGTGGTGTAGACTGTTACAGAGCAGAGTGGCATAGAGTAGAGTGAAATGGCATAGACTGCATTGATATAGAGTGGATTGGCATAGATTGCAGTGGCACAGAGTGGAGCGAAGCAGAGTAGAGTTCAGTGGCATAGAGTGCAGTGACGGAGAGAAGAGTGGGATGGAGTTTGGTGGCAGAGAATACATTGTTTCAGAGTAAACTGGTGGAGAGTTCATTGATGGAGAGCTCAGTAGAGTGCAGTGTGGAGTGATGGAGGGCGTTGGTTTAGAGTGGTACAGAGTGAAGTGACATAGAATGTAATGATGTAGAGTGGTGTAGAGTGTACTGGTTTGAGAAGAGTGGCATATACTGCTGTGGCAATAGAGGGGAATGGTGCAGTGTGGAATCGAGTGGTGTGGAGTGCAGTGGCATAGAGTAGATTTTGTTTCTGAGTAGAGTGGCGTAGAGTCGAGTACAGTGGCATGGACTGCAGTGGCGTAGAGTGAAGTGTCGTAGAGTGCAGTGGTGCAGAGTAGATTAGACTGGCTTAGAGGACAGTGGCATAGAGTAGATTCTTTCAGAGTAGAATGCCGCAGAGTAGAGTGAATTGGCATAACCAAACAAGTTTCTTACCTTCAGTAATGCTTTTTCTGGTGGATACAGTATCTGCCTCTGGATTCCTCAATTTTTGAATTGCCCAAATGCGCAACATTCCACGGAATCTTTTCTCCTCAGCTCTTCCACGTCACCGAGAACGTCACTATGGAATGGTTCCGCACGCAACTCCGCATGACGTCATCGGAGCCATAAGAAGACCTCGTTAGCATGCTGATGTCAGTTCCACCCATTTTTTCTGTGCCTTTAAGGCAAAACAGGTGAACCAACAACCTTCTCACAAGTATGCATAGTATACAAAACACAACCAAATCAGGAAAGACCAAATCATGGATATTTCCCAAATTGAAGTAACCTTGAGAAATCACAGCATTCATTAATTAATTTTAGGTATAAGCAGACAGGCAACAGGAAGGTGGGTGGGTCAGTGAAGAACTCACAGGCAGATACTGTATCCATCAGAAAAAGCATTACTGAAAGTAAGTAACTTGTTCTTCTGATGGATACATCTGCCTGTGGATTCCTCACCTTTTGAATTGACTCCCCAAGCAGTCCAGCTCTCGGAGGAGGATGCCTGCCTGCCTATACCAATATACCAAAAAAATCCTGCAACACAGAATGAGCAAAATGGCCATCCCACCTCACTTCCAAATACAAACGATAGTGTTTTGCAAAAGTGTGGAGGGAGGCCCAAGTTACAGCTTTGCAGATGTCTACCACAGGGACACCTCTAGCCAAAACCGAAGAAGAAGATTAGCTCTCAGAATGAGCACGAATACCTTCGAGAAGCTCATCCCTGGCCAAGGCATAGCAGATCTTAATGCACAGGATTATCCACCTGGACAGCATTCTTTTGTGGACAGCCTTGCCCTTCATCTTGTCCACATATCCTACGAAGAGTTGATTATCCAGCCTGAATTCCCTGGTTCTATCCAAGTAGAAGCTCACCCCCCTCTTGGGATCCAGGCAATGAAGTATTTCCTCCTCGTTAGAATGGTGAGAGGGAGAGCAGAGAGTAGGTAAGGTGATGGACTGCCCCAAGTGGAAAGGGGTGACCACCTTAGGCAGGAAAGCAGCTCAGGTCCTAAGAACCATCTTATCCGCATGGAAATATGTAAAAGGAGGCTTGGAACTCAGAGCCTGCAATTCACTCACCCTCCTAGCAGATGTGATTGCGACTAAAAATATAGTTTTAAAAGCTAGACACCTTATAGGATAACTATGCAAAGGTTCAAAGGGTGAACCCATCAAAAATATGAGAACCAAATTCAAATCCCACTGAGGTATAATAAAAATGAGAGGGAGGAAACCTATTACTGAGACCCTTAATAAATCTCATAACTATAGGAGATTTAAACAACAAGGGTTGATCCGTCAAACAAATAAAAGTTGACAAGGCAGATAAGTAACATTTAACAGTTGCCACTGTGTAACCCTGTTGTGCCAGGGTCAGAGACAAACTCAGAACATCAGTTAAATGGGCTTTGAAGGGATCAATTGATTTCTCTCCATAACATTTCATAAATCTAGCCCACCTACCATCATAGACAGATTTAGTGGAGTGTCTGCTGGCTGATAAAATATTGTCCACCACATCCAGTGGGAGAGAGAAAGAACTCAGGTTGCCCTGTTCAATCTCCAGGCATGAAGGTGCAGGCTCTGGAGGTGGGGGTGTAGAACTTGCCCCAGCATTTGCAAGAGGAGGTCTGCCCTGAGAGGGAGACGGAGCAGAGGGTGTAAGGAGAGGTAAAGGAGGTCTGTGTACCACACTCTTCGCGACCGATCCAGGGCGATCAATTTGACTTGGGCCCTGTCTTGGCGAATCTTCCTCAGAGCTCGCGGAATCAAGGGTATGGGGGAAACGCTTAAAGAAGCTGTGAACTGAAACACATCCCCCAACGCTCCCTGCGTTGGATACTGTAGACTTCAGAATGATAGACAGTGCACGTTCTTGTGAGTAGCTAACAGGTCCAACTGAGGGAACCCCCACATCCTGAAAATGTGAAGAACTACCTCCGGATGAAGATGCCACTCTTGATTGGCTGAATATTACCTACTGAGACTGTCTGCATGCACATTCGCTTTGTTCGCCCTAAGTGTGGCGGGGTATGCTCAGACGTGAGTCCCTTGCTCACTTGGCCACTGGATTCAAGATAGCCTGGCTGATGAGGATTATGAATCCGAAACCGGTCCCATGATGCTTGTTTCCGGTCCAGGGAAGACATGGCTTTGCAGTTCGGGCTGGACTGTTCCCATGAGGCACAGGGTCAGACTGATTTGCATATAGCCATGTCTGAAATGGGGTGGCTGAGTGGGCTAAAGAATGGTGATGGATTAAACCCAGATCAGTTTACTGGGGGTGAGTGTTTGATTTGCTCAAACGCTCCGTCCATCATCCCCTTTTGTATCGCTTTGCATGCACATTCAGCACTCTGGCCAAGTGATTTGCGATCACACAGATCCGACGGTCCTGAGCCCAGGACCAAAGTCACAAAGCCTCTTTGCAGAGAAGATACGACCCTACTCCTCTCTGTTTATTTCAGTACCATATCACAGTAGTGTTGTCTGTACCGAATGACTGTGGAGGGAATGAAGGAAGACCTGGAGAGCCAGGCGTATTGCCCGCAATTCCAAAAGATTGATGTGAATCAGTCTGTCCTCTGGAGACCAAAGACATTTGACCTCCAGAACGCCCAGATGAGCTCCCCACCCTAGAGTAAAGGCATCTGGTATCACTGTGGTCACTGGAGAAGGAGGGCTAAATGGCTTCCCTTAAGACAGGTTGCCTGAAACATTCCACCATTGCAGATCTGCTGCAGTGTCTCTGGAGATGCTGACCACTTCCCTGAGTTCTCCGTTGTGTTGAAACCACTCCCTGCAGAGGCACCACTGGAGGGGCCTCATATGCCAGCGTGCATGGTGGACCAACAAAATGCAGGAAGCAAACAGACTAAGCACGCACAAGACCTTCAGGACTGGAACAAACACTTCATTCTGGAAAAGTGGAATCATAGCCTGGATGTCTTGAATCCTCTGTGGAGGAGGGAAGGCACGACTCACAGTAGTTTCCAGTACTGCTTCTATGAACAGGTTACGCTGATAAGGCACCAGGTGAGAGTTTGGTACATTTATTGAAAACCCCAAGCTGAGCAATAGCTGTGTATTTACCTGCAAATGATGCAGCACCATCGCTGGCAACCTTGCTGTGAGCAACCAGTCATCCAGATAGGGAACCACAGAAATCCTGGACCTTCTGCGAAGTGCTGCCACCATCACCATCACCTTTGTGAAGACCCGAGGTGCAGAAGTAAAGCCAAACAGAAGGACCACAAACTGGTAATGTTGAGAACCCCACCATAAACTGGAGATACTTCTGCGGGAACACGGTTCGAAGTAGCTGAGGTTGAACAGCGCTGGTTCGGATCTGGACGGAGCCGGAGAAGAACCATCCAATGGAACACGACCCTGTGAAACTACAATGGCGTCAGCAACCTCGGTGCCTGAGGAGGCCAACTTCTTGGTGCTACAGGCCTAAAGTGCATGAATGGCGCCTGGGGAAAATGAGGGGGAAACCCTCCCAGAGAGTAAGCTAATGGACCCGTAAGGCCAGAAGGTGCACCAGTAGAATTCGCAGCCCTTGTGAAAATGCTAAACATAGTATTTAAAAAATACAACTGATCCGATCCTGCAGTCGGAAATGCAGGATATGCTGAATCCGGAATCAAAGGGCTCTGGAGACGTACATGGATGCACCAAATCCGGCTATGGCTACGGAGTAGGTGCTCTCGGTGCCGGAGCTGGAGGTGGAGTAGCTGACCTCGGCCCTGGAGAAGGAGTAACATTCCTCAGAGGAGTAACAGCCCTCGGTGCCAGAGACGGAGACAGAGACACACCTGGTGAAGGAGTAGGAGAGATATCATCCTTGCGATCACGCCTAGGACTCGGAGATACTGCCTTCGGAGTTGCGTCCTTTGAAGAATGACGCCGAGAACCATAGCGTCGCTCCTTCTTGTTCTTCTTGGAGGAGTATGAGGTGTAGGCGACTTTGATCAGTTTCAATCCTTTTGGGCCTTCGGATTCATCCGCTTACATGAAGTGCATGTCCCAACCTCGTGATTTGAGGACAGACACCACAAACCATTTTTGTCCGCGTCAGTGATCGACATCTGGTCCCGCATTCCCTGCATGGCTTGAATCCCGATTTTCTAAGAGTAGTCATCTTCAATGGCTACAAAGTCGCAGCAACATCACCAATGAAAACTCTGAGAAATGGAGAGCCTGGGAACAAAACTGTTACACGCTGACAGTGTGGAAAAAAGGGAACTGACGTCAGCACACCAACAAGGTTTTCTTATGGGTCTGATGACATCAAGTGGAGTCACGTTCGGAGCTGTTCCATTGTGACGTCCTTGTCGACGTGGGAGAACAGAGGAGAAAAGGTTCTGTGTAATCCTACACATTGGGGTAATTCAAAAGGTGAGGAATCCACAGACAGATGTATTCGTCAGAATGCTGTGATATAGAGTGGATTGGAAAAGTGTGCAGTAGTGTAGATTGGAGCTATGAAGAGTAGAGTGCAGTGGTATAGAGTAAAGTGGTGCAGAGAAGAGTGGGATAGGGTTTGTTGGTGGAGAATACAGTGTTGCAGAGTAGAGTGGTGTAGAGTGAAGTCAAGTGGCATTGAGTGCAGTGGTGCAGAGTAGAGTGGTGCATGGTAGAGTGCAGTGATGTGGAGTCCTGCACAGTTAACTGCAGTGGTGTGGAGTGGTGTAGAGTAGAGTGAAGTGTGGTAAAGTGAAGTAAGCATGGTGGGGTAGCATACTGCCATCACAGACAACATATCTTTGATTGAAATGAACATTACTTAGGCACAGACATACAGGTTTACTGATAAAAGTATACAGTGCTCAAACAATAATTGGTGGAACTGTCATCACCTAGTGCAGTGTTTCCCAAACTGGGGTCCGTGGACCCCCAGGGGTCCGTGACACATTCCCAGGGGGGCCATAGGCAGCAGTTTTAAAAGCACAGCAAAGTGTCTTGTATAATTAGCAGAGTTCGAGCAACAATAAAGTGTCAAGATAATGCCAGTGATAATGTACTTGCTGGAGAGAGAGGAGAGTTTTGTTCAGTGGCAGCTTTGACTTAACTATTGTAGCACAGAGGGTTAATGTGCCTACTGCAAAGAATGTGTAACAAGCATTTTAAAAAGCAGATTTTATGTGCATAGGTCCTTGGTTACTGCTTTTGTCACATAGATTCTTTTGTTACTGTGCACTTATAAGTGACAATCATAATCTAGCCAAGGGACCTTTAAGCTGTCATCAAAGAGCTGCTTGCAAACTGCATGGTACCAGTTAGTAACTTATGTTTTTTCCCAGTCATTTATTATCCTGATGCTGATAAAAAAAATTATTTGACAAGAAATACATTTTTCACGTTAAAGCCAAAGCTAGCCACTGTGTTATGTTCTGAATCCTGAGTATGTGCTTTTCCAGACCAAGCAATCTTTAAAAATGCCTACCAGCATGAATGACATGTGAACACTACACCTTGTAGTCCCCTTTACCTTATGTAACATTTTCTATACACTGGTTTACATGTATGATTCATTGTCTCTATATGTGTGTGATGTAAAGTGCTCTGACATGCTACAATGGTATGAGAGAGGCTATAAAACAATGGAAATACATGTGACAGAGGGGGTATTCCTTCAATATAAAATACTAAGGGCCAGATGTGCGACCCGTTTTTATATGCGCAAACGTATTAGCGAACCCGTTTGCGCATGCAAAAACCTATTGGGCCATGTACATAGCCCTCGCAATTTGCGACCCATTGGGAATCCCAAACAGTGTTAAACACACTGTTGTACATTTCATTTAGCGACTCGCAATTTGCCACTCGCAATGGGTCGCCAATTGCGAGGCACTAAATAAAATGGTCGTACATCTGGCTCTAAAATCCTTAGTACTTTGAGAATTTGATTTGTGTGCACAATTGTGTTTTTTTTTTATTACTGTTTTAATATTTGAAATTTAACTCAATGGAGGTCCTCAAGAGTCAAAAGTTTGGGAACCACTGACCTAGTGTATTGATTTGCACACTCTTCAGAATTGCCAAAAAGTGTGCTTCAGTTGTGCTTTTCTAATTCTTATATATTCTGAAATATCTGAAGAGTTCATTTACAGACATGTAAATGTAGTTCTGTGCTACGAAAAAAGGCATCCAGCACCCATCATGATTGTCACATTAATCCTCTCACTTTGAAGTCAGAGAAAGAAAAGTAAACACAGAGCTCCTTGGAAGACGGAGCCTGACATTCGCCCTCTATCTTTGAATGCACAGCAAATGTGACAAGATAAGAACAAGATTTAAAGGTCTTTTTACAGAAATGGAGCACTGGTGGAAGAATACAATAAATAGGGGTTGGGCAAATGAAGGGACACACCCAAGCTGGACAGCCTAAAATAAAACAGAACCAGCAAATAGGAAGCAAGCAAATATGAGTTACCAATCACAAAGTCAATTGTAAACAATGGGAGGAGTGCATTCCCGGGGAAGCTTTCTGAATGTCCCCAAGACGTCGTTAGCAAACCTAAAAGGAGTGAATGAAAAGTAGTGAGACAGAGATGGGGTACATAGGTAATAACAAGGGGAACTGCTAAATTCATGTAGTGAGATAGGGTAGGAGATGTAGTGAGAAGATGGTAAGAGACACACAGTAAGAAAGGGGTGGTTGGCGTGGTATGAAATGGTGAGGAAATGAGAAGGGGAGTGAACATAGGGTGAAAAGGAGGCGGAGGCATGCATAGAAAAAAGTTATTGAACACAAGTCTAGTGAAGGTGGAGCAGAAGGAAGTAGTAAGAGGTGGGAAAACAGTGAGAACGAGGTGGGGAGTATATAATGAGAAAGGGGATACTGACATGGTGAGAAGGAGTGGGGCCAGAAGGAGCGGAGGATACGTGGATACAGAGAAAAGCATGTAGTGAGAAGGGGAGGACACATTATGAAAAGGGACGATGACAAAGGTAGTGAAAAAGTACGGCAGGCACGTAGAAAAAAAGGGTGATGACTTATGCAGTGTAAAGCTTTACTAAACAGTTAACAAACTACCACATCCTCTTTGCTTCCTGATCACTGACTCAGAGGCTTCTTGGATGGATCACTTTGTGGCCTAAATTCTACATTCATAGCAAACGCCCCAATCATTTCCTGGAAATTAGACTTCTTACCGCAAAGTAAAACCTGAACAAAATTCAACCAAGGATCTTCATACAAGTTCTTATTGGCTTGTCTAACTGGTTTGAGAGATTTCTTGGGCAATCATGCATTTCTTGTCTCTGAAAGTGTCAATTGGGGGCATTTTAGCTTTAGTGTCTGAGGTTTCCTTACCTTAGGTCACTGTGCACCAAGTACATTTTCAGGTCATGAGGCTGAGCAGTTCAAGGCTTACTCAGGGAGCTGCTGTGGGCTGAACACTCTGAACTCAGTATAGATAACATTCAATAACATAACCACTCCATCCAATGCTTATACATTAAAAAGAAAAAGTAACTTAATCTACACTGGGATAAATACTACACTTGGAAATATAAATGAATATGGGGAAACAATAAGCTATGTAATGGTGGCTCTAGCCAATAAACAGATCACTCACTACTTGCTTTTACAAAGGTTTTTATAATCAATACGCCTCTCCCCAAAGGGCTTTGACAACAGGCTGGCACAATCAATAAACAATTGCCTCAGGCGTTTAAAAAAAGGTTTTGTCAATAAACAATTTCTTACCAGCAAACTGGGAAAGAGAGTTTTTCACAAGCAATAAATGACTGATTAAATCAATCACCCACTACCTATGGGCTTTGACAACAGGGTTTACATGTAACAGCAGGAAAGTTATGAGTCTGGGCTTAGTTTCAGATTTGATTTGATTTGACGGGAGCTGTAGGAACTTCATACGCTAGCTATCCTCTTGCCCAACAAAACCACAGTTCTCCTTTTCAATTTAGATTCGGGGAACTGTAGGGTTGCAATCAGTGGATCGTCACTTGGCTCTGCTGACAGTAACCTCATACCTAGTGGTCCGTCCACCACAGAACTGCTGGGTCATAGTGACGGTTATCTCACACTATTGAGGGCCATAATACCGACGCTAATTTTTTCGGCCTTTGTGTTCCATGCAAGAGCATTGAAAATGTAAAATGCCCCCAGGTGGCTGGGTCTGACCTGGGGTGTCAAATTGAGCTAAAGAACAAGGATGGATTCCACCCAGAACTGTGACTGGGGGTGAGTGTCTGAAAAGTTTCAGCGCTCTGTCCATCATCTTCTTGTGTTTGCTTTATTTGCCCTAAGATGGCAGGGTATGCCCAGATGTGGGTATCTAGCTCCCTTTGCCACTGAATTCAAGCTAGCCTGGCTGATGAGGGGTGTTATCCCGAAACCGGTCCCAGGATGCTGGTTTACGGTCCAGGGAAGACCTGCCTTGTCAGTTGGGGCTGGACTATTCCCATGAGGAACAGAGTCAGGACTGATTTGCATATGGCTGGGTCTGAACTGGGGTGGCGAAGCGAGCTAAAGAACGTAGGGGTGGAGACAAACAGTAAAAAGGTATGGAAAACACTCTGGATCTGACTCACAAGGCCTCTGCTTTCATGGCGGAAGCCCTTCAGTCATCTGGGAGTCTCCACACTCGGTGCAGAATCTCCACAACTAGAATTCTCATTGCGGAGATTCTGCCAAAGTGCGAGATTCCTCCACAACTGCGTGGCCTTCCCCATGAGTGCAGAGGCCCTTTGTGAATCAGGCCCAGAGTGAGAAGTGCTGGGAAACACAAGGTACGAAGGGGTGAGGATACTTAGTGAGGAAGGGTGGGTGACAAACAGTGAAAACCTGTGGAGAAATATATGGTAAAAAGGTGTTGGGTACACACAGTAAGACTTTAAGTGGGGGGGACCTGTCAGTCCCCAGCACCACCATTAACAAAAAACTGGCACTAAAACAAATTTCTGTTAGGCCTTTAACTTACTTTTAAGCACAATCAAAACACTGATATCTTTCTCAACGAGTGTAAGAAGTGAGAATAATTAAAGTCAGTGATGAAGCTTTCACACATTTTGATTCATACTTAATTGCGCATGTACCTCTATTTCCCGAACAAAAATGTATTTCCTAGCTGTATTTCTGTGGTTTTGTTTGAATACAACATGAGTCTTGTGTTCAACACAGGTATGATTGAGGGCTCTGGAGTTGGGAGTGCCTGTTACAAAAATGACTGTGAACAAAAATGTGTTCAAGACACATGGTCATTGAATCTTTGGCCTCTCTGCAGAACACCTAGAATGATGGTCAAATATGCTTGAATTAATTCTGTAGAGAGGTTTATGAAGGAGGTGTGCAACTGCTGACATATTGATATTTCAAGGAAAAGATAATTCAGTGTTGACAAGTGTGCATGTGAGATAGAAAGCTGAAGACAGACCAAAGGAAGTAAATGCTGAAGGGGACAGAAGAAATACAGTACTGGAGAGGAAATATATGAAGTGAAATATAAAGATGGGGACTTCAGAAAGAGTGATGTGATTAGAAAAAGGGTGTTAGTAACATTGAGGTAGAGACTGCAGAGGAAAGTGATGTGAGGAGAGAAATAGAGTGACTGAATTACTCAAAACACTTTCTCTTCCACAAAATGTTGTAATGTTTAATATACAATTGTATTGTATTGCACTGCAACACTTATATAGTGCTTGCTACCTCTATATAGGGTGCAGAGGCACTTGCCTATATGGGTAGCATGTTACACTGTGTAGGGTGTATGGTTGGAAGGATGTTCTCTTTGTTTTGATCATATTAGGGAGTTTTTACATGTTCTGTGTGATGACCACTGAAGTACGGTTATTGTGTTATGGGGCGCAGCATTTAGCAGTATGAAGGATGAAGAAGTGTGAGCAATGGGTGCAAAATGTATGGTTTTCAGTAAACTGGCAGCATAGAGCTGCTCTTCAGGTCCCCTTAATGGTAGTTCATATTTTCATAGTCCACTTAGCTAGTTACTGCACTGGTTTGTCCATTCTGACATATCTTGTTTAAAGTTTATGGACCTCAGCAGTGGTAGATTGAAGGAAGATGGGGATCAGAGAGCTACTGGTATGGACTTTACTATCATCCAATATCTTATTGCCATTATTGTAGGAGAGTAGGATCTGCTTACCATGGTTACCCCCATTTTTTGCTAGTGTTTCACTGTTTCTCGACTTTAGTCTTCTGGGGCCCTGCTAACCAGGACCCCAGCCTAGCTGCTTCCTCTCTAAATTGATTGCATGTACATTAGGTACACTCCAGCTTGGTTACTGAGTTATCCTTGTGAGTCCCTAGTATATGGTACCTTAGGTACTAAGGGCATAGGTACCCCAGAGGCCTACCAGGGGCTGAAGCATGTATTATGCCACCCCTGGAAAGCCTTCCAAAATGGCACCACAGGTCTGCTACTGCAGCCTGTGTAAGGTGATGCATGCACCCCTTACTAAGATGTAGGCTACCTATATCTACCTTTAATTACTGACACATATAAACCTATAAGTCCCTCCTGTGGCAGGCCTTACCAATCCTGAAAGCAGAGTGCTTGGTTTTGTGTGAGAGGGTGCCCATGCATGAGCAGGACTCCTTTGCAGCTTTCGGAATCTATTCTCTGTAGCTGTTCTGTGATGCAGCCGAGCCATATACTCTTAAGTGCATTATAACCTTGCAGTAAATGCTAACTTTGGAATGGCTGCATAGAAACATGTTGTGTTTGGTGTTAAACACTTTGGAATCCTACCCCCCGCCAGTCCTGGCGGCGGGGGTAGAATTCCACCCTTCTAGAGGGAGAAGACATGTGCACACTTACCTAACCGGTAATAGTTTAAAAGAGCCCCAGCATCACAAAATGGATGCTGCAGCCACAGACACGAGGCTGACCTCCTGCTGCTGGACAAAACTCCGGCAGGGGAGGCCTGGACAATAGGTTTCCTGTCACAGGAAGGTGTAACCACCTCCCCAGACAGGCTTTAGTGTATTGGGGCTGGGTGGGTGCATTCAGTGAATGCTTTTCAGACAGTGCTTGGGGCACACTTGGTGTCCCTGTGCATATCCCAGTTCAAACCAGTTGCAGGGGCACTCAGCCCCTGCTCTGGCGCGAAACTGGACAACGGGAAAGGGGTGTAACCACCCTCTCCCTGGATCCACCCACAGGTGGGTCTCTAGAGTAAGTCCAACCCCTAAACTTAGTATAAGTATAGGAACCCAGTCTTTAGGACATTAGATTACACTGGATGAAACTCTGCAACATATATCCTGGAACTTCAACATTCTATTCCGACTAGAAGATGGAAGAATCTCCTGTGGGGTCAAGGAGTGACTCCCTTGTTCAAACAGGCACCAAAGAAGCATCTTGGCAGTCTGCATTTCCAAGGATCCCGATGGATCCCGACGGATTTGCGACACAGGACACAGACTTCCAGACATCTCCGAAACCGACACGAGATCTCAGGAAAGCTGACACCCACAGCCATCATGAGAGACGTGGGACTGGAACTCCTGGACACTGGGCACATTTGCAAGTGCATCGACTTCCCGAGCTTTCCTAAAGTTGTGCATGGGGCTACTCGTAGTCCAAGCCCCGAGCACCATTTGCACCGAAAATTGTGGGCCTACACTCCACGAGAGTTCCGTGGGCCCGTGCCTGGAATTTCCGCTTGAGGCTCCTTCGCGTTCCCTGGTCCGTCGACTGGTGGGTCCCCACGAAGATAACTCTTCTATTTCCTAGGCTTTCCTGTTTGCTCCAGATGTGCCCCGACTCCCCTTCCAAGGGTGAGTCCCTCAGACCTTGTTGGTCTGCAGCAAAACCAATCTCTGCTTTCTGCTTGGGTTGCTGTTGCCAAGGCTTGTTGGGTCCCATCCGGAATCCGACACCGCAGCATCGACACCCTTCATAGGACAGCTCGAATCCAGTTCCTGGTTGTTGTCGACGCCTCCTGCCCCTCGTGGCTGAAGAGTCAGGCTTCACCTTCTTCGCCTGAAATCACCCGACATTGGTTGGCATCATCTCCTCGCCTTCCTTGTCACTGGCTAGTGACCCAGACTCTGTCCCTTCTGCTTTTAGGTTCTTCTTGACTCCCATCCAGGCATGGATCCACCCAGACACTTTTGACTTGGTCGCCTGCAGCACTTTTCCGCAGCTCGCCATTTAAGACAATTACAAAACCCGACATCAAAAGACACCTATGCACCCGGCTTCCCTGGGTGAGGTAACTCGAGTACTCTGGTGCTCCTGTGGGTATTGACTCTAGAACTGCCTAGTTCTAAAGGGATTTGCTCCAAGTCCTCTTCTAAGTGTCCTTCCTTTGTAACTTTCCAACCGCAATTTTCCCTTTAGAAGTAAATGGTGATTCGCGTCTGTGTTTAGACACTGCACGCATCCCCCGTGGGTCCCCTGTGTCACTACCTTAGGTGGTTCCTGGTGGCCCGAGCAGTTCAATAGGCTCTAGGCCTTGAATCTATGTCAGTCGTGGTTCTTTTACCATTTTCTTAGTATATGGTTTTTGAGGCCCCTAGGGCAAAACGTATACTGTGCTATTTTACTGTGTGCTAAATAAGTTTAACTGATGTACTTTTGCCTCTAGCCTCATAAAGAGACTAGAGGAATGTGTTTAAAAAAAATACATATATTTTATATATATACCTGGTGTGGTTCTCCTTTCATTTGGTCATTCACGAGATTATAGACTGGTAAAACAAATTGCTTTACATTCCTTCTAGACTTAGCCTGAAGGCTGCTCTCCACAGCTACCACTAGGATAGCTTTCTATAAGGTTGTCTTTAACCTACTATCAATAAGGGGTCGTTTTGACTGGTTCAAGGTGCCCACTAGAATAGTGGACAGCATATGCCAGGCCAACTTCTCACAATTATGAAATACCAAAATGGGTTATAGTAAGGAGTTAGTTGGTACCCGCCGGAGTGGACTAAATTAAAACCGTCAGTTGGCGAGCGGCACATGGCAGATCGCTTCAGTTATTCCATGCCTGCTCCGTTAGTGATGGGTGGTTTATTGCTGTGGACTGGTACAGTACTGGGTGATTGACATGACTCACATCAGTTTTGTCTAATGTGAGTGTCAAGCAATCAAAGTAAATTATTATTCAGTCTGTATGAACTACAACTGGTCGCTCAACCACTGAATGTTATGAAATTAGTACTAGTATGAGGCAGGAAGATCATATATTGTATTGTATTCTAATTGCATTCATATAGTACTTACAAGTGCTGTAGGGGTATTGTAGCACTTTACGCTGAACAGAACGCAGCACTAGAACACAGGATTCGTTTTATTAAATATTTTTTATCACCGAAAACACCGAAGGTTAAAGGGACTTTACAGTTAGGTGAAAATGTTACTCAACATACCATTTTAAACTAACAAAAATACTGAAATTTAGCGGTAATAGTTATCTCAAATAACAATTACTCGTGCTCTAAGGTAACTATAACTCATGCCGCTGCTATTCACAGTGTTGTCGTCAATGAAGTCATATCAGATGCTGCAGTGATTTTACCAATGATGTCAAAGAAGATGTCATAGAAGATGTCATGAGTGATGCAATATGTGAGGTAATTAACAGCGCATTGCAAGGGCACATGGTGTATTTACCTAAGAATACAAATTGTAGTTTCTTGAGATAACTATTAATGGTGAATTTCAGTGATTTTGTTAGTTTAAAACGGTATGTTTTGACTGACATTTTCACCTACTTATAACACCCCTTCAACTATTAGGTTTTTAAAGTGAATTTCTATGTTTTTTTTAATGCAAAATAATATATTATCATACTTAACTTTAACATCAGTTTAACGTTTGTGTTTTTTTCAATGATTTGTAGGTTTTTTTGTAACAAAAAGACAACCTCCTGCCGCGAACGGCCTTTGGACGTGCGTGGCAGGGTTTGGCCTGTGGCCAGGCCCTTTATCCAACCACCCACAGGCAGCCACCCCATGCCCCGCATGTCCCCTGTGCTGCAGGGGGTTGGTCGCCGGGGACTAGCTTGTGGTCAGGCCCTGCATCCAACCCCAAGCTAGCAGACACTCCTCGCTGTGCACAGCCTTTGAACCTGTGGCCAAACCCTACCTTCCGCTGCACACAACACCCTGATCCCCGGCTGGAAGCTACCCCGTCAGGCAGCGAAACCCACTCAACCAACCATCCACCTATACATAAAATAGAACTTTCTCCAAAAATCACCATTAATTTTAATCAAATGTGTACTTCAATCATACAAACAAATCAATGTTTATTAATATTGATTGCTTACGTGTCTGTGGCTCTTTCTTTTAAATAATCAGAGAGATTTTTTTTTAAAAACAAGTCTCTAAATCTTCCTTTTACCATTGCTTAGCCCAAAAAATGCAATCATAAAAGCAACCACGAGAGGTCCTAATATCTTTTATATACATGTTCTATGGCTGCATTTTTATGTGGCCTAAAGAAGTATATAAAAGATGGGTGCTGCATTCCTGGCTATAGGGAAAAAGCTTCAATCTGGGAAATGCTTTAAACATATAGTAAGTTCTCTAGAGGTCATGATGTTAAATGATCCAGGAGACTTGCGTTTTCTTTTTCTAATGTTGCTAGGGCCTGCAGAACTCCCAGCAGACCTTCACAACATTAAAAACAATGTTGGCAGTACCTCTTCTAGGGACACCATCAAAAAATGTAAATATGTAAAAGTGCCCTCCAGGGGCATCATGCGGGCGCTCCTTGAAGGAGCAATGAATAATAATTGAGCAGCTGTGGCAGCTCAGTTATTATTAACTTTTTTCTTTTTTCTTTTTATTTTTGTGAGTGTCCCGGTCCTACCCAGGACACCCATTGTTTTTTTTTTTATAAAGGGCTATTGGTGGAGCACAAGGACCCCGCCAATCGTCGGCACAGAGCAAGTGGCCCCATTTCTCAAGGCCATGCAGGAGCTACCCAAGTGCCCACCCCGGCCCCCTAGATAATTACTTTTGTTGGGAGCCGCGATGGGAGTCCCGTGCCCCGTCGGCTCCTGCCCCCTTCCCTTTGATAAGATGTGGGCCCAGGGGGATTGGGAACCTCGGGACTATGGAGGCTTTTTGCACGGGTCACAGGCCCCCCTAATCCTTATTTGTCAGCCCCAGGGAATGGTGTTCCCCGGGCCACTTGGAGGCCTGGGGCGGAGGCTCACGTGCCCCCTTGACCTTATTTGTCAATGTGCCTCCCCAACTCCCACCAGGACCTGGGCAACTATAGAGATCATTTTTAAAACACTTGGGAGTCTGCACTTTTTACATTTTTTTTTTTTACTTTACCATGGTTCCTCCATGTGTTCATGTCTAAAATGTTTTTAAACGTGTTTTGGCAATAGACCTTGGGGGTCAGTGTATCCCTGTCCTGCCCCTTTATGTCTTTTTAAAAAAAAAACTTTTTGCTTCCCCACTCCAATAATGCCTGCCGCCACATTGTTGTCGATTATAATGGCAGCCAATACAAACTCTCCTAGAGATCTGTCGGCACCGAGGATGATCTGTGATGTGAAATATCCCAAAATTTTGAGCATTAATTGCTAAAAACGACTCCACAGATTTACACCAAATCACAAAAAGCACTCTTTCTGGACGAAGATCTAGCCTTCTACTACATTTGGAGTAAATCTGTTCAGCTGTTTAGGCTGTAACTGTGTCAAAAGATCCTACAGAAAAATTAATGAGGAAAAAATGAATACGGAAAATACACTTGACGGATCACCTTGATACTTTTCAAGTGCAAACTAACCAAAAAGTAGCACTTTTTTTAAAGGTTTTTGTGGATATTCGTAAAACTGTGCTATAGTTATTAGCAACACAAAGAAGGTATTGCCTATGAAAACACAATCCTAACTATAACTAGTCAGTGGCAACCGCCACTGGGCGGGCTTGGATGGATGGATGGATGGATGGATGGATGGATGGATGGATGGATGGATGGATGGATGGATGGATGGATGGATGGATGGATGGATGGATGGATGGATGGATAGATAGATAGATAGATAGATAGATAGATAGATAGATAGATAGATAGATAGATAGATAGATAGATAGATAGATAGATAGATAGATAGATAGATAGATAGATAGATATTGTTTTGGTTGGTTATTGAGATTAGACTTGCACTCTCAAGAAACAATTTCATGCATTTAATCCAGTTTCTATGTGGTAGAATAAATCAATAGAAGTTAGGTGTGATCTTTAACAGGAGAGAGAATATGTGACTTCCTGCATTGGTTGATGGTATAACTATAAGAGCTGCAGGAAATTAGGTATTGTTAGGTTGCAGGGGTATGTATGACTTTTAAAGGCAAAGTAGTGATATTTGAAATGAGGTGTGGACAAGTTGCAGAGATACAATTCGGATTCAGGCAAAGATGCATGTGATTTAGAGCAGGCATTCCTCGAGAGAGATGAGTAGATGCAGTAGATGGAACAGAATTAGTGAGTCAATCGAAAGAAAAAGGAGAGTCAAGAATTGCAAGCTTTAGGTCAAATTCAGTTTGCGTTCAGGGATTTTAGGAATATTGTGGAGTTTTTTTGAGGCAGCATCCAAACCTGTAGAAAGAAATAACATTATTTCCATGTTTTGCACTATCATTGTAGGCCATGACAACACCACTGTGCATTCACCCACACCACCATCTCCCGTTGGCAAATAGAATTAAAATTAAGATATTTTTATTTTGCCATAAAAACCAAATAGAAGAAAACATGAAATTGGAATGTATTTTAAATGTTTGTGCTAGAGATGCGCCTCCCCTTTACCCCCGATGATCAGGACAGGATGAAGGCGAACAGGGTCTGTTTTAGTGAATTTGTGTAAAGTAATGCTTATGAGGGCTGGTATCACTAGAGCTGTGTCTAGTCTGAACCACTCACAACATAGGCACAAACAAGTGCGAGAGTTTGGATTTGGTTGTCAGTCAGCCTTCCTGTAACACTAATCAGACATGTTCATTGACTCTTTTGAATAACCCACCACTCCATGGTGGCCGGGGTATGAAAATGTTGCAGCTTCTTAAAAGTACCCTCCACCTGTCCTCGATACACCACACACACAGACTCACACACATACATACAGCTGCCTACCTCACCTAGGGCCGGATACCCAAAAGAATTTGAACCATAGTAGACTGAGAAAGTGCTTCGGTGCCATTCAAACAGCAGGAGAGCACTATACATATGCTGAGAGCACAATAACACTGTTGTTGCAGAGTGTTGGAAAAATACCTCCGAAATCATTGCAAAAGCACACCAACCAATCAAATATTTATAGAATCTCATATTTTCAGAATTCAAACATTTTCAATTCTAATTATTTGCAACGATATGGCTGTTGCTTATTTATCTGATATTGACTAAGTATCCGTTCTAATAAACACAAGCAACGCCCATAGGTCTGGCTTGTTTTAAAATAACATAATGTTATGGCATTCTAGTTGTTCCCAACAATGCGTTTTTGGCTCATGTAGCCACTCTTGGCAAAAATGAAATCACCATTGGCAAAGTCAATAGGTGTGACTTGTAGGATTTGTAGTTATGTGACATGTTTGGATGCACTAACAGAAAACACACAAAGACACACCAAATAATGGTCAGCTGGCAGGCTGTGAGGCAGAGGATTCTAGTTTGCATTTTTAGAACGCGCCCTCAATTCCATTGGCCACGCCTCTTTTGGAAGATTGCGAGTTATTCTTCATTGACCAACACGCCTTTTAGGGACCCCCACGCCCACCGTATTCACCCCACTTAAAGCACATATAGAGAGGAGCGGGGGCAGGTGGTGAGAACGCGTTGATAGGCACGTGTGAAAAGTAGAGGTGGGTAGGGGTGGCCAAGTTCACCCAGCCTATGACACACGCCAGAGCAGTGCGAATCTTGCATTTGGAGGTGGTTTCGCCCCGCTACGGCTCTTCCACTCACGCGCCCCCAGCTGCGTCGAACGAACAGTGGTGGCCAGTGTGTTTGCAGCTCTCGGGCACGAGGTGGTAAGGAGACTTCGGCTGCTGTGAGTGTATTGCTAGCGGAACACTCCGCGTCGCTCGTGGCCTTTTAACTCTTGAGGGAGTTCGGATTCACCCGGGCTTCCCCCGGTTGCGCACGGCGCCTCCACCTCGCCTCCCTCCCTGTGCGTCCTGAAGGCTCGGCGCCGGCGCTCTGCTCTTTCTGTTTATTCTCCCACCCTTGCTCGGCCCGGGATGGAAGTCTAACAGCTCTTTACTAACGCGCTGCTCTCACCCAGGGACCCCGACGCAGTCCATCGCAGACCCGGCCATGGCCATCAACACCGATGCACAGTTCGACAAGACCCTGGGCGAGTGCGCCAACGCGCAGCCCGCGGACTCGCAGGAGACGGAGAAACTGCTGACCAGCTCGGCGGGCAAGGAGGAGAACGGCATGAAGAAGTCCTTCTCGGTCACCATGTCCAGCGAGAGGTCCATGGACATGGAGCAGAACGGCAACGGCGTGCCCTACAAGTCGGTCTCCGCCGGGCAGCTGGAGTCTGCGCCCCTGTCGCCCTCGAGGGTCAGCCTGGCCAGGGCGTCCTCCACGGCCACCACCAACGCCCAGGAGCAGGGCCGGCCCACGGATTACCTCATACTCGCCATATTCTCCTGCTTCTGCCCGGTGTGGCCGGTCAATATCGTGGCGCTGGTCTTTTCCATTATGGTGAGTACTGAGCACAACACCTTTGAGTTCCTTTTAAGAATGTACTTCACGCCTTCATTTAACTCCCCCTTCATGGCTCCACCCTAGGGAGCATTACCATTTTTCAGAATGGTGTTCTTTTCCTGGGAAACTTTTTAATTAAAGGTGTGAACCTTTTATTCCGACCATGGCACGGTTATGTATTCTATGTCACATTGAATCGCTCCACATGGTGCCGGTACGGTTTTCCAAAGAGAAATAAAGTCACTGCACCACCGTTTCATCTAGATGTAAATGTGAAGTTTTTGGTGGTTTCGGGGTCTTTTCGAAACGCAGCCTGTGCAGTCCGAAGGGAGCGAAGCTGAGAGTAGAGGGTGGAGGGAGAGAGAACGAGGGAGGGGAGAGAGAGCGAAGAGAATGGGGGTGGGGAAGGGAGAAAGAGGACGAGGGAGGGAGAGAGCAGGAAGGGATAGATCGGTAAGTGAGCGAGGGTGGCAAGAGAGAAAGAAATAAACAGAATGAGTGAGTTCGAGAGAGTGGGGAGGGATGAGAAGGGAGGAAGAGAAAGGAAGTTGAGAGAGGAGAACGAAACAAAGGAAAGGGGGAAGGGGAGATAAAGAGCAGGAGTCACAAGGAAAGAGAAAGCGAGATATATTAGAGAAAAAGAGAAGCGCGCAAAGAAGAGGGAATGTGACAGACGAGATGAAAGAGAGTAGTGGATGGGGAGAAATGGAAGGGGGCAGAGAGGGAGAGTCACGATGCTATTCGCCTTGCTAGCTACCCAATTTGGCATCTTTTCGCGCACTGCTGCTGCAATGCCAATTTGCCTGGTAAATGTTCTTAATCTTGAATGTCCGATGTTCTGCAGCGCTGCCGCTGTGGTGGCCGCTAGCCAGAGCACCTACTACAAGGCGCTCCCTGCGCCTAGTTCTATGTCTTAGTACTCTCACTTTTGTGAATAGTGCGCTTTTCAGTATTTCGTACAGAAATTCAGGGAGAGTAAGTACTCCAGTTCTGTTGGGCTGCGCCACTGTGCGGCGGAGGGTGGGGTACCAAATTGTACTCAAGGCACAGTGTGCCGTTTTCATCGAAATGATGCGGGTGTCTGCTTCCGGACGCTCTACGAGCGGGACCTCCGTTGGGTACCGCACGTCCCGCAGACCCTCCGGTGCGAAGTGCAAGCCTTCCCATGATAAGGCGTGTCGTCCCTGAGGGTCCTGCAGGAGCCCTCTCTGTGAGTACCTCCTGGAAGAGGGAAGCCCTCAGAAGCTCTGTTCAGGCCCCACCCTCAGCCCCTCCACCTCTGAAGCTGCCTAGACCGAACATCACATACATGATTTACTGCTGCGGATAAATCCTACTCCCCAATACCTTTCCATACGGTGAAATGTTGGAATATTTCACGAGTTTCTCTCCAGAACTGCTTGTAGGCGCGATGGCATTTTACCCCGCATTTTACAAAACTTGTTATGTAAGATGAACGTTGGGGCGGGGTTGGTTTACAAGTCTCTCCGCAGAGGGTCTGAGTCGCTAGCTGACCTATTCGCCATTTCCTATCTTGAAACATTCCACAGTCGGCTGTAGCTGGGTCCAGGGCACATTCAGCCGCGACTGCAGAAGAGCAGCCTCGGGGAGCTGTCCACGGTGCTGAACCCAGGGCAGCTCCTCTGCAGGAGAGGCGCGGGACGCCCCTGTTCGCCATTTCCTATATTGAAACATTCCACCGTCGGCTATTGGGGATCCCGGCACATTCAGCCACGGCTGCAGTAGAGCAGCCTCGAGGGAGCTGTCCACGGTGCTAGACACAAGGGCCTCCCCTCTGCAGGTGAGGCGCGGGACTCCCCTCGGTAAATACAGATCTGACGCTGGTTTAAGCCTGGATTTCCAACAGTAAGGCACACTGACCGAAACACAAGCTTAGTGAATTGTCCCAGGGTGAATCAAAAGCAAGAGAGAGTCGTAGAAACAGACGGGTATTCAAGGAAAGAGAGTGGGTTATATAATACCAACAATTTATTATAACAATAATAGTTTGTTTTTCTATAGCGCACCATACCGTTTCTAAGACCTGCACATAAACTATATTAACATAAAAATACCTCAAAACTGCACGCGAATTCTCAAATGTCCGTGGGGATGGGCATCGGCCCACTATATAATAAATGACCGCCGACCTACGGGGGCGCTGTTTCCCATCTGCCCTCGCTTGTTATGCGTATGTTAATCCGGAGTGCACTCGAATGTCCTGACAAACAGGATAGAATGATTTCCTGCTTTTCTACAGCGTTATCCTGGGTCTCAAGGCACTAGAGACAAACTATGCGTAGCTCAGCTCTGCTTACACCCATGAGACACAACTCTCAATGTTTCCTGCTACTCTATATATATTCTGAATATACGTTTACTGTTACTGAAATGTCACAGAAGTTGCTGAACTGTAACTTTGAGGCTTTCCATTAAACGTATTAAGCAATTGAAAGAAAAAAAACAGTGGGTCGACGGCCCGTGTACTATACTGACCCCTGGTGTGTTTCTGGAGCGGTCAAGGTACAAATCGTTTATATTGTTACAGACTCAATGTAGGAATATTGTCCAGGACATCAGAACATTTCCTGAAATTTCGCTGAGAGCAGCCAACTCACTTTGGCGCAAGATGTGAGCTTGCCTTGAAGCCACGTTTGTCACGGTGACCCACGCCTGTGGGTGAGGGTCTTGTATCTTTATAAAAAATAGTCTTAGGGGTGAGCCGTCGACTGTTGCTGATGCAGCTGAACACCGCCTCTCGACCGTTCACCATTTCACTTGTCACACCTTTCGTATCTCTAAGTGAAAGTTGGGAGGCTGCACGACAAGCCTTGCACTCTCGTCCCCTCATAGTTCATATGAGCGCTGGACAGGTTGTTATGTTATGTTATGTTATGTTATTAGTTCATTTTTATAGCGCACGGCTACTCAAAAAGAGTGTCCCGGCGCTTTTATTGGAGAAGGCAAAGAGGCTGCAACACAATAACATAACACCAAAAGAAAGACTAAAAGAGCAGTAAGCCAGGAATTCAAGAGAGAACGGCTACTGAGTAAAAAGCCACGTTTTAAGGCCTTTCCTAAAAACCAGCAAGCTAGTGGCTCCCCGCAGGGCCAGCGGCAAAGAGTTCCATAGCTGAGATGCCAGCAATCCAAAAGAGCGCCCACCAAGGCGCGCTTTCTTTACCCGAGGGACGACAGCAAGGTGCAGGGATTCCGACCTCAGAGATCTGGTCGGATGATAAAAGACCAGTCTCTTTTGAAGGTACTTAGCTCCCCCCTTGTGAAGAGCTTTATAGACCAAGGTCAGAGCCTTAAAGGCGATCCTCTTGCGAATGGGCAACCAATGTAACGTTCCCAGCAGGCCCGAGGCACTAGAGCGCCTACTAAGGCCGAAGATTGCCCTAGCCGCGGCGTTCTGCACCACTTGAAGGCGCTGCAGCAAGTACTCTGGAAGGCCCAGGTAGAGAATGTTGGAATAATCCAACCTGGACCCAATCAGAGCCTGAACTGTCAGCGTCCTATGTTCCACGGATAACAGAGGAAGAAACCTCCGCAGCATCCTAAGGATGCCAAAGCACATGCCCGACACCCCTAGGATCTGAGATTTCAAGGTTAACCTGTTATCCAGCTTCACCCCTAGATTCTTTGCAACCTGAGAGGAACAGGATGGAGGGAACATATCCCGTGGCCACCAAGTCTGCCAGACGGGTTCGATGTCACACCCAAAGAACAGTACTTCGGACTTGTCGGAATTGCACTTGAGGCTGTTTAGATGGAACCAATGGAAAACAGCCCCAAGGCAATCCCGAATACTCTCCCCATCAAAGTCGCCTCCTCTCGTACACGAGAAGAGGAGCTGGGTGTCATCCGCATAGGATACGATCTGGGCACCATGCGACTCCACCAGTGCCGCCAACGGGGTCATAATGATGTTAAAGAGGGTCGGGCTCAAAACAGAGCCCTGAGGGACCCCAACTCCCAGAGGCGGCATCACGGCGGAATCAGGCGGGGCCCAGATCGTCTGCCGGCGGCCGGCAAGAAAGGAAGAAAACCAGTCGAACACCGTCCCCCGTATGCCTATCTCGCGGAGTCTTGCGAGAAGACCATCATGGGGAACGGTGTCGAAAGCCGCCGACAGGTCTAACATCACCAGCATGACTTTGCCCCCAGAGTCCAGAACCCCTTTAATGGTCTCCGAAACCTCCAGGAGCGCAGTCTCCGTGCTAAGATGGGGACGAAAGCCTGATTGGGTGGCGTGCAAGATCTCATTAGATTCCAGAAAATTGGAAAGCACGCCTTGAACGTGCTTTTCCAGAATCTTCGTGAGGGCCGGCAGCAGGGAGATGGGCCTATAATTAACTGGGGCCTTCGGGTCTAGGCCAGATTCTTTAAGCAAGGGTATCACCATCGCCTGCTTCCAGGTTTGCGGGACCACACCTAGCCTCAGTGAAAGATTCAAAAGCGGATTAGCCAACGGGTTGATCACCTCCGCGACTTTCGCTAGAAATTTAGCCGGGCATGGGTCAAGGGGAGAACCCGATTTTAATTTGCCCATTAAAGCCAGGGAGTCCGGAGCAGAGATTGGAGGAAACACACTCAACGTCACCCTAGGCCCAGCCTGTGGCAGTGTGTTGATGTCACATTCAGTTTGGCCCACAGACATTGGTACTAGGAATGACTCCTGGATGCGTTGGATCTTGCTCGTAAAGAAATCAGCAAGATCCGCAGCCCAGGTACCAGATGGTTTTTGGTCCGAGGTGTTCGACCAAGGTGAGGTAAATTCTCTCACGATGGAGAATATCTCCTTGCAAGAATTGGAAGCAGCATCAATTCTCCTGGCTAGATACGCTTTTTTTTTTTGTGACTAAGTGTAACGGCCACTGCCTTTTCCTGGCGGGTTGGTTGTAAATTTGTACGATACACGAGGACGGAGAAGAGTGGGGAGGAACCGTGTTCACCCCCTCTGCACTAGGGCCGGCCGGCTCTGACCGCATGGACGGGAGATCGATCGGTGTCTGCAGTTATTCGCAGAGTGGAGCGGTGGCAAAGATGAATGGACCCATTAAATGCTTGCTGCAGCTTTTCGGAAGTCTCTGCACTGAGTAATTATGGTAAAATCTAGACCAGGGGTGTTGGCCTGGACCTGGCCAACACCGCAGAGGAAGAAAGCTGTGTGTAGGACTTGATTTTCCCTCTGTCCTTCCTTGCCACCAGGGTGGTTGTGTGGAAAAGATCACAAGAAAAAACAAAGCGGGTGGGCGAAGGCACACAGCCAGTAAGGCATCTCATGGTTTGATGGCCTGGTTAAAGGATCTATATGGAGGACACAAGTTTGGACCGTCGAAGGGGGATTCTGCCTTTTAAACATCTGAGATTTATGCAATAAGTACCAGGGAGATGGGTAATTATGGCTATTAGTTAGGTGACCTTAATCCATTCAGTCTGTGGTAGGCCAATGTTACACTGAATAGCGCCTTGTAAGGTAGAAGCTATGATGAAGAAGTCCATGATAAAGGATTTGTGGCACAGGGTGAATCCATGATTATGCATTTGTGGCACAGGGGGTGTGCTTTTGGAAGAGGTGGAGGGTTGCATAGATATAGCGATGATAACAGAAGTTGGCCAGCGGTGCACTCCTTGGGGCCATAGCTTGTCCTATTGTGCTACCCACCGCAGAGCTTGGCTATTAACTGGCTGTATCCTGGTGCTGTCAAACGTCATTTAATTTCCTTCATCTGTCACAGTCCTTTTAAAATGATGTTAATGTGATCACGTCACCACGTCCATACAGTGGTCACCACTTCTGTTGTCAGTCTCCATGCTGATGATCTCGGGTTCGAACCCACAATGCATGAACATGTTTTACTTACAATGTTATGTTATGTTGATTTGTAGGGTGCACTAATCATCTGCGAGGGTATCCAGGCACCTAAGCAGGTGAGTGGGTGTGAGTTACTTGAAGAGCCAGGTCTTCAGCCTCTAGAAGGAACGTAAGAAGAGAGGCGGAGGCCATGTTGTGTTGAGGGAGGTCATTCCAGGTTTTGGGTGCAATGCAGGAGAACAATCAACCTCTTGCTCTACTTTTGTGCTTGGGGGTGTGTGAGCGAGAGTGATGCAGAGCATAGGTGTCTGGCAGGCTAGGTAGGAAGTTTGCAAACATTAAAAAAAATAAGGGACAGCATTGGTGGCCCTTCGAGGTGACAAAAAACGATTCCAGCTGCTGCTCGTGGCTATACAAGGCAGCACGTGATTGCCATTGCTTTGCATCAGTCAGAGACCTGTCGCCCACTAACCCCCAGTTTGTACTGTCTCCTCCCTAACATCTCCTCACTCCCAAATAAAGTCCCTTGTCTGAGCTGCTGCCATGATCCGCAGCAAATGGTTTCAAAGCCTCCTGCAGGGTCCCATGCTCAGTCCACTGGTACCTCAGCACCTTCTACATGGTACAGTGCAGATGGGCTTCCTCAATCCAGCCACCGCAGGCCCCACCCTTCATAGGAGCATTCTTGAAAGGATCTCTGCTGGCAGCCTATGGCCAGGTTAACATCACCGTAGGAGAGGTCTCTGAAAATCTCCTTTAGACACTTAGATGATTTATAAGCAAAAAGAGCATTGTACGTGTTAACCATAGATGCATGTCCGGTAACCAAAGAGTTCTGCAATACGGAGTGGAGCACACTTTCTTTGTTCGATTTGCTGTGGCTAATGCAGAAAAATGGTGCAAAATGTATATGCAGTTGTCATTCACAATGGTCGTCGGTTGTCTGGCAATGTGCATTTAGGAACAGTGGGGGGAAGGGTGTTTGGACAAAATGTTGATTTAGAAGTATTGGAACTCATAAATGTTGGGGAAAAATATTGTGGTGCAAAAATATTTTGGTATAGAATATCCATGTCCAGAGGATCTTTTTTTTGGTAAGTATAGTCGTTTTAAAGAATATCATTGCTTTAAGTATCGCTTTCAATAATACAGTTGTAAAAAATATAATGTAAAAATTATTTTGATGGGTTTTTGTTAGTATATTCATTCTATTTGTTAGTATTGTTAGTATGACTATTGTTCATTTTTTAAAATGTAGTTTGCAATTTTTAGTGATATAGTTTTTTTTCTTTAATGTTATCAGTGATTTTTAGTGTTGTAGAGGGATTTTGGGTGTGTAGGGGAACAGGGTGGGAAGTTATTTCAATTAGAAATATGTTTAATGTATTGCTAATTTATTTTCTATTGTTAATACATTTTAATTGATAATTAATTATGCATTTTAAGTGTTATATTGTGAATGAAAATTTTAATTTAGTTTTATTAGATATATTTTAGTAGCCAAAACTAATGGAAGGTAGTGGTGGAAAGAGGGGTCGTACATTAATAGTAGGAACAATTATAAGTGGGCAATAAAGTGCTTATATAATCAAATAAGATGAAAGAATAGTATTGGCGCCACTTAGGGTAACATAAACACCCCACTACCTCAGGTATAAAGACACAAGTGACAAAGAGTTACTTGTATATTAACTTGCAAAACCTGGATATACCCCAACTCATAACATTTTATACTTAATTATTGATATTGTTGAATCAAAAATAGAAAAATTAAGGATACTCTAAACACAGGACACACAGGAAATTTCGTTTGTAAGGACATTCACTGATTTATTTAATTAATTTACCCTGGTTGGTATCAAAGTTACACTGGTATGTAACAAAGTATACAAGGAATGAATACTTGAATCAAAATGATACATTCAAAGTTTAAAACAGTACAGTGACGAAATAATAATCCAATCCTTGATGAAGAAAAGACAAAACAGCCAACACGTGTTTCGTCACATCCGTGACTTTTTCAAGGCTCAAAAAGAGTAAGAGTCTCTTACTCTTTTTGTGCTACGGGTGGTTTCGGCCCGCTGCACCAGCTCACTTTGAGAAATGGAAGTTTGCGGCCGCACCTGAGGTCGGTGGGTTCCACATCCACAGTAATGTCGGATGGAGGCAACTCCGGCCAACATCATAATCAGGCTCTATATGTTTATATTAATTTATATGTAATTTACTAATTAGAAATCAATTATGTATAATGTTATATATTTATTATTTTTTTAATTAAAAAATTCAATGGTAAGTGTGTGAGAATTTGTTTCGGAGATGGTAATTGCTTCTTAAAATTTATTTGTTTTTATGTATTAATTAAAATCAAATAAGTGCTGATTTTATTATTGAGTTATTTTTTTGCAGTTAGTGAAGTCAGTATATGTAATTAATGTTCTTTCTTTTTTCACAAAAATATTAACTCAATATATATATATATTGCTCAATATATATATTTATTTTTTTATACTGTAATTTGAATATGTTTTGTTGTAAGTATTCAACATTTTTTTCAAATTTAATATAATTAAATAATTTACATTCATGTAGGTAATACTTTTTACGCAGTGTAGACTGAGTGGGATTAGTAAATCTAGTCCCTCCCCCAAAGTCCAACACTTTGCCTCCTGCTGTTTAGACTGGAGTGGGAATACTAAATCTTTTTCCTCCAAAGTCCAACACTTTCCCTAATGCTGCTTAGACTGGAGTGGGGTTAGTAAACCTAACCCATCCGAAGTCCAATGTGGTTCCTACTGTTGCTTAACCTGGAAAGGGGGGTAGTACATTTTAACCCCTCCAAAGTCCAACACCTTCCCTGCTGTTTTGCTGACTGGAGTGGGAATAATACATCTAAACCCTTTGAAGTCCAATGCTTTCCCCACTGTTGCCTGGACTAGAGTGGGAACAATAAATCTAAGCAAAACCAAATGGGATGATGGACGGAGTGCAAGCACTCACCCCCCGTTCAACTGATCTGGGTTTAATCTATCATCATTCTTTAGCTCACTCCGCCACCCCAGTTTAGACATGGCCATATGCAAATCTGTCTGACCCTGTGCCTCATGAGAACAGTCCAGCCCGAACTGCCAAACCATGTCTTCCCTGGACCGGAAACAAGCATCCTGGGACAGGTTTCTGGCTAATCAGGCGTCATCAGCCAGGCTAGCTGAATCCAGTGGCAAAGTGAGCAAGGGACCCACGTCTGGGCATACCCTGACATCTTAGGATGAACAAAGCAAAACCAAAGGGGATGATGGACGGAGTGTTGAACATTGCAAGCACTCACCCCTAGTCAACTGATCTGGGTTTAATCCATCATCATTCTTTAGCTCACTCCGCCACCCCAGTTCAGACATGGCCATATGTAAATCAGTCTGACCCTGAGGTCGGTGGGTTCCACATCCACAGTAATGTTGGATGGAGGCAACTCCGGCCAACATCATAATCAGGTTTTATATGTTTATATTAATTTATATGTAATTTACTAATTAGAAATCAATTATGTATAATGGTATATATGTATTATTTTTTTAATTAAGAAATTCAATGGTAAGTGTGTGAGAATTTGTTTCGGAGATGGTATTTGCTACTTAAAATTTATTTGTTTTTATGTATTAATTGACATCAAATAAGTGCTAATTTTATTATTGAGTTATTTTTTTGCAGTTAGTGAAGTCAGTATATGTAATTAATGTTCTTTCTTTCTTTTTTCACTAAAATGTTAACAGTTTTGTTCAATATATATTTATTTTTTTATACTGTAATTTGAATATGTTTTGTTTTAAGTATTCAACATTTTTTTCAAATTTAATATAATTACATAATTTACATTCATGTAGGTAATCCTTTTTACGCAGTGTAGACTGAGTGGGATTAGTAAATCTAGTCCCTCCCCCAAAGTCCAACACTTTGTCTCCTGCTGTTTAGACTGGAGTGGGAATACTAAATCTTTTTCCTCCAAAGTCCAACACTTTCCCTAATGCTGCTTAGACTGGAGTGGGGTTAGTAAACCTAACCCATTCGAAGTCCAATGTGGTTCCTACTGTTGCTTAACCTGGAGAGGGAGTAGTACATTTTAACCCCTCCAAAGTCCAACACCTTCCCTGCTGTTTCGCTGACTGGAGTGGGAATAATACATCTAAACCCTTTGAAGTCCAATGCTTTCCCCACTGTTGCCTGGACTAGAGTGGGAACAATAAATCTAAGCAGAACCAAATGGGATGATGGACGGAGTGCAACTGATCTGGGTATAATCTATCATCATTCTTTAGCTCACTCCGCCACCCCAGTTTAGACATGGCCATATGTAAATCAGTCTGACCCTGTGCCTCATGGGAACAGTCCAGCCCGAACTGCCAAGCCATGTCTTCACTGGACCGGAAACAAGCATCCTGGCACCGGTTTCTGGCTAATCAGCCAGGCTAGCTTGAATCCAGTGGCAAAGTGAGCAAGAGAACCACGTCTGGGCATACCCTGCCAACTTAGGGCAAACAAAGCAAAACCAAAGGGGATGATGGATGGAGTGTTGAACATTGCAAGCACTCATCCCCAGTCAACTGATCTGGGTTTAATCCATCATCATTCTTTAGCTCACCCTGCCACCCCAGTTCAGACATGGCCATATACAAATTAGTCTGACCCTGTGCTTCATGGGAACAGTCCAGCCCGAACTGCCAAGCCGGAAACAAGCATCCTGGTACCGGTTTCTGGCTAATCAGCCGTCATCAGCCAGGCTAGCTTGATTCCAGTGGCAAAGTGAGCAAGGGACCAATTTCAGACAAAAATGTGAAAGAAATAAATACCATGAAACCAGGAGCCCTAATTATTGGACCCACGGAGCTCACCCTCTGGACTGAAATTATGAAAAAGGGAGAAAGGAGCCATATTGCCCCCTCCCTGAGCAATAAAAGGCCCAGAAAGCCCACCCACAGGGACGAAATGTGCATACATGGGGAGGAGGGCCATGCAGCCCTTTCCCTGGACTCCAGAGGCCCTGGGAACCCCATTCACCAGGGCTGATTTCAGTAATAAAAGGGAGGGGGGACCGCATCCCCCGTCCAAGCCAGTGTAGGCCCTGGGAAGCCCACCCCCTAGGGCCAAAATGTTTCATAAAGGGAGGAGGCTGTGCGGCCCCCCTCCCGGAACTTTCACAAGGCCGTGGGCACCCCATCCCCAGGGCCACTGTTGGTCCCTGGGACCCGAACCCCTCTGGGGCTGGCTCACTAGCTATGTCTGGGGAGCCCACCCCGGGACACAGCAGTTTCCCTGCCTGTACCGGCATGGGCGAGGAAACCTGTGTTTTTGGTTTTCCCGCCACACTGGAGCAAACACAAAGTCTGCTCCCAGTGGGCTGAAACTTTAAAAATGCTCCCACCTGCTGGGAGCAGACTTTTGATTTGTTTCTCTGACTGCAGTGATGCGGGCAGGGAAACAGATCAAGAGATTTCTCCCACCTTGAGTGAGCAGCAGAAATAGCTGCTCACTGTGGGCCGGAGCAATGCTGGTGCCTGCAACATGCGGGGAGCCGGCTGGGGCCACAGCTGACCTGGAGCTCCCTTTGCGGTCCCAAACAAGGTTCATTGTGAGGACCCTGGGTGGGCACCATGGCACCCACCTTTAAAAATGAAGGACTCAGGGCAAGGGGTCCCAAAGTCTGAAAACAGCAACGAGAGGGCCTCGTGGGCCCCCTTCCCTTAAAAAAGCCAGCCTTGACGGATGAAGTACCCAGGGCCTTTTAAAGGCATAGGGAGTGGGGCCTCGTGCTGCCCCTCCCTTAAAAAAAACAGTCCTAGGGAAGGAGGTCCCCAGGGCCTAATAAGGCTCTGGGAGAAGGGCCACTTGGTCTCCCATTAAAAAAAACATGAGGAACTGTAGGCTTTTGCCGCAGGCCCTGTGGCGATCCCCAGCTGCACATGGCAGAGGTGTGGCGCCGCGGCCAGGGCGACTGACGCTGGAATCTGGGGATCAGGGTTCGATCCCCGGCTCCGGCGGCAGGTTAGCCCAGCACCATGTGACTCTGGGCAATAGCTTGCTTAATCTTCCCGACGGCCCCCAGCGCCTAGAGACCCTAACGGGTGATTGTGCGCTATACAAATGTGGATTATTATTATTATTATTATTATGGCCATCAGCCATGTGCGGCAGCGGGGTGGCTCTACAGCTGGCAAGACATATTACTTTCCATTAAAAAAAGAACTAGAAATGTACAGAAAAAACGATTTTTTAAACGTTATAGTTAGGTGTGATAAAAAGATCGTTTTTTTTTTAAATTCACTGAAAAAAACAAAGGTTAAAGAAACTTCTTAGTTAGGTGACTATTTCAGTGGCACTATTAATGTTCTTAACATATAAAACACAGTAATTCACCAGTTATAGCTAGCAGAGATAACTATAACTTCGCCCCGCTATGCACTGCTTATGACCTCACATATTACAGCACTCGTGGCCTGCTCTGCTAACTCTAACTGGTGAATTGTTGTGAGTTTTTTTTGTTAAAAATGTTGATTATATATACATATATAATTATGCAAAAAAGAAGCAGAGAACTCAGTGTAGTTTTAAAGTTTAGGTGGGGAGCAGCTCCTGTACAGAGAACCCTGCAAAACTTACAACGCTCTGAATTTGCTCACTTCAAATTTCTGCTTGTATATAAAAGTTTTTAAGCATTGGATCAGCACAATGCCATTCACGCCGAGATTGTAAGGGACAAAGGGCCCGATGTAGGTAAATCTTTTTTACCACTTCTTAAATACCGATTCATACCGAATCGGTATTTAAGAAGTGGTAAAAAAGAGGAGGGCAGATGTAGGTAATTGTATTTTTACAATTACCGAATCGGAAGGATTCGGTATTTACTGATTCGGTAAATACCGAATCGGTAATGCCCATTGATTCCTATGGGCATTGAAGCCCATAGGAATCAATGGGCATTACTGATTCGTTATTTACCGAATCGGTAAATACCGAATTTTGCAAGGGTGCAGGGGGTGTCACTTTGACACCCTCTAGCACCCCAAAGATGGGCATGTGTGCCATGTGGCACACAGACATGCCCTAAGGGCATGTCTGTGTGCCACATGGCACAGGTGTGCATGCACAGATGTGCATGCACACCTGGATTCGGTATTTCACCACCCAATTGGATTGGGTGGTAAAATACCGAATCTAAAAGGCCTGTAGCACTGGAAACAGTGCTACCTACATCAGGAATTTTCCGATTCGGTAAAATTACCGATTCGGTATTTTACAGAATCGGTAAATTTACCAAATCGGTAAATTTACCGATTCTGTAAAATATAGCCCCCTACATCTCAATGACCCATTTACCGGTCGGTAACGGCGGAATTCGCCCGTTACCGACCGGTAATGGCCACCTACATCGGGCCCAATGTGTTTTGCCATTTCTACAGCAAAGTCTTTAAGCATCTGATTAGCATAGTGCTATATATGTAGAGCTGTAAAATGACAAACACTTTTTTACCACTCCATGCACAGTACTAAAGCTATGGCTTGGTAAAATACCATCCAACCCAACCTGGAATGAATAAAAGCAAACCGTGACGAGTGTTTCTCTATCATTATAGCTCTTCAGATAGGTTTATCTTTGTCCAGACACAAGGGAGCACCCAGTTTTAGTCAAAACTATACACTTTCAGGCATAGAGTGAAGCATAAATTGTGCAAAAAAGGAGCAGATAACGCTGGGTAGTTCAAAAGTTTAGGTGGAGATCAGCTCCTGTACAACCCTACAACACCCAATACCCTACAACACCAGCAGCACTCTGAATTTGCTCACCTCAAATGTCTGCCTTTCTATCCAAGTCTTTAAGCATAAGATTAGCACAACATTAACGTTTTGAACTAAAAAAACACAGAAATTCACCAGTTATAGTTAGCCGAGATTACTGTAAATTGCGCCCCTGCCATGCACTGTTTGTGACCTTACATATTACATCACTCATGACATGCTCTGCTAACTATAACTGGTGAATTTCTGTGTTTTTTTTGTTCAAAACTTTAATGTTGTCACTGAAAAATTCACGTAACTATAACATTACTTTAACCTTTGTTTTTTTCAGTGACTATACACATACATATATATATAAAAGACAAAATAATTGTAGAAATGTAACATTATTTCCTATAAGGTGTTATTTTCATATTTTAAATCCCTGCCTCTATACTTTTGTATGGGAGTGTTCTGCAGCACCTGTGAGCAGCCATGCGCGGTGGTTGACTTACACTAGGGCTGGGCTGGTATATATGTACTACTGTTTTGTTAGTGAGATCTGTAGTAACTTTAGAAGTGTAGTTTTTTTAATAGGAATGGGCTAACTCCTTTGGAGGTATGTGATTGTGGTAGCCTGACCCTCATGAAACTCCTCCTTACTTTTCCATAAACCCCTCCCATTTTGCTATTAGTATTTCCCATTTTCTAGCAACCCTCCCCTCCTAAAGTGTAGGTTTGCAAGTGGAGAGATCTCTGACACCATGGTGGAGATCTCCGCACAGTTAAGAAAGAGAGAAGAAGCCAAAGTCTCCACCCGTAAATTAATGAATAGTATTTTGTAGTACGTGTGTAGTCCTACTGTATACTACTTGATGTTCAATAAACTTCTGTTTGTGAATAGACCCACATATTCTAGGTTTGATTCTAGTCAGTAAGTCATCTTCCTGCTCCACTGCGGCTAATGGACTAGCAACTAAAATGGAATTCCCATTATCACGTTTTGGGGAGTTTTAGTACTAAGGTAGTGTTTGGTGATGTCTGCTTGGATTTTGAGGCCTATTGTGACATCATTCACTAGATGGCCCCCTGAAGGTCGATGCAGAAAAGGGTGAGCTCTGTAAGCATCTGTCTGGGTATATCTGACTTTCCATCAGACACAGGCATCAGGATCTTTGTGTAGATTTGACACATGAAGAAGCTGGTGGGTGCACTAGGTGTGCTGCAAACAGAGGCATAACAATAGAGCTGAGGCTACATCAGAAAAACATTCCACCGGTGCCAAACCAAAAGGGCAAATCCGTTTGCATCACTTTTGTTACTTGTGTAATACGTATTGAAGCGGGTGTCAAAATATGGAGTAAACTAATTTCAAATGATGTTTGTTGATTACATAATGAAAATGTGTACACATTCTTTCTATCTGTCTTGAAATATAGGCTGTGAAAAGTTAATTTTTTCTTTATATTTATCATATTTTATAAATAATAGAAGTAGCAAGATAGCATGGATAAAGGTTTTTTGTTACAATCTTTGCTCTGGTGCCAACATCTTTCTGTAATATGGATTACAGAAAAATCAGAGTGATCTAGTCTGCAATGCACAACCAGGACAAATATTACAAATTACATTTCTCTTTTTTTACACCAATGTAAACTTTCTGCAATATAGCCCATATCAAAGACATTGGTCACATGTGGAGGAGCAGGGACACTGATTGAGACTCCACAGGTGGGCACAAAATGCACTACAATTGAAAGATTTATTTAACACTGCACAAGTGCGTGCTTCAAGATTAAGCATCCTATAAACCCCTGCTATGGCGGAGGAGCACCGCCAGCAGCTGCAAAAATGTAAAAATAAAAGGATATTAAAATATGTTTATTATCATTTTATTTTTCACCCCCAGGTGAGTCTGGGGGCGGGGCCATCGCAGGGACAGTTACGAAGTGGAAGTGGCGGGCACTGGTGTCAGTGCGTATGTGGGTTTGGCCGGCCATCTCAGAATGGCCAAACCAACATGTGCATTGAAGTTGTCTCCAACCAGAGGTGCCTTGCTAGGTTGGAGACAGCAGGCACAGGCTCCGAGTCTCTCTGAAAGCGCAAATCGAGGGCACTCCGGCCAATCCTGATGCTGCTCTCAAGCATTACGAGAGCAGCGTTAGAATTGGCCCCAGGGGATTACGGGAGCCATTGCTGGTGAGGAGCAGAAGAGCAGCAATGTCCTTCACATCTAACATGGGCTTCAATTGGAATTCCATAGAGCATATTATCAAGCCCATTATCGCAGTTTTAGCGGCAGTTTTCTGCCGGTAAAACTGTGATAATTTTATCTCCTGTCTTGATAATATGCTCTCATGTGTGCACTAGGCCAAAAATTAGAACATAGCTGGTGGTATCATTGCTAAACACAGAACACATGTGTTTTCTTGTAAATAATTGTGCATTGTAGAGAACTCGGCAATGAAACATAAGGCCTTGAACAAATCTTGAAGACAAACTAATTTCACAAAATGTTTACTACTTTTGTAATAAATAATAGAGCAAAATAATGTTGCCTTAAATATTGTTCCATTTTTAGAATTTGAAAAGTAGAAATCATTTTCCCTACTTGTGTAAAAGCAACTAAGATGACGTGAAACCAATTTGCACTATTTTGGCCCTGGTGCAAATACCGTTTTCTCCATTTCATATTACGCAAGCAGCACCAACGGTACCACCAGGTTTTCCCTGTTTTTTGTATCAGTGCAAATGTTTCTGTTAAACGGCCTAGAAGCTCAAATTCCCCATGGGTGGTGGACATTTAGGGCCAGATGTAGGTAGGCTTTTACCGGGTGGTAACGGCCGAATTCGGCCGTTACCACCCGGTAAAAGCAATTTGACATGTAGGTCCCTGTAATTTACAGACTCGGTAAATTTACCGATAGGTAAATTTACCGAGTATGTAAAATACCGAGTCGGTAACATTACGGATTCCGGTAAATTGGTATGTAGGTGGGACTCTTCTGAGTCCCACAAGCAGTACAAAATCGGTATTTTACCATCAAATAATACTTGATGGTAAAATACCGATTCTGGTGTGCATGCACATGTGTGCATGCACACCTATGCCATATGACAGGCAGACCTGCCCTTAGGGCAGGTATGCCTGCCACATGGCACCCGAGCCTCTTTTGGGGGTGCCAGAGGGTGTCAAAGTGACACCCCCTGCACCCTTGTGACAGTCGGTATTTTCCGATGCGGTAAATACCGACCGGTAAATGCCCAATCAATCCTATGGGCTTCAAAGCCCATAGGAATGCATGGGCATTAACTGGTCGGTATTTACCGCATCGGAAATTACCGACTGTTTCCGATTCGGTAATTGCACATCTGCAATTACCTACATCTCGGTATTTTTATTTTCCGACCTCTGAAATACCGAGTCATACCGACTCGGTATTTCAGAGGTCGGAAAATAAAATGTACCTACATCTGGCCCCTAGTGCCTTCCTGGGTGGCCTGTTAGGGCCCTCTGTAATAGCATTTTTATCTTTTTATTTTATTTTTGAGGTCTTAGCACGGACCACGTTATTGACGAGAACAGAGCCCTTTACATCGAAAGCTGCATTTATACACAGACATATATGTAGTCAACACTGATGCGGGTAACACCGTAATCAGAAAAGACTAGAAATAAATGCAGAACAAATAAATGTATACGTTGACAGCTTAACTACCAACATCGTGTTCTCGATATTTTCTAACGTTTTGCCTGAAGTGGGGAGCCCCATCACAGGCCCGAAGGGTGTTAATAGTGGATCTCTGTCAACAGAGTTTTGTTTTTTTAACCAGGGCTTGACCTGAGCGTTTTCCATAGTGCGGGCAAAGGGTACCTCCTCATTTCCATGGGGCACGCTCCATGCACATTAGTGAACACCTCCTTTAAAATGTGCTGGCAGCCTGGCACTGGACCATCACAGTGTTTCGGAATACAGCACTCGGGTTTGGTACTAGAGCACTAATGTTTCGTACTATAGAACTCATGTTTGATACTATAGCACTCATGTTTGGTACCATAGAACCAATGTTTGATACTATAGCACTCATATTTGGTACCATAGAACTCATGGTTGGTATCATAGAACTCATGGTTGGTACCATAGAACTCCTGTTTGGTACCATAGAAGTTTGGTACTCTAGAACTCATGTTTGGCAATAAAACACTCTTGTTTTCTACTCTACAGCTGGCGTGTTCAGAATTATAGCATGCATGTTTGGTAATACAGCAGTCATGTTTGGTAATACAGCACTCATGTGTGATAATATAGCACTCGTGTTTGGTAACACAGCAGTCATGTTTGCTAATACAGCACTCATGCACCTTAAGAGACTTGTCAGACATCAGTCGGTGGAGTGTCTTAGATTACTAGGGTAATCCTCTGACGGCCATCCTAATGTTAAACTTAAAAGCAGGGGAGAGGCAGCATTTTTGCTGCAAGGCCCCAGGATCGCATGAGCACCCAAGCCTAACGAACGACAAAGACAGCAGCTCCATGTTCCTCCACAGAGCCCTAGTCCTGCAGGAAAAACGTGCACCAACCGAGAGTTCCTTTCAGCTTCTTTCGAGGGGATATTTTCTCAGATTCACACACTGTGAGGCTGATGGCAGTGATTGTTAATATCTGAGAGTACAGAGAGGGTACAGAGAGCTCTACTGACCTCCCCATGTAAACTTCATCAACAGATGTCTCCTTAGATCCAACATCGCTTCAGCAAATTATGCAAATTGGCTGCATAATGCATTCAACGTGCTGGTGCCAAACAAAACCTTTTCTAAAAACCGGTGCTCCCCGCCAGCCCCGTGGTTCTCCAAATCACTCAGGGAACAAAAGAAATTGTGTAGAAAACAGGAAAGACAATGGCGTAAATCATATACTAGTCAGGAGAAACTCCTCTATAAAGACGCACTCACCAGATATAAACTTTTGATTGCGCAGGAAAAAAGTAAATACTATGTCGCACAGACCGAATCCACAAAAAATTCCAACAAGCAGCTCTTCCAAGTGGTCACCAAATTATCAAGTCATATATCCTCTGCTGTCTCTGCCCGTTCACACTTGCTGTGCGATTCCCTAGCGAACTACTTTTATGAAAAAGTAAACATCTACTCGAAATTCCCATCTCAGACCAACGTTGCTGACCAGTCTCTGATATATGGCACCTCCGAACATTCCTTAGCGCAATTTGAAAACACAACACTGGACCAGATTGTCAATCTAATGTCCTCCGTTAAATCAGGCTCAGCTAATGACCCTTGTCCGCTGGCTGTACTAATACCAGTCGCTGAGCAGGTGGCATCTGTTCTAGCTAATATTTGTAAGGTTATGTTTTCTTCAGGTAGCTACCCTACTACCTGGAAGAAAACCATCCTAAAACCTCTATTAAAAAAATCTAATCTGGACCCGGCTGATACTAAAAACTAAAGGCCCATAACCAGCCTGCTTTTCCCGGCTAAAATCGTTGAAAAGGTAATGAACATTCAACTCTCCAAATATATAGAAGACCATCATCTGTTAGATGATACTCAGTTTGGCTTCTGCAGAGGCCACGGAACAGAGACCGCGCTTATTAAGGCGTCGGAAGACATAAGAATCATTCTGGATCAGGGAGGGACGGCAGTTCTTATATTGCTGGACCTCTCAGCAGCTTTTGACACGGTCGATCATACCATCTTGATCGACCGTGTCACCAGAATGGGCGTTCAACATAAGGCAGGAGCCTTGCTGTCATCTTTTCTCACCGAGTCGGAAAACTTTGGCACCTTCCACTCTGCCCAATTGGCCGTCCCATGTGGTGTTCCGCAAGGTTCATCTCAAAGTTTGACTCTTTTTAACATTTATGTGTCGGACTTAGCTAGAGTCATCAAAGCACACGGGATGGGCCTCACATCGTATGCCGACTATACGCAATTGGTGCTGGCAATAAATAACAACGGTGAAAGGGTAGCAGCCAACTTCCAAGAAGTCATGCTGGCCATCAGTAGTTGGATGGCCAGCAATTGCCTTAAGCTGAACTCTGATAAAACGGAGGTTATGATATTTGGCAAGTTATCCCCCATTTGGGCCCAGTCCTGGTGGCCTTCCTCATTGGGCCCTCCCCCGATTCCAGTTAACAAGGTCAGGAATCTGGGCATCATATTTGATGACAGACTGACCATCGTAATTCAGGCCAAATCGGTGGTTTCGGCTTCATTTCATAAATTGCGAATAACAAAAAAGATCATACCATTTCTCCCTTTGAATGCCGGAAAAACTCTGGTTAGTACATTAGTCATGTCCTCCATAGACTACTGTAATGGGCTTCTTGCGAATGCACAAAATAAGGTCATTCACAAGCTACAATCAGTACAGAACGCAGCAGCCAGAATGCTATCATGAACCCCTAAGTTCAAGTCCATCTCTCATGTCATCAAGAAGTATCCCTTGCTTTCTGTGACAAATCGTATAAAATTCAAGGCATTGTGCATTGCTTTCAAGGCCTCCCATAACTCTGGACCTCAATTTCTGATAAAGGAGCTAGCATCCTATACTCCAAACTGGGCACTTCGCTCATCCACTGCACTTCTGTTGAAGGTACCACACACCATAACTGCCTCATGGGGCGATGAGCGCTTTATTGTCGCCACCACAAAACTTTGGAATTCTCTTCCGTTAGAGATTAGATCCTGTCAGTCCTTGCTAACTTTCAGAAAAATGACAAAAACCTGGCTGTTCAATCAATAACTAATTCCGCCATGGTATATGCCTGCTGTCCGTAGCGCCGAGACACCCACGGGTATTTCAGCGCTTTATAAATATCAAAATATAAATAACATAAATAAACACCCTATTAGGGAAACTCTTTCCTCCTCAGCCAAAGTGTGTACGAGCGCTGTCTAGACATGCCCGACGTCCCTGTAAATAAGGACTGCATTTGTGTCATGATGGATGGATATCCGCCAGCAGTGCAGCCGGCTCAGCTCCATCGACCACTCCAAGTTTCCCCTTGCTCAGAGTAGAAATCCAATACATCTTCCCACCCAGGCAGTTTCCCTGAAAAGGGCCACATGAAATCTAAAAGGATGATGTACAGTTTTCTCTCTGAGGAGCATCTTCGGAGGAGTGCAAGTCTTATTCTTCTTAAAAGAGATACCCACACTCAGGATGGCTGGACTTTGACTCTGGGATACACAAATGGCCTGACTAGAGCAGGAGAAAGCCCTCGAAGATTGTGAGAATAATTGACTGGTGCCACGTTTAATGGTCTTATGGCCCATCTGCCATAAAAGGAGAATATAAGCCGGAGTTCCATTCCAGCAATTCACAGGGCCACACAAGACTCAATGTGTGTGGACTGTTGGCGCCTCCTGAACCAGAGCTATGTGTTGCTTGCCTCATTCCCACTGGGGCCAATCCTGAAGAGCTCTACCTGTGGCCCCTCTGCTGCCTTCTAACTAGCAGTACTCATCACAAGGACCCTCAAGCAGACCATGGAGTTCAGTGGAGGAGTGCCAGAGCACCTTAAAGCCATCAAAAGACCCTTCCAGGCACCCCTGAGAGCGACTTCAACAAAAAGAGCAGGCGAACAGACCCAGGCGCTGTGATTCTGCATTGAGAGTAGGCTAAAAGGCACTATTGAGTGCATGTTTCCTTCATAAGTAAGGTTCGAGCCGTGTTCAGATCAAGGGACTGATTTGCTAATATGTCATGCATTTTAACAACCAGTTTTTACGCGCACTTGATGCAAATTAATGCAAAGCAGTGCATAGTGCTACTTCTGTTAATTTTGGGTAACTTTCCAGACCAAATAACATTCGGAGCCGGAAAGTAAATACCAAATCAACATTTTGCAGCAGATAGCCTTTCCTTTCACACTTCCCACCACCCAGTCACTTTAATTTATCTTAAGCCCCACTTTCCTTCTTGTCCTAGCACCAGAAAATAATAATCAAGTGACAGATGAGGTCACCTTGAGACTCAACACCAGAATAGGGTGCTCAAGCCAAACAAGAGGTCCCCTCTAAGCCTGAGCACTATAAGATGGTACTCAAGCCACACAAGACGCCCCTTTGAACCTAAGCACCATAAGAGGGTACTAAATCCACAGGAGACATCCCCTTTGAGCCTGAGCACCAGGAGAGAGTACTCAAGCCACACAAGAGGCCCCCTTTGAGCCTGAGCACAGGGAGAAGGAACTCAAGCCCCACAAGAGGTCTCCTTTGAGCCGTAGCACCATAAGAAGGTACTCAACCAACACAAGATATCCCCTTTGAGCCTGGATACCAGGAGAAGGTACTCAAGCCACACAAGACATCCCATTTGAGCCTGAGCATCATAAGGGGGTACTCAAGTCACACTAGAGGTCTCTTTCGAGCCACAGCACCAGAAGATGTACTCAAGCAACACAACAGGTCACCTTTGAGCCTGAGCATCAGGAGAGGGTACGTAAGCCAAACAAGACATCTCCTTTGAGCCTGAGCACCATAACAGGGTACTCAAGCCACACGAGAGATCCCCTGTGGGCCTGAGCACCAGGAGAGGATACTCAAGCCACACAAGATATCTCCTTTGAGCCTGAGCACCATAAGAGTGTACTCAAGCCACACACGCGATCCCCTGTGAGCCTGAGCACCAGGAGAGGGTATGCAAGCCACACAAGACGCCCCCTTTGAGCCTGAGCACCAGGAGAATGTACTCAAGCCACACAAGACATCCCCTTTGAGCCTGAGCACCAGGAGAGGGTACTCAAGCCACACGAGAGATCCCCTGTGAGCTTGCGGGCTACTCCTAGTCGGTCTGTTCCGGGGAACAGACCGACTAGGAGTAGCCCGCAATTTTCTTCACGCACTGGACCCTGTCCGACCTCGGGTCCCGTGCTTCTCATAGGAGTGGACACGCTCCTTGCATCGACATTTGATTTATAGTGTGTTAGGGGCTACTTGCAAGAAACCTGCGCTATAACTATAAGGTACACGGAGTTCTACATACCGACGTCTTTATTTGCTACTGATTTTGGCCACTTTATAACCACACCAGTGCTTGTACTCAAGTGGTATACTTGTGCTTGTTGCTTCGTGACCCTTGGTTTCTTTTAAAACCTGATCTCCTGGTCAAAGGGCGCAGCCGGGTCGGAAATATCACCGGCTGTGCGACCTCAACAGACTGACAACGATTTTGGAAAGCCCTGAAGAGTTTCGAAATGTTGGTGACAAGTATCCCTTTTGGTAGGCTGGGCCGTCATCTCATTTGCAGAAGGGGCCTGCACGTATTAAATTGTGACTGGTAGATCTCAAGCTATCTGTCCAGGTAACCGTTAGCAACCATGACACTACATGGGAGGCAACAGGAGATCAGGGTTTACCCTTACAATTCTGACTGCTATCAACTAGGACAACTCCACCATTATCTATATTTTATTAACTTGATTTGCCTTGATTCAGTCTTTGAATTATTTATCCAAATATCCTGAGGCAGAATTAAGAAATTGTAAAGAGGTTCAGTAGGAGTTCCTAGGGAGATCTGTTGACCATTTAACCTGTGCCTTCTACCACAGTCCGATTAGTACACCTTAGTAGAATTCAATGTTCTGGAGAGCTACAGAAGTATCCATGGTACTGAAGTATCATAGGATAAAAAGAAATAATACTGGAGTGGGAATTTCTCCAGTGGGCTGAAGCCCTTGGAGGCCAGTTTTGAAAGTCCAGGTCTGCTCCCGGTGCCTCTGTCTTTCCCCTGAGATTCACTTCAGCAGGCACGGGGAGGCTTTAAGAGAACAAGCATTTACAATGCAATACGTATCGCAATGACATTATTTTGAGCTATTGACATTGTAAATGGCAATGTCTTAAAAAAACTAAAAGGCATTATTATTTACAATACTAAAAGCAACACCTATTGCATTGCATAGCGCGGTGTCCGTGACAACGGTGCAGCGCTTATTAAAGGTTTTTTTTTAAAAAGAGCTTGTGGGGGGGGGGGGGGCAAAGCCCTGTGGTGACTCACTGGAGAGCGCCTTGAGTGCTGCGCCCAGCTCGGCAGTGCCAATGCACCCCTGCCAGGGGCTCCCCGCATTTTATCCAGGACATAAATAAAAGGCATATAGAAAGCTAATAGCTGATAGGTGAGAGAAACATGAAAACACAGTAGGACCAGCATTTATCTAATAACAGTTCCACCTCCCACTCCGACCTGCTGGTACAGGACGGGACAGAGGCTCTCAAAATCACTTCTGCATATAGGAAAAGGATATATTTGTCCAGATCTCCCGTTGTATATAGAGCACGCTAAACTCAGGGGTGTACTGGGGAAGTCCATAAAGGCCCTTCTAGCAGCAGAGCGGAATTGGTAGCAAATCAGCATTCAAATGGTATAGTCCTGCATGTTCCTGAAACTCTAGGAAGATTATTAACTCCCCATTAGTGAAGTGGTCTCTCATGGTGACTATATTCACTGCAGCCAAGATACAAGCCACCAGCTTTCAAGTGTGGGCAGGAGGAGGGGGTTGAAACAAGTGGGGAATATGGCAGTAGACTGTCTGCAGTCTTAGACAATCTCCACCATGCTGGAAATGTTATGGCAACCACGCCCACCTCATCAATAGGCACAGAAGATTGCCGACAGATCATGGCCAGAAGTGGCTTGGCATAGTACGTACTATTTGAGTTTGATTTGGCATGTCAAAAAACAGGAAGTCAGTACTTAACAAAGTGTGGCTGTGTCACTAGGCAGCAGGTTTCGAGGTGCGGGGCAGTCAATCTGTCCGCGCACGTGGGCTGTGTCAGAACATCCCATTTCACGCGTTGTCATCTCCATCCATCAACAAACCAAAACGTCATACAGGTTGCTGCAACTGCTTGAAAAATACTGCCGGCATTCAAACTGGAATATTGGCGAATAAATATAAAACATTTGGAAGCACCACTATCTTGATAATTGAGATTCGGCCTAACCTGGATAGCGGCAGCGGGACCGCCGTTGGACCCGCACCTTAAGCAATAAGAGTGCTACAACAAGGTTTCTACTGAGTAGTTCTGAAGTGCCATATGTCGCTTAAATTCTACGATATGTCACTCCCCCTGTACTCCAGTCCAGAGAAAACTTTGAGGACGTAGGGTCTGTGATATCAGACAATGAAAATGCATCGGACTTGTCCCAGTTAATGTGTAGCCTCGAGTGGCCTCCGGACCTGATAATAACCAGAGCTAGTTTATCATCCGGTCTTTGAATATACAGCACTATGTCATCTGCATATAGCGACACTATTAAGGGCCAATCCCCTATACTAGTCCTCCACATCTCATGTAAATAGCTAAGGAAACATGTAACGGGGTAGGGCGCACCCCAAGGTGTACCTCTATTAAGGGGCAGTATCTCCAAGGAATGGCCATTCACACGGACCCTAGTGCAAGGCATGCAATATAAGAGTCGAACATACTGCATAAACCGGGCTTCTAATCCCACGAGTCTAAGCACCTTAAACACAGACGCCATTCTTGAAGCACTAAACACCTTTCCTGGCGTAGTTATGCCGCAACAAGGATCCCTCCCCCCCTCATTGCAACAAGAGTGTGCCATCGCCTTGTTACCACGTCAGTGACTTCCTCCTTCATACCTTCTTTTTGCATGCCTGCCATGGGCTGTTCTTACTCGTTACACTTGGATGTATGACGGTACGACGCGTACCGTTTCAATGCGTGCCTTTACAACGCGTCTTTAACAATGCAAGTCGTTACAACAACTTGCGTTGTTGGGCGCGGATAGCGAATGGTATAATTTACTATACTAACACCAGTCCCCGTGGATAGTAGGGAAGGTGTTCGAATAGTAAATATACTATTCTTTATCCTTTAGCGCCCTCCAGCGCAAGTCGTGGTTACGACTTGCGCTGTAAAGGACGCGTCGTAAAAGCACTGCGGGGTAACATCCGCGTTGAAAAGGATGTTCCCCGTTACACTTGTGCTCTGTACCCTTTTTGCTTATAATGGCTTCTCTGTGCTGACTGCGCTTTTATTTGTTGTACTGCAAAAATGTCACTAAACAGAATTAACACATCCCGCGCTGCGTGAATTTTCATGCTGTGCAGGGGTTTTATTGAGTGAGTGGGATTCGGCCACCCCTCCCTGTCAGCACACGCCCACCGTGACGTCAGACAGCCGGGGGCCGTCCAAAGCACACAAGGGGTTAAAAAGAAAAGCTGTGAATCTCTTTGGTATAAAGCCTGGCTGTGGAAGGAGCACAAAAAAAATGCATCAGCAGGTGCAGGCGCCGCGCTAACAATTTAGCCAGTATTTTGTTATCACAATTCAATAGGGACAAGGGCCTATAAGAAGCGCACCTGGTAGAGTCCTTACCCGACTTTGGCAGCAGCGTTATGACCATGTGCTGCAAGGAGGGTGGGAGAAGCCCCTTAAGAGACTGCCAAACGGTTGACAGCCAGAAATCGATGGGCAAGTAGATCAATATGCTCTTTATAAAACACCACAGGCTGGCCATCGCTGCCTGGTGTCTTGCTGCTGGGAAGGTAGCGGGTATATTGCACTCACATATTGTGCGCAGGACAACAACCGGGCCAAAAGGCCCTGCAGTGCGAGGGTGCTAGTTCGCCCGACAGCGGTCACAGGACTCGGCCGGCCGCAATCGGGCCCTAGCAGACGGGAGCAGGCTGGTGGGCTGTGCTGCCTCCAAACCCTCTGGCCGCAGGTGGAAAGAGTTCTATTTTAAATAATGCAGCATTGGTTCGCTGCGGATCCGCACCCACATCGACAGTAAGCTGATCAGTGTGGCGAAAAGGCGCACTCACCGCCAGCAGGTACGGTCGGACGCCAGCCAGTCCTATCGCCTCTGTCGACAGGCCACTTCACATAAGGCCCCCGGACAGGATTGTTCGCTCTCTAGTGCGCTATTTCCGACCACTGGTCCACCTCCAACCGGGCTGATCACAGAGGCTCAGGGAGACCATTGGTCAAGAAGGGGAGACAGGCTGGGGTAAGAAAATGGCAGAACCTCAACTATTGAAGCAGTGGCTGCAAGAGCACACCAATTACATGCCATTTTTATTACCGGCTAACTAGCACCCCTGCTGAGCTATTTCCAATGAGAAGCAGACCTCTAAACAAACATTATTATTCACTGTGCCACGAAAATCTCAAACAGGAAGTGCCATAAAGTATGGCATGATATGTGAGATTATGTTGAAACCCTATTAAACAAGTGCTCGCCATTGCGGGAAGGCAGCCGCTTGTTTATATTTGCATCGCGCTTTCACTTTTACTTTACGTGAAAACGCGAAGCAAAAAAAAACACGCGGCTGAGTGAGCCCATTTCAGATGAGAAATTGCTTCACAACAGCCGTGAAGCAGAGGAGGCAGTCCAGATGGGCCGGACGAAAAGGAGAAAGGGCAATAACCAAGTAGCCTCAATGGGAAGCCAGCGTTTACCATAAACGCTGACGCGACCCAATGAAAATGAGGGGCGGGGCTTCAAGGCCACTTCTGAAATCTCCTCTCTAACTATATGTCTCGCAGAATCTCCTCTCTAACTATATGTCTCGCAGAGCGAGCACCGCATGCACTGCGATGCTAGGCGAGACCTAAAAAGCTAAGGAGCAGCAAGAGAATGGATGGGTGGAAAGAGACAGATTGTGTGAGGAGATGAAAGGAGTGAGGCTGGTTAGGGGTTATTTTCCCAGGGCTGTTTTTGGTTCCCTAGTCCCACCCTGACAATGGCAATCAAATTGCAAAACAATACCTTGAAACGGACAATGATTCGCAGAGAAAGTAACCTTCCTAAAACTTGTGTTTTGCAATATCAATCGGCACTTTAGGATTCGAGAATCTAAGTCTCGCTACATTGTGATTCATTTGTCGCTTTCTAAAATGTTAGTTTACTGAAATGTTATTTCTTTCCGAGAAATAACAGTCAATAGACATTGTATAATTGTGTGTGTAATAGTTGTGTTATGATGTATCTGACTCAGCCTTCACCCCATTTTCCATGAGATCCTTGACTAGCCTACCCCCTACAGTTAAAGTGGGTCTGAAGGCCCAACTTCTATCTCAGGCTCAGTACACAGCTACTGGTCAGCAGCGAGTAGTGCAGGGTGTCCTCTATAACTTCAGATCTGGATGTCGTGCACTAGGTGCTCATTGAACAGAAAGTAGCATACACAGGGCAGTTTCGTTCATTAAAGCGCCAAGTGCCTTAGTCCAAGGTATCTTTTAAGCATTGAACAGCACAAACCTAATTAGGGGACCACGCCGACCAGGAGTCAAAGGACTTTTTGGACAGCTCAAAGGAAACCCCCGAAGTGGAAGACAAATACCACAAGCCAGAGAGGCCTCCAGTAGACACCTTGCCCCCTGAACTGGGCAACAGAACAACTGTCTTGTTTAGAAAACCATTAATAATTAATTGCTCTGTAACAGGCCACCTGAGTGTAAGTGAATATAGAATCACATGTCTACACTAATTGAATGTAAGATCATGCATTCTGTTGTGTCTCGAGCCGGGAACCTGTTTCTTGCACTTCTTGGCTCGAGCACTGCACAGCTGTGTTCGAGCCAAGAACCTGTTCCTCACACTCCTAGGCTCGAGCACTACACAACTATATTCTGATGCTCGTGCATCCTTGCTCTGATTAATGTGCTTTTATTCAAATTGTGGTGGGGATTACAGTTATGTGAAAGGAGTTAAAAGTTCGGGTGGTGAGAGCTAGCACACCTTGATGTTAATTCAGCTTTACCAATTATTGTTGAAATTTCTCTTAGACTGGCATCACCATTTACCCATAACTTATCTTGCAAACCACTATTGTTGCAATGCATCACAAGTTTATCGTGTATCAATTCTTCCTCAAAGGTGCCAAAATTACAAGACAAGGCAAGTCTTTTGAGTGAAGCAATGTAATCCTCTATTTTCTCATGTGGCTCTTGTTTCCTATGATACAAATTGAACCTATGTACTGCTTTACATACAGTAGGTGCAAAGTAAGCATTGAGATCATTAATAGCCTGTGTAAAGACATTACTATCACCTCCTCCAGCATTCTTTTTCTCAATTCTATTGTAAACTCTCAATCCCCCCGGTCCAAGACAATGCAAAAGTATTCTCTTCTTCCTCTCTGGAGTCACTTCCTTACTCTCAAACGTTTCCAAATAATTTATCAAATAATCCCTCCATTCTTCCCATCTCTGACTTGAAACTTCCCCATCTCTTAGCAAAAATGCTTGTGTCGCTGGCATATTCATTGTAGTAGTTGCCATCCTTGATAACAGAATGAATATATACACCAATTGCTTTTCAAAGAAAAATTAAACCTTGCAATAGTTTGCGCACACTTAAATCAATTTGTACTTATGAGCAATGACATCAAGTAAATCAATGAGTTAATAATACAGAGTTCTATTCATTACTCAATATTCTCTTTAACAAACCTGAATGCACCTTAACATTTTAAAACACCTCAATATTGCACTAATAATACTTAATAATTGAGTATTAATTAACTTTAGTTACATAAATAATATTTAAAGTAATTCAATTTATCACTGACGAATGTTTGCGAAACAAAATATTTCCAAAATGACACGCAGTGTGCGTATCACTGATGAGTTGTCGAATTGACATACAGTGTGTGTATCACTGATGATTTTCCGAAATGACACGCAGTGTGCGCGTCACTGATGAGGGTATTTTGTTTGTTATTCTTTTCTTTTAACTGTATTCCAATTATCACGCTCAAATTAATTAAAAGTCTAAAATGTGGAGTATGCGAAAAGAGTTCCGACATGTACCTCAGCGATAATATAAAAGTACTGACGAGTTTCCTGGCTGTTGCTAAGTAACCTGTAAACAAAATGGAGTCACGTATCTTGACCTAACGCGTGACCTTGCGTTGGTACTTACGCACGTGATGACGTCGAGTGTAGTATTGCGAACAGCGTTCGATCAACACTCCAACCCAGCCTTGAAATAGAATGTTCCTGTTTTTAGAAGATGCAAATACCAACGTCAGGTTAACTTTAAAGTAATGTTTTTCCAATAGCTGTTACGTCGTTAACTTTTCAAATTCCATGCAATCCCACAAATAATAACAGAGGATGAATAATGAAATTATCAGAATTTAGTCTAAGTTCGTTTCTCCTTTAAACACTGAATTAAACTTAACAGTATTTAAATTTTAAAGAAATTTTCCCATGACACAAAACGGTAACTGGTTCCTTCTTCTGAAAATCCAGTAAGCATTAGTGCCAAATTCAAACCGACTGGTGGTATCACTTTTTATTTTCCTTTACGGTTGCCCTGTCAGATCCTTAAACGTAAGGTTTAAATCAGTATCAGTCTCACATGTATTTCCCTTGAAGATGCGCTTCATTCAATTACGTTGACTTTAATTTACAAACGTCAAATGTGACTTTCGTCGGATGTTCATTACGGGTGGTAGCTGACCTCACTTTCTTTTTAGACTCGTTTAAAAACTCCTCTTTTTAAGTTTCTTTTCTTTGTTTATTCCAAAGACATAATAATCTCAAAAAGTTGTTACTTGCGTGGATTCTTCAGAGGTTATGTACCATCATCGCCATTGTTGTGAAGAACAGCCGTAGTCAATATTTATAGATCATCTTTTATTGAAGACATAACTTTGAATCATAGAGGAGACGCGGACGCAGCTTCCGACCAGCTCTCACCACCCGAACTTCTAACTCCTTTCACATAACTGTAATCCCCACCACAATTTGAATAAAAGCACATTAATCAGAGCGAAGATGCACGAGCATCAGAATATAGTTGTGTAGTGCTCGAGCCTAGGAGTGTGAGGAACAGGTTCTTCGCTCGAACACAGCTGTGCAGTGCTCGAGCCAAGAAGTGCAAGAAACAGGTTCCCCGCTTAAGACACAATACTTTTGACAGGTACGTTTGTTTGTTATTGTTATTTATTTGTTATTGTAAAGGGGGAGAAGTGTTGTGTCCAGATACCAAGTCACCAAACTGATGAGAGAAAAGAGGCTTACAGTCAGGGGGTCGAAGACCAAAATACAAACAAAAGAAAACCTGGGGGAGGAGAATTTAAAAGTAAGACAGTCAGTGTTGGGAAGGGAAGACGTTTCTAAAATAGTAAACTTATGCTGGGAGTGAATAACAGCAGCAACTCCTCCACCAGCTCTCCCACTGGCCCTGTTTGATTGTAAGATATAGTACCCAGAAGGGATGGCTGCCAAGATGTCTGGGGCAGAATCTTCCGTCAACCAAGTTTCGGAAAGAAGTAGCACATCGATTCTGTCACCATCTAACAATTGAAATATCTCGAGCTGGTGTTTCGTCAGAGAGCGGGTGTTGAGGTATACTACCATCAAGGATTGTGATCTGGGGGGCCCCACTACAGGTGCAGTGATCAAGGGGGTGTTGTGACAAGGCCGTGGACCTAAGGTAGGAGTAGCTGGGATGGGGCCAGACGAGATGTAAATGCCGCATTCCATGGCCGCACTCATTGCACCAGCATTCAGAGGTCCAGGGTGCTGGAAGGATAACAGATCCCTACGAGAGAGTAAGTAATTGAAAAGGCATGGGGTATGGGCACTGGGCACGATCGGCCGCGGACGGGCGCAGACAGGCTTAACTTTGGCGCAACTTCGGCGCGAAGTCGGCCCGCCCGCTGCGCTCGTCCGCTGCGCTTCCGCCATGGCCCCATAAAAATACCCCAGGAGGAGGAAGCAGCTAGCACGCTAACCTGCCGAAGACAGGAAGTGGCAGTGGTGCAAGGAGTGTTGCTCTGAAGCTGCACCTCCGCTCGATCGGCACACAGCCGCGGCGGAACGGGGTCAAGAGCAAAGTGGCAGCAGGTAAGAAATCAGAATGCACAGTTTTAAAATACACATAAGTGTCTTAAATCACACAAACGCGATAAAAATGAAATGGCTCCAAACACGGGGAAGGCTCGCGCTCTGTGAGCCAGGAACAGCCTGAATCGCCGTTCTCGTCACAGGAAGCACGGGCCAACCCCTAAATATAGCCCCAGATGTAATAGCAGCTAGCACGCTAACCTGCCGAAGACAGGAAGTGGCAGACAGGAAGTGGTGCAAGGAGTGTGTCTGAGAGTTGTCATTAAATTAGCAGTTTTCCCGTTTGACCTTCATACAGCAGTCATATCCAGGCCAGGAAGGGATGGGTAGTCCCATCCGGGACAAGATTACAAATATGTATGGCCACTCAGGAAAATCAAATGCCTTTATAGCATCCAGGAACACTGCAGCCGCTTTGGCTGCAGGGTCTATCTGGTGTGTTGCTGCAAAAAGGGTCCGCACTTTGTGGGCGACAGACGTTCATGGAATGATTCCAGCTAGGTCAGGCAATAACAGAAGTGGCTTGAAAGGTAGGAGTCGATTTGCAATTACCTTGGCTAGGATCTTGGTATCGATAATAATGAGTGACAGTGAGCTATATGAATTGCAGCTGTCTGTGGGTTTAGAGGGTTTCAGAATGGTTAATATGAAAGCCTCTCCCATCGTGGGTGGCAGAGGCCCTAGTGTGATTGCCTCTTAAAATGCGGCCAGCAGTTCAATATATGTCTTATAGAAGTCAGACTGGAAGCCATCTGAGTCGGGGGAATTCCATTTTGTAGACTTTGTATATCACACCTGACCACTAGTGTCCTGGGCCGTGCCAGGAATTCTTTCTGTGTATTCCCCAACAAAGAGATGGCAGTGTTCTCCAGGTGTTTGTGCATGCCTGTTTACAGCACCGGGCACCATCAAAAAAACTGTAATAGATCGAGGACAGACCCAAAAAACTACCGCGAGGTAGGATATCTAATTACGCGCATGTTTTGTTGTCAGCCGAGCCTCTGAAAATATAATACTGTAGCGACTCTGGGCATTTTCTATATTTTGTAAACCTGCAGAATCGTAGCGCCCCTGCGAGAAGCAACACAGTCGCTTCATCAAGACTTCACATGAGGTACTTTTTGTTTAGGTTGAAGGGAGTGTGAGTCAGAAAAGAAAAGGATTAGTTGTTCTCACACCGATTATGTATTTATTTGTATGTCCCACAGTACAGGCCATTTTCCAGTCCAGGTCCTGAGGAGAACCCTTAAAATATATCCGGGTTCGAAACGCGTTGACTCTGTGTTGGAACGGGATTCAGGAAGGGCGTTTCAGGACTTTATATTAAGACATTGTTTACCTGAGAATTGACCCTTGGATTTATATGTTTCCAGCACAGTCAAGCAAGCAGGCCACCAAAAAGAATCGAACGGCCCCTTGTTTGTTGGTTTTATATCAGGACTGGTGCCCCATGCATTGAATGAATAGAGGCATCTTCTCACTTTTTTCTGTGTTTCTTTTCATGTATACGGTGTAATTGTAAATATGTCTCATTTACAGTGTTTGTAAAATGTGTGTTTTGAATATCGTACTTCATGTGAATTTTGCTATTTAAAATTTTTCGATGCTCTGACATATGTAAATGCTTTCTTAAAAATTATGGAATAAGTAAAAATTACTAAATGAAAAGTGTGCCCGCTCAGGATTTTTGCGGCTAAGTGGGGCATGATTAGGTTTTCCAAATAATCTATCTGGCCATCTGTTTTGTTGTTCTAGCTTCAGTGGTACAGCAGCAAGAGCCATATCACTTTATTATTTCATTAGCAATCTCCTCCTCATCGTGTAGGACCCATGCTTTCTTAACCACTGAAGCTACTATCTTCCCCGGTCTCTCTCCTTCCCCGTATGCCCTCGCTGTGGTGTATTTGCCCAAATATGTGGATTCGCTCTTGGCAGTGTCATTGTACTCTGATATTTTTTGCCTTCTGAGCACTCTAGTGGGGTCATAATTTCCCCACTAGTGAGCTTGAATTCAAGGTGTTTAATTTCTCGCTCCAGTCTACGGAGATAGTCCTGCAGCATTTTTATAAACCCATGCTGCTTGACCACACAGTGACCGTGTGTCACCACCTTGAAGGTCTTCCACAGGGTGGCCTGTTTCTCCACCGACTCCTGATTTGCCTCAAAGTACCTTGTTATGTCGGCTCTTATTTCTTCTCTAAACATGTCGTCTAAGAAGACTCTAGAGGATAGTCGCCACAGAGCCCGTACTGCTCGCGTCTCTGTGATTCCAAACTTTAGCAGCACAAGAGAGTAGTTAGACTGCATGCGTGCCCGCTGGGTGACCTAGTGAATCCATGTGCTAACCTCCCGTGTGATATGTCAGTAATTTAGTAGAGACAACATGTTATTAGTGCCCAGTAGTATGTTCCTTGCTGGTGAGCCGGGTGTCTAATTCTCATAATGTCCACCAAGTCATTATCCTCCATTATACTGCGTAGTGCTCTCTGGGTGCGTATATGCCTCTCGCCACCAGGGTGTGAGCTGTCATAATGTGGGTTCAGCTGTGCTTTGGAATCCCATTGGGACCATACGCATTGATCATCGTAATGTGTGTGCCAAAGAGTAGGCCCTGCACTATAACATTACGGCCATTCCCTTCTGCACAGAAGTGTAGCATTTCAAATGTGACACCCCGTCTGACAAGTATTATCACACAACTACCATATGCTGAGTATGAGGTCATTTACCTTTGTCCCACCCACCGAGTGTATAGCTATGTACCTTGCTAACTTAGCGGAAGCGTCTCTTACAGAAATGTGTTACAAATATGCTACCACCTTCTGTTTCTTTCTAGGAGTGATGAGGCAGCATACGTTCCATGTGATGTACGTCAGTGTCCGTTTACCTTTCTGAGTCTTGGTCATAGGCTAAAGGTGTTTGAGGTGTTTATGGTGTTGTATCTTCTCTGGTTATCTGCGGTCACCACTGGAAGTTGTTTATGCTGAATGTGATGTGATCTGCGTGGACCATTCCACTCTCCCCACTTGCCTCCCACATCAGCATCCGTAATTGCCGGTGAATCAAAATATCCATCCCTACCTTACAAACCAACATACCCTCAACTGAAACATAAGTAGCATAGAATAGATGGCAACGTTAGTCAAAAATAAAGGGGAAAAGAATCAAATAGTGCGGAGTTTACCAACTGAGGGGGTTTGGTCCTCTTATAAAGGTTACTGCAGTTGTTGTCCTACCAGGGCCACATGTTATCGCACGTGGGCCCTCAGTCGAGGCCACAGCGTCTATCAACCAGAGTTCACCAGTGTCTTATGATGTGACAGTAGCAAATAGTTCAGTCTATGTCTTCATCCATTTCTCATCATCAAACCTCTCCTTTGGCTGATTTTCTTCCAGCTTTCTCTGCTTGTATTAGCTTCAGGAAGTCAGAGACATGCTGCGGGTTGATAAAGATCATTGTTTTTTGGTGGTGCATAGTCTTTAGCCATGCAAGATAGAGCATAGCGTAGGGCATGTTCTGCTGTAACAATTTCTTTCTTTTTGCCACAAATGCCCTGCCAGCCTCATGCACTGCAGGCGTGAAGTCAGGGTAAAGAGATATTTTGTTTCCTTCATGTTGGAGATCCCCTTCTCCCTCATGAGTTGGATCGCTCGGTTCAGATCTCAAAATTTCAGCAATCTGGCTATATTGGGTTTTGGTGGGCTCTCTGTGGTGGCCGCACAGCCAGGGTCTGGTGAGCCCACTCAACCACAAACAGTGGGGAAAAGTGTTCAGCATTAAGCAGTGTGGTCAGTTGTTTCTATCTTGCTAATATTGGTCGTCTGTGCCAACCCCAGGATGCACAAATCATTTCTCCACGATCTGGCCTCCAGATCCTCATTTTTTATTTTTAATAAGTGCAAGGACCTTTTCCATGTTGATATTTTTTTATTTTTCTCGGTGCTGGTTATCAGCTGAGAGTCTTGTTTGTCTTATGTCATGATTATTTTGTCAATTCAATAATTCAAGGCATCCATCTTCTGGTCTATGGACTGGAGGCTCTGCTGCCTACTTGTGAGTAGTTGTATCAGTAGTAGTAGTAACAGATTAGTGTCTACAGTTGCTGCCACCAGAGTTTCCTCTTCATCCCTGATTCTGGCCATGCTCCCGGCTAGCCTGTTTAGCCTCAAATGCTAGCTGTTGATGTTTTGGGTCATTTGTTTTCCCCATACTGTCGCGCAGGTGTGGATCTGACCCAGCGTAGTACTGGGTCAGCAAGCTGCACCCCAGCGTGTCCATTTTGTCTTTAGATGGCTGGGCCGCCCGTGCCTCTTTGTGATATCGTATCAGCGGGCCCAGTGTTGAAGGCTTTAGCATTCATAATCCTCCTGGGAAGCCGAGATCCATCTCCCTAGAGGCACATGCAGTCTCATTGCATCCCCAGCAGTGAAGGCACAGGACCTCCCAATTCACCTGTGCTAGCTTAGGGGGCTGGTTCGCAGGCTCTTCAGAGCCCCCCATGGGTACACATCATCTGTATCTCCTTTTGCAGTTGTTGTTGTTCAGGAGGACACCTCTATCTCTGCACTGTCCTCCTCAGATCTCTGCCCTCAAGACAAGCCACCCTCAGGGCACATGCAGTCTCTACAGGCCATTGTACTGTGGCCCTCATGTATTTTTTACAACTGGTCTGACATGATCTGAGGTGCACAGCCCTTCTCTCTGCACCCTCTGCAGCGAGATAGAACTGCTCTTTCCCTCTTGGTCTCTGACCAGCCAAAGGGCTTTCCACCTCGTATCAGGGTAGGTGCCCAAGGGGGAGGTGTGGTCCCTACTGCACGGGCTACCTCCTCTGCTCAGCCCAGCACCACCCTAGTCTCTGCTCCGTCTAGCGGGTACTCATGGCTTCCATCGGCTGCAGGTTCCCTCTGCAGCCCCGTCCTCGCTGAGCCTATTCTCAAGGTTTGAGATGCTGCCATCCTGAGGGCACATCAGCATTTCAGAGCGGCAGCTGCCAATTTATTTGATGCCAGCCTGCCTATTCACAGGACTCCAGGGCTGAAAACGCACTGTTCCACTGCTCCGCAATGCTGTTTACTGCCTTGCCACCATTCAGCTGTAGTTTCTGCTAGGCTCCACTTCCGGCCCCGCGCTCATGCTGTTGTTCACTCGCTATTGTTGTTCCCCAGTCGGAGAAGCTTCTCATTCACCTGGCCCTGTTGGTTGCCCGCCAAGCGGTGCCAATAATTTAGTGCAAATTCTCCAAATACAGCTGTGCCATGTAGCAGGAACATTGACTGACAATTTGCTTGAAGATGAACTAGCTTGTGTGAACTAGATATTGATAAATAAAACCAGCATATCCTTTTTACAATCTCTCTTCTACAAACTAGAGCACACATTGATTCTGGAAAAAATTTAACAAAAGCCCACATTAGGCTACTCATACTGAATTATTTGTTTGAATACATAATGGAGTTTATAATAAAAGTTGTCCCTGTATTACTTATGTTTTTAAGTATTATGGAAAAGAGGGGTTTAGTTTTAGAATTATATTTTTTATTTAGAATGTGAATTCATTTTTGTTTAATATTATGTATTATTATATGCTATCATTAAACGAGACATGCTATTTTTCCTAAATAATTATATTTGGATATCATTACTAATATACATATTTTTAATGTGGGTTGCAGTTGTCTTGTTGTAACTGCTGCTGTAACTTATTGCTGTAGCTGCTCTCTGTAGGCGACCCCATTCACATCCTTACTTCCAAAGTTGCCCAGGGTGACAGGGTATGTCTGGCGTTCCAACCTCACAAACAGCAGTGGGATAGTAAGAAAACAAGTTACTTACCTGTAACTGTAGTTCTCCAGTATTGGAAGCTTTCATAGATTCACATGCCTGTATTATTCCCCGTCAGCGAGACGGGAGTCTCCGGTACATAAAAAAGCAATGTATAGTCATAAAGCAAACTGAAAAAAGGCTTGGCCCATTTTCCTTCTGCAACCCATAGCCTTTGTTAGATAAAAAAGTCCCAAACTTTTCCCTGAACCAATCAGCTGTCCTCACCCTCTAGAACACTCCTGAGAGAACCTCTTGCCCCTCAGATTTTCGTGCACTTGTGCATAATAAACACTTACCATGCTAAACCCGAGGTGAGCTTCTCAGGGGAGGAGGGTGGGTGCATGTGAATCTATGAAAGCTTCCAATACTGGAGAACTACAGTTACAGGTAAGTAACTTGTTTTCTTACTCCAGTATTTTAACTTTCATAGATTCACATGCCTGTATTAGAATAATGAGCAGTTATATCACAAAGCACATTTGCTTCTTACATTCCAACCATATGCAATACAATTTGTACAGTAAAAATCTCAGTACAATATCATAAATGTGACTTTGTGCACAAGATAGAAGGATGGAGGGATGTAAAGAAAGCTCACCGTTACTGGATGATGTTTCTCAGCACCGCATCTCCCACCGCTGCTTCCGTTTCTGCAGCTGCTTCCAAGCAGTAGTGCCTGGTAAATGAGTGCGTGGATGACCAGGTCGCTGCTCTGAGGATGTCTTGTATAGGCACTCCTGCAAATAATGCTGTGGACGTGGCCACAGCTCTTGTCGAATAAGCACGAACCCTTGTGTGCAGAGGTTTTCCCGCAGCGTAATGACAGTAAGTAATAGCACTGGAAATCCATCTGGCATTCCCACGTTTTGATAAAGGGAAACCTTTTTTTGGTGCACTGAAAGCAACAAAGAGTTGTGGAGATTTTCAAAAATTCTTTGTTTCTTTGAGATAAAACTTGAGACATCTTTGGACGTCTAATGAATGCAAAGTTCTTTCTGCTGCTGTAGAAGGTTGAGGAAAGAAACGTTTTAACACCAATGGTTCATTCAAATGAAAGTCAGTCAGAACTTAAGGAATAAATCTCGGATTAGTCCTCAGAACCATTGTGTCTTCTTTGAACTGTAAAAATGGGTCTCAAATTGTGAGAGCCTGAAGTTCTCCTACCCTCCTGGCTGAAGTGAGGGCGAGAAGAAGCGCCACCTCCCAAGATAAAAATTTAAGGCTCGCTCTGTGAACAGGTTCGAAGGGTTGTTTCATTAATTGAGACAATACCACATTGAGATTCCAGATCAGCAGTGGTGGTTTTACTGGAGGGAAAACCCTGAACAATCCCTTCATAAACTGTTTTATGATTCTTGCTGACCACAAGGACGGCCCTGATGCAGATCTCCTGTATCTAGATATAGCCGCTAAATGCACCCTTAGAGAAGCATGAGCTAATCCCGATTTGGCTAGTTGCAAGATGTATGGTATTATTTCGTGAGGTGGCGCTGTCAGAGGATGGGTACCATTTCTTTGACACCAAAGACAAAACCTCTTCCACTTCATTCTATAGGTTTTGTTTGTGCTGTCCGCTCTTGACTTTGAGAGGATGTTTCTGCACTCCTGTGAGATATTCAGATGTTGGAACTCACAGTGTTCAGGAGAAAGGCTACTAACTGCAAGGATTTCGGGTCCGGATTGTGCACTTGTCCCCCTGGGACATTGTGAGAAGGGATGTATGACGTTACAACGCAGGCTATTACAACGCCTGCCTTTACAACGCGGTTTTTACATCGCAATCCATTACAACGCATAGTGCTTTTAGGTGTTGGATAGTGAATAGTTTAATTTACTATTCCAACTCCAGTCCCCGTGGACACTAGGGTAGGTTATTGGATAGTAAATTAACCTATTCCCTATCCCAGAGCGCCCCCCAGCGCAATGCGTTGTAATGGTTTGCGTTGTAATGACTGCGTTGTAATGGTAGTGCGTTGTAAAAGTTTCGTTGTAAAGGTTGTTTACCGTGAGAAGCGATGGAATCGGCTGGAGGCGGATTGGCTGCGTTTCCGAAAGCAGTAGGAGCTCCACAAACCAGTGTTGTCTCGGCCACCACGGAGCTATTAGAATCAGCCTGCACTGTTCTTTCTTTGCTTTTCTCAACACTCTTGGGAGGAGGGGAATTGGGGGAAAAGCGTAGGCAAAGACGTCGGACCATGCCATTGAAAACGCATTCCCCCAAGATTCCCTTTGGGGAAGCCAGCTTGCGAAGTACCGGCATTTTTTGTTCTCCTTTGTGGCGAAGAGGTCCACAGTTGGTTTTCCCCATGTCCGAAAAATGCTGTCCAGGACTCCCTGGTCCAACTCCTACTCGTGGCAGGAAGTTTTGAGCCTGCTGAGAGTATCTGCTGTGGTATTTTTGTCCCCTGGCGGGTGTTCTGCCGATAGTGATATTCCTTGTTGTAAAGCCCTTTCCCATATGTTCTGCGCGTCCTTTGAAAGGGAAAGAGATCTTGTGCCTCCCTGCTTGTTCAGGTAGTGCATCGCAGTTGTGTTGTCTGTTCTTATCAACACTGATGAATTCCTGATTCGTGGTAGAAAGGCCAGTAGCGCTAGGCGTACCGCCCTGAGTTCCAGCAAGTTTATGTGTAGTTGCCGCTCCTGTAACTTCCATCGACCACTGACCTAAAGGTCCTGCAAAAATGCTCCACATCCTTCTAGGGATGCGTCCGTTGTTACCATTAATGGGGCTGAGTTGGTGAGGAATGTAAGTCCTTGAGAGACATTTTGCCGATGTGTCCACCACTCCGCTGCCTGCAGCATGTCCGGGGTTACTTTCACTACATCGTCGAATGATCCCTGAGCTTGACGCCATTGGAGATCGAGCTGTTCCTGTAATGGCCGCATTCGTAATCTGCAATGAGGCACAAGGGGGATGCAAGATGACATTATCCCCAGTAATGATTTGTATCTGCGTACTGAAAGATACTTTCTTTTCAGAAACTTTTGGAAGTGAGACACTATCTTCTTTTGTCTTTCTTCGGAAGGGGACGCCATGTTTCCCTGCTCTTCAGCTACCAAAAATCGAAGGTATTTCCTGTGTGCAGGATGAATCGGGACGTGAAAGTATGTGTCCTGTAAGTCTAAGGTGGTCATATGATCCCCCGGGTTTAAAAGTAGAAGGATGTCCTGAAGAGAGATCATCCGAAAAGATTGTCTTTTGAGATAGGTATTTAGGGATCTGAGATCCAGAATTGGACGCCACAGTAAGATATTTTTCTTGATCAGAAAAAACCGGGAGTAGAATCCCTCTCCTTTTTGGGAATTTGAAACCGGTTCTATTGCTCCCTTTCGGAGCATTGTCCGAATCTCCTTCCGGATGTGATGTAAATAATCTATTCTGTGATGCATCGGTGGCATACGAGGGGGTGTTTGGAGAAATTCTAGAGTATGGCCGAATTGAATAATGTTGAGGACCCATCGGTCCATGGTTATTTCCTGCCAATTTTGAAGAAAACGGGTAATCTTTACACCCAGGGGAACATATGTCCGAGTTTCCGGTGTGTCTGGTATCAGTAACCTGTCATTGTCGTCGGGCGTTGTCTTTGCCCTGACGACCTCCTCTACCTCTAGGAGTAGATTTGGAATATCCTCCTGATTGTCGCTGCGAATACTGCTGACGGTAGGGTTGAGAAGTGGACGTATAGGAAGAGTACCTCCCTTGCTGATAACCTCCTCAGTATGAAGTTTGGCCTCTACCTCTAGAGCCACGAAAAGGAACTTTTCTATACCGCAGAGTTCCTAAGGCTTTAGCAGTATCAGTATCCTTCTTGATACTCTGCAACGCGTCATTCACGTGTTTGCCGAACAATTCTTCGCCATTGAAGGGCAGATCCAATATCTTATTTTGGAATTCCGGCCTGAATGCTGTAGCCCTTAACCATCCTTGTCTGCGCAACACCGACGCTCCTCCCAGAGACCTGAAAGCTGTAGTTGCTATATCCATAGCGCAATCTATGACTTCTGCTGAAGTCCTCTCTCCTTCTTGAAGAATTTTTATGGCCTCCTGCTTCTCTGCATCCGGAACGTGATCAATAAAAGGTGACAGGTCGGACCACATCTGTCGTACCTTCCTAGGATAGCAAGCGCATTCGCAGCTCTCACCAATAATGCTGACATAGAGGAGAATCTGTTCCCCGCGTTGTCCAGCCTTCTTCCTTCCCTATCCGGGGGCGCCGTAATTGGAGCTGACGGGTTCCTTGATTACTGCTGCGCTGCTTGTGTTATCACTGAGTCCGGTTTCGGGTGACACAAAAGGCAAGCAGGTACGTCCGTCGGCGCTTTATACTTCTTATCCAGAAGAGGGCACACTTGTCATCTCTTCCCTTTGTTCTTGATAGTGACGCTCTTGAGGATGACCCTGAAAATCCTCATATTCATCCTGTGAATTCTCATCTTGGTATTTCACCTTTAGTTGGGATGGGCTACTTGCATACCCAAAAGGACCATCCTCATCCTCTTCCTCCTCTTCTAGCAGATGAGAAGGTACCAATTGTGAAACTTTACTTGGAGACGTCACTTCTGGTGTTATTGTCCTTTTCCAAGCTGAAAAACGCTTTTCTGGAGTTTTTTCCCTCGTCGACGAGCCCGTCGACGAGATCGTCGTCTCTGCCCTCGACGAAATCATAATCGTTGACGCTATCGTCGAGGTTGTCGTCACCGTCGTCGTAGTTGTCGTTGACTGTCCCCTTGTTGATGCTGTCGATGGTCCAGTCGACGGCACTCTCGTCGTCATCACCACCGTTGTCGACGAAGGGCTCGTCGTCGATGTCGTCGTCTACGTCGACGGGGAAAGTACTGACGTCGATGCCAATTTTACCTCAGATTTCGTCGACGGTGAGGGTGTTTTCGTCGTTGACGATGTTTTCTTCGTCGACGACGCATATTTCTTTACCTCAGAAGGTGTAGAAAATTATTTTTTAATGGTAATCTTTACCATTTGAGGAGATTTAGACGGCTCTGAAGCAGGTTTCCTAGTATGTTTCTCCTCAGAAGCATGACCCTTCTTCTCCTTAGACTTTCCTGAAGGAGATTTTGAGGGACTGCGTCCCGAAGACCCTGGTGTGGTCTTTTTAGGGGGTTTTTCAGGCCTCTCACCTGAGGTATGAGCCTGTGGAGATCTGCTTCTTTTCTGAGATCTCTTGGATGTTGAAGACTCTTCCTCACTGTCACTTGAGAGGATTTCTTTCCTGGCTTTTACCTTCTGGAGCCAGAGTAGAAGCCTTCCTTCCCGGTCTTTCAAGATTTTATTGGAGAAAGTGCGACAGATTTTACATTCCTTTGCCTGATGGTCCGGGTATAAACAATATATTCAGTCCATATGAGGGTCCTCTGTATACAATCTTTTCTTGGAGCAGGTGGCACAAGCTCTAAATAAACTTTTCTTCTCCTTGTCAGCCATGGTAGAAGATCAATAGTAGCTTCCAAAAAAAGCAATGTAAGAAAATGGGAACCCCAAATTCTAGTCAGATATAGCAGAAAACTGAAGAGTTTGAGCAGAGCTCAAGGGAGACTCCCTAGCACAACGTGCGGTAGAAAATCTGAGGGGCAAGAGGTTCTCTCAGGAGTGTTCTAGAGGGTGAGGACAGCTGATTGGTTCAGGGAAAAGTTTGGGCCTTTTTTTATATAACAAAGGCTATGGGTTGCAAAAGGAAAATGGGCCTAGGCCTTTTTTCAGTTTGCTTTATGACTATACATTGTTTTTTTATGTACCGGAGACTCCCTTCTCGACGACGGGGAATAATACAGGCATGTGAATCTATGAAAGTTCCAATACTGGAGTAACTAAACTGTCCACTATCTGCAAAGGGCAGCAAATGTTAGAAAACAGCAACCACAACCAGGATGCCTGATACTTGGGTGTTCACTATTAAAGAGAGGTATCTGGGTAGCCACCGGGACATAAGCCTCAAGTTCAACAAAATTCTAAGAGGAGGTGCCTTGCAAGCTGGGGTTAGTTTACTTGAATTGAACTCTGCGTGGAACATAACACTAACTGTTAAAACATATAAGGGACATGTTAATTGGCACAAACAGATCGGAGAGATGCACAGACAAATTAGTGTGCCCCTGCGCTTTACCAAGATTTGCAACGCCTTACCACATGAACGGCCCCCAATTACATGTACTTGAACATTCAAATGAAAGACCCCATTACCACTGACTCAGCATGCATGGCTGTTTCCTTGGATACCTATATAACTATAATTCATCTAAACTATTCCAAATAAATTTAGGAGGTTTTGTGACAATGATAATGAAAGATATACCTGTTTTTGATCATTCTTATATTTCTGAAGTCCGTTGGTCTTTAACACTCACATGAGTCACAGAAAGGGGACTAAAGGAGATTTAAAGACAAGCGAGGGTTTAATCCCCTGACTCCAATACCCAAACACAATTTGAACCCTTCGGTCTATATAATGTAAGCCTAGCTGGAGAAAACTCACCTACCTAGTAGGCATTCTTTTATAGGATAGTTTCCCTCACCCACCAGAGGTGGCATGCTTCATCATTGGGGAACCTGCTTGTATTATGATTAAGGCTCCCTGTTTTCCATATTTACTGATTTTTACAGATAAACACAGACAGAAAACATTTATTTTCTTGTCTGCATATATTTTTAAATGTGGATAAAACGGAAATTGGGTTGCTTTTTGAGTAATTCTCAATACTGTCTGCCATGACTGCCAGGCCATGGCTGTGTGGATATAGGCAAGGGGGCTAAAAAAGGAAGGAATTTTAGTAAAGAGGCTTTAACAGCAGTAGATATGCACAAGGTTGATACTGAATTTGCATATTTTCTCCTAAGCGCATTAATTAATCTTCTGTGGGTGTTCAAAACATTGAATCCTGGTAGGCATTCAAGCATGAGTGCATATTTACCGGTTAAATAAATGTTGAAATAGACTAATTTCAGCTTAATGTTTCAACAAATCCCAAAATAAATATGGATAAATGCAAATAAAGTAGGCAAAAAATAAATATGGATAAATACAGACAGAAATGTAAAAAAAAAACATAGAAACGACAGCCCTGTATTATGATGCCCAGTTGTGATAAAGGCTAAACAACTCCCTAACTGAGAGGAAGGCACTCTGCAATGATTTTAACACTCATAACCTGCTGCAGGCTCAATCTTACAGTACAATACTTTGGACCTGATCTAGATCTTGGTGGACAGCTAACTCCGTCACATCGTTTATGGATATTTAGTCTGCTGAAATTTAAATCCCATAGGATATAATTGTATTTATATTTTGGCGGACAGGATATCTGTCACGGTTGTGATGGAGTAACCCGTCTGCCAAGATCTACATTTTTATCTCCATACTTTGTGCTCAGGATTACTTGGTACGTTAAGTTAAGCATTTTACTCTAAATCTGCAGCTCTATTTCTTCATGCACGATCTTTGGCTGGTTTATTTTTAAGTTTCTGGATTCTCTGAATTCAATTCAAATCTGAGGCACCACCTACAAGTAATCACATTTCTTTTCCAGAGACGTTCCTATACTTTTGTTATTTTTTTATTGCTCCATTTTCATGAACTCTATATGAGACTGTCTTCATCAAGTTGATGTGTAGATTTCAGTCTGACATCTCAGAAGCGTTGCATACTTTCTCTATGGGTAACGGCTGATGAATTCCCTTGTCCACATACTGAACACTCCAGTAAGATACGTTTTTCTCACTTCAGTCTCAATTTGGGGAGGATATAGATTTTTAAAGGATTTTGAATTATATTTCAGTTTTATAGCAATACCAAATACATTTAAGTCTGTGAAAATCTGAATTCCCTTGCCATGTTTGAAGTAGTAAGCTCCTCTTTGTTTGTGTAAAGTAAGGTTTACCTGATAAAAGAAACTACATGTTTCTGGAAAAAGGGGTTCTTAAATTTGGTCAAACCTAGGAAAGTCCGAGGACCTATTTGTATTCTTTCTGTGCGTTTGTTCCAGGAAAGTCAGGCCAATGTCCCACTGTTACTAAAACAAACCTGCCACACCCACATGAGCAGGGTTGAGATCACCAAACTAATTTCACATACTTACAAGGAACAATCCTAGGCAATTCTAAGTGTTTTTCTCTACATTTGTTTACACATTTTAAAATGTCCTGATTGTCCCTTAGTGATCTGTTGCACCTTATTTTTAGCTTGGCGGTTTCCTGCAAAAAAACTCCTGTGGATCTGTCTCTTCTGCTCTCCACAACATATTTAGGTCTTGATTTAGGGTTGAGTGGTAACAGCGCATCAGTAAAAAAATTAGACACTGTCAAGCTCACCTACCAACCACTTGCAACTCTTCCTGCAACAGACTACATTGGAGGTCATATTTCCTGACAGCAAATCACCACTGGCTCTGCCTTCAGTGTACACATTGTTGTAGAGGCCACCCTAATCTGGATGGCCCCTGGAACACCGTATTCACCAGCTTTTTCCTGTCCAGGAGCCCCATACACTCCATGGCAGCACGGGTCCAGAAACATTTTCAAATGCCTGCCTCATGTGGTGAGAAAACTCACAACACATTAAGTGTGTTAGTTATTTTCCAGAGAAAACCCACTTCTTTGACGGTCTATTTTCAGAAATTGATCCACTGTAAATCCACAGCATGGCACACCAGCCCTTCATGAAGGTGGGAGCTACGTTTGGAAAAAAAGACAGACCTGGTAGAAATCTCTACATTTGGTATTAAGTAGTGGATTGAATGGCAGGGACTCCATCTTCCCAGCCATTCGGCAGCCGGACTGCCAAACTCTAGATGTCCCCGCAAGTATTTTATGATCACTTTCAATTCTTATGATTACTACATACTTCAAATGTTCCCACACCACATGTAAGGTATAACAAGCCGATTCATCTTCCTGTTTTTCAAAGAAGATCCCCTGTTCTTTTTCTTTGTCTGCAAGTGAAGGGCGTGAAGCGGAGTTACAAGATGGGCGCCATCCATGGTTGTATGAGTGTCACATAGCTTTTTAGTTTCGTCCCCAGTCTTCCATCTTCACATTCAAATCTCCACACCATATTATACCGTTCTTTTCTTTGTAGTGTTTTCTAGAAGTGATGACATACTTTCTGAATGGTTAAATGCCAACCTGAACTGGGAGATGTTAAGGGTCGAAAATGCATTTCATTATTTATTTTCCTCTGTTTTACTTCTAATCTTCTTTTGAGGGATATTGCTTCTCTTGGTGGATATTACTTCGGCTTGCATCTGGCTTATCAATCTTTTTCTGTTTCATGCATGTCATCCATTGCTCATGGCTGAAGTCAACCTTGCTCATTTTACTCTCCACTTTTCATACCAGACCTTCTCCCTGGCATCTCTCTTACTTCTGGCCACATATGCCGGTTGGTTAACCTAATGGTTTGGGCTTCAATTGTATTCCACAGACTGCATTTGTTCTGGCGTGCATGCGTTTTCTTGATGGTTCTTTTTGATGTCTATGCAAATTCTTGCACTTGGTGATAAACTATACATTCAATTACACCACAGCACGTCTCTTCTTGCAGTCTTTGAGTCTCTTATATCTCACCATGTTCTGATCTCTACCCACCCTGCATGTTATTCCAGGTGCTTCGATTAGCCAATAGCAGTGTTTATTCTTCAGTGAGCCTTGTGTTTCATTAGTGTGATTTCTTCATATATATTTTTCAATATCAAAATCTTCTCATGAAAAGTCGATATTTTTAAATGCATATCAAATATGATTTTGATTTTCCTTTACAATTTTATTTGACCGGTTTCCGCTGTCATTTTTATTTTTCAGTGAGGGGCTTCCCTAGAACATATTCCAGTGCAGCGCACACAAGTCCTGGAGTGTGGAACTCTGCTTATTTATAGAGGGCTCCTGTCCCTTGCACTTCTCATGGCAACTCCTGTGATCCCTGAGGGAGGGAAAGGAGGCGATAAATAGGGAGGGAGAACAGTATAATTCTAACGAGGAGGAGATCTCCTCCTGCTGGATTATCAATCCGACGAGGATGAGATCTCCCATCAGCCCCAGGCTTCCATTTCAAGCAGCTCTTTGTGGGCTGGGGATGACTCGGCATTACTTTGTCAGGACGAAAAGATGCATCAAGACATCCTGTGTGAGAAAGTGATGTGCCTACCCGTTTTCCTGGTCGCCATAAGAAGGAGAGCTACTTGCGCTGAGTTTTGTGTCACAGATGTTCTCACCAAGCATGTGCCACACTCACCACGGACCATTAGCATATGAAGCATTGGTTAAACCCTGTGTTTGCACATATTAAACGCACCACTGCATTGTTTCAGCGCTACCTAGAGCATTTACCAGTTCTCCGGACACTAGTCGCCAGAGCACACCTGTGAATCATGAACCTCCGCAATAGAGTGCAAATGTTGTAGGGAATCCATGACCTTATCATCAATCAATGAGGGATTTACAGAGCGCACTACTCACCTGTGAAGGTCTCAAGGCGTGGGGGTGGGGGGGTACGGGCAGCTCCATGGTCATCCAAAGAGCCAGGCCTTGAGATCTTATCATGCATAAAGACCTCTTATTATTGTGCTCGAGAGCCCCAGACCAATAAGTGACACCACCATGGTACTGGAGACTGTCATGTTAACTGAATCTGGGGCCCTCATCCAATGGTGTTCCAGGGAAATCATACAACCTCGTGCATAATTAGAAACACCGCTAAAGTCTGCAGCAGGGTAGCACTAAAATCAGTCCAGGGCCTCAAAGCATCATCCAACCACATACATGATTAGAACCACCCCTTACATATGCAGAGAGGACTGCTAGAGTCAGTCCAGGACCTCAAAGCATCATCCAACCTCGTACATGATTAGAACCACCCCTTAAGTCTGCAGCAGAGGACCGCTAAAGTCAGTCCAGGACCTCAAAGCATCATCCAATCTCATACATGATTAGAACCACCCCTTACATATGCAGCAGAGGACCGCTAGAGTCAGTCCAGGACCTCAAAGCATCATCCAACCTCGTACATGATTAGAACCACCCCTTACGTATGGAGCAGAGGACTGCTAGAGTCAGTCCAGGACCTCAAAGCATCATCCATCCTCATACATGATTAGAACCACCCCTTAAGTCTGCAGCAGAGGACCGCTAGAGTCAGTCCAGGACCTCAAAGCATCATCCAACCTCGTACATGATTAGAACCACCCCTTACGTATGGAGCAGAGAACCGCTAGAGTCAGTCCAGGACCTCAAAGCATCATCCAACCTCGTACATGATTAGAACCACCCCTTACGTATGGAGCAGAGGACTGCTAGAGTCAGTCCAGGACCTCAAAGCATCATCCAACCTCGTACATGATTTGAACCACCCCTTAAGTCTGTAGCAGAGGACCGCTAAAGTCAGTCCAGGACCTCAAAGCATCATACAACCTTGTGCATAATTAGAACCACCCCTTACATATGCAGCAGAGGACGCTAGAGTCAGTCCAGGACCTCAAAGCATCATCCAACCTCATACATGATTAGAACCACCCCTTACATATGCAGCAGATGACCGCTAGAGTCAGTCCAGGACCTCAAAGCATCATCCAACCTCGTACATGATTAGAACCACCCCTTACGTATGGAGCAGAGGACTGCTAGAGTCAGTCCAGGACCTCAAAGCATCATCCATCCTCATACATGATTAGAACCACCCCTTAAGTCTGCAGCAGAGGACTGCTAGAGTCAGTCCAGGACCTCAAAGCATCATCCATCCTCATACATGATTAGAACCACCCCTTACGTATGCAGCAGAGGACTGCTAGAGTCAGTCCAGGACCTCAAAGCATCATCCATCCTCATACATGATTAGAACCGACCCTTAAGTCTGCAGAAGAGGACCGCTAGAGTCAGTCCAGGACCTTAAAGCATCATCCAACCTCATACATGATTAGAACCACCCCTTACGTAGGCAGCAGAGAACCGCTAGAGTCAGTCTAGGACCTCAAAGCATCATCCAACCTCGTACATGAGTAGAACCACCCCTTACGTACGCAGCAGAGGACTGCTAGAGTCAGTCCAGGACCTCAAAGCATCATCCATCTTCATACATGATTTGAACCACCCCTTAAGTCTGCAGAAGAGGACCGCTAGAGTCAGGTCAGTCCAGGACCTCAAAGCATGATCCAACCTCGTACATATTTAGAACCACCCCTTAAGACTGCAGGACCGCTAGAGTCAGTCCAGGACCTCAAAGCATCATCCAACCTCATACATGATTACAACCACCCCTAAAGTGTGCAGCAGAGGACTGCTAGTCAGTCCAGGACCTCAAAGCATCATCCAACCTCATACATATTTAGAACTAGCCCTTACGTATGCAGCAGAGGACCGCTAGAGTCAGTCCATGACCTCAAAGCGTCATCCAACCTCGTACATAATTAGAACGACCCCTTAAGACTACAGCCGACGACCACTAGAGTCAGTCCACGGCCTCAAGCCATGCAGAAAGCTCTCCAGCAAGAGTACTTGTTTCAAGGCGACAGGAAAAATATAGGAAGTTTGTGAGTAAGACATGTCTGTTTAAGCCATCTTTGGTGTATGTGTGTGTGGAGCCAGCATTTGAAATTTAGCAAAAGGGTTCCTAGGCTAAAGATGTGTCAAACTCTTTAGGGATGCCCGGGATGAGGAAGAGGAACATGAAGCTAACAGACCCTACTGCGGACAACAGAATTGACAGCCTCACAAACTACAAAGTTCAGTGTATTAGGACAATGTCTTTCACTTATGCCTCAGATATCTCACAATCAGGCTAAAGTGCTGAGTGTAAACCTCAGATAAGGAGGTATTTACATCACAAGATAAATAACGGAACATGGGGTAATGGTATTTAACTGAGGTAGTAAATAGCACCTCTTATTCCGAACGAATCATACCTAGGTCCTTTATTGGCCAAGAAGTCGTCACTGACTTCCCGCCTCTAAAGGGATCCACTTCATAGTCCCAAAGCAAAGCACTTTCTTCCGAGAAGCTTGAGACGATTAAAGCCAAACTCTCCTGATGCTACCACAGGCACTCAGTAGGAAGTGATCCAGATGCTTATGTTGAAATACAGCACTAAGTCAAGACCAGGACCCTCATTTAGCAAGCTCAAGCGATGGCATAAAAAGTGGCGTTGGTATTAACATACATTCCACTTTTACCGTCGGTTGAGAATAATGCATTAATATGACATTGTAAATAGAATAGCATCACATCGAGGCATAGGACAATTGTAACAAGTTACCACCTGCACAAAGCTGCTGGTAACACTATGCAGTGCTTAATATGTATAAGAAAGACTGCCAATGCCCTGCTCAGAAGCCCACGGCAAGTGTGGTGCACCACGAATACCAAGGCTGGTAGTCTTAAATCCACCTCATGCCTCTTTAATCGACGACCAGACCCTCCCTGACCATTTATCTCACTCTTGCAGGTTCCTCCTTTGTCTCTTTGCGACAGTTTTGCCATCTTTCTCTTCCTCAGGGTTTCCTCTCTGGTACTCTGAAAATATCTGATGCGGAAAAATAAGTGCTGATTCCCAAAATGAAGTGCCAGTGGCCCCCACCATCTCAAATAAGCACTGCACTCTGAACATAAAGGTGTACACAATTGCAGTACATTTTACAAGTTAGTCCTCATCCAAGTAAGTGGTAAAACTGCATCTTCCCGACTGTATTAACTTTATTATTGCATCAGTGTATTAGACCTGGATTTACTGCCGCTTTCTTTATGAGTCCTCAGTGTCTAATGCCTGTGGATAGCTTCGGGACATGTCAGACCAGGTGCCAAGGTGTCCACAAGAAGGAATGAATATTGCTGAGGATTCTTTATGTGGTAAGAGCAATGAGCCAGGAAACAGGCACAATTCATGTTTGAGCTCCCTAACAATATGGGTTCAACGCCCTAATGAACTGACATCTACTCTATTTCAATAATGAACCCCTCATCAATCTGTACCCTTATGCTACTGATTGATCAAAACTCTGCTGAACTGAGTCTCCTTACTACTGAATGATCAGACTCCTGCTTAACCATGCACTTCCAGCATTAACGGATTAGTATGTTGGAACCCTGTGACCTCATTCAGCTGAGTGATTGGTTATTCTGGTCAGCTGCACCAGACAATGTTGAATGATCGGTACCCTGCTGAACTGCGTTACAAAGAGATTGTTGATCAGCACTAGCAAGATATGGAATGTTCGACAACACGGATGGTGCCATCACAATATTGATTGATCATGCGGATATGTGACTCATGCCTATCAACATTAAGTACTTTAGGGTTGTATCTCTATTTAAGATTTCTATTGCTGGCCTCTATCTCTCATACAGAACCATCCTGTCTCTCAACTCCGCTTCATCTTTAAGTGGTACAAATATCTGGCTTGTAGACATCTAACTCTTTACTCTCCATTCCACAACTGGTTCAAGGTCCTCCAGTCGAATTCTGACAATTTCACTTCCCTCAGTCTGCCCTTACGCAGGCAACCAACTTAAACAATGCTGCCCGTTCCATTTCTCCATCCACAGCCTCCTCAACCTCTCAGCAGCATTCAACACAACTAAACACCTAGCAATGCCAGCTATTCATGGCTCCCAAGGCATCAATACCATAGCACTAGACTGATTCTCTTCCTTCTCCCTCTCTAACTGCTAATGTTCAGCCTGCTGGTGCTTGTAACATTTCTTACTCACGTCCGACTGATCGGTGTAGCTCAAGACTCCATCGTGGACCATCTCTTTTTCTCCCTCTGCATATTTTCTTTGGAGAAATTACATCTTTCATTGTCTTCTCTCAGCACATATACAATAACATACAAATCCCACTCTTCTGTTACTCCCCATCTCCAAACCCAAATTACATTTTTGTCAGCCTCACATATTCATCCACCCACTCTTTTATCTTTAGCTCAGCCAAGTCTGGAATCATTTACCCTGCAGCATATTCCCACTATTATCCTCACAGTCTACATCCCTATCCTCCCACAAATTCTTACTCGCACGGCACTGCCAAGAACCTCTATGTGTACTTCGACTCCAGCATCAAGTTGACTTCTTTCATCGTCTTCACTGGCCAAATTCCATCTATTAAATATCTAGATAGTTTGTCCACATCTCCCCTTCCATACTGTTAAATCCATAACAGGTCCATGAGAATGAACAACCTTGTCAAAGAAACTCCTAATTTGGATACCACAACATTCCCTATATTCTCTGGACAAATTAATTACCTATGCGACCTGGAAATTATTACGCCTCATGAGATACTCCCTGCCACCCACTAATGCCACTCAGTCACTGGTTGTCAAATGGACAGAATGCAAAACAATGTCATACATTCACCCCATTACAGCAATTTGGCCCTAAATCCACCGTTTTGTTGCCCACCATGCCAATCCAGTTTGGACCCAGCCATATGCAAATCAGTCTTGACCCAAATGGTTGTCAAATGAGCACCTGGCCGTTTTCAGATATGTTACCTTAGTCTTCATGAGAGTGCATGGCTTCTTACTTCCCAACCTCTCCAAGGCACTTTCCAGGTATGTCTCATCAAGCAGTTGGCTTACCTTAATTTTCAAGTCTTCCACAAACCACCTGGCAGCCTGCCCACGTTCAAGCCATTCACAACACCTTTCATCTTCTCAGCACAAAAAACAGTAACCCAGGCCCTGCTGGTGTCCTGGCTTGAGGACTGCAATGTGCTCTACTTAGGGGTTTCCAAAGGCAGATTGGCAATGCTTCAAAGAGTACAAAATATAGCAGCCCGGATGCTATTAAGACTAAGAAATGGATTACCTTTAGCCCCGGTCTGGCTGAACTTCACTGGCTTCCTATTAAGCACAGAATCTCCTTCAAAGTTCTTTGTCTTACCTACAGGATACTCAGTGCTTAATTTCTAAAGTATGAAGTCCAGGTGCTCAAATGTTTGTTGGAGGTCACACCTACTTTCCCAGGCTCCATCCACTTCCTCCACTGGCTCCACCCATGTCCTTTATTGGCTCCACCCACATGCGTTCCACTGGCAGGCTGAAAGCCAGATGTAATATCCGTTCTAAATTTCAGCACGTGAGCCTTCCTCAAATAAGGTTTTGATGGGAGGTTCCCCCACCATGCGAACATTTTGAAAAAGATTAAATCAAAAGTGCATGTAAATTATCATTTTGGAGTGAATAAGCTAAAATTACTAATGTATTGAACACGTGAAATATTCCAGTGCTCTATGTGCCGATTTAGGGAACGGATGATACTGGGGTATGTGCAAAAGTGCTTTGTTTTTGTCATTTTTAGCAGAGTGTAATTGTGTGTCATAAGTTTAAAGATACAACTTTTACATACTTGCTAATATATCAGAAAGGAATCTTCAGAAGCACTATGCTGCAGTAGGAAATTGTTCCCGCTGTAGCAAGCGGCTTACATCCCCCACTCATATTATCCCCTGTGATGTTAAACACACTATTCCCACACCAGACCCAATCGCCAATATCCTACCATACCTGAACATCTGCAGCTATTATTGAGTTACAGGGAATTCCATTCCTCACTACCTTTGATAGACTCAACAGGAAAATTTCACATCAGTGCCTGAATTCATCCAATGTCGCAGATCAGAGTGAAAGCTTTACCCATCATGACTCCTAGTGTACCCTATAAACAAATGCTGGCCACTCGGTCAATTCTGCACAGCACATGTTCACCATCCATGAGTTTGACAAGAACCAAACTGCCAGACCTACCCAAGCATCATGCCATAGCAATTCAAGGTATTTCTGCTATAGATAAGTGGCACAGAAATAAAGTGTTTAAGGTAATAAGGTTATAGCCCTAAAACCAAATGGGGCTTTGAAATATCTGAGGAACATCTGGAATTCTCTAAGCTCATTGTGCACATGTAAGAATCTCTTAAAGATGACTGATTATTCAGGTAGTCTCTGTTGCCCGGGAACAAATAAAAGTGAGTGCAATAATAACACCTATTGGCCATTCAATATAGTCAAACTGGTCTGCGCTTCTAGAGTACACTGCAATCAAGGGGTTGTAGTCTGTCAACCACTTCTGAGGAAGGTTATGGAAGCACAAACAGAAGCATCCACAGAATGTCATTGTAATTATTGTACAGATATCACAACATGAAATAAGTGTGTTGACAACTGGATACACCTGGCACTGCATGGATCTTACCTCCCTGCTGACAACCCCCCACTCTCACAAAAAAACAAGTCCAAGTTTCTTCATGCCTCATGCCAATTCAGACTGACACATGCAATATTGGCCACAAGACTGATCCCTTTGCAAATCATCAAAGAAAGATCCTAATTGCCAAATTGTTGTTTGATTACTTTGTTGGGCTTGTCTTGAACCCAGGAACATTTATTAGCAGACCGGCCATGATAGGTCGCTTTAGCATGAGGGTGCATAATATTTCAAGGAACGATTGGCATCACAGAGCTTGACATTGTGCTTTGGGCTCTTTTTAAAACAAATAAAGTCAAAGCCAATGGTCTGGCTGTCATAGAGTAAAGTGAACATAGCCATGTCCAAACGCTACAGTGGTTGTAATGATCACAATGGTAATAGTAGTGATAAGGGTGGTAGGGAGGTTGGTGGTGATGGTGGTAATAGAGGAGGCATGGTGATAATGGTGTTGTTCGTAATAATTGTAGTAGTGATGATGGTAGTGACTATGTCTCACTGAAATTGTGACACCATCATTTAAAAAGCCTACCGCAATAAAACAAACACACACAAAGGAGTAATGGGGCATCGGCTGTGGGTGCTTGGGTGCTGCATCTGCCTGGGGAATATTTACTATCTGGCCATGCAATGGTGAACCACATTGACATTGACAAAGCCAATGGCTCTTGCATTGCCGAGAATGATGGGCTTTTTCAATGCTTGCCATTCGTATGTGGCTACCTATTGTTTTATGTGTGCCATAGCCTATGATGTAGTGGCTTCAGACTGCTGCATTAATTAGTTGCCTGAATTTATTTGGTTGTTTCCAGGACCAGACTGGACACCAGATGCAGCGCTGGCAAAAATGTTCATACCAGATCTGCTCCCCACACTCTGCCTCTTTCTATCAAACCAGTCCCCTCTCTTTCTCTATTTATTTTATTTTTGAAGTTTTACATAGCACAAAATTGTCTCAATGGAATTTGAGCATTTTACATGAGCACCAGTACATTACACAAGGTCAAAATCCTTTTTTTTATGAGCATACATGGTAAGAAGAAGTGTTTTGCCCAGAATCACAGGACTTTGAGTGGTTCCCCAGTTGCAAAGTCGGCAGCTTTGACCCTAACTCCTCATCCTCTCTCCTGACGCTACTGATGTAGTTAACCCCAAGTAGCTGGATAAAATGACAGAGGTGCCAGACGAGGCCCAGAGACTTCAAAATGCGCCTCCATGGTTCCCACTGATAGGCCAAGTGGCTGGTGGAATAAATGGCCTGGCTGGCGTTAGTGGTCACAGTCAGTTCATGACTCTGGTCTCACGGGCGCAGTGGCTGACTGCGGGCTTCCTAATTCCTTTAACTTTCTCATCTAGTGCTCTGGTGCGGCATCACCATTTCTTCTCCATTATAGTGCTTTATGTTCAGTTTAACACCTGCTAGATGTCTTAAATTAATCATCTGCCCTGTGACTCCAGTGTACATGTTCCAACCCCATGGCACCATCCTTGGCAATCACTAAAGCTACAAAGAGGATGGAATAGAAGCCCCTACAAGTGTTGTTTCTGCAAGTACCCGGATTTGGGGTGAAATACGAACTCTAGGGGGCTGTGATGTTAAGCTTTCCAGGGAGGGGGTGCATGTGAGGAAGTAAGCAGCAAGGAAAGCAGAAGCAGTGCCCGAATCGACCCATTTTATTGGTGGACCACAGAAGCAAACCAGGTGTCTTTCTGATGTTACTAGACACCAGTAGAATGAATGAAGTCAAAGAAGGTGGAGTTAAAGTAAACTATGTGCCACATTAGCAAAATGTTGAGCCTTGTTTAATGGTTGGTACATGCTCTATTTTGTACAAGATTTATAGCAGTCGAGTTCAATAAGGGTTTTTCATTGTACAAAACAGGCTCCGAGCATTACTGGCACTGCCTGAAAACATTGTCTTCGTTTTTCCTCACTACCTGAGGACATGTGAAGTAGCCTGCAACGCTCACGCAGCAGGCATGGCTGCTGCAGCATCGAGCTGCATGAAACGCGATGCAGTCTGAGGTGCAGGCTTTTAATCACCTGGATGTGGGAGGATTACCATCTCAAACCGCTCTAAATCCGCTCACACCACAAGAATGCCCCTTAGAAGAATGAAACTATAAGTTTGTCAAATCCGCCAAGTGTTTGGGATAAGGGCCCGTACCTTACGTCGTTGTTACCTGTGGGAGTAGGCCGGCTGGCAGGGACTCTGGACACGACGATGACACACCGGCAGTACTAGCACTACTGGCCAGGGGCAGGCAGCCGCATGCCAGGCTGATTGATGCTGCCAGCTGCTCTCAACACGCCACGGGCCGACTTGGCGTTGGCGATGACTCGTCGTGGCAGTGGGAGGTCAGGTGGGGTTGTGCTGCCGCGCACGCTGTGGTAGTTATGCTGGGTCGTGGCACTGGCAATGTGGAAGAAAAAAATCTGTGCAGTGTGCATGTTGCCGCAGCCGCACAGCCCCTACCCTGTTCTGACCAAATCCAGCCCAAATCTCGGCCCACCCACCCACCTATTGGCAAGTTAGTGGCCCTGACGGATGTCGGACTCGGAACCACTAAGGCAGGGCTGCCGGCCGGCAAGGCGCGTAGCGCAGTGTGCGTGCGCACGCCGCCCTCAACACATTTAAAATGTATTTAGATCAGAAGTGGACAGGAGGTAAATAGTAATGCAGGAATCTATTCCTTTGGGGGGGGGGCTCAGGTCGGGAGAAGATGAAAACACGCTTGCTGCACAATTAGGTAAATAAAATAGAAATGTAATATGTAAGAGCGTCAGTCATTGCCAGCCAGAGTGTAGACCCAGCCCTGTCACTTAAGTGCCAGTGCTAAGCACCGGAAAGCACTGGCACAAATTAAGCCCTGAGAATACTGAATGGGAGGGGTCCTAGTTAACTTTTCTCCTTGATCAAAGCTTACACCTCTTCCAGCTACTTAGATCTGAGGCGGCAGCTCTGGCTGTGATTGCTAGAATGCTTCGTTCACAACTGGGGGGTAGCTCCTTCAGTCTCCGTGCAGCCAAGCTGTGGAACTCAAAGCCACTCAACTTGAGACTTGAACCTTCTGAGGCAAGTTTCCGAAAAAACCTGAAGACTTGGATCTTTAGGCAGAAGTATTAGAAGCACACGGCCTAACTGTTTCTGACTCTACTTCTGACCCTGATATGAGGCTACTGCTTAGCACGGGTACACTGTGTGGGAGTAACCAGGTGCTCTATAAATTCAAAATAAATCAATCTTCTACAGGCATGATCTTCCTAGTGGCCTTGAGTCTAAATCCTGCTTTACTGAATTTGCATGTAAACCCACCCTAAAACTCCACTTCGTCAATCTCAAGTATCTACTCAGCTGGACCTTGCCCATGGGTGATTTTACCTTGCTCTCTGATTCCCTCACCCGCACTGCAGCCATGCCACAGTAATAAGGTAATATATAATCTGCAACATTGAATGTGCTGTAGTGTCAATGCCATCCTCACTTAGCATTTTTATCACTAGTCTACCTTATTACTTAACCCCTTTGCCGCGGGTCTAATTCCCCCGCGGCACGGGGTGAGGGGGGCCGCACGCGGCACCGCGGTGCTCATGACGAGCTCGGCTCATCATGCAGCACGGTGGCGCTGTGCTGATGACGAGCTGAGCTCGTCATGACCACGCCCGTTCCAATGGAATGCCCAGCACAGCGGGGGAATTATCTCCGCGTGGGCGTTCCGAACAGTCATGACTCGTCATCAGCAAAGGCGCAATCGTGCTGCATGACGAGCTGAGCTCGTCATGAGCATGCAAGAGGTTAAGCCAACAGAAGCAGAAGAATTCTGAAAACAAACTATCCAGCACCGAGGCGCAGCAACCTAGTCATGCACCATACCCAGGAGTCACGTACACTACCCAATACCCTCCAGATGACACACATGGGGAACACACCACAGTGATAAGACACACTACGATGCAATACAGAATTCATATGTCAAGTCTCTCAAAAACCACTGCAACCAAGAAGCTGTGCAAATGACAAGCGCCGCACTGTATATAACCAACCACTCAGTACCAGTGAATGGACTGAGCAGTACAAGCATTCTTCACCTCACATTCCCCCTCCTTACCCCCACCCCGGCCTGTGCTCTTACATGCAAATGCTATAGGTTTGGCTCCAATGCAAGGAGTCTGAGCTGCACTGTGCAGTCTGGGAACTGCAACCGATCTCTGCTTTAGGACAGTGAGACCTCGCCCATTGATTGTCTGGATTTAGGAATTGCCTGGACTGAATACATAAGATTTGGCAGTAGAGGTTCATTTGAGATGCTTTCCTCACTTTGCCTGGGAGAACAAAATACTGCAGGTGAAATCTGGTCTTGCGAGGAGGTATGCATTTGAGAGCAGCACATGCAAATAACACCACCCGCTTGCAGTTCATAGTGCTCGGACTAAAACCCTATAATGCACTTCAGTCCCAAAGGGGCTGACACATGATTTAATACTTCCCTTCCAGGAGCAGGAATCAGCTTGAGTGCTTTATTCCCTATCAAATATTCATCAATATGCCACTGTGTAATGGATTTCCAGTGTTGGGAGCCGCTCGGCCCCCGCATAGTGAGATTAGACGTCACAATTTTTACTCCAGCATTAACTTGCCTAGCAGAGATGGACGAAGCAGCTCAGACACCGCTAAATGTGACACAGACCCACACCCTTCATAGAAACAAGCAGCACAGAAGGTTTTTTTTTAACACACTTTATTATTGACTGCAGAGTTGACATTGTTAATCACAGGGTCATGAAACATTATACAGTCCTTTTCAGTTATTCCCCTCCCTAATCTGCTGGACAAATAAAACATATCATTGTCTCATTCATGTGCAATTCACTGTATCTCTGTCAGAAGCTAATCAGTACTTCGTGGACATGACCCAGCTTATCATTTGAGGAGCATTTTCTGTACAATTCAAATATAAGTGCAATAACGTGCATTGTTCACAATTAAACAAGAACTTCTAATCCCGGGCAGTTCCCAAACTATAGGATGCATGGGACAAAGGAAATCGCCTGTGTCAGAAGATAGGGTCATTAACTCCAAAGTGTCTGGGGGCTCATGCACATTACTGGGACCCAGCCGCCTGTGTTGGGACTAAGTCGAGTGTTTCTAGTTCAATCAGCATGGCTTCCCATTCCAGTGCTATAGGTTGTTTTCGTAGCCCTCCCTCCTCCTCCCTCTGAAGGGCCGCTCCTTCTGCCCGACCCCACTGCACTAAATCCGCCTGCCACGCGGTCACTGCAGGGGATCTGGGAGACTTCCATCTCATCGTTATGACCCTTATGGCCAAAACGAGTGCCAGATCTAGGAATTTTAGCTTGACTTTTTGCCTCCCTGAGCGGTGCAGCAGTCCCGCAAGGCAGGGCAGAGCCTCGGTAGGGACCGGCAGTTGTGTCACAGTCATGAGGGCTTGGCAGACCTCGGCCCAGTATCCCCGTAGTCGAGGGCAGGACCACAGCATATGGATAAAATCCACTTCATCCCCCCCACAGCGAGGGCAACAATGAGGAGAGTCCGGGAACATACGATGTGTTCTCTTGGGGGTGAGATATGCTCTATGGAGCACCATCGCCTGAATAAATTTAAGTCTGATATTACGTGATACTCTTTTCGGGTGTTCTAATTTGGTCTTCCATGCTCTGTCTGTGATTTCAGTGTCTGTGTCCTCTGCCCAGCGTGTTCTAAGGGTCAAAAGCGGGATCGCTGCATGCGCCCGTATCCCTGTATATAACCAGCGCACCAGATGGCCTCCCGGTCCCATGTAATATAAAAGGTGTACTAGTTCATGCTGTGTGGGTTTGGTTCCTTGTGCTGCCCAAGTGGTCCTAATATAGTGAGTCACCGTGGCATGTAACAAGTATAGACGTGGTGGAGCTCCAGTGATCTTTCGCAAAGGTTTCGTGGTCCAATAGGGCGTCATCCTCAAAAAAGGAACCTACTTCCTCCACCCCACTATCCATCCATCCTTGTAGTCTATTTTGTGTGAGTCTACCCCGCGGCGTGGGGATGCCTAGTAAAGGAATGTTCGCCGCATAGGGTGGTATCGCTAACATGTAGGAAAGGGCTTTCCTCCAACAATGTAAAGCGTTTTTTAGCAAGGGGGGGACAATCTGGAGGGATCCGGGTCTTGGGCAACAATAAAGAATGAAGTTCTCCCCGATCAAGTCTCTCCGGGGTAAAGCCGATCTCATGCAGGTTCCTACCTGCAGTCCAATAAGAAAGCCATTGGAGCTGACTAGCATAGTAGTATCCCTGAAAATGGGGGACCCCTAACCCGCCTGCCATCGTCCCCAGCTGGAGTTTCCGAAGGCTGATCCGTCTCCGGCCAGACCCCCAGATAAGAGTGATCAAGATGGTGTTCAGTGTACTAAAAATAGATTGAGGGAGATTCACTGGTAGGTTCACGAAATAATACAGGAGGTGAGGGAGCATAACCATTTTTGAAATGGCAATTCTTCCCATCACTGATAGAGGCAAGGAGGACCAGAACCCTACACTACTTCGGAGCCTCGTTATTGCACTTTAGATTTTACCATCAATCAGATCTTCTGGTGTCCTATACACCTGTATACCCAGGTACTTAAAGGTAGTAGGGGCAACCGGCATACAGTATGTGCCAAATCGTATGTGAGTTAAGTGTGGTGTCTCTCGGAAGAAAAAACTGATCGTCTTTACGGGGTTTATCACTAGGCCTGAAAAACGTGTCAAATATGGCAGGTATCGGGTTGTGGTCTGCTGTAAGATCGCAGAGATATAAAAGAATGTCGTCCGCGTATATAAATATAAGATGTTGTGTTCCGTCAATAGGGATGCCCAGGCGATCAGCTGTTCTCCGGAGGGATATTGCCAAGGGTTCACGGGCAAGCACAAACAACAAAGGGGACAAGGGGCGGCCCTGTCTCGTACCTTTGTGTACCGTGTAACGTTCTGAGATATATCGGCCAGTGCGAGCCCTGGCCAGAAAGTTATCCGGAAACCCAAATCATTTCAAAGACTCAAACATAAATTCCCAGGATAGAGAGTCAAATGTCTGTTTAAGATCAAGCGCTATACACCCCGCGCAGGGAGCTCGCGTGAAGTAGCTGTCATTCTTGAGTGCAATCTACGAGTGTTCAGAGATGTGCTGCGATTTGGAAGGAATCCGCACTGATCTTGGTGAATACGTGTGGGGAGGTGTGATTGTATACGGTGTGCAAGGGCCTTACTTAGAATCTTGTATTCGGTGGAGAGCAAGGAGAGAGGTCTATAGTTGGTCATTTCTAGTACGTCTCGCCCCGGCTTATGTATGGACGTAACTAACGCTTGCATGGTGGATTCAGGTTGGTGGCCAGTGTCAAATGCCACCCTGGAGACCATTTCCAGTACCGGCACTAGGAGTTCCGAGTAGGTTAGGTAAAACTCCAAAGGGAGACTATCCATAGAAGGTGTCTTATTGCGGTCCAGGCTCTTAATCACTGCCCGTATCTCGTGTTGGGTAATGGGGCCATCAATATCTTTCTTTGTATCGTCCAACAGTACCGGGAAGGGGAGGTCGCATAGGAACTCATCGATCCTTGCACCGTCTATTGGTACGGAGGTTGTATATAGCGCCTGGAGATAGTCGCGAAATGCAGTATTTATTTCCGCTTGTGTATTGACTATGATGCCCATCTGTTTACGAATGCTGGTTATGTTCGGCGGATCAGGTTGATCCTTCACCAGTCGGGCCAGCAATGTGCCGGATCTGTCAGCTTCGGTGTGTTTCCGTTGAAGATATTCCCTATAATCTATTGCCCATGCGTCTCCAAAGTTTCAGCGTGGTCAATGTGGGCAGTCTGTAGCTCCCCTTTCCTCCCTGGGTCGAGGGCTGCCGCCTTCTCCAGTGTCTGCAGTCTTTCTTCCACGTCGCAAAGTTTCTGGTGTATCTCCTGTCTAGCCCCTACTAGTTGCCCAATCGTTGCTCCCCTGACCACCACCTTTAGGGCGTCCCACTCTATCAGATTCGAGGAGGCAGTATTCCAGTTCTCTCCCAGGTAATTAGATATAATGGTAGATAATGATGAACGAAAGGGAGCACCCTCTAGCAGACGTGGATTCAATCTCCAGGTGGGCACCAGGGTCGGTACCCTACCCGATAGGAGTGTAAGTGTCAGGGGTCTATGGTCAGAAAAGGTCTTAGCTAGGTACTCCGATTCGCCTATGGCCGTGAAGATAGATCTGGAGCACAGGAAGCGGTCAATCCTAGTGTGAAGGTTGTGTATTGAGGAATAAAAGGAGTATTCCTTATGTGTGTGGTGGAGACCCCGCCAGGCATCAGATAATGCCCAGCCATCTACCCAGGAGGTGAATTGCTCAGTCAATCTATTCGTCACAGAGGCCTGAAGTGGAGGATGCGACCTATCTAATCCTATGTCTAGTATCGCATTCCAGTCCCCTCCAAGTACCCAAGGGATCCCATCCCAATCCGCCCAAACCGTACCCAGCCTGTATAGTAATTTATCTTGTTCAAAGTTTGGAGCATAAACGCTCCCCAGGACCAGCAAGGAACCATCCAGAGTGCCTTTCACTAAGACATATCTGCCCTGGTCATCGACCCGACGTTCAAGTTCAACAAATGGGATCCCATGTCGTACCCAGATAGTTGCCCCTCTAGCAAAGGCTGAATAATGTGTAGAATAAATGCGTCCCCTCCATTTTTTCCGCGTCTTCTGGGTTTCAGAATCTGTGAGGTGGGATTCCTGGAGGAACGTGATGTGTGTTTGGTGTCTAAGGAGGAACGAAGTAGCACAGAAGGTTTTTCAGATTAAGTAGGATTGTCCATCGCATTACATATTCAAATCCATAAAATCAAATCTATTATAGGGCGCCAAAACCCATGAATATCCAGGTGCCAGCACAACTGGACCACTCAACTGCTAGGGAATCCAAAAGAGAAGGGGTTTCAGACTGCTCAAAAATTGGTCTGCCTTATTGATGAGCTCAAGGGGAGGGTGTACACGATTTTGCTCACATAATTAAACCCCTCTAAGCACATTTCTTAAAGTGTGTGACTGATGATCCAAGAGACGAGGGAAGAATATAGAACTTGATCCTTGTCCTAAAATCAGACAAACCTTCTTAATGGACAACCGTAAAAATTATAGTGAGGGTGAGGAACTTCACTCATTTGATAAAGCCATTTTCTGATTTACATATTAACCTGAACTAATTGGCAATTGAAACGATAATTCTGTAATGTGCAGAACTGTGCTTTCCTGACCTATGCCAACTAGACCTCACCTTCATTTTGTATTAGTATGGCTGCTTCATAATATTCATTGTATATTCTCATTGACACCACATGCAGCAAATTGATTTTGCGTTGTACATGCTGTTCTGGAAGAGCTCTGGAGAAAGCCTTAAGATACTAGTCAAGGCCAAGGGAGTAGCCAGAAAATTAAAATACCCTCCACTTTGAGCAAATGTTCTGATGGTGCCAAGAAAGTGATCAAATCCTCCCTAAAAGACCTCCCTTCTCTCTTCCATCCAAGCATCTACCCATTCATCCTTTCACCTTTCCATCCACCTGCATAAATGCAACATTTCATATTTGCATGCTGTCGTCCATTCATACTTTCATATATCACAATTCCAGGCTTCCTCTGGCCATTCCATCCACCCATTCATTCGCAGGTCCATCATCTGAATGACAATCCCTATATCGTAGGGCTCACTATGCAACACCATGTGAATGTAATCGACTTTTTAGATGTAGAAGAGGGAAGGATCCATAGCACCATGTTTCGCACAAGCACAGCATATAATATTGTTTTGCACACCTCCAGTGCACCTGCTAAATCGGTCATCAGGAACATACCATGTGGCGAAATGGTTTGCCCAAGACTTAACTGTAGTGGGGACACTAATTTCAGGAAAAACAATATCGGACATTAAAAAACATTTACTCTGTCGACGATATGACCATAAAACACTCCTGGAACCAGAAAAAAGGGCACGCACTCTAGCTAGGGAGGAGACATTACAAACAAACATCCCTGGCAAAAAGACAAGGAATAGGGCAGACCCTTCAAACAAGAAGTTGGCATGTATCACTAGATATACATCACATAATGATAGAATTTTTAATATCTTTTGCAAGCATTGGCACTAACTCTTAGATGTCCCAGGGCTGCGCTCTTCATTGAGCGACTACCCCACTATAGTGTACAGAAGAGGATGCACTTTAAAGGACTGTTTGTGCCCTTGTTACGTCACATCGACACAATCAGAGAATATGTGGCTGCGGCCCAAAACGTTGGGATTTTTTTATCTTATTGGAAAGAAAAATATAAATACCCTCCTGGTGCTCCATTCCATAAAAAATATCACTCTACATTTTTTGTATATAACCCTATTACTATTGCGGTTTCTTATGAAATTAGGTTAGGAGTTCAAGTTATTATTGATCTAGTGGGATAGTAATAGGATGGTGGTATTATATGACGTTATATAAAGCTGTATTTTGATTTGCTGTTATATAGATACATTCACTCACCCTATGCTGACTATGCGATTTCCATTGCTTTCTATTGTAAAATGTTCTATAAAAGCTCTGATTTTATGGGTGAGACAGATTTTTGGGAACTCTTCTGAGGTTGCTGTCCGTTTCACTATTAACTTGCTGACTAAGAGCCAGATTAGGACTTTTGCAGACCGACTGCTGGACCGCCATTATGGCGGTTGGGAATAGGCAGTCAAGCCGGCTGCATCTGGACCACTGCATTATGATTTCACCACCAGACTGGTGGTGTTGCAGCAGCGGTACCACGGCTGCAGCATGCTTTGGCTCATAGTTAGACTGCAACACATGCCGCCGCCGAGTGCACACATGGGGATGCAAGCAGAGGGCATGCACACACCCTATGGGCAAAATTGCCCTGTGGCCTTCACTGCCTTTGCGCTGACCTTCTCCTGGTGGGTCCTCACCATGAAAGGGTCAGCGGAAATCCAGGTAGTGATCAGTAGGACTGTGCTGGCATCGGCACCGCTGTCATTGATAACTGCTTTGCCCACTGCCACCATTGCAGGATCCAACATCCTGTTGGTGGCAGCGATCTTGCAGCGGTCCGACCATCATGGTCGTGATCAGGCGATTGGATCGCTGAGGAGGCGGTGGTCGGACTGCCGCTGTGGGTACAGCTGTCTTGTAATCAGGCTCTTGGACTATTTTTCAGATTCTGCTCATTGTCACATCTATTTAAAATCCTAAGAAACTTCATTGCAATTGATTTTTTAGCCTTATGGTTGATATTAAGACTAACTTTATTTTCGACTTCTAAATTGCAGTTTAACATTTTATCAAACATTCATGGTCTAATTTACTGATCTCTGGGCTTTTTTGAATCAGTCCTTATTAATTGACTGTTTTTGAAATACTGACGTAATCTTATATTTAGGGACACATTGCCTCATCTGTTCTGGAGGGCAACACTGTCCTCCACCCAACAATGGGCACTACATTTCTATCATGCAGATTATCTGAGAAAAATTGCCAACAAAGTCAATAAATAGAAGCCAGTGAAGCCTGTGTAATGCAGGGTGTCGCGGAATCACATCGAGCCAGACCAGCAACCACCAGGGTGGCAAAGGTTTTACTCTATCTAATCAGTGTGAATAGAATACTCTTAACTATTAGTTCCTTCCCTTTTTACCATGTCTTTATTCTTCTCCCCAACTCTGCAGCAAGGTGCTAGTCGGTGAATATATTGTTTCTCATGAACTACAACTGCTTAGTTTCCCAGAGCCTTAGCTCTGTCAGCAACAAACTGTATCTCTCACACCATAGAGCCCTTGCTAACTTAGAAATAACTGTTTTAAAAGTTAAAAAAATATTTTTATAACCTCAAGGATTTAACCATCCACAGAGTATCATGAGCAGACGCGGCCCGTGGAGGGAGTTCGGTGGGGCAGGGAGGAGGTGCGGGGGAGGGGCAGGGTGGAGGGTGGTAAACAACGGAACATGGATAATTGCAGGTAAGTAAACAATTTAGTAAATGAAACGAAATCCGTAGCGCGCGCTGCATCGCATTTTGCGATGCAGGGAGCACTACGAAATTCGTTTTATTTACTAACTACTAACTTATAAGGCCTCCTCCCTTTGCCCCTGATGTACCTAGTTTTTGTGCGCCTCAGCCAACTTTGTGGGGATGGGCAATTCCACCCTTTCCCCCTTCCCTTCTTCTCTCCTGGTGGTGGTTAGCGCCAGGATGCCCGTAGGGTTGCAGAGCGCTCTACAAATGCCATAAATAAAATAAATAAATGGGCCCCTACGCAGAGTGGTGACTACTGGGGTGGCTTTTGAAGCCGGCTGCTGTTTTGGTGGGGTCCTTCCCCCCTGGCCCTCCCTCCGGAGTGGATTTCAGTGACGCTGCTCTGTGAGGGGATGCTCTGCTGGCCTCATGCTGGCACTATTGCGTGCAGGATTTCAGGGAAGGTAGTGGCCTCGATATCAGAGACTGGGGGCCTTCTGTGATTGAGCCATGATGCAGCTTTGAGGTGGGGTGCAAAGGTGGAGCTGTGGTGTGGAGTGTTGGTCCTTTGGGCTGGCGTCGTGTTGATGGTGGGGTCTCCCCCCCCTCTCCTGTGTTCTGTGGCTCCCCTTCCCTGGCTGGTCTTCTGAGGCACGGAGTAAGGTCGTGAAATCAACTGTTGGCGCATCGAATGTCTCTGGATGCCAACACTGCCCGGTGAGCCCGCATGGGCATTACAACGCCACTTGCTGTTATAAGTAGTGGAGCTGGGCAGCGTCTGACGGTCCAGCCTGGGGGTCCTAGCACCAGCCTATTACAGGAGGACTGAGGCTGAACCTGCGGGGAGCAGCGTTGGACCTAGCTGGGATCTCTGCTGTGGCCCAACAAGGCGAGGATAAATGTGGCAAGGACTGCCCAGGCTTTGCCATGAACTGCGGATAGCGAAAGAAATCGCAGAGTAGCGCTGCTCCAGACTGATACTGCGACCGGCCACAGGAGGACAGGTGACCGGGACGACTGAAGGGGAGGCGGAGGAATCGGACCATGAGAGCCGCCCGGCCGGCGGAGAGCGAGAGGGGGTAATATTTGAAGCAGGACACAGCCACTGCTGCGCCTGGAAGGAGCTACTCTTTAGTGGAACTGCGACCTGTGCTGAAGAACAGAGCAGAGCGAAAGCGCGACTGCTGAGACACCCCGGCGAAAGAGACCAACCAGTTGCAAGGAAAGGGCGCAGGGGTAGGCTGGACACCATAACAAGCAAGCGCTGCCAAGCGTAACCGGAGGCGGCGACTCCCCGGGTTCGGAGCGGATCCCCCATTGCGGACAGCACCACGAGGTGGAGAACGCGGTAATATACGCCTGATGGGCCCCTGAGAACCCGAAATAAGCCAAACAGCGGCAAGTAACGGACTCCCTAGAGGCTGATGGAATTGGGGGCCCATTGTTAGCACTCAAAGAGCACACTGCTAGAGGCGACGCACCACCTCACCATAACACTGGGTGGCTGAAACTGGACGCTGCTAGCTCGCTGGTGCAGCGCAGGGGAGACCAGAGCTCTGTGGGAGTGATCACGGGTAGCAATCCCTGGGGCCCACTTAAGAAGACCTGACCACAAAGGACGGCCCAGTCCAATCAGCTCCAGCAATACCTGATGATGGGGAAACCGAAAGGGAGTAAGAGCGGTACCCAACCAACCGTGGAGGAAGAAACACCTGTGCAGGAGGAGCAAGGAGACCTGGAGCAAGTGCGGGACCCTCACCTACAGCAACAGCTTGATAGGATCCTGTTAGCAATAACGGACAAGCGTACGGCGCTCCAGCAGGACATAGCACAGGTAGCCACGGGAGTAGGCTTATTACGAGCAGATCATGGGAAATTGGCCGACAGAGTCACAGCAGTGGAGGGCGCGCTCCAAGGTATCGAACCACTACAAAGGGACCTCAAAGCTACCCTGACCAATGTGTTGGACCGAGTGGATGCCTTGTAAAGAAGGGCCTAAGATGCCGAGGGTCGTAATCGCCGGAACAACATTCGCGTAGTAGGATTGCCGGAGAAAATTGAAGGGTTGGACATGGTACGATATCTAGAAACCTGGCTCCAAACAGTAGTGACACCAGAGGGTCTATCTACCTTTTACACCTTGGAGCGAGCACACCGGGTACCGGCTAGACCACCTCAACAAGGCAGACCTCCACGGCCAGTAGTAGCCCGGCTGCTGCACTTTCGGGACCGGGACTTGACCCTTCAGAAGGCACGGACGGATGGCCCCTTCCAGGTGGAGAATAGTAGGGTCAACATCTTCCCTGACTACACATACGAAACCCAACGCCGCCAAACCTCATTCTTGGAAGTCAAGAGGGAGTTGCGCACCGAAGGACTCTAATACTCTCTCCTATTTCCGGCCAGACTTAGAGTCATTGTGGACGGCAAAACATGTTTTTTAACCCCGGACGACGCCTGTGCCCGGCTGGAACTCTACAAAGCTGGAAAGGACGACGACGCACAAAGAATGCGGACCACCTCAGAGAGCTTGCCTCCGTGGAAATCGCGACGGATTCGAAATAGGCAGCGGGGCCTGAGGAGGCCCTCTACGTCACAGACGGAAGCAGAACGGCGGGATGTGTTGGCAGCGGTGTCCACGTTATCGACTACACAGCAACCTCCATCGATGGATGGCACGGACTCGGAGAAAGACAACACCCGATCTGATAAGGAACACTCAGAAACAGACAGCATGAGCCTACCGAAAGTCACTCCAAAGATGGCTGAGGAGATGTTGGACGAAGGGTAGCTGATCCTGCAGGGTCGACTGGATGGAGAACTTGGTGCTGCAATGGACTTCCTGATGGGGCCTAACAAGGGAGGTTGGTTGAGTGAATGATGTGGGGGGTGGCGGGGGGTGGGAAGTGTCGGGGGCACTGGTTACATGGGCTTAATGGGACTGGGAGGACTGTCGGAGTAGGCGACCACCGGTTGGCGCACGGTCCCCCTTCATTGCCCTAAAGGCATGCCCACAGTGTCTGCTGGCGGGCTTCGACATGTGTTAGAAGTTGTATTAGTTTGGATGGGAACTAGGTGGTTGTTACTAGGTCCTGTTCTGGGGGGGAGGGATGACAGGGACAGTTTGGAGGGAAGTTTGGGAGGGATAGTCACTGATGCAGACGCGATATTAAGAAACATGATGTGTAGGACACTGATGGAAAATGGGTGAAACGGCAGATATAAGATGTATAACCTGGAATGTGAGGGGACTTCATACCATGACAAGACGACACAAAATACATGCATACTTGGTCCGCAGTGGGGTGCATATAGCACTGCTCCAGGAAACGCATTTGACTAAGGCCGAGGGTATAGCGCTACAGCGTAGGTGGAGGGGCCAAGTATATAACACCACATACTCGGCGTTTGCTAGGGGTACACTGATCTGGGTCAGGGCAGGAGTCCCTTTTCAGGTAACTAGCCAACTGATAGATCCTGACGGTAGGTTTGTAGCAATACAAGGGAAACTTAGAGGTAAGGACATAGCATTCTGTAGTATATATGCACCTAATGTCGATCAACTGAAATTCCTGGCAAAACTGTCTGGATCTCTGGCACACTATCATGCCAGCCCGTTAGTAATGGGTGGAGACTTTAACTCCGTTGCGGATGTTTCTCTTGATAGATCACATCCACCATTGGCCTAGTCCCCAGTCCGTAGGTTGACTAAGGGCAGACAAGACTGGCAAGCGAGATGGGGCTTAGTAGACATCTGGCGTGCACAACACCCGCAGGAACGGGACTACTCCTACTTCTCCGGGATGCATCAATTACACGTCAGGCTAGACTCGGTGCTATGTTCCACGACAGTATAGCCCGCCGTAATACAATCCGAATATCTAGCTAGGACGATATCAGATCATAATCCTCTGCTCTTCATGATGCACTGGATGACCGGAGTATCTTGTATCCCCACTTGGAGATTGCGCCCCGAGACAATGGACGACCCACTTTTTCAGGAAGCGCTAAGAGAGGGGATTACCCACTATTTCACAGAGAATGCACGTTCGATGGCCACGAGAGCAACGGAATGGGATGCTTTCAAGGTGGTTGTCAGGGGAATTTGCATAGGGAAGCACGCAGGGGTGCGAAAAGTACTCTTAACAGATCTGGCCACGGCTGAAACTAAATTGCGCGAGATCGAATTAGCGAGACCCGGCCACCCCGAATTGCAGGAAGAGGTTAGCACAGCGAAGGAAGCAGTAGCGGCGGAAATGGAACGCTTGCGTAGCTATGACCACAAAGCTTACGTGGTGAGGGCACATGCGGAGGGCGACAAAGCAGGGACATTGCTGGCCTGTTCGGCAAACCCCACTAAACGAGGTTCATCGATATTGGCGCTAGAGGCAGGGGATGGGAATGTAGTCAACACCCAGAACGAGATCCTGCAATGCTTCTTGCGCTACTACGAGACACTGTATATCAAAGCACAGTAGTAGCCGGGGATCCCGCTGTTGATGCCTTCCTGGAGGCACTACAACTGCCGGAACTAGAACCGGAACAGGCAGAAAGCTTAGGGAAAGACATAGAACTGGGAGAAATCCGGGGCGCAATTAAGCACATGGCTCGCATTAAAACCCCAGGTACAGATGGTTTACCTATTGAATTCTATGCAAAATATATAGATGAACTAGCGCCAAAGCTCCAGGAGGTCTACAAAGAGGCAAAAGAACTCGGACAGTTGCCCAAGTCCATGCGAGAGGCGCTGGTGATCCCGCTGCTGAAGCCGGGTCGAGACGGAGGAGAGACGGCCTCCTATCGCCCGCTGTCGATGTTAACCTCCGACTACAAAATACTTAGCAGTATATTGGCAACCCGGCTTTTAAAACACATGACCACATTGATCCATGCGGATCAAGCTGGCTTTATACCGACAAGAAAGACAACCACAAATGTAAGGCGGTTGGTGCGACTACTGGAAGAGGACCACCCTGGGGCACAACAACCCATGATATTATCAGTGGACATCGAAAAAGCATTCAATAGCTTGGAATGGGGATATCTGTACAAAGTGATGGGGCGCTTTGGCCTAGGAACGGACTTCCTACAATGGACTAAGGTGCTGTATACGTCGGCAGTAGCCAGAGTAAGAGTAGGAACGCTGATATCGACGCAATATCCGGTCAGTCGGGGAACAAGGCAGGGATGTTCACTGTCCCCCCTGCTGTTTGCCCTGGCGGTAGAGCCTCTTGCGGCGAAGGCCCGGATGGGAGACTACTGTGGGGGCTTGGGAAGTAGAGAGGGTCAACAATACATATCACTTTATGCAGACGATATGCTGCTCTTCCTTGAAGATGCTGGTAGAGCATAGTTGGGCGCTGGCTCCCTTCTTTTGGACTTTGGCACCACATCGGGCTTGAAAGTGAATTGGCCAAAAACATGCCTATTCCCAGTGCAGCAGGGGGAGACACGGCCTATAACGGATAGAGAGGTGAGATGGGAACCCACCTGTTTGAAATACCATGGGGTACATATTTATCACACAACGGCGGGCATGTTAGAAGGTAATGTGGGGCGCGGCATAAGAGCGCTAAAGGGCAGTATGGCTTTTTGGGCCACCCTCCCACTGTCGGTGACAGGCCGGATAGCCCTATTGAAAATGATAGCGCTCCCGCGCTTCCTGTATTATTTTAGAACACTGCCGATATGGATACCGGGTTCAACCTTTAAGTTGCTGAAATCGCTCGTGGTGGCCTTCCTCTGGGGTACGGGTAGGCGTAGAGTTGCCCAGGCAACGCTCGCCCGGCCTAAAGCTGAAGGAGGATTGGCGGTCCCAGACTTCGAACTGTACTATCTGGCAGCCCAACTGCAGTTTTTCACTCAAGCAATAGCGAGGGAATTCAGAGGACCGGGACAGCAAAGAGGTAGGGGAATACCGCGCCATATCTTATTGTTTATAACTTTACAACATAGGCTGAACCTTAAAGATCTTTCACTGGAAGAGAGAACGTTTAGACTCTGCTGGAACCGCTCCCAACGCAGAGCGGGAGTCCTGCACCCATACGCGCCCGAAATTCCGCTGGGAATGATAACGGCGTTGCCGCACGGCAGGGATTGGTCACCATTGCAAGCCTGGGAGGAAGCGGGCCTCAAGTTTTGGGAGATCTATACGAAGATGGGGCCATGTTACCCTACCAGACACAACAAGAAAGATTTGATCTTCCGAGAGGGGGCTTTTTGTTGCATGCAGCCCTGACGAGGGCAATACAGGCACAATGGCGGGAAGGGCTTACGGAACCCAAGACGACGATGGCCTGCCAATATACTATGATGGCGGCTGGGACCTTCAAGGCGGTCACGTGTCTCTACTCTAGAATGCTTAATGAAGGGTTGACACCCCTGGAGACGCTGAAAGGGAAGAGGGAGGTAGATATAGGGAAAGAAATCCCTGAAACCACCTGGACGCAAATAATACGGAGAGCATGGAAGAGCTCAAGAAATGCAAGATTCCAGTTAGTACATTTCTACATCCTTCAGAGAGCGTACTTGACGCCTGGTAAGATCTGTAAATATTTTAAAGTTGCTGAAGCGGCATGTCCCAGGTGTGCACGGGCCGGAGTAGAATTGGAACATATGCTGTGGTCTTGCCCAATGATAGGGTCCTACTGGGTGGAAGTGGGAGACACCTTAAATGGGACCTAATCGACACTGCGTCACCTGACATCGCCTTCCTTACTGAAACATGGATGAATGCATCTTCTGCCCCCGACATCGCCATAGCCATTCCGGACACTTACAAGATCATTCGAAAAGAGGAGGCATCGCCATCGTCCATAGAAACACCATCAAAATTACAACCAGCTCTGACGACAATCTTGCAACCGCCGAACACCTCCACTTTCAGATCCACACCGACCCTAGGACCACCCTTAGAGGCACCCTCATTTACAGGCCCCCAGGCACCCGATCTCAATTCAGCGACGACATCACTGACTTCGTCAGCCCGCACGCCCTCGCCTCCGAGAACTACATTCTTCTAGGAGACCTCAACTACCACCTTGACAACATTCTCGACAACAACACCACCACCCTTCTGGACAACCTGTCCAATCTCGGACTCAAACAACTTGTTGACACCCACACTCACATAGCCGGACACACGCTCGACCCTATCTTCACCTCCAGCAAGCACATCTCCTTCGATTACACTACAGCTCTCCACTGGACGGATCACAGCTGTGTTCACTTCAGCTACAAAACAACCCTGACCCACAACCGTCCTCAACCCATTCCCCGAAGAAAATGGAACAAAATCACCACCGACCAACTCCTCACATCACTCAGCCAAAACACTCCCACCCCAGCAACGGACCCAGACCAAGCGGCCACCAACCTCAGGCAATGGATTACCCACAGTGCGGATGAACTAGCACCCCTGAAAAAACACCAGTTGAAATCATCCAGCAAAAAGGCTCCCTGGTTCAATGATGACCTTAAAAAATCTAAGAAGACACGCCGCACCCTGGAGAAGAATTGGAGAAAAGAACCAACCTCAGACAACATGGCCTCCCTCAAGACAGCCACCCGCAAGCACCACCAACTGATTCGATCCGCCAAGAAATCAGCATTTAAGGACCGTCTCGACAACAATTCTCATAACAGCAAGGAACTCTTCAATATCGTCAAAGAATTCACCAACCCTCCCGCAGCATCCAACGACATCACTAACTCCCAAGACCTCTGCGATGCGCTATCCTCCTTCTTCTACAACAAAATTGCCGACATCCACAACAGCTTCAAGAATACTCCCAATGACCAACTCACTCCACCCCCTTCAGATCCCACCCCTCCAACTAACAACCTCAACTCCTGGAACCCAATCACCATTGAAGACACCATTCGCCTCATGAACTCAATCCACTCTGGCTCACCTTCTGACCCCTGTCCCCACTACATCTTCAACAAAGCCGACTCCATCATCGCTCCCCAACTCTGCGATGTCATCAACTGCTCCTTCAACTCCGCCACCTTTCCAGAAATATGGAAACACGCCGAACTCAGCGCCCTTCTGAAAAAACCAACAGCAGACCCCTCAGAACTGAAAAACTACCGACCCATTTCCCTCCTCCCTTTCCCGGCCAAAGTCATCGAGAAAGCCGTCAATAGCCAACTCACAGCCTTCCTTGAATCCAACAACTCCCTGGATCCCTCACAGAACGGCTTTCGAGCCAAACACAGCACCGAAACCGCCCTCATTGCGGCGACTGACGACATCCGAGCACTCCTGGACAACGGTGAAACAGTGGCCCTCATTCTACTCGACCTCTCCGCCGCCTTCGACACTGTCTGTCACAACACCCTCATACAACGCCTCAACAACATCGGCATACAAGGAAAAGCCTTGGACTGGATCATCTCGTTCCTAGCCGGGAGAACCCAGAGAGTCCGACTCCCCCCTTTCTACTCAGAGCCCACCGAAGTCATCTGCGGCGTACCTCAAGGCTCCTCACTCAGTCCCACCCTCTTCAACGTCTACATGAGTCCCCTCGCCTCCATCGCACGTCAACACAACCTCAACATCATCTCCTACGCCGACGACACCCAGCTAATCCTTTCCCTCACCAAAGACCCCAACACCGCCAAAAACAACCTTCACGAAGGTATGAAAGAAGTAGCCGAATGGATGAAACAGAGCCGCTTAAAACTCAACTCAGACAAAACGGAGGTGCTCATCCTAGGATCCTCCCCCTCAGCTTGGGACGACTCCTGGTGGCCTTCCGCTTTGGGATCAGCGCCCACAGACCATGCACGTAACCTTGGCTTCATTCTAGACTCCTCTCTCTCAATGTCGAGACAAGTCAACGCCGTATCGTCCTCCTGCTTCAACGTCCTTCGCATTCTCAAAAAGATCTTCCGCTGGATCCCCCTCGAAACAAGAAAGACTGTCACTCATGCACTGGTCACGAGTCGACTGGACTATGGCAACACACTCTACGCCGGAATTACAACAAAATTGCAGAAAAAGCTCCAGCGCATCCAAAACGCATCAGCGAGACTCATATTAGACATCCCGCGCCAAGAGCACATCACCGGTCACTTAAAAAACCTCCACTGGCTTCCCGTCAACAAAATAATTACTTTCCGCCTTCTTACCCACGCACACAAGGCCCTTTATAATCTAGGACCCGAATGCCTCAACACCCGACTGTCCTTCTACTATCCCACCCGCCAACTAAGATCATCCAATCAAGCCCTCGCCGCTGTCCCGCGCATCCGAAAAACCACCATGGGTGGCAGATCCTTCTCCTTCCTGGCTGCCAAGACCTGGAACTCACTCCCCACCCACCTCCGCCTTACTCAGAACCACATCTCCTTCAGAAAAGAACTGAAAACATGGCTATTCGATAAACAGTGAACCCCTCCCTCTAGCGCCTTGAGACCCTCTGGGTGAGTAGTGCGCTTTATAAATGCCTGAACTTGAACTTAAATGAGATAACAGAGAGACAATTGACATTTGATATGGCCACTAGCGTCCTACACTGGTTCCCCCACACATCCAAAACCAAAATAACGAGTAAATTCATAGACATGGGGCTCATATTAGCGAAAAGGGAAATCACGAGACATTGGAAAGCGACAGTAGGGCCCAACAGCAAGAGGTGGAGAAATGAGTTTGTAAAGTGGGCGAATAGTGAGAGCGCGCTGCGATTTCAGTAAGCGCAAAGGCGAGGCAATGATAAGGAACTGGAAGCAGCGACAGTGTGGGAAGCGCTAGTACAGGCATTAAGGGACTATGAGACACAAGAGAACTAGCTGGAGTGTGACAACATACAGGGGAAGGCCCATAGCATAACAGGAACATCGAGAAGACTAGGATATAACGTTTTCCTGAACACAAATGATATAAGGAACTACTACAGCTAATGCATCAGTGACGAGAACTGGGAGAAGGGGGGGCAACTGAAGTTAGAAAAGGGTAAATCTAACAGGGTTTATTGGGATTTCCTGGGAACACTGCTTGATTATAGTTGACACATGAAAATGATACGCAACGAGATTTAGACCAGGATATCCTACTATAGGGAAGGTAATATCGAGGCCATTGGGTCACCTGTATTTATGTCTGTTTTGTACGAAAACCAATAAACTACATTTAAAAAATAAAATAAGATAACTTTAAAGCTAAATATGAAATAAATATTTCTAAATATGAATACAAATAGACTAAACCATAATGTAATAAAATACAAAAAAATCCAATAATTCATTTATTAATACTAAAATATAACAATAAAAAACAAATATGATGATAAATAATATTTATTTAAACATTCTCTATACATGAATAATATTCATTTATATATAACTTAAAATACTTATATATTTATTACTTAAACATAAAATAAAATCAAACACCAAACAAGACACCCAATAAAACTAAACTGAAAACAAAATGAATACAACTGCTTTACTAATTAAATGTCAACTATAAAAAGGACAAAAAAGTGCAACAAATTATAGCAGATAATCCCTAAACTGCAATAAAATGGCTATCTGCCTACTGTGTAAAGAACAAATGAAAAGACTCTGTACAAGAAAATAAACTAAAATGTCAAAGTAAGTACAATTATTAAAATTATTAATAACTACATAACAACAAAAGTCAAATCTTTAATCAAAACAAAATTATATATATATATATATATATATATATATATATATATATATATATATATATAGCTTCGATTTGTATTTCTTCCATATAGCAAACAACAACGGATTAAAACAGAAAATTAGAACCACAAGAAAATTAGAAGATAATCATTAAAAAATGCCAAAGCCAACAAACATAATTTAAAAAGTAAGAAACTTTATGAAAAAAACCAATACATTATATATTTCGAAAGATAAATAAAAATAAAATAAAGTCGAAAGAAAAATGCATTAAGAATTTTCAAACATTAAACACTAACAAATGCACTTTTTTTCAACAGAATAAATTCAAGCAGCTGGACCATAACCTTGCAGCAAAAACAAAACCTTTAACCCTAACAAAAAACGAAAACCTAAACAAACATCTATGTAACGTACAACTACATCAAAACCATAAGTAAAACTGAAAAATAAATACAATGCATGTTTAAATAATAATGCCAATTAAAAATAATATTATTGAAATGAAACAATTAATATATGTCTAAATCCCACAGACAAAATGTCAGAAATAGCCAGTAATATGTACAAGGAAAGGAAAACTATTACTCACAAGGGATATACTCATAGTCAAGCAAGTACAAGCAGTGAGGAAACAGACTAGAAGAAGTGAGAAAACTCACTGGAAATGTGCAAAATGTTATTCTAACAGTAGTGTGTTAAACAGTAGTCACCCATAAACTCAGAGGGACTTTGTATCTACAACAATGCAAAATACACAATAAGGCATAGTTTAAAAAAACAATGTTATCATTCATACAATACTTCACACAAATGTATTGCATATATGAATAAATCACAAGGAAGATACTGCCAACATTAATACAAAACAGTTATATTTAATCCTCTTATTCGCAAATGATAACCGCATCAAATGCTTGTTAGAAGAAAAGTGCTCAATGTGCAAAGTGAACATACAGTGCTCATGAAAAGTGATGCACATAAAAGAAAGCAACAACAAAAAGTAATGTTAGTCCAGTATTGTGCACAAATACAAATATGGATCAAACTTCATGTATGTCATTGCACAATGAATATCTTTTCCAGCAGACTATTCGCAATTTATAAGGTCATCATCAGGACAAAGGAGTCCAAAGAGCCCTGTTGCTGTCAGTAGGCGTCCCAGAAGATACATTAGGGTAAGGAAGGTTGATTCAAATAAACTGTAGAGAGCATCCGTAAACAAGTCAGTGTGAAGAATCGTCCCTATGAATAAATTCTGCTGACAGAGAAAAGTGACAAAGACCAGAGCACAAAAGCATGTCCCAAAACGATTCCCAGCACTGACTTGTTTGCGGACACTGCCTACAAATAATTTGAATGGAAACCAGACAGATATGTAATAACATAATACATGAAATGAGAGTAGAACTCTCCATTGGGCAATTCGATCCTATCAGTAGTTCTCAAGTTCCTAAGGTTGGCAAAATCACAAAATAGCATCAAAAATGTTGAACAAATGTACAAAAGTGTTGTTAAAATTTACAAAAAAGTACAGAATAAAAAGTGAAAATATATTGAAAAGTATTTAATTACTTAAAAATATAATTACTAATATCGAAAAACTAAAGCTATATTTCTAAAAATGTTTAAAACAATGATAAAACATATAATCTGATTAGTAGGACATGTTAAAAATAAACACATTGGAAGCCCCTTTCTTGCCTTGCTTGGCTGTGGCGCTTGAGATGCCCGCGTCCCTCAAGCCACCCTCCCCTGCCTCCCTTTTCCCACCTATGTCCTGACTGCTCCCTCTGCAGCACCTATGCTGTTTCTCACATGTTAGGCCTATAGGCCTCTTTATTCTTTCACCTAAATTTCTCTGGACAGAGTCAAGTAGCTTCTTCTTTAATCCCCCTCTATCGGGGTTCCTCTCCTGTAAAGGATTCTGTACGATGATTGTTGGGCATAGCCCCCGCTTTCTACACACAGTATGCAATGGATGGGTTTTCTTTACCTATTCCTTGCCTAACATGCAAATGCCCCCTTTTGCTCTCTTCCTTGTTACATTACATTGCCACCTACTCGCTGCTACTAGTCGTTTTTTGTCCATATTGTGATTACTCTGCCTGCTATGTAAGACTCAGCTTTGATACGAGATGTCCGAAATGTTATTGATAACTGTAGTGTTTGATAAAATGTAATAAACAGATTATATGTAAAAAATTGCAAACATAATTTCAAAAATTGCTGAGACATGTAAACATAAAATGTAAAATGTACATAAATTAACCTGGTGTCGGAAACGGCTGGACGAGGCTCTCTCTACAAGATAGAGATTACCCTGAGCCTCATGCGAGGGCCCAGAGTCGAGGCACCACACCTGACGTTTGGGGGTTTATCAACAGTGGATCACCTCTGAACTTACCAGTGGACCACTGTACAATTTTGATCTTCATCTCACTTTTCAAACTTTTGGAGCTGCAGCACTTTTACTTTGGTCCTGACGAATGGTACATACACCTCATTTGAGGAAACAATAAAGTTGTATGTTTACCCTGCAGCCAGGTTTAACCATTACATCATAAATTGCGCACTCTGCTCACCTCCCCAACAGCATGCTCATATTTGGGCGCTTACCGTATCTCTTGAAAACATTAGTTGAACTCCTCTTCCTTAGAGGAGGGGTTGTAGCTTACACTTTGACTAGGTCTCATGGTACGAGGAGGTTCTCAATGATGCAGAATGCCACCGCTAGTGGGTGAGGCAAACCGTCCTTAAACCGTACTTAAAATGCTGTGTGATGATCTGCAAGTGACTTATTCAAGGATTACAGCTAGCACACCCAACGCATTTTGGGAAAACTTTTTTTTCCCCATGAGCAAGGGGAGTGTTCCCCGAAACACGTTGGGTATGCAGGCTGCAGTCCTTGAATTAATCAACGACATATCATCACTCGGGCTTGTATGGATTTGTATTCTTCATTGGTCTGAAATACTTGTTGTGTGCAATTAACGGGTTATTTCCTCGTCCACCCCATGTGCCACCACACTGAGGCCAGAGGGATTTGTAGAAGCAAGTTGCAGATATATATATATGTGTTTATATATGTGTATATATAACATGCATACACAATACAACCATAAAAATATAACCAATTGAATAAGAAAATGTATAACAATTAATGTAGAAAAATACATAAAATAATAAAAATAGAAAAATCCAAGAAATACATTTGCAAAAAAATAAACATTAAAATACATTTAGAAATAAAAAGCAAATGATATAAATTATTTTTCTTTTAAATACAATAAAATCTATTCAGCCAATTTTATGAAAATTGTTAGAGACTAAGCATATTAAATATACTATTCCATCTCTTGTTTATGCACCAGTAGAGAAAGTGTTGGACTTTTGTAGGGATTAGATGTACTATTCTTACTCCCACCACCAAAATATTAGGGAATATGTCGTATTTAGGAAGAGTTAGATTTACTATTACTACTCCAGTCATTGCACCAGTAGGGAAAGCATTGGACTTCGGAAGGGTGAAACATACAATTCAAACTCCAGTCTCAGCAACAGTAGAGAAAGTGTTGGATTTTGGAAGGGTGAAATGTACTATTCCCACTCCAGTCTGCACAACAATAGGGAAAGTGTCGGACTTTGGAGGGATAAAAGTTAGGGGTGGGCGATTAACTTCAGTCCACGGGTGGAGTTCACAGAATTTTGTGACTCTGAGCTCCACTGGGAACGTGGAGTTCAGAAAAAAATCAGTTTCTGCTGCGTGGCCGAGTTTGTCTCCACTGCCCACCCCCACGAAGGTCCATTATGTGTTTGTTGCCCCTAAATGTCTGCAATTAGAGATTTCGAGATACTGCTCCAATGATAGGACTGCACACAGCATTGTATACCCTCTGTACACAATGTGTAAGGCCTATATCTCTGAGAACACTTCTGGGGACCTGCATCTGTTGCCTCTTTTTGTGTTCACGGTAATGATGGGTTAATCAAGCAGCGGTGTGTGCGGCATGCTCTCATTGATGCGTGCTATTGCTGTCCGCAATCAGAGTGTGCCTTTTCATTACTGGAATTAAGTTACCTAAATCCTGGCTTTCTGAATGACCCCTTGGGAACGGGCGCGCAATACGGTATGTTAAAGGTTATTATTGTGTTTCTCTGTAGTTTTGTGTTTCATATCATCGCAGAAAAGGCAGTAAACAGGTTTTAAATATTGTATACTCAGTTCTATTGTTAGGGTAATTACAGGAAAGACATGGCTACTGAGTATTCCTAATAAATCAGAGAAATAGACAACTGAGACAGAATTCCCCTTTCTTCCTCCAAAATATAAAAAACAGCACTCTGTTGTTAACACAAATGCCAGCTTTAAATCTTTTAAGTTTGGATTGACTGCATTGGCAGAAAACTGTAGGGCTGTCAAATATGACACATTCAATGTTTTTTCGTAATTCATGTTGTACATTTGTAATGCCGGGCCCACTGAATGTTGAGCCCCAGTCGTCCCTTTTGCATAGTTAGCATGACAATGGCAAGAATTAACATCATAAGAGCTACATTATCACTTTTTGCTCTTTTGCCAGCAGAAATCGCGAAGATAGAAGTAGAAACTACGTGTCAGTTTCCCTCACATTTTCCTGGGCATACAGTGGACCTGCAGAGATGCTTAGCAATACAGCAAATGCAAAAGGCAAGCATGTTGTGAAAAAGAAGGTTATGCTGTTCCTCAGTGGTTACTGTCAGGGCAAGGGAAACAAGGCCAACCTGACCACAAGGGTTCAAAGTTGGGAGTTCATATATTGGATTATAATGCCCTCACACTTCATCATCTGGGCTGCTCCTCGTGGGGTCGGCGGTGCAATACCCAAAGGGCTCCCTATATTAGGGGCACTTTAGCGGAGATCTTCTTCCAATAGCCGTATGGTGAAGTTGGGGTGAGGGGCTAGTAGGGTGTAGATGTATGAATTGAAAGTGCTATTTAAAATAGGGCTGGGAGTACCAGGGAAAACAAACTGTAATCAATATGTCTCCTACCCTAAGTAAAAACAAACAATAAGGCGCTCAGCTAAGTGTTATATCTTAGATCTAAGGGTAACTATTGGTGAAAAAGTTCAACATGTTTCTCGCTTAATGTAAATTCTACATGTGATTCGTCAGGACCAATACAGTAAAGACTATCTACACTTTAGAGTTGGTGACATGGAATCATACTCACATCAACCAAGCATCTACCTATTAGTGTACCTGTCAGACCTGGAACTGCCCACTATTGTAAACTAACCAGGCGTCAGCAGTACCCGGTAGGTTAGACACAAGGAGTTCCCCATGTGAGTTGTGCCAGTGTCATGTGTTGTCTCGACCTACCCACTCCTACCCACTGCTATCGGGTTCCCGTTGTTGTGTCGTGATAAAAGTTTATCGCATCATGTCTGTCACCATTTTATGATAGTCTTTCACCTGCAGCTTGGTCTGCCATTCAGAAATGACTGCTGTGCAAAAAAGTGCTCCTTTTTGCTTTTTGCGGTTATTCTTTATGAAACACCCTGAAAAAATTACAGTACTTGAAACACACAGGTGAATGCTCACTGTGTTGTTTTACTCTGTTTTAGGAATATCTTGATTATCACTTAAAATGAGTTAGTCCAGCCTGTCTCTCCTGCTGTACTGTGTGTAAAACAACGGCTGCACACATTGCCGTGTGAGCGGTAAGGACGTTGTCATATAGAGGAGGTGGACAAAAAGTAAACTCCTGTTAACAATGACCCATTTGAAGCCCATTTCCATGATGTCAAGTTACAGAAACCAGTAGAGGTCCCCGTACCTCCAGTTGACTTTTCAAGGCATTGGACCAGCTGAATTTCATTTATGTATGACTTTTTAGCACTGAGTAGGGCGGAACGGAACTCCACGGAATTGCACAGAGTTTTTATGCCATTCCGCGGAATTCTGCGAATTGCAACTCCATGAACTCTGCCCACCCCTGATAAAATGTACTATTCCCACTACAGTGGTGAACAGTATGGAAAGCATTGGATTTCGGGAGGGTGACATTTTCTATTCTCACTATAGTCAGGGCAACAGTAGGGAAAGTGTTGGACTTTGGAGTGGTAAATTTACTATTCTCACTCCAGTCTCTGCAATAGTAGTGAAACGGTTGGATTTCGGAAGGTTGAAATTTAATATTCCCACTCCAGTCAGCACAACAGTAGGGTAAGTGTTCGGCTTTGGAGGGGCAAAATTTACTATTCCCCCTCCAGTCTCTGTAATAGTAGAGAAAGCGTTGGATTTTGGAGGGGTGATATTTATTATTCCCACTCTAAACAGCACAACAGTAGTGTTGAACTGTGAAGGAGTTAATTTTACAATTCCTACTGCAGTCTAAGCTAGAGCAGGGAAAATACTTAAATTCAAACACATTACATATATGAGTAACCTCATTAATGTAGAAAAAAGTATAAACTTTTAATGAATTAATTATCATTTAATAAACAATTGTTATTCAAATATGAATTAACTCCCCACCCTGTACCTTTACAAGCATAGCAGTTCACACTTCAAATATACCTAAAAGAATAACTATTCCATAACTTACATATTTAGAATTAATTAAATAATAAACAATGAATAATTAATTGTGAATTATGACTTAATTAACTTTTCACCAAAGACGCCTACAAACCCAGAAAATCAGAACTAAAATGTAACTCAAACAAATAAGCACAGCACAATTTACATAATTGATAATCAATTAAATTACATGTTAATTAATTACATTTCCCACTATACCCTTACAAACCCAGCATTCCTCAACACAATCGTGACTCAAATAAATAAGTGTAGCACAATCTAAATAATTGATAATCAATTAAATAAATAATTAACAATTAATGTTTAAATGATAATTAATTATTACCTAGTTAACCTCCCACCCAATACCCCCTACAAACCCAGCAGCCAACACCTAAAACATAACAACAATGTATAAGTATTACACAATCTACATAATTAGGACTCAATTAAATAATTATTAATAAAATAATAATTGTTAATTACTCAATTAACTTCGCACTCTATACCCGTACAAACCTAGAAACATGCACCTAACATCTAATGAAAATAAATCAGTATTACATAATTTACATAATTAATACCAATCACATAAAAGGAATTAAAATGTATGACTGAATTCATAATTTATTCTTGCTTAATTAGCTTCCAATCCTATTCCCCTACAAATCCAATAACCCGCTATGACACTATAAATTACTATTAACAATTACATTACAAATTCTAAATCACTTAAAATTGCAAACCATATCAAAGAAAATAAATAACAATCACACAAACAATAGTAACACAAAATTAATATATGAATTACAACTCATTAAAATAATTCAGAAACAATATTTTTACAACTATTGCATACTATATTCTTAAAAATGCTACTACTTATTTAAAAAATGATATTCTTTCCAACAATATTTTAGCATCATGATATTTTTTAGTTGTGACATTTTTTTCTGATATTTGTGTCTCCCAATATTTACATCTCACTATTTTGTCCAAACACTCAGATACTAGCAACAGGCATTCCATTCGCCAACTTGCTCCAAAATCCATAAAATTCTGCTACTCACAAACAGAGGTAGTTCAAAGACTCCTTGTTCGATCCTTGACTCTTTCTTGAGGCACCTAGGCTTAGCTTAATGCATAAACCTAGTAGAGGAGTTGAGGAATGCGGAATAAGCAAACATAATGTGTTACATTTAACAGGCTATATATTTTTTATAAAGTCTGAAATAGAAACAGCAGAAATGTATCAACTCAATTTACCACTAAGATGGGTAAAAATGGGAGAGACAATATAACTAGAGACCTAACCGCTTAAGAGTGTTAGCACTTGATTGGTAGTTTGGCGGGCTTCCTGCAGGCCACCACGCCAGCGCACCGCAGAAAGACCACCAAATTTGTTGTCAGAAGGCCCACTGGATTACGAGTTGAATCCTGGCAGGCGGTGCATGCTGTGACGGTCCAACTGCAGTGCTTTTCTAAGGCTCAAATGAGAGCCTTAGAAAAGCTCCACTGTGGGAGAGTCACGGCACATTCCCTCACAGGAAGAAACACACCCTCTCATGCATTTCTTCCCATGCAGAAACTGGGTTGCGGAAATACAGGGTTCGCACACCATGTGCCCCCTGCATGCACCCCCATGCACAGAGGTGACTCATTTTGTCCCCGCCACTCTTTTTTCCCTAAAAAGGAGGGCGGTGAAGACACTCATAATATGCTTGGCGGTAACGCAACAGCATATTACTTCCTGGGACCGCGGCGCCACCGCCGCAAGATTGCCGATCCCCAGCGGTAGCAGTGGTCCAGTGGCAGTCCAACCACCAAAGTCATAATTCGGCAGTTGGACCGCCGATGCGACCTCAGCAGTCCAATGGCCCAACGTAGTTGTAACCAGGTTTACAGAAACCTAGGGCCTGACAATATATATTGGTGAAGAGGGTACTCCGTTGCAGTGGCAACAGAGTTCCCTCCCCCCCATCAGTATAGTGGTCGGCCCACCAAATTTAGGGGCTTATTAGGATAGCGGATTTTCCGCATCCTCTGGGCCGGCGGAAGCCACCGCCGGCCCGGAGGATGGGGAAAATCCGCTGCGGACACACCAAAGACCCACCGCCACATTAGGATGGCTGGTGGGTCCTGGTTTCCGTCCGCTGCTTTTCCGCCGCGGTTGGCTTACAACCGCGGCGGAAAAGCTCTAATATGGTGACGGTGTCTCTCAGACACCGTCAGCCAGATTAGGATGGAATGTGAAACATGCTTTTCCGCTGCGGCTTTTCCGTTGTGGAAAAGCATGTGTAACTTCACTGCGGGGGCCCATTGCGGGCCCCCTATGTGAAGGGGGGGTGGAGGGTGCACATGGGGGGTTACCTATGGTACCCCCCTGCATTTGTATGCAGAAAGCGGCAGGCACCGCGCGGTGCCTGCCTCTTTCAGCATACAAATGCAACACCTGCATTTTTGACATTGCTGCAGGTGCAGCTTGAAGCCGCACCCGCCGCAATGTTAGTAATAGAGGATGTGACCGCCAGGGTGGCGGTCACATCCTAATTGCACAGGAGGGAACGCTGCAGCCCATGCGGACGTTCCCTCCTCCTCAGTGATCGCGGACGGACGAAAGTCCGTCCACGATCATAATCGGCCCCTTAATTATGATCGGACCATAAGTTTGGTCATGGCGGAGACTACTATGTCTCCACCAAGGCCAAACTTCTCCAACAGCCCTGGGGAGGAAGGTCTGTCGGAGTAATGGCTACATGTGCGCCCTCCCAATTTAGCTGAGCAGATATGTAGTCATTTTTTACTGTTCCTTACCGCCAGGTAAAACCTGGCGATAAGGAACAGTAAAACCACTGTAATGCTCCCCTTGATATGGGAGAAGTTACATGGTTTTTAAGTTACATTACATGAAAGTCTATTGTTGGAGTGAATTTCTGAATAAAACTCTAAATACAGAGTAGAGTCCATTGGCGGAATTTCTTCCTCAGTAATATACCAATGGTAAGGTAACTGTATGTGCTGCCCAGATCGAAATTATGAGTAATGTGGGATCACAGCATGTGGTATTGGAGGCAAATTATCTAGGTCAAACCTGAAAGGACATGCCCTTGGAAAAAAAGGCTGGAATTCAGAAATTTCAGTGTGGTAATACCGATTTACTCAGGCTATTCCACATTCCAGATGTAAAACTTATAATGGCCTTTGAAAGGTACCTAAGATGTTCCAGTGACCCAAGACACCGCTGGGGTATAAAATTACCTTCCACAACCAGTGTATTTTAACATGCGGGCATGTTTATTGTCCAAAGCTCTTAGCGTACAGTCTTCAAAGGAGCAATAATATGCCATTGACATATTTGCACAAGGCTCTCTGTCCCTTTGTGTCACTTGCAATCTCTCCTTTGTGATAACAGCCATTGGCTACTTATCTATCCAGAAATAATCAGCAAGCTATTGGCTTATAGTGAAGACGCAAAGCCTATGACTACGCAGAGAGGGAAAACTTTATTTTAGTTCCCTACCTCCTTGATTTTCTATAGAAGAAGGTTGAAGTACCAGTGGTTTGCCATATGTGGTTTTGTTTTTTAAGAATTATTTACTCTTGTATTTTGTTAATAGTTAAAAATAGTAAAATTGTTCCGAAGTGTACATTTCTCAAAAGTGTAAGTTACCTTTTTGAATCAGGCCCCAAGTGTCTCTGGGGTTTCACAAAATGTGTTCATATAGTAACATTAACCCTATGATTTACAAGATGGTGACACCATCTCTTTCTGTATCATCTCATGCTATGTTGAAACTGTTTGGGGGTCATTTCTCTTGAACTGTATGGCCAGAGAAATCATAAGATTACCTACTCTCAATAACTATGCGTATGATTAATACGTAGGCCGCTATTCTGAATGCCAACTAATTCTCACTTCATCCATGACTGAAGTTACCATACGAATCAGGAATTACAATTGATGTGAGAATACCACACTACTACTTGACAACCACAATTGTCAGTAGGTCGAAGCTGGGGAAATTCTCTTAGAAAAACAGGCTGGAAATAGGGTAGTACTGCAGTAATACCATGCAGAAACAGTGATTCTTGTGGTAATCTCCTATTTCTAAGTGGTGGGTCAGTGTCCCAACCAGAATACTGAGGTATTGGCAAATCCCTGAATTACTGATACCTGTGGTAGTGGGCTTGAGAAAGTGGATTATTAGGAAGCAGCTGATAGGGTTTGTAGTGGTTACAGATACCCAGGCGCTCTACCTCGATTTAACGTTACAATTCGTAGGGAAACGATGTCTGTGGCGTGGTGCGTGAAGAGCGAACGGAGTAACCCTAAACCGTTCCAAGAAAATCTAGCAGACCTTCGCTAATGAGACAGAAGCAATGCTCTCGCAACCACAAAGCAGTGTAAATACACAAAAAACAGTAATAACAATGAAGTAGAAAACAACAACAGATCTTTATGTTCTTAAACTTTTCCAGGACGTTTATTGGATCCACATTCAGCCGACACGTGTTTCGTCGTGTTCACAAAAGTTGAGTCGACACGACTCTTCAGGGCTGATAAAATAAAACAACATATGTATAGTGTGTTTTGCTTTAGCAGAATTTAGTATTACAGAAGTGCACGGTAGTGATCGTGGGTTTCCATCCACGGGTATTGTGTGTCTAGCATAAATATTAGTGATTCAAATACCGTGCACATCTACATGTCATTATGGTGGTGAAAGTGCAAGACATGCGTGAGGCAAACCATAATCATATGTATAATGGTTATAATGCAGGGAACCGCGTCACCTGTTGTCTCATGCTCACGAAGACCCGCGTCTATGAAGGAATCAGGCTGCAAATTGTGTTCCTTGCTCCAAAAATAGAAGAGAAATGTATCGTGCTCAGTGTTAAAAACAAGGGTCTATATATATAAGGTGAATTATCCATGCAAGTCGGATACAACACTAATAACCACTCCTGCGTACCTGGTAAATAGACCCAGGCATCTATGGGTCGATGCGAGACGTAGGTCAGTTGAGCGAAGAATCTATGTGGTGCAAGAGTAAGAGAATTGATTTGCATAGGGAGGAGAAGCTAAGAGCGGGCACGTAGTTGTAGTAACCGAGTGCCATTCAAAATGTTGTTGACTATCGCTTACCCAAGTTATAGATTGACAAGTAGTCAATCTCTTTACGAGTCAAAGAGCCCTGGTTCCGGGTTCAAAGTTAATTGTGTGACTACTCTTCTGACGAGGGCGCTCGGTAAGGCGCATTTAATACAAAAAGGAGACTGTAGGGACAATGGGGAAAAAGAAATGAAAAGGAAAACCTTAAGTAAAAAGAAAGTCAACAGGGGATAGGTAAAGCGAAATTCAGTTAGAACGGAGACAACGTATGGTCAGGCTCATTTTGCAGAGTTTACATACCTAGACACGTGTGAGTGCCTGTCTATACCGGGAGGGGATCCAAATGTAAAGATTAAGGGCTGCGTTTTTGTTCCGCAATCGTCATACGAGTGTGCACTAAAGTAAATAGAAATAAAACGGAACAAGCGGAAAGGGAGTCAAAATGCCGCAGAAGTAATGCGCTGGGCATCAGAGATGGCAAGTATACAGAGTGCCCTAGTCTTACCTATGGTACGAGATCCCTCCTCTGTGTGTTCCCGGTCGCCGTGTTCCAAGGACGGACACGTGACCGGAAACTGGAAGGAATCATATAGTTTTCGTCTGTCAACAACTAGAAAGTGCCGTGTGAGTTACGACCAGTCTGTATGAGCCACCATCTTAGTTGAGGGAGAAAGTAAAGGGTCACTAAACCATTTTGAAGCACTATCGGGTGAAGGCAGGTTAACCTCTAATAGTAAATGAGCTAGCTAGGAGATTTGAGAGATGAGTAACACGTGAGCCAGTATGACTCCGTAAATCCACAAAAGGTTGTATACGTGTGTTCTCATACCAAAAGAGATTCATGTTCAGACACAAGCACAAAATAAAACCAGCACGAAAAAAGGTTCACAGGTCATTTGGAATGAGAGAGCGTACTCTCTAGATGGTAAAAGTATAACGGTAGTACACTCTCTGGATATGAGTGATAGTCTAATTGTCATGTATACAATAAATAATTGTTCGGTTGACTGTTCCTCGTTGTGCAGATTAATGCCGCAAAGTAGGTCAGTGTCTCATATAAGAGCATGCCGCTGTGATCCATTGAAAAGCCCCGATTGGTGCAACCATAAGTGAAACCAAGAAAATCCACGCAGTGACTGGTGACAAGACAATCCTCATATATACATTACGTTATATATTCTTGTACAATTAGTGCGAATTCATGTCACCGTAGGCAGATTTAAGGATACAGTTGCAACCTTAGTATCCTTATATACAATCCAATACGAAAGACTAACATTGGTATTTGAGCACAATAAAATCACATGGTACAGTAACGGTGGAGCAAAATGATTTTTGATTGTCACTACAAAATAGTAGTAAAAAACATTATTCAAAGTGAATGTATCTATGCGGATCTCATTATCAAACAAAAGGTTTCATGTATGTCAACAGAGTAAGTAAGACAAAATTGCACGAAATTCATCTACATACAGAATAATTGAGCAGTTAGTATTTAGTTCCCCAAGAAAAATTGAAGCTCTGGGTCATAGTTAAGCCCGTGTTCCACGCATTGCAAACGCATGATCCACGTGGCCTCCCTATGTCTCAATGTGAGTTCCCTGTTGCCCCCCCTAATGTTTGGGGGGATTACGTCAATTCCAAAGAAACGTACCTTCACTTCATCCTCAAGTGGTTGGCATGCTGCAATGTGCAGGGCAACCGGGTACTTAGGATCCCTTTTTTGAATAGCCCTCATGTGTTCTGCTAATCGCTCCTTAAGGGGTCTGATGGTGCTGCCCACATAAATCTTGCCACATTGGCATTCAATGATATAGACCACATACCTAGTTAGACATGTGATGTTATATTTGATTTTATACACGACACCATCATGTCCTGTAAAAGTCTTAGTTCCATGTTTACCCCAAACACATAGAGAGCAGAAGCCGCATTTATAGAAGCCTAAGCTCCGTGTGGTAAGCCAGTCTAAGGCTGAAGTGTTGTGTGGGACTGTGGGACTGAGTTTGTTTTTCAGAGTACATCCCTTTTTGTATGTAATGGCCGGTCTCTCTGGTAGCCATTCTCTCAGGGTTACATCCTCAGTTAGGAGTTTCCAATGCTTGTTGAAGCTTTTGGAAATTGTGTGGTGTAGTGCATTGAACTCAGTAATGAGTCTGATTTTATAGGTAGAAGATACCATTTCGGTACGTTTCTTTAAACAATCTGGTCTTAAGGTGCGACGAACCCTTTTTTCTGCAGATTTCAGAGTTTTCAGGGGATAGCCCCTATTGAGAAATCTGTTTTCCATGTTGGTTAAACAGCTGTCAAATTCTTTTTGATCGCTACAGTTACGTCTAGCTCTCAGGTATTCACCATAAGGTATAGCCTTTATTTGGTGTGTGGGGTGAGAGCTGCAAGCATGGAGAATAGAGTTACATGAGGTTGGTTTCCTGTAGAGTCTGCTGTGGAGTTCATTCTCTTGCACGTAAAATTCCAAGTCTAGGAATTCCATCTTCTCTTTGCTGAATTGCATGGTAAATTGTATACCCCATGTGTTGTTGTTAAGATGTTTGTAAAAAGTGGACAGCGAGTCTAGTGTACCAGACCAAAGTAGAAAGCAATCGTCGATATACCGACCCCAAAACAAAATTGAGTCGATATATGTGGCACCTTTCGGGCCCCAGATAAGGTCATATTCGAGGGCCCCCATGAACAAGTTGGCAAAGGAGGGGGAAAATTTTGAGCCCAACGCCACCCCCTTTGTCTGACGAAACCATTTCCGGTCAAAGATAAAATAGTTGTTGTCCAAAATTATTTCCATCATATGTATTAGCATCTTCGTGTGAGCCCACAACGAAGCTGGTCGATTGGAGAGTATTTTCTCCATAGCTTGCATCCCCAATTTGGGGTTGATGCTGGTGTACAAAGACACCACATCCAATGTGACTATTATGGTGTCCGGTTGCCAATCAATGTCTGACATCACCCCTAGGATGTGTTTGGAGTCTTGGATATAGGACGGTAAGTTTTTAACCAAAGGGCCTATGAACAGGTCTACATACTCCGATAGTCTCTCAGTTGGGCCCCCAATTCCCGAGACTATTGGTCTGCCTGGCGGGAATGGTAAATTCTTGTGTACTTTGGGAAGTGTGTACAACCATGGAAAAGTAGGTCTAAAAACCTTTAGATAAAGGTATTCGTCATCGTCCAAAAGGCCAGATTGTTTCCATTCAAGTAGCGACTTATTGATTAGGATAGTCAGAGGACCCATAGGGTTATGGGAGAGTTGTTCATAACAAGAAATGTCATTCAGTTGTGTAAGTATCTCGTTGTTGTAATCCACGAGATTCATCACAACCACATTCCCACCCTTGTCTGCCTCCCTAATGATGATGTTAGGGTTATCGCTTAGAGTAGAGAGTGCAAGACGTTCACCTTTAGTCAGATTATCCTTGTATTTAAACTTGTCATTAAGGTTCTTAATGTTCACTTTGTTTATATCTTCCAGGACATGCCTATGAAAGTTGTCTATAGCATTCCCTCCAGATAGAGTAGGGGTCCACCTAGATTTATTTTTTAGACCACTGGCCATTCCATAATCTGTCTCAATGTCTAGTTCCTCTAGAAGCCTCTCCATATCGTAAGGGCTATCTTCTCTATCTGTCAAAGAAAGAAGCAGATGAGTTGCTTGAACATCTTTAATAGTCAAAATCTCTTTGTTAAAGACAGTAGGAGGAGGTACAGAAACATTGGTAACAGTAGGTTTACAAGCAAAATGTTTCTTCAACTTTAAATTCCGTATAAATTTGAAAATGTCAATTTTACTCTGACAGATATCACCAGTAGTGTATGGGTTGAGAAAGTGGATTATTAGTTGGGGTGGCTGTGAGACCTTACCAAGTAACAATGTCACTATTCTATATCAGGTCCAGTTAGGTTACTTTAATTTAAACCCTTGCTCAGTCCTGGGTAGCTGTGGCACAGAGCAGTCAGGCTTAATTCAAAGGAACAAGTGTAAACCATTTGCCAGTACCAAAACAGTTAAAGTTGGAAGCAAAACATAATTAAAATCCTACTCCAACCAATGATGATAACGTGGGCATACTGGCGAGTACCATCCAGCAGTTCTGTGGGTTTGAGTACGTGAGGTGCTTTCTAGCCTTTTCTCACATTTTTACTCATACTTTGAGTTTTGATATACACATTGAAGGGAAGGCTTTCAACCACGGGGTATATGTATTTGATGTGGTTATTGACAGTTTTTTTTTAATTAAGCAGTAAGGGCAAATCAGTTCATGGATGGTTAAACAGGACCGAACTGAGCAAGTTAAAAAAAAAATTGTAATAACTCCCAGAAGCCTCAAAGGTATATGACTGACTGCTCATAGAGGTCAGACCTGATATTATTTAGTAATGTTTAATCAATGACCAGCAGACTGATGATCATTTATAAATCTGGTGGCACGGGCGGTCTCTCAACCATGGTGATGGATTAATTTACTCTGTCACCTTGGTGGAAAAATGGGCATTCCACCAGGATTTAAATCGGCCCCTTAGTCTTTTTTCTGAAGAAATGTTCTTGTCGATGGGGCAGGCAGCTGGCTGGATCCGATGGAGGACTCACCCCAGTGGCTGCTGCTCGTCGATTGTCCTTGTAAAATTCTTCCTGATGGGACTTAAACACATTTCTGAAAGTTTAACTGCTTTCAGCAGGACATACCAGCAAATTGAATCAGACCAGCAATTCGAGGACAGCGGCTCTGGCAAAAGCTTCTGTGGAGTGGAGATGACTCCCTAACAAATAAGGAAAAGGTTTTCAGGTGATACCCTGACCACTTTGACATCATGTCCTAGGGCACTGGCACTAAACAATTCCACAATGCATCTCTCTGCCCAAATCTAGGTTGTCAGAGCCTTTTTCCCTGGGTCTGAGCTCTGGGCACACCCCTGAGGTGAGTCTAGGGAAATGAGCAATCCCCACCCTACAAAACCAGTTCTGGATAGGTTCTACACCCTCCCCACTGGGATTTGTTCCAGTCTAGCTATTTAGATAATGGTAGGGGCAGGCCTAGGTGTGGGTTACATCTGCCTGTGACATGAACTGCCTCTGTGAAGCTTGTACAGCTGTTGGGCACACCTGCCAGGCCATCCTGTCATTAGAAGGTCAAGCCTACTCCTTTCCTAGGCTCTTTTGTTCCCTTTCCTGAGAGTAATTCACACCGCCCAGCAGGCTGCCAGGTGGCAGTTGGGGATTATTTCAGAAGGGGCTACTAGAGGCACTGGGCCAGAAAATGCCAACATTCTAAAAGTACTTTGAAATCTAACCGCATTAGATTGGATTTTAAATTCCTAATAATTTGAGTCCTTGAATCATGGGTCTAGCTATTCCCAAACTGAAGTTATATATTATAAGATTTTATGTGGGAGAGCCAACCTTGCACACAGTGACAAATGACTTTGGAGATTTTTCACTACTGAGATATGTAAAACATGTCCTAATTTTTTTAATACCAGGCCCTGTGGGCATTTAGGGCCTACCTTGGTCCTGGCTTACAAGTAGTGAAAAGTAATTTTTAGGCCTGTCAAAAGGATTGTTTTGACAGGTCGAATTGGCAGTTTCTACAACTGCCATGCTAGGCTTCAGTGGCAGTCCCAGAGTCATGTTTTCACTTTCTCGCTGTAGTAGTGGCACAATCAGTGCTCCAGTCCAATAGAGACATTTAACTAATAGGATTATTAGGTACTATAAGTATATCAATCAGGTATTCGCCAATTACACATATACTTTAGGGGTCAGAGAAGATACATGGGTTGATAAACATCAGCGCTCCAATGTTCAGTCAATAAATCTGCAAAAATGGTCTTGCTCCACAGTGGTAATTCTAGGGCAGTCTTCCTGCGCCCCAGAATGAGGGTGAAGGTGTTAAAAAAATATCTAATTGGACATTGACCTTAATTTATTGCAATAATCGCAATTGCACTGTATTTTGAAAGCAACCTACACATGACCTTTTTATTCGTAGCATTTGGTTGCACAATCGCACCATTGAAGAATCCAAGCTGAGGGGAGTCCTGGCTCAGCCCTGAAGTCCTAGTGTTCATCTCGCTGAAATAGTAGGAAGAACAGGCAAGTTCACTGTTGGTGCCGCTAGAGGATCCTACAAACCATAGGGTCTATAAACAAAGCCAGTCTGTGTCTATAGCAAAGGACTAAAATAGCAGAGGGGCGACAAGTCAGCAGATTCCATTAGAACTGCAGAGCTCTCAGGAAGGGAACAGGGGAGTAATCAATTTCTCACCTCTGAAGGAATCAATAGTAATCACATTACTGGAGGTTAATAGTGCACTTTTACTCACTACACACCGTATACAGCGGGTACCCTCTTCTAGCCTGGGATATATCACAACTGAAGCAAGCCCGTGTGTGCATGTGCTGTGTTCAAACAGCGTGTCTCTTGAGCAGTGTTTTCTTGCTTTTAATGTTTTTAAAACTTATACAAAAAATACTAACTAAGCCATACAGGCAAGAGTCAGGAAGCTACAGCAGTATTCTCCCTGAAATGATTGAAGATTTTGCGAGAGAAAGCTTTCAGACAAAAACAGCAATCCTATAGAAAAAAAAGGAGTGTAGTGGAAGATGGGAAGGATGGGGGAAGTGAGAGAAAAAGAGGTGTGTGAAGAAACTAAAATAAAATAAAAGCATCTAAAGGGAAAGTTAAGGTAAAGGATAAGCCCTGCATGGTCCCACATGTCCCAATCAACCGAATCAGTGACAAGTCATCCCTCTACTACGTGTTGTTGTACGTAAATAGGTCCTGTTAATTCTTGCTACAAATGATAAATATAACATTCTTAAGACATACTGAAACTGTAACACAATTTCACACATTACAATACTGTTCATCAATAATCAACAAAGCACACCTGCCTATATTTGACAGCCTGATATATACATGTATTTATTTTGAGGCATTCCCTTGAAATGGCAGAACACTCAGGTGTTGAATTGCTTTCATCCTACTCAGACCACACAAATGAACCCACCTTTGTCACTGAGGACTAGTCCCACCACTGGCCATCTACCATGGTACTGCCTCCTGAAATCAGACTGCCGAAAGGGGACACATGATGTGAGGCCAAGGGCTGCACACGTCCTATGCTCGTAAACTGTGAGCCTATGCCTCAAACCTAGTGTGAATGTCCTTGTAGAATAAGGATTGTGGCCTGTTTCATCAGTGCTGTCCTACAAAGTAACTGATAGAGGGTCCTTTAACAGCATTTACTGTTGCATGCTGCAATCTCGGTTGCACGTTGTGATATTTAACAACCCCCAACCGCCCCAAAACTAAGGAATGGGTGGATGGATTATCACGCAGTTGCATTATGAAGGGACCACACTATCCGCACTCCAGTCCAAATGTTGCGATGGCCTCTTGAAATGGGGGAGCGCTAATCGCGGATTGCCACAAATAGCCCCTGGTCATCACTGCATCAAGAGTAGAAGTGACGCATCAGTTACATCTCAGGCATCCTGCCCTCAGCCCCCCTGTCTTGGGCCAAACAGTTGTAAGAGCAGGGGCGGGACCAGGATCCTCATGGGTCCCCGGGGGCACTTGAGTCCCTGGGACTAAAGATACGCACCCCTGTCGGGGTGCACTCTGTTCATAAGAGAGAAGGGAAAAGTGATGCACTGTGTTGGTGAGAGAAAGGGGGACATTTTAGAAGGGGAGAATGAGGTATATGAATGCAAATTGAAATGAAAAGAACCAAAAGAACAAAAATGGGCATAAGAGCTGGAGGATCATTTAGAGTAGGCCATAAGGTGTAAACATTTTTCCTAATGGCTGATTACGAGTGCCCCAGATAATCCCACACCCTGGGAAAGACCCTGTGTGTACAGGGATTTAATTACAAGTGCTGTTAAGTCTACCACTACCACTGGTGCCGCGGCCAGGGCGACTGACTCCGGAATCTGGGATCACGGTTCGATCCCCGGCAGCAGATTAGCCCAGCACCATGTGACTCTGGGCAATAGCTTGCTTAATCTTCCCGACGGCCCCCAGCGTTTAGTGACCCTTACGGGTGATTGTTTGCGCTTTACAAATGTGGAATATATATACATACCACTCCACGTAAACTACATAAACTACATTAAGGCAGGTAAAAGATGCTGAAATATACTGAGAGGAAAATGACCAGAAAAAGCAGGAAATACAGATTTGCATGCAGAAACTTAGACAAATAGGTAATATCATATTAAAATTAGGCAATACCATTTATCGGCAACAGAAAACACACCATTAGCACGAGCAAAAACTCAAATTTCACTCAATTAAAAGGTGAAAGACAACTGTAAATATTACATGGTTTCTGCAAGTTATTTCTCGTTAATCTTCAAATTTGCAATTTTACATTCTGTTAGCGAATTGTGCTACTACAATAAAAAAAAGTGTAATTTTTTTTAATTGCCCGTTAAGAAGATAGAGCATAGCTGGAAAAGACTAAAGTTGTGAGGCGAGAGGGTAAGGAATGGGCAATGCAGGGTTCTATGGAAAAAGAGGTTGGGAGAGAGGGGTATCAGGAATTACAGAGAACAGTAGCACGAGGGAAGGAGTAGGAAGATAGTCAAAGAGGGTAGTCCAAAGGGAGACAGCGAAGACTGTTAACTGCGTCAGGGCACCCCAGGGCCGGCTTTAGCGCTGGCGGACCCCGGTGCGACAATCACTTTTGGCGCCCCAATGTCCCATGACCACCTCCTCGGATTCTCCCTCCCTACCACCTGCAAAAGTGCCCCTCATCTCTCCTATCATAAGAAATTGCTAAACACAGCGCCCCTCTGAGGTCACAGCGCCCCCTCCACAGGTCAGCCCCTAGTGCGGCCGCACCAGTAGCACTGCTATAAAGCCGTACCTGGGGTACCCTGTATCCGGAAAAGAGAACCTGGGTAATGCCAGTTGTTCCTTAGGATTTCATCAACGACTTTGATTTTTTTTATAAATGTGCTAGTCAAATATGAGAATTATTTAGGCTTCATTTAAATCTATCTTCAATCTCTACCAGCAGTGGTTAGTTAGTATGTGCAATATGGTTGAGCTCTCGACGTTATGTCATACCCATAGAGAGATGTCAAGTCATGTAAAAATTATTCGATGTGTTTGCTAATTTGTTTTTTGTGCACATTTATAACAAGAATGTGAATACATTAATTAAACAATCTACTTTCAAAGCGTGTCAGTAGCTCTCGTATAAAAATATATAACTAGGAACCAGGGCGTTTACACAAAATTGATCAGTTTCTTTCAGATTCCCTATTATTCCCATTCGTACTGCGGATGCACATGAGGCAAACTATGATAGCCCAGCAGACGAGAGTGGCAAGGGTGAGAGAACAGAGAAGAGGAGGAGGAGGAACATAAGAAATGGCCTGTCTGAGGCATGGATGCTTGATCACCAGCGCTGCTCAGTCAATGCCAGAAGCCCAGCCCACGGGAGCTTCTTAATGAGCTATGTAAATCACCCATGTGCCTGCCAGAGAAACAGACTGATGCCCCAGGGAGCGTTTACAGCCTGACGCTGCTTCCCTCATCAGAGGAAAGCAGCCGCAGGCTTCCTCTGGCCAGGCAGTCGATGAGACCCATGCAGAGAGTCAGGGCCCGCTGCTCGAGTGTGAAGCAGGCAGGTGATTGAGACGTCAGCCTTATTGCTTCTGACAGATGTTGCCTGTGAAGTCTGATCTAGGGATAGAATTGCTTGCCTGTCAAGGGAAATGTTATTCGGTCCTACTCCTCAGCATGGCAGAACCACACCACTCAGTGGTGATCCCCAGCCAGGAGATAAGACCCAGCTACAGGAGTAGGGGGCGGGAAGTCGCCCCTTATCGGCCCCAACCCAACATACCTGCATAAAACATATTCCTTATCTGGTTCGGTGCCAGAAGCCAGATTCCTTACCTGCAGGGAAGCAGAAGGAAGGGTGATCACATATAAAAACCTGTTGCTCTAGAAATTCCCCTCTTCATTTAAAAAATAGGTCCCACTAATTTAATATTTATTCAGCCAGCAGCACAGATCACTAGAAGGCACCAGGCCTCTCATGTGATGAGAGTGAACTTGGTCCCACAAGCAAGCAAACCGAAAATTGACACTTTGACTCAGAAAGACTTAGGGCCTGATTCCGATGCAGTTAGGAAGGCCTCCGAATTTGCTCCGTCCAAATCGGATCAGGAACGTGTCTTTCTGACTGACTCGTAACGGTTTCCGACCGACTGAGTATGAAGCGAGTTAGGCGTTAGGAATATCTCATTCCAAACCTTAGTGCATTTGAAATGACCGAGCCATACTGAGCAGAATCGTACATCTCTACAGGCTGCGTTTCTGAATGACCAAGTACGATGCTGGACTTGGACAGCCTCGCATCGGCAGTCGGATTCAGACTTTGGGGGCCCGTAGTGGGCCCCCTTGCACCCTGAGCCTTCCCAATCGGGCCCATGGGGGTACCCATGGTTCCCCCTAACCAGTCATGCACAGTGTGGCAGGCACCAGGGGGAGCCCGCCACAAGGGTGCCCGATTTTCCCAAGCCACTCCTTTCTTCAATGGGAGCCTATGCCTTCGGTCGGAACAAAGGCTTCCATTGAAGTCAATGGGAGTCCAACCAAATCGTATATGGAAGCATCTGGTTGCATCCTACGTGGTCGGTTGGACTCTCCCGATCCGATTCGGTTGGAAACCATTCCCAAACCCATTCGGTCGGGAACCTTTCCAAACCACAACAGAATCGTGCCATAAGAGCCTGATTTAGAGTTTGTCAGACAGGGCACTCCATCGCAAACGTGAGGGAGTGCCCTATTCCCCAAACCCTCGGTTCACTTGCCTCATTTAGAGAAGGGTGGACCCTCTGGCTCAGTTGAGATAAAACTTCCTTCAGTGGCCTATCAGAGTATGGCTCGTCAGAGGAAGTTATATCACTCGCTCTATTTAGGGTAAATGACGTAATGTCTGTTTTTCTGTGCGTCACCACCAGGAAATGCCCGGAGCTCCGAGACAAAAAATTAATAATGTCCCACACACTGGGACAAAACTCTAAGGGTGTGGGGGTAATTAGTCTTTTTTTCCCGAAACAAGCTCCTTTGGTAGTTTGTTTCTGATACAAAAACTTTAAAAAACAGCTGTCAAAAATGATTGCGGCATCGACCAAACATTTAGGGCCCCATTAGAATGTCGGGTGGATCGCCGCCACCATGCGGGCGGTGGCGATCTGCCCGACATCCTTCCCCCGCCCGCCACCCATTTCCCCCCCGCCATATTACATATTACTATGGCGGGGGGACCGCGGCGGACGGAAAGAGCGTACGCCGCTTTTCCACCTAGTCAACGAGTTGACCGGGCGAAAAAGGGTTTCATATGATGGCGGTGTCTGTTAGACACCACCATCCTTATGGCAGGCGGTCCCGTTTTACGTCGGGATGGCGGGCGGACAAAGTCAGCCCGCCATCCTAATGGGGCCCCTAGTGTCTTGCAGGGAACCATTAGGTTAGCGGTTCTCTTCAGTATAGGTACAGAATCGACCACTGGGCCAATGGTTATCTCTAGATTTGACAGATGGTAGTCTGTCAAGATGACAAATTGGGCCAGATTTAATATTTTTACACGCAACCAACTTTGTGAGCTGCGCTGTGTGAAAGGGGGAGGGCAGGAATGCACCATATCTCTCAAGATATGGCGCATTCCTGTCCTCTGACTGCGCTGGCACGCATTTTGCAGCCTAACGACAGTGCAGGTCCCCTTGTGCCATGGAGAAAGTGGGCCTGGGTTACAGGCAGGATTGTTTTTGTGCAGGAAGGCACACCTCCCAACACAAAAGCAATTCTCAAAGTCATTTTCCTCTTTCTAAGTGTGCTGAAGAATGCAGCTCACAATGAAAGAGGAAACAACCAAGAGAAATAAAGATATTCCTCCTTATAGCGCCTCTGGTGGAAAGGCAGACAATTCCGACGCATTCCCATGTCTACCAGTGATGGTATATCTGTGAATGCTGCAGAATTCATGGCTGGATGCCTGGGAACACCCATGTGCCACCCATATAACACCCCCACCAAGCAGAGTAGCACAAGGCAGCGACTTGCTCTGCTTTATGTGTCTCCAGAATTACCAAGCCACGAAGGGCCACGAAAGGTGGCCTTTCATGGGTTAGTAAATCTCATTCTAAGTTTTGCATCGCCATGCATCACTTTAGTCTGGGTCTTAATGTTCTCCGCCACCCTGATGGGCATAGTACCGTCTCCCAAACCTTAAATCAGACCCTTACTCCCGAAATTAGGTAATCCCACCCAAAATAATGACTGGCGGCTCTGTAAGTGAATTTTAAGCTTCTGAAAGAGTGATGTCACCTGGATGTATGGTGTATATGTCCTGGAAATTAACTTTCACTTGGGAATAATTTGTACAATTAAAAATAGCCTTTAATGTAGGTGTCGGGGCACAATAACGTATACCCTGATGTCAATTGCTCGGATGTGAATTACCCCATTGCCTAGAGTTCACTACAAAGAACCGCAGGAACACGAGGCAACCCATAGAAAAAAATAGACCATGGGTGGAAAGCGAGAGGGAAAGCGAGCAGTGTAGCAGAAGTCTCAGGTTTAGCACAGAAGAAGGTAAGCCCAAGCTTTAGTGCTGTAGAGGCGAGGACTCGCTCACTTGTAGAGTAAATAACTACCCTTTAACAATGATTTGACAGTGAATTTCTGAGTTGTTGTTTTTTATAAACTAAGATTAGGTGTTAAGGTCAAAAAATAACCCTAACTTCACTTAAACCTTTGTATTTTTAGTGGAGTATTTTTTTTTAATCATATAACTGTCACAACTCCATACTTTGAGGGATGAGGCAGCGGCCTATTTCATGACATACAAACCACATCGAAGGGGAATAAAAGTGAATGCTGGATTGATGACGTATTCCCTGTCAAATTCAAATTCAAAATTCTTTGTTTCGGTTCAGTTAAAACGATAAAAGATACATCGTAATTAATCATATAAAGAAATATGAAACATTCACATTCAATTTAATTAGATGGAATTGATACAACTTAGCCTTCAAGCGGTAGCATTTGATCAGGGAGAGGAGCAATAATAAAGTAGACAGTAAAATGACCAACCCTGCCAGTCCCATGGTTGGGGGACGGCGAGTGTAGGTGGATATGAGACCCAGATCCACTTCCCACAATGTTAAGCGGCCTGTCCGGACTACCATCCACCATTGGCTGGGGCCCTCTTCATTACCACAGACATCCAAACATTTGCTCTGACTCGCACCTGGACGTTCACAAGGCAGAGGAAAATGTTGCAGTCTCACAGGCATGAGAAAGAGTGTGGGCAGGGACTGGGGAGAATGCTGACATAGCCAACATGGCGGGGTTAAGCCAAACACGCAACCTCCTATGCGCAAGTGGCTTAGTTGGCTTTAAAGGAGGAGAAGTCTAGCCCTTTATATCTCCTGGCGATCACCAACAAGCATTTACAATGCAACGGTTTCGCCTTTGTAAAAGTTAGAGCTATTGGCATTGTAAATGACAATTTTTTTTATTTATGTGTTGGTTTTGAAAACCTATAAATAAATGGCATTGTCATTTACAATGCCAATAGCTTAATCTCTCGCAAATGCGAGACCTATTGCATTTGCATCCACACGCACACACACAGAGAGCCACACACACACAGCCACCCACACATAGAGCCACCTACAAAAAAAGCTAGCCACACAGACAGAGCCCCAACACACACAGAGCCCCAACACACACAGAGCCCCAACACACACAGAGCAGAAAATAAGTTGAGGACTGTGCACCAACGCTCTGTAATGAGTACACATTTGCAGGCAGCTGCACACTGTAAAGAAAGCTTTTGAATTAAAAAATGACCAGCTAAAGAACGCACACAAAGTCGTTGACACAAAGAGACACATTAAGAGACACAATGCCATTAAAGTATCGCCTTGTGCAGTAACTGACACAGACACATGCAGTGTCCAGACTTTGGCCCTCATCATGAGAGTGGCAGAAACACGGATGCAGTATTCCTGCACCTAGAATTATTGTTACTGTGGATACCAGTGTCATTTCCAGATGTGGGAGGACCACTGCACTTCGAAAGAGACTCCGAGTGGATCGTGCCAAATGAGAGTTATCACATTAATGCTGTAATCATTTTACGTTTTCCACCGCTTTCCTGCCCGTGACCTTCACTTACTTTTAATGGAGGAAGTGTCCTAATGGGAAACAGTAGAGGTGCGGTATTCCCGCTTTCCATATATTCCCAATAACCCCTGTTACTGGCTTAACAAGGAGACCGGCCTTGCAGAGAGAGGGCTGTGGTGGTGGGCATCTATCTCATGGGTGATGGTGTTTCCTAATTGAAATACATCTAATTTCAGGCAGGCACATGGACAGCGGGAGGGGGGTAGGCAGGCACACGGACAGCGGGAGGGGGGCGGGCAGGCTCACGGACAGCGGGAGGGGGGCAGGCAGGCTCACGGACAGCGGGAGGGGGGGCGGGTAGGCTAACGGACAGCGGGAGGGGGGCGGGCAGGCACACGGACAGCGGGAGGGTGATCAGGAAACAGCCAGCGACTAGTCTCTGCCCTTCACAAAGTATTCAAATCTCCGGGAACTCGGTAAGGTGGAAAACAGACTCTCAGCGCATTCTGCCCTAAACACTCGAAAAAAGCACATAATACGTTCCTGTTTCTATGCTACTCAAGTGACAACATCAAAGGAAATTGAATCGAAAATGAGGAATAAAGACAAAATACACAAAGCTACGGCAGGGTGCTGCCGCAAGCGAAGAGTATAACAAATTACTACTACCCCAACCTTTGCGACCCACGAGACAAGGGCGGACAAACTCATACTGTCACAGTCATACAAAGTAAAAAATGTGAGTTACTCCAAAGTGATTCTCTAGACCCACAATAAATGATGGTGACCCCACAGCGCCACGGTACAGTGGGAGGGGGGCGGGCAGGCACACGGACAGCGGGAGGGGAGCGGGCAGGCTCACGGACAGCGGGAGGGGGGCGGGCAGGCTCACGGACAGCGGGAGGGGGCGGGCAGGCACACGGACAGCGGGAGGGGGGCGGGCAGGCACACGGACAGCGGGAGGGGGGTGGGCAGGTTCACGGACATCGGGAGGGGGGCGGGCAGGCACACGGCAAGCGGGAGGGGGCGGGCAGGCACACGGACAGCGGGAGGATGATCAGGAAACAGCCAGCGGGACAGGGACAAGACGGACAATGAACACAAACATCGGTGGTAAAAAAAAAAAAGTACACGCCCATACTGGCCACGTCTGCATGACGTTGTGGAGAGGGAAAGAATCGGCGGGAACGCCCACCAATCGCCTCGGGAAATGACGGACAGTTCTCTCTTCCAATGGCTAGCCTCCATTTATGGAGCTAGCCAATGGAAGAGAGAGGCTGAACTAAAGCACACAGTGTAAGACATAAATGGAATGGACATTGTAGATGACAGGGCATAAGCGTTGAAACAAAAAGCAAGGCCTTCGGCGGCAAACCGGAGGCTGTTGAAGTCAGGACAGTGTTGGTAGTCTCACCAGAGTTCATCAACCCTGGAGTAAAGGCCTCCGACGTAGGCATTGTCAAAGGTCCAGAATGCATTCTCGGGTTTTAAGGAGCTGGGGGCGGGGCAGATTATATCAGCCCATGGGGCCAGAAAAGTTTGCAGCTGATCCAGCACCACAGGGCAGAGAGCCGAAGGGGAACCAAGCAGCAGACATTTCTGAGGACTTTTAGGTCAGATGAAGGGGAATTTACCCATTCACCAACGAACCTGTCCTATGATTGAACCTCTCTCATATCAGGACAAGATGAACTGCAGAATCTGTTATTGCAGTCTCTAGAAGTGAAAGAACATCTCTCCGGGCCATGGTTGGAAGCAGACCTGAAGATGTATGCACAATCAAAACCCCAAGAGCAGTAGAAGGCCCAGAGAGGACGTTCAAGAGAGGACAGACCAACATATTTTACTGCCTGACCTCCTTATTAGGGACACTGCCCTGAAAGAAGTGCAAAGCACGTTTTGTGAACTAATTTCAACAAGGATCAACAGCGGAGCCATGTCAAACAGCATGAAAAAAAGGAAATGGCATGAGAGCTCTGGGGTAACGTCATATATGTGTCCTCCTCAAGTCACATATGTGAAGGCACTGGGGCCGAGTTGGGGCCATGGCATCACATACAAGTGCAGGAGAACTATTTCAACTTTTCTGGATTCCGTCTGACATAAGTTTCATGAGGAGAGGAACCTGGAGGAAGAGTTAGCCATCCGAAAATTGGAGATTAATGGTGTAATAGCAGATATAGTTCAGGCAATCCTGCATTGAAGCTTTAACTGAAAATATCAATGAATATTACTTTTTTTATATGTGCTGGACCTCCACTTTCATAGCGCTCTCAATGTGATCTCTTTTGTAAACAGAGGCTGCAGGATCACACTTTATGAGCTCCATAAAACTTCCCGAACCCCATTATTTATTGCGTGTTTGCAGTGACAACAATAAGAATTATAAGCTTAAAGCACACAACAGATGAATATTCATGCCTCAATTTACAAGTAAACATAAGTTTTAGAAGACCTTAAAGGGTCTAAACAGAGTATATAGTGTTCAGCTGTAAGGAGAGAAATGGGAAAATGGGTGGTGTTGATAAGTAGCATACGTTCACCAGAAAAAGCTTTTATCGCATACGTTCACCAGAAAAAGCTTGAAGTCAAATGAGGTCCGGCTCAATATTATTATTGAAATTTATAAAGGGCACTGCCAACCCTCGGAGTATCATGGCGCTGACTATGCAGCCACTGATGGAAAAAACAGCCCAAAAATATAAATATGAACTCTTCTTCCTGCAAAAAGCAGAATGTTTTGTGTGGGGGATAAAATCAATAACATGAAATTCAGCTTTCTTTCAGTGAATCAAGTTTCTAGTTTTCAGAGACCACATAAATGTATTTATCTAAAGCCATCTTTTAATTAACTCTGAAGCAACATTTGCTGTGTGTGCCAATTTATGGACTATTTACTCTCCAATGCATATTGTGATCAGATCAAATGAATAAAGCATTATATTATTTAAATCCCACATCAAAAGACTTCAACTCAAGCATATGCTTTTTGTGACCAGCTAGAAAGCACTCCAAAAAAACACATTAAAAATCGGTTTTTTATCAGTTGTTCCAATGTGGTAGCTACTTTAGTTTTTCTCTTCAAATTATGTGTAATTACTCCCTTATGAAATGACTAACTATTTACTTCCATCTTCTTTTCAATTTACTTTAGAGGCAAACCACGATGACTATGTAGCTAGAGCAACTAGTGCACAGAGCTGTACATAAGTGTTTGTGTGTTGCGCTATGTGAGTGTCACTATAGCTCAAGTCTGTTCTTCCTTCGATCTGAATCTACCCCCACAGGAGAAATCACTGATCAAAAATACCCTTAGCTCTTTCAAACTTCTTCATTCATAATATGCATCGGGGGAGTTCTTTTTCCCCGCAGGTTGCAACCTTATCCAAATCTTTTCGTGCATCACTTTCATGCACGAGAGATGATACAAGCCAAGTTCGAGACACTGGAGGGCACCTAAGAATCCCCAGTGCGGCAACCAACATTGCACACTTTGCTACACAATAAACTCACACCCAACCATGAATAATCTGAATAGATTCTCAAGTGTCCATAGAAAAAGCTTAGGGGCTTTTTATGGACACCGTAATACAAAACCATCATTAGTATGCACCAGTGTCCTAGAATGGGTGCAGGTAGAAATGTATCAACCAAAGAATTGAGGCAATGTGCGAATCTAATCTAAGCTAATGAAAAGTGGATGTTTCGGAGTGTGACATGGAATTAACCACATCCTCACCCGAGTATCTCCAACAAGCGGGCAGGGAGGTTTTGATGCACGTTTACCTCTACAATCTACAACCTTCATCCTGTGTTCATCCTTTGAACACAGCTGGCCAGCCCAAATCCCAGATTGCAGTGACTTCGTGTATATACATTGAGATGTCATTGTTTGTTCCCACAGCCGTCATGTGGTCCCATTTCATGCGTGGCCTCTTCAGCCGGTGCTGCCTTTTTAGCCAAAACCACTTTGCTTGCACGGGGCCAACTGGTAATTATGCGGATTGGGCACACAAACAGCCCTTGGGTACAACTGCCCCCTGGAAGGGCAGATAGTACGGCTGGTATTGATCCTGGAGGGTGGGGGGGGAGGAAGTTATCTGCCTCCCAATCCTTTGTACGCCTTCGGCAATCCTAAAACCCAGATTTGCATCTGTTTGCTTAATCCTCAAGTCTGGATTACGGCATCCGAGTGTGCGCGTCTCCGCTCCCCTCCACCACCTCTTTATCAAAGATGTTTGTCCCTCAGCCCATCTTTGGTTAACAAAGTCTCGCTTTAAATGACATCGATTTGTGAAGTGCCTTCATCTGGGATTTTCCAGGCGCTGTAGACAGAAGAGGGGCTCAGCAGAGGGTTCTCAGGCGGAGTCAAGATGCATACAAACAGGGGCACTGTTTTTAGGTCCAATAACACCTATTGCTTCAGAGCACTGAAACCATCACGTGTGCAGTGTATACATGATGATTATTATGGGCCACGCGCGTGATGTGAACGTTGCCCCCAGGGCACTGCACACAGGCAGGCTCAATGCACAGATAATCACCATCTTATCTGCATCGCTGTCAAGTGTTCCCGTGTCGCATCGGACACTTCTGGCTTTTTAGCTAATAACGCTTTGCATTGTGGGACGTGTAGTGTTATTCTAAAGATTACAAGTAGATATTTAGATATCACTGCATTCAATACTCCGCTGGATAAAAGGCCAGGACTGGCGGAAGGTGTCAGACGTGACATGGACCCTCTTGGCGCTATGTGAATATGCTAACAGCAGAGGTAGCCTCAAACAGGGCGCTATCCTCTACAAACACGACACCAGGGTGGACCATCTCTGCAGACACGATCCTACCCTGAGGTCTCACACTGGACTGTCCGCTGTCACACACAAGCAGATTGTCCAGCCCTGCTTCATGGCGCTTTTTAGCAAGGCCATTCCCGCCGGCAGGCTCACGGACAGTGGGAGGGGGGCGGGCAGGCTCACGGACAGCAGGAGGGGGGCGGGCAGGCTCACGGACAGCGGGAGGGGGGCGGGCAGGCTCGCAGACAGCGGGAGGGTGATCAGGAAACAGCCAGCGGGACAGGGACAAGACGGACAATGAACACAAACATCGGTGGTAAAAAAAAAAAAAAAGTACACGCCCACAGTGGCCACATCTTCATGACGTTGCGGAGAGGGAAAGAATCGGCGGGAACACCCACCAATCGCCTCGGGAAATGACGGACAGTTCTCTCTTCCAATGGCTAGCCTCCATTTATGGAGCTAGCCAATGGAAGAGAGAGGCTGAACTAAAGCACACAGTGTAACTCAAAAGATTTCGACCTGCGCCGAAAAGCTGCGCGGCGCAGCTTTTCGCCAGGTCGAAACCTAAAAAGGACGCTCAGATGAGTGGCTAGGACAAGGGGTACAAAAGGATGGACCAATCCTAGTTTGAGGCATGGACACGAGGGCCTAGTCCAACTAGGGGCTCTCCCTATTTAAAAGAGAGCATGTCGGTCAGTGATATCCTGATTAGTCTTTCTGGGATTACAGTAGGCCTAAACAACATTTTCATTGTGCTGCTGTAATCTTGCGTAATATCCAGCATTTCACTTCCGCTTGTTATGCAAAATGACCGAAATGAGGCCATTGCACCAGGTTGCATAATTAGCCCGCTGTTCTGGGAAAAACCCTAATGCAGGAGAACTAAAACAATGCAAACAGAACGCGAGTGGCCTGGCTGCTGTTTGAGTTCTGTGCGATGTAATTCTTTTTTAAAGAACAAATGCATCCTTGCATCCAAAATGGACATATGGATACCATTTTTGCACTGAAATATAGAACAACATGCAGGAGTTTACCTCTTGCATAATTTCGTGTAATTTTCCCAAAATGTTATCTCATCACGCAAAATAGAATGGTGTGAATTTCACAGACCACTAGTTTACAGGCAAGTGGGAACATGAGAGTATATGGCAGGAGTTAGGAAAAGAAAGCGGAGTCGGTGGAGCAGAGATCCTGGCAAGACATACCCTGATTAGACCGTCCATGCTTACAGGGAAACTAGAGCCCACCACAAGAGTAAAGAGTAAAAGAGAGGGAGAGTCTCTGCTATCGGTGGATTCAATTGAGATTCAATATTTCAATTAATACTTTGAAATAGTCAAAGGCTGTGGACCATGGTCTAATAAAGGCTTTAACACTTAATGGGTTCAATGCCTAAAAGGATTCACAGAAACACTGTGAGTCTCGGATTAAGAGACTGTGAAAGGTACAGAGAAATAATCACAAGTGCATTTTTATCCTGATAAAGAAAATACAGATTAGACGCCACTATAACTGGAAAATGTATGTAATTAACAAGGTACCGCAATACTGCAGGCAACCTTCAGCCATGCGCAGCAGCAACCCGCCGCAGACGGCTGCCTTCCCGTATATGGCTCAAAGCCATGAACCATATGGACTGACTAAGTGCAGCTGCAGAGCACCAAATTCTTTTTATTTAGGGATTCTGAGGCCCCAGGCAATTCGGTGGAACTGAGGTCAGGTCCACCACAGGATTTTCAAATGTATATATTTTTTAATATCCTTCCGTAGGGCCTTGAAAACTTTTCTGTTTTAAACTTCCCCTGTTTTAAGTGTTCTGCTTTTCTGTTGCTGGTTTTAGTGTTATGTTGTGTCTGCCTTTCCCTGCGCCAGGACGCTCCTTCGCTGGAGCATCTGTGCGCATTAAAAATGTTACATAACATAACATAACATAATGATGGGGCCCTTTTCGGGGGCCCCAGATGGGTCTCGTGATCAAGGTATGCTCATCGTACCCCTTTATGTCCATTTTGTACTTATTTTTCCCAACAAGTTGCTCGGTGCATCAGGTAGGATAACAGTGTTGCGATAAGTAACAAAAAAAAATTCTGTGACATGTCAGCCAATTAGAACGTTGCAGATTTATACATTCACAGCCAAATTAGAGAATCCACAATGGATGAGGGAGGAAAAGTGTCATAGTCCAATAGTGTTTCTTGATTTTCTTTTTTTATTGGGTTTGTGAATCCACGGAAATTCAGTGCATTAACAGTCCAATTATCTCTAAAATGTAAGCATTATTTGCCCGGACTATGAAACTTTCTAAACTCTAATTTCTCTTAAACTATTAAACAGATTCAACCAAATTAAACAAAGGCACTTCCTTGACTAAAGTTCTCCACACAGGCCAAGTTTGGGGTCATTCCATTTGGTGTCAATCATTCTGTTTCCTGCATCAAGGCACAAATTCTGTTTTCTGCATCAACGAGCAAATGATCCCGTGGAAGTTAAAATGGGAAATCTTCCTGTAAATGTAAATGTATAGGCATTTATATAGCGCACTACTTACCCGTAGGGTCCCAAGGCGCTTCGACCGCTGCGAAACCCTTCCTGGCTTCCCTGAGAGATGGTCCCTTAATGGGTATCTCCAGGGTGAGACCAGGCATCCCCGGCGGTCTGGTGGGGCCGTTAGTGAAGATGAGGCAAGCTAATGCCCAGAGTTGCCGAGTGTGATCGCTGATCAGAGTGGGCACCGAGGCGAGAGAATTGTCGAGTCCGCTGACCCTGGTCCAGAAACCTGCCGCGCCGGGAATCGAACCCTGGTCCCGGGCCGTCCTCTGCTCTCGGGTCTGCCGCCTCTAACCAGTGAGCCACACTACTTCACCATTCCTATTGTGCTCTCTCCCAATCCCCCCCACTCGCTTGATGGAACTGCCTGAAATTTGCCATAAAGAACCCACAGTGGTTGAACATTTTTTGGGAAAAGTTTTGTGCAGATATGTCGAACAGCGCCTTGTGCTTAGCTAAAAAAAAAATGTCAATGGAAAATCTGATTTAATTACAGCTGCACAGGTATCACCAAGAAGTCAGAGGAGGATGGGTCCGATCAGTGCGTCTCGACTGCCTTGAAGGGTCCTACACCACGATCGGGACCCTCCGCCTTGTTAAGGAACTCGGTCCAACCTCCAGGGAGGTGGAACTTGAGCCCTGTATTGTCAGCCTATCACATTGGGTCCACCCCTATTAGAGGGTAACCCTTTACCCCAGACAGGGGAAACAACTACACACACTTCTGGTCTGATGAAGTGCCACCCGACTTTGGGGTACAAAGGGCATGAAACATGCTGACCACACCTTTTTAGTAGCTATTCTGGTACCTGACGACCATATGATAGCACCACTGTTTTTAATTAGACCTGGCACCCACTCCCTATAAATTGAATTTCTTGGGTACCCGAGCCTATTTTAAAGATCACACTCACTTTTCACTAGTTACACTGTTAGGTAGCCCCCTCTCTTGCATTCCTCTTTACAGCATCCTCAGATCAAAAGGATCTCCTAAAAAGCATCCCCAGGCCCGTCAGGCATTGCAGCGCCGGCCTAACGAGAAATGCCCTATGATGAAGCATGACACCCTAATGGATGTGTGAGGGCATTATGATCTGAAGGTCAGATCTCCCAACGACAGGACTACTAAGCATGAAGGTCCACTTTTAGGGGCCCCTTATCTCGCTAAAGAGGAACTACCCTTTCTTGTGATTAATGATACTGTCCCAGGGAAGAGCTTAGGTTTAGGACCTTGTTAAAGGACTCGGCTCTTCCTTCGCCCCTTTTGATTTTTGCAGGCAGTATCACATGCATAGTATATATGCATGTGCAGAATGTAATTTGTGGGGAAGGGTCATAATTTGAACGGGAAGACTTGCATGGGTTATAACTCACCACCAGCAGCAATGGTAACAGAATATTACATTCTGCATATCTGCATATATGATTTATGCTGTGGCATTTTATCATGTGTATTTTTTTTTAAAATATATATTTAACTAAAATGATGACAGAAGGGGTTACATTTGTGAATTGAGTTAAAATCACATTAAAGACACGTTGTAACTAACAGAATGGTTGCTTCCTCATGTAAAGTAATTGTTATATGTAATATGTGAGGCAGTATTCAGTGTTTTTTCTCAAGCCAGTTTTTCTCCGCTGTGGTAATAAACTGGAAATTGACCTTTGCACTGTAGTAATAAATTTGTCGATGTCTGTTATTAGAACAAATACTCTAAAATATTTATTGGGTCATATTTATTTTCACTGCCACTGAGCACTCGCGCGCGCACACACACACACACATATACACAAATATTTACATAATCGCTGAAAAAGCACAAAGATTAAAGGGACAAACAGGCTGATTCATCATTCTCCCGTTTTGCGAGCCCCTAATAGCGATTCATAAGGAATCGTTATTAAGGACTTGCAAAACGGGATTCATGTAGAAATTGCATAAAGAAATGCGATTCCTACACATTCCTTATTTGCGATTAGAAAATTGCTAATCGCAAATAAGGAATAACTCCCCATTCATTCCTATGGGCCTAAAGGCTCATAGGAATGAATGGGGAGTTATTCCTTATTTGCGATTAGCAATTTGCTATTCGCAAATAAGATAGCGATTTCAAGGGTGCCAGGGGTGTCCAAAGGACACCCTGTAGCACCCCTGAAATGTAATCTACATTGGTGTTGTGCACACACATGTCCAAAGGACATGTGTGTGTGTAACATGCAACGTACAAAAATGCATTTAAATGCATTTTTCTAAGTTTTCGCTATTTACCACGAGGTTAAATAGCGGCCCAAAATAGCGATTTCGGTATTTTAAAATGGTTCATGAATTGCATTTAAGGAATCTCAAATAGAGATTCCTTAAATGCAATTCCTCGCAAATATGCGAATTCTTTAATAGCGAATTTTGAATTTGGGATGATGAATCCCAAATGCTAAAATTTCACGCGCAAAGGGCCAGATTCTCAGAATCTGGCCCTTTGCGAGCGCAATTAAGCTTGATGAATCAGGCTGATAATAGCTAGCTATTGCGCCTCTTTATGTTCTGCTTATGACCAAGTTACAGTTTGTTGACTAAACTATAACTGCAGGGGTGTAGCTTCAGGTGGGGTGTTTGGGATGTTACACCCTCCTTAAAAATGTATACTATTGTAAATTGGTGAGACAAGTGCTTTTAGTTGGGTATGGTGAAGTGTCTGTCGAATTTTACCTGGGATTTTAGCATGCCCACACTAACAAAAACACACACACACTTGCTCTTGGCTCTGTTTTGAAGGCCTTAAAATTTTTTGTTTTATGTGCCCTAGCAAAATGCCCTCCTCTCTCTTTCTACTGCCATTTAAGCCCCCCTCATGTCTGCTTCTCATATATTGACCAAGCTACCCCCCTTTGTAACTGTAATAAACACAGAGCCACCCATTCATCCCAAGAGGACTGGGTAAAATTATCACAAAACTACACAAATGTCCCCTAAGGAATTATTTCTCAGTTACTTACAATTTATAAATAGTCACAACAAGTGAACAAATATCAAATACTGCATGGAAATGTCATTACGTATCGTACTTCATTTTATTCAAAGTTTCAACGGCATAATATGGCAACCATCATACTACTGACATTCTAAATCTTATTGTAAGTAGTATTAAACATCTTTTGCTTGAATTGTATGAATAAACCAAATATCATACAGTACAGATTTTTCAAAGAATGATAAGATACTTTCAAATCAACATAAAAGTTCTTTTTTAAGCAAATCGATGTTACACGTCGACGTTTCGGTCCCCTATTGGTTTAAAAATTCCCCAGGACCATCTTCAGGACGAAAAACGTTGCACAAGTGTATTTCACAACATCTAATGCTTCCAGCCGGAAGTATAGTATGCTTTTAGCCACGAGGACCAATATGTCCCACAGTAAATATTTAAAGCAGGTATCTTCAATAGTCAGCCATGTTTCATCAGTTCAATTCAATAGCCCGAAATAATCTTTAGCGTGTTGTACTCTATTAGTTAGCAGCAACCCTCGTCAAAATACGTCCGAAGCTCTTAGTCTTAGTGTAACTGGCATATTTAATTGGTTGTTGCGATTTCTTATAATTAATTCTTGTCTCATCTCAACACCTGAATATAGGCCCACATGCATCAAGCATTTTTGCAGTCGCAGACGGTGCGATTCCTTAAAATCGGCCGTTTGCGAATGCAAAAGTGCTTGTTGGGATGCATCATGCCATTTTAGAAGTCGCATCTTTTTTACGATTTCTAAAATTGCATTGGCATTTAAGAAATCGCAATTGTGCGATTTCTTAAATGCTATGCATCATTATAGAAAAATATGCTTTTTTTAAAATTGGAAGTGCAAATTACCACGAAGTTCAACTTCGTGGTAAATTGCGAAATTGATTAAATATGCACAAAAATGCATTTTTTAAACTGTAAAGTTACACACACACATGTCCTTAGGACATGTGTGTATGTAACTTATGCTGAAAAGTACATTTCAGGGGTGCATGGGGGGGTCCTTTGGACCCCCCCCTGCACCCATGAAATTTTCTAAGTGCCACTCGCAATTTCCATTGACTCCTATGGGCCTTTTGGCCCATAGGAATCAATGGAAATTGCGAAAATTAAGTTAAGAAATCGGTATTTCTTTGGGATTCGGTAAAAAATGCGATTTTTACCGAATCCCACAAGAATACCGAAAATATTGATGCATATCATTTTGCATTTCTTAATTTGCGATTCCTTATTTTTCGCAAATTAAGAAATGCAAAAAGACACAATGATGCATGTGGGCCATAGTGTCACTTGAACCTGTGTTTTCCTCAGAGAATTTCATTGTTTTAAAATCATATTCTAAATTAGCCTAGACCTCAACTCTACACGACCATCAAACCCCCGCAGCACGTAAAAGGTTTCTACAAAAATGGAGCAAAAATTCTTAAAGCCAAGAATAATAGCCGAGAAATTTTCTCCATTGTTAAGAGCTTCACAGCCCCAGTGGCAGAGAAGATGTCAGCCCCGATCTCAACAGATTGGTGTGAGCAACTATCCACCTATTTTATTGACAAAATACAAAAAATCCAAGATAGTCTCAAACCCTCTGACCAGCCCCCTCCTCTGCAAGTCGATCAACTCTTACATGATCGACTACCCTCGCCTTCACTATTCCAAGGAATAGAGGTTAAAGCCCAGATGTCCAAGTTCATAAATGTAGAGGAGGTGGATGTGATGGCAATACTAAAAGCACTGAAGTCGGGGTCCCCAGCAGATCCGTGCCCAGCAAGGGTCCTGAGTGGAGTGGCCGAGGTAGTTGCCCCTATGGTTACTGCTTTGGTCAACGAGTCATTACGTACAGGAATGGTTCCCTCCCAGTGGAAACAAGCCAAACTCCTCCCTCTGATCAAAAAACCTACAGCAGATCCGCTGATTACATCCAACTACCGGCCCATTTCCCTTCTCCCGGCCCTTGCCAAAGTATGCGAGAAGGCCGTATTTCGGCAACTGGAGAGGTTCGTGGAATCCTCTGGGGCATTTCATCCGGCCCAGTCGGGCTTCCGTACCTCTTTTAGTACCGAGACTGCGCTTGTGGAGGTGGCAGAGGCCATTAGGGAGTGCCTGGACGGGGGCGGCAGAGCGGCTCTAATTTTATTGGACCTCTCCGTCGCGCGTTAGATATGGTGCCCCACCTCTAGCTTCTGTCTAGACTGGAGGATATTGGCATTACGGGCTCGGCCCTTAGGTGGATTAGTTCTTTCCTTTCAGACAGGTCTCAACAAATCTGGCTACCCCACTTCCACTCTTCTAACCGCAGAGTAGGGACTGGAGTACCACAAGGGTCGACCTTGAGTCCCCTTTTATTCAATGTTTATTTGACCCCTTTGATTTTGTTGGCAGAGAACTTGGGTGCGAAGATAATGGCATACGCCGACGACACCCAACTTCTCTTTACCTGGAACAAGGATAATATCTGTACATCGGGAGTCCGTCAATGCTTGTCCTCTGTATTTGCTTGGCTAGCAAGAGCCTGCCTCAAGCGCAATGAGGACAAATCGGAAATCTTGCTTTATGGCCAATTTCCAACTGACTTTAGGGAGTCCATTTGGCCCAGCGGATCACCTTGCCCTAAGGGAGATGGTGGGATTGCAAAGAACCTAGGAGTCTGGTTTGGTGCCGATCTATGTTTCCGTGACCAGATTGCCAGACTGGCAGGGACTTGTTTTGGCTCCCTGACCATCCTTCGAAGATTCTTTCCCCTTCTCCCCCAATTGGCCAAAGAAACGGTAGCCAGAGCACTCGTGCTCTCCCGCCTGGACTATGCGAATGGCCTTCACATCGGGGCGCCTGATTTTCTGATTAGAAAGCGACAGGTCGTCCAGAATGCGACGGTGAGACTCCTTTATAACATTCCTAGGAGGCTCAGCGTTCGTAAGCAACTGAGGGAGCTACACTGGCTTCCAGTGGCCCAAAGAGTGCGTTTTAAGGCTCTGGTACTCGTTTATAAAGCCCTGCATGGACCTTGTCCGCCCTACCTCGCAAAAAGATTTGCCTTTTACCAACAGACCCGTCAGCTGCGATCTGCCTCCCGAAGGCAGGTGGTTGTCCCCAGATTTAAGAGAGTTCGCCTGGGGGGGCAATCTCTGACGGTACGGGGAGCTCAGATGTGGAACACCCTTCCTGATGCTCTAAGATATTCCCCCAACCTGACCAATTTTAAAAAATTGCTAAAAACCCACCTTTTCACACATTCTGAATAGCTTCTCGTTGCTCACTCTGACACCGTTTCCTCACCGCGCCAGGACAGTCCCGACTAACAGAGCGCGATACAAATCAGCATATAACATAACATAACATAACATACATAAGTGGCTGAGAAGATGGATAGGGTAAGAAAACACACATAATAGGCTATGCTGTATTTATGCAGACGTCCCTCTCTTTAAATATTTTAGCCCCTTAAAAATACATTATGCTTCAAATTACTAAAAACTCCTACATCCTCTCACATTGTTAACCCACTTGTTTCATACCTGTATTACCAACTCAATGCTCATTTACCTAAGTCTTCTCCTCACGAAATGTGTTAAATTACACAGAATTTTACACACAATGCTATGCCTCAGTTTTGACTTATAAAACAAACTTTTAGCACTCTAGTTGTTCATTAGAACTCTGTTTTGGAGCTGTAGTTGATCACTAAAGAGTTAAATTGCAGACTACTGCTGGTTTTGGAAATACATGTTTCATCTGCATGTCCGAATGTGTTCTGGACTTTGTTTTTGCTGGTTTAGGTACTCAAGGCACTTTACCACTGCTAATCAGTGCTGAAGTTCAAATACTCCCTATGCAAATTGTGAATATAATTTGTTATCCATGATTGGCATATTCGATTTACAGGTAAGTCCCTAGTAAAGTGCACTGAGGGTACCAGGGCCTGCAACTCAAATCCTACTAGTGGTCCTGTAGTGCTGATTGTGTCACCCACACCAGTAGCCTTTCAAAGGTGTCTCACACCTGCCACTGCAGTGTCTGCACATGCAGTTTTAAACTGCCAAGTCGACCTGGCAAGTGCACCCACTTGCCAGGCCCTAACCTTGCCTTTTCTTATATGTAAGTCACCCCTAAGATAGGCCAATGTTACCCCATGGGCAGGGTGCAGTGCATGTTAAAGGTAGGAGATGTAGTGGAGTGTTTTACATGTCCTGATAGCGAAATAGTGTGTATTTCATTTTTCACTATTGCAAGGACTAGCTCTCCCTCCCATTGGCTATCATTGGAGCTGCACTGTAACATTTTACATGTGTTATTTTCAATTGGAAACAGCTAGAGATTTGGAGTTAAGGCTCTCTGAACACATAGTTTAATAACACACCTTTTAGTAAACGTGGTTTTTAAGTTGTGTGTTTGAAAATGCCACTTTTAGAAAGTGGGCATTTTCTTGTTTAATCATCCTGTGTGTCTCTGCCTATTTGTGTATTCACCGGCTGCCTGTTTGTGTATTCACTGTCTGGTTTTGGAGTGACAGGAGCCCGGGATGTGCATTCACTCCAGACATTCACACAAAGGGAGCTGAGGTGTGCCCTGCATATGTGGATGAGTCGTCCTGGGCTAGAGTGGTGGGAGGAGCTGTCTCTACCACCGGAATAGGCTGTGGCTAATTAGCACAATGCGGTCTCCACCCCAAGTAGTGTGCCTGGACCAGGGAGGACAGAACTGGCTTTACTGGGCAAGAGAAACATTCTGACGAAGACTTCAAAGGCAAAAAGGGGTATAAGTATTGGACCTAAAACCCCAGAACTTTAGATTACCGCTGGAATCAAGAGGAACCTCTGCCAAGGAGAAGGGATGAAAAGCTGTGAGAAGTAGTCCTGCCCCTTTGTTGTGTGCGGCTTTGCTGGATTGGTCTGTAGTTGACTGCTTCTGTATTAAAGAGGACAAAGAATAAGCTTTGCTGTGAATCCTGCTGAGAAGATCTCCAAGGTCATGATGTAGAGCTCACTTCCTGTTCTGAAGTCTTAGGGACACAAAGACTTCACCTGTAGCATCCCTGAACTCCACTGCTGAGAGTTCTGACCTACTTTGTGGTGCCAAACTCCATTCCTCAGACCTTGGAGGTTGTTTTGCTGCTCCTGTTGGGGAAAATCCACACACCGCCTTTCCTGCACCTGTTTTTCCAATGCAGCCCTGCCGTGCGGGTGAAATTTCCAAGTACCGCCACCATGCGGCTGAAGAAATCAATGCAGCGCCTCTCCCAGGTCTGAAGACTCGCCGCGGGCTGAGTTTTGCGCACCAGTCTCTGAAGTCCAAGACAACCGCCCTGACTCTGACACAGGCCCTGCTGTGCGCCTGAAAAAATCAACTCATCAACTGTCTGCTGCTGCAGAAATCAAGACAGCGCCTGGATTTTCTTGCACACCGCACCTGTGCGACAAATCTAAGTCAACGATAGGGCTGCAGTGAGAAATACACGCATCACCACACCACACAGTAAGAAATCGACACATCACCTCGTCTCCAGTAAGGAACTGACGCATCACCTCTCTGCATGGCAGTATGGAACTGATGAATCACCTCCCCTGGAGCAAGAAACTGACGCATCACCTTCCCTGTGCGTAAGGAACCGATGCATCACCTTGCCTGCACCTGTTGTGCTTGTGAGGTTTGACGCATCCAAGGTCCTTTGCTCAAAAAGTTACGCATCCTAGCTTTTTTATTGACTTTAAAAGTCATATTTTGATATCTGTACGTTGGATTTCCATTGTTTTGGTCTTGTTTGGATTAGATAAAGATACTTTATTTTCCTAAACTGTTGTGGTGTCCATTTGTGGTGATTTCACTGTGTTACTGTAGGTTATATACAAATGCTTTACACATTGCCTCTGTAGTTTAGTCTGACTGCTCTGTGCCAAGCTACCAGAGGGTGAGCACAGGCAAACTTAGGTGTGTACTTTATTCATCCTTACTAGAAGGATGGGTCCCTGCTTGGACATGGTGTATACCAGTGTCAACTAAAGACCCCCGTTTCTAACAGAGGGGGTTAAAGAATTAGGTATATCTAGACGGCTGTTCCCACGTTAGTCCCACTGTACCATAAATAAAAAATTAGGGCCCTCTGATTGTCCGAGGTAGCCTTTTGGAACTATCAGCCAGTTCAGTACTGCGGGACTGGTACCAGTCCAGTGGTACCGAGCGCTCCGATTGGCTGGCCACAACCCAGAGAAAATGTTGTGGCCACCATTACAGGACTCGTTCCCTGTGTCCTGAATTTGTTTTAAGAAAAAAGCATAAGAGGGCAGTGTAGGGACACCCCAACCGCCAGCACTTTTGGGGGCACCCATAATATAGCAATTCTAAAAAAGTAAATAGTGCTACGGGTACCACGGTACTCCCGCTAGGCCTAGAGTGACCCTCCTTGAAGTACTGCTGTGCACCCATGGAAGCTGTCACACAAACTTCACCTCCATGGTACCGCAATACCATACAAGCTTCCCCTGTGGAGATGACGCTTGAGCAGCTGGTGCACGGGAATACTGTGCTAGCCAAAACAAAATCTCAACACAAATAATAAACTAAATGTGGTTTGAGTGTCTGTGGGGCTGGTGTAGCCATCTTTAGTGGGGTGACCTCAGAGCCTGGTCAGAATTTGGTTGGAATCTGGATGAATTTGGTTGAGGGGGTGACCTGTCGCCAACCACTGCTGGTCATGGTCAAAGGAGATTTGGAGTGTGTGTTGGCTGCTCCTGAAGTTTTGTGAGCGGAGCCTGACTAGAGGCGAGGCCATTCGTTAAGCCTCCCCCTGCTTACAGCCAATGGTCATGCGCAGAATGCGGTTGGATGGTTAGCTGTGGTGGGGTTGGGTGCAGTGCCTGGTCAGAGGCAAGACCCTGCAGCAAACCCCCTGCTGTGCCTAGTGCCTAGCCAGAGGCCATGCATAGCATGGCGTTGGCCGTCCAAGGGGGTTGGACTCAAATAAAAGGTTGACCACCTATGGAGGGTTGGCCATCTGTAAGGGGTTCACATCAGGGCTTAACAGCCACCCCCTGCTGCACATGGCCAAATTTGGGAGGGGAGTGCCTTGTGGCCAATACCCACTGCACAGTGTGGTGTTGGTTGCTCTTGTGGTTTTGGAAGCAGAACCTGACTAGAGACCCCCCGCACCATACAGCTGACTGCAGTGCACAGCAGATGGTTGGTTGACTGTGGTGGGGTTGGGTGCAGGACCCAGCCAAAGACCAGGCCCTGCAGCCAACGCCTTGCTGCACATGATCAAAGGCCATGCACAACAGGGGATTGGACAGCCATGGTGAGGTTCAGAACAGGGCCTGTTCAAAGCCTGTACTGAGTGGGAAGTTGGCTGTCTGCCGCAGAGTTGGGCGCATGGTCTGACCAGGCCCTGCGGCCAACCACCTGCTCCACACAGTGAAAGGCATGTACAGCAGGGGAGTTACATGAATATAATTGTAAAAAAAAACTGAACTTCACGGAGAAAATCGAAAGTTAAAGGGAGGTTATAGTTAGGTGCTGCAATAAGTAAAAATCTAACGTTTAAAAAACAAAAAGACACTGAAATTAACCTGGTATAACTTACTGAGCTACCTATAACTTGTACTCCTGCCTTGCAGTGCATGTGGCCTCACAAATTGCATCACTCTTGAAATATTAATGGACATAATTGATTATATTAAATAACATCATTGATGACATCTTTCAGTCATTGCAGCAATGTTCTATACGTTGTCTCAACGTGAAGTAATTCAACGCACTACACCTGTGGCCGAATTTATGTTCACCTTAACAGAAATAATCTCTTAAAGACTTCACATGACCCGAAATTTTGAGTCAAAAGGTTGCCAGGTATGCATTTGCCACTGAAAAGACACATTCTGCCAAGCCCTGTGAACAGCCCTACGTAGTTTGCTAAAATACACTACACACTTTCTTGAGATGAGCACAATGGTAGGATACAGCCTCTGAGCCATGCTTATAACTCCAGTGTGAGTTAAACCACCTTTGAAAGACTCATCACTACTTTCTACATTATTCCACAATCTGCAATGCCTCAGAATCTTTAACTATGTTGTTACATTGAATTTGTCTACAGCAATGTAGCACAACTATTTAACTATTTAACATGGGCAGGTGACCAGCCTTCCACTGGTGGATAATCACAGTAGTCTCCAGCGTTTACATTATTTCCGTGATATGGATTCACACACGTACACTCAGTAACTCTATATTGTATATGGCTATGCACTTATCAGTGATGTCATCAATGTTGTCATTTGAGATAGCATTAGTGATGTCATTTAACATGTCACAAGTGATGTAATATGTGAGGTGAGCAATGTCTGTTTTTTCAAACGCTAGATTTTATTTTATTTTATCACCTAACTATAATGTCACATTAACCTTTGTTTTTCTTAACCGAATTTGTGTTTTCTTAACACAATTTGTCAGTGAATTTTTTATTTTATTAAACATAAACTAACATTTTATTATCATACCCAAGTATAATATCGCTTTAACCTTTGGTTTCGTTTATTTTTTAATCACATTCAGCCAGCCCCTCCTCTGTGCACTGCTCGAAACCCCCCACAGCCGCCCAACCCCCTGTTGCACACAGCCTTTGACTGAAAAATAATGTGATGTTACTGACACATCCCCATCTCCCATTTTCAATGACCTTTCAGTTTCACTGCTGGAGTGTGGATGATATTCCCTGGAGTGAGGATTTATCAGTACAGCAAAAAGTGGATTTGTAGTGATTATCAGTTTGAAAGGCATCAGGTGTTTCATTTGGACATTCAATTTGAAGATGCCTTCCGCTGTATTAGGAAATATTGTTCATTGGGTCATGCTGAGCCTTTTGTATTTTTATTTAAATAGCAGATTATATCCTACAGAAAATCAAAAAGCTGCTTTGCCTTACAATCAGTGTTAGCATACTTTATGAAGGCTTGTAATTCCTGCTTAAATACTGATACCCTGATAGCTAGTGTGACGAATGGGGATACGCTATTTACCATATAATTTAACTACTTCCAGTTCCGAGCTTTTCTTGTGAAACTCAGAAATTACAAATGGAATAGATGCTTTCTGAACCTAAAATCCACTTGTTTCCAAATTTACTGTGTACTCCCGCACTACGTATAATTAGATCCATGTGCAATTAGGAGTTCATACATGGATCAGAATTTAAGTGGCTCTTTTGGAATAAAAAGCTTCAATTAGCTTATTAACAACTGATTCTTGCTTTACACTGCCAATCGTTCTTAAAAAGCTAAGAAACGCCGTTGTTAACACGTTGTAGACAATTTAAGGTTCAGACATTTTTTTTTCTGGTTTTATTGATTTTTTTGTCTTCAACTAAACTATGTGGATTTGGCAAGGGTTGAAGACATGTAGACACGTTTTAGTTAATTCTATTTGTTTTTTAAAGCGCTTTGTAGTGACAAGCACCCACCTGGTACTACTGACCATTCTTGAAGGCAGTTCTTGGGAAGTGAAGTACGAATATGGAGGGGATAAGAGACCCAGGGCGTACTGCAAGCGCTAATTTAAGACGCTGTCTATGCCACAGTTTTGGGCTGGCTGTTGTCTTAAGTAGTTAATGAGCTGGAGAAATTTTAAAATCCCCTCAAACAATGCTCAATTGGTGTTTGTAATAGAAACGTTAAAAGTGTGCTCATTTTGGCTGGAAATGTAGCAACATGTGTTAACATACCTCACGTAAATAACCAAACACAATAACATACACAAAGTCACCAAAAGAACGAATAACACATATAAAAGGGCACAACAAAACAGTTAAAACAGAACATAGCAACATTGCAATAACGTAACACAAAAACATAGCAACATAAAAAAACAAAAGAACGTCATCAACATATCAAAATGCCACATAAAAATAAAGCATAGAAATTCTTGTCACATATTACCACCTCCAGAATCGTGTTTTCATAATACATAATAAGTAAAACATGCCTGTCAAGTATCACGCATCAGGTGTGACAGTCACGCATTTCAGTGTGGTGTTCCGCAACACCGCACTGAAATGCATTGTCACGCATAATGCCACACTCTGAAACTCTGGCTAAGCAGGGTGCCCGCAAGCGCCACGGGCTCTGCCCTGCACGTCCTGCGCCGGCTCTCAGAACTGCTGCTCTGAGACGTGCTGCCACTGCCTGCAGCTGCTGGGGCTCAGTCATTTAACAGTTAATGCGCTAACCTCGAGGGGCTAAGAGTGACTGTTGCAATGTTTCAATTGTTCTGCCCAAGCGGCGCCGCGCGGTTTTTACACTATTTAGACGCCGGGGGCGGGTCTGCGCTCAGTGTTTGCTACTACTTGCTGTGCACACCAGGGGGCCTGGGATACCGTAGTGCCTCCTCACGACCGGGGTAAAAGGAACACGTTAAGGTGGGTTAGAAGCAGCGCGGGAGATTTGCACCCACCGGGATCAGACCGCGGTAAGTGACTGGGCTCACGGTAGTGGCATGGCAGGGCCTCCTATGTGGTCAGGGGCTGAGGTGGCGCCTCCCCTGGCTGTCGGAGGCCTCCGGGTGCATGGGTGGGCGGCGTACCTTGTTGCTTGATCATAGTGGAGCCGACAGCGGCGAAAATACAAACACCCTTCCACTGTATTAGAACCACAATCAATCAAAAATAGAAATAAAAGCAATAACCTGTTCCAAGAATCCGGAAAGGGCGATTCATGGAGACGTCGGATGAAAACTGCTCGGGATCGCCCTGAAAGACTGGGTCTGACCAATCAGGCGATGATTGGGAGACAGGGCAGCAAAGAGTGGGTTGACTGCCAAGTCAAACAATGCTGGATCGGCGCTGGGCTCCGGTCACACTCTCCACACTGTCCGACCGTGTCACCTGAATGCTGCCCCTTCTGTCGCGCCTGCTGCCTGCTCGACGCTGCATGCCCGCCCGCCTGCTGCCTTCTATGGACGTGTTTTCCTCCTCCTCTCACCGGTATTGGGTGCTTGAGGCCGCGGCGCCTGGAAGGCCTGGACCGAAGGAGAGAGGCCTGCTGCCCTGACGTTTAGAGGCTACGAGGTGCAACAGTGTAGGAGGAACAAGTAGCGGCCCATGGCTCTGTTGCGCTGCTGAATGAGTTAGCCTCCCTAGCACACATTGCACATAATTGAAACATAATTAAAAAAAATACTTGCCCTCCAACACACTGATGAAAATGAGGTTGGGACCTAGGTATCGAGCCTACGTCTGTGTCCTGTATGCTGGGCCGGGTGAATGTCGTACTGTCCCCCATATTTTCTGTCTACCGAAGCACATACAGGGCTGCCTGGTGATGCCGTTTTTAAGCTTTCATTACCTAGGGATTTACATGACCTGGGAGCCGGACATGGTTTCGACCCTCAACCTTAGCCTCCTTCCCCGGGCTATTCTAGCAGACCTAAACAGATGGACGGTAAATCACAGTTCGCCGCTTAATGTGCTTGGCAGAGTGGTTTTCTACAATGATGGTCCTTCTGCGCCTCCTGTATGTCCTCCAGAATTTCCTCTTCCCTGTACCCAGCCAGTTGTTTACTGCATTGACGTCCAGAGCGCAACAATTCCTTTGGGACAATTAACCCCCCAGGATCTCCTTCAATAAATGTGAGCGTTCTACATAGGAGTGGGTTCTGACAATGGCCAACAACTGCCTTTACTATTGGTCAGCAGATACCATTGTAGTGAACGTCTGGGGCTGCTGTTTTGTCATCCTTCTTGGGTACCAGTACTAATTACTTGAGGGTATTCTCGTCAGACTACAGGGTGCCAGTGCGTGTTTTGCCACTAGGACTCTCTATGCTCTCCATGTTGCATCCGGTAAATATTTTTCATTCAACTGTGCATGTGTCAGCATAACACAGAACTCATAAGTATACACATACATTTAATAAAGTGCTGCTACTGAAAAACCTGTTTAATATCATGGTTATGCATTCGTTTACAGTACAGTCAGGTTACAGGAGGGAGCACTAGGGTTAGTATGCTTCCATTTCTGGTGCTCTGCAGCAGTTTCAGGAAGTTCATGGAGTTTTTTGTTGCTGAAATGGCTGTAATTTCCGATATTTACAAGTTTCCCTCATCTTCATTGCATGACTTTTCCTCGCGAGAAAGTGTCACTCATAGTCGTTGAAATGTCACCCATAATTTCACTGAATTTATAAAAATGTCACACATGGCAATCTGAAACCTTGGCAGCTATGGTAAAAGGTGTTTGGAGCAAGCACTGACTTCACTTAATACCAAGGTCACCATATCGCACCAGTCAAAAATGTTTTGTGATCCAGCCCTTAATGTGCATTTTGAAATCCTCAAGCGACTGTACATGCCTAGTATTGAAAAAGCTAGCAGTGATGTTGCTCTGGGGTTTCAATGTGCTGACAGAGGTCACCTTATTTAAAATGGGATATAGTGATCGGTTGAACGAAACTGTTCTTACAGATGCTGGGAACTCAATCTAAAAGGACCAAAGGGCTCAGGTAAATGACCACTTTATATGCTACATCAATACAGAGAGTCTGTGGGGAGATTCACGGCTGCTCTCAGATTCCAAAAGGTCAGAGGATGGTCCATGTTCAACACAATGAATTGGTTTTTACTGCTCTCTGCTAGGACATGTAATGAATGAATTTCTGATGTCTATTGTGGCTATTCCCATTTTGTATCTTTTGTCTCAGGGTTGCTTTAGTTCTTCTAGGGTTGAACGTATTACAACAGCAACAGGGGGGACTTGCAAAAGCGCTAAAAAGATGCCCAGGGTAACGCATCTTGTCACAGCGCACCTTGGTGAAATAATGGTATTTTGATCCTGTACGCAAATGAATGTTATGTTATGTTAATAAAATGTTATGTTATGTTAACCCCTTCCACGCTCATGACGAGCTCAGCTCGTCATGAGGTACGCCTGTCGTACGCTCATGACCAGCTGAGTTCGTCATGTAACGCGGGAATTGCGAATCTTTAGCACACAGCGTTAAAACGCTTAGCGCGGATGAGGTTAATAATCATTTGTAGAGCGCACGTACACCCGTAGGTTTGATGGCGCTGATGCAGAGAAACGTATCCAATCCCTAAGCGTATGCTTGCTCGAACAGCCACGTCTTCAGGGACTTCCTGAAGACTAAGAGATTGTCACAGCTCCTAAGTGACAAGGGGAGGGAGCTCCAGAAAGTAGCAGCTAGGTAGGAAATGCAGCTTCCTCCTTGCCTTTTTCGCTTGAACAATGGAATAGCTACCAAGTGAAGATGGGCAGAGCGTAAGTTACGCTGGGGTTTGTAGTTGTTGATCATGTTTCTTACAAATTTAGGGCCATTGCCGTGCAATGCCTTGAAAGCAATGCAACCCGTCTTAAAGGCAACCCTTTGGGCCATCGGTAACCAGTGTAGTTTTGACATACCTGGTCTAGCTGACAGCCATTTGGGCTGTTTCCAAATGAGTCTTGCCGCCTGGTTTTGGACCGCCTGGAGTCGTTTTAGCAAGTCTAGTGGCAGGCCAAGATATAGGGCATTTGAGAAATCCAGACGCGAGAGTACCAGGGCCATCACTACCTGCATGAGTGCAGAGTGAGTCAGCAGGTGTGCAGTTTTCCTAATTTTCCGAAGTTGGAAAAAGCTAGAGGAGACGACAGCTCCCACCTGTCCTTTAAGCGACAGGTCGGCGTTGAGGATGACCCCTAAGCTTTTTACCGAAGGGGAAGCAGTGGGAGAGGAGCCCATGTCAGTCGGCCAGAAATGCGGGCCCCAACTGAGCTCACTCCTCCCGGGCAATATTAGTTTCGTCTTGCCTGGGTTGAGTTTTAGATGGTTCAGGTCCATCCAGCTCCGTATATGGGACATAGTTGCCCGGAACTCTGCCGGTGAGTCTGGGGAATTCAGAGGTATTATCAGCTGCAGGTCATCAGCGTAGTTGAAAATGGTAATCTTGCGATTTATTAGGGAGTGTATCAGGGGTCTAAGGGATAAATTAAACAAATGGGGCGACAGTGATGATCCCTGAGGGACCCCGCAGAGGGAAGAGAGTCTCGGGGCGGTAAAGGTTCCAAGTCTTACTGATTGCATCTGCTCGGTGATGAAGGAAGCTATCCATCTAAGAGCGGATCTTCTGAGGCCAGCCTGTTCGACATGGTTCAACAGTATATTATGGTCGACCGTGTCGAACGCGGCTGACAGATCCAGGAGCACCAGGGCCTGGTGGTTGCCCTTGTCCGCATTGACTCTAAGAGTATCCTGGACTGCGAGAATCACCGCTTCCGTTGAGTGTGACGGGGGCGGAAGCCAGCTTGGTTAGGCTCTAGATAGTCGGAGTGTTCGATGAAATTCAAAAGACATCTAGACACGTGAGCCTCTAGTATTTTGGCCATGATGGGGAGAAGGGAGATGGGCCGATAATTGAACGGGTCCAAGGGGTCTGCTCCAGGTTTTTTATGAGAGGGATGACCGTTGCATTTTTAAAGGTGCAAGGGACCTTGCCCTGTGCGAGAGATTCATTGAGGAAGGGGAGAAAGCTCTGGGGTAGGGCCGAGAAGGCCTCTTTCATAATATGTGGTGGGCAGCTGTCGTTAGGCGACCCGGAATTGACCCGAGCCAGAAGCTCCGAGAATGTTTTCGGGTCAATAGGAGGGAGGGCATCAAGAGTAAGATGATTATTACATATGTGGTCCAATGGTTCCTGACTGAGGGGATTAGGGATGCTGTTTTTAATAGCAGAGATTTTGTCTATAAAAAACGTATTCAGCGAGTTACAGAGCTCCTGAGTAGGGGTCTGAGTGGGTGCCGTTCTCTCGCTGTTGCATAGATCATTCACTATTTTAATAATATCCTTTGATTTGTTTTGGGAGTTTAGCATTTCCGTAGAGAAGTAAGCCGCTTTGCTATTTAGGATAGTTTTCTTATATTCCCTACGGGCTGTGGAGAATTCCTCCTTATCTTGCATGGTGTATTTTTCTCTCCATTTCCTTTCTTTCTGACGTAATTCAAGTTTTAATTTTTTTAGGTCAAATGTGAACCATTTGTGGGCATCCATACAGCGTGTGCGGGAAAATTTAACAGGGGGGGCATGAGTGTCGCTAGCCGCTGATAACCACTCCGTGATTTTTCCTTCCATAATGTCGACATCCGAACAGAAAGTGGGTAAGGTGGTTTTCAGTGTGTTGACAAAGGCCGGTGTATTTAAGGATTTCCATTTTCTAGTTACCCCTCCCGCCCGGGGCAAAGACTTAGTATAGCCATTGATGGTGGTTGTGAACTGGATTAAGTAATGGGCAGACCATATGCAAGGCGTGATGGAAGGAGTTGAGAGTGAGATATTCTGTGACCATACTTGGTCCAGGATATGTCCTTTTTCGTGAGTTGGGGAATGTATATGTTGGGCCAGGTTCAGGTTCAGAGAGTTTGGCCACCTGGGGACCGCCTGCGGTGTTATTGAACCAATAATTCAGGTCCCCAATTAGGAGAACTTTAGCAAAGTTTACCACTAGGGAGGCCATCTGCTCACCCAGGGATGTGGGAAATGTGGCCATATCTTGAGGGGGGCAATAGATCAACACGAGGCCAGCGAGCCAGTGTCCGTGTCGAGTTTAATGACTAAGTTCTCGACCTCCGGCAGGACAAGAGGGGATAGAGCAACAAACTTATGGTTTTTGTGGATAATAGCTGCCACCCCGCCACCCAATTTGCCCAGGGGCCGATTGGCTGACAAGATTTAGTAGTCCGAGGGGAATGCTGCTAGGATGTCAGGTAATGAGTCCTGAGTTAACCAAGTTTCCATAATTAATAGAATATCAGGTTTTTCAGTGGCGAGTAGCAAGAAGATGTCCAGTTGGTGTTTTACCAAAGAGCGTGTGTTGAGATATACACAATGGAGATCCAGTTGAGAGTTTGTGGTGGGGTTAGTGATAGCAGGGGGATCAGGACTAGGTTCCGCAGAAAGGTGCTCTGATAGGGGCCTAGAGATGCCATTGATGGTAATACGGTGATGGGTATTATGGTCCAGAGAAGGACAGAGGTGTGTAGGAGGTCTTAGTATTTTTAGTTCCCTAGCAGAATAGGTTAAGTTTTGGCCATAATCCCTGGCCCCTGGGCCCGGCGCGGACGGTCGCAGACGGGCTTGCCTTCGGCGTGCCGTCGGCGCGCCCACTGCACACGTCCGCTGCGCGTTAGCGTCATGGTGTGAGTTATATGGCACGTTACTGATGGAGCACTAGAGCGCCACCCTGCCACAATGGCCGCTCTAACGTGCTCAAGCAGGAAGTAAAACTAAAGTGCCTCCCTCCACACAAACAGCACGAGATTGCTGCGGTGGACGGGAGAATGCAACAGAGCAAGCGAGAGCCAAACAGGTAAAAACAATTAGGTTAGGTGCTAATTTTTAAAAATTACAGTACAGTGGCATTAAGTTCACAAGAGCGGAGCTAGCGCGAGGAGATTATGCTTAGTGTCCAATAATGTATTGTTAGAATATAAGGCAGTGCCTCATATAGGGCAAGGTATTGCTGCTCTTGCCTGACAGATGCTTTGAGAGATGGTGCCCCTTCACTAAACCTCCAGCGACTGACGGTGTTTGCCTCTAGGAGCCGGTACACAAAGCTGTAGGCAGCATCACTTGTGTCTTCCACCCCAACAGCACGTCTTTGCTGTGAGGTGCCTGTAGCATCCTGATAGATACATTTTAGTGTTTGCTAAAGAAATAGTTTACCAGCCACTCACAGAGGGCTGGCTTTTACTCCCACCTCACACCCATCCACTACAGGTGGCACAAGTGATGTAGGCCTGCCAGTTAAAGAGCCCAAGCGCACATGCTCATGCGAGTTCCATGTACAGTACACATGTCCATGTCATCACGTATAAGCATGTGGGGCTAGGGGACACACATTTTACAGTGCCGTACCACCATTGAAACTCCCTGTCTTGCCTCAGACTCTGTGGCACTGTGAATGTCTGGGCCCACAGCACACCTGTCTCTACACCCCAGGATTCACTGGCACTGAGCTCAGATTTTGGCTTTTCTCTCAGGACCCAGCTCAACTAACTGCCCTCTACAGTTCTGCAACTACAGAGAAATCCTACTCACTTTTCTCCTCATTGAAAGCACTGCTGGCCACTATTCGGTAGCTCAACCCATTTCTACTTCTGTACAGCCATGACATGCCCCTGCTTCCTCCTCACAGCTCTGCCCACACTCACCTCTACTAACCTAAAGCCCTGCTGCTCGCCACTTCCTTCTCTCTAGTAGCCCGGCTCCATGCTCTAAACCCATGTCTGCCCTTCACTGCCGCCTTCAGCTCTCTCAGAGCCCTGCTCCTCATCTCCTTCTCATAACCCAAGCATGTCAGATGCTTTTGTGCTGCTACAAGGTTTATGGGACTCCTCTTTGGTTTCTGATTTGTGGAGAAGCTCAAAAGTAAGTAAACCTGCACTGGAGAAAAGGAGAAAACAATACTCAGCGTCACCTAGAGGCGTTGCTTGTCAGCGGCCTCACAAAGGAGCAAGTTAGGTCTTCTTTCTCCTATGTAAGTATGTGTGGTAGCAGGAGTTCCAGGCCAACCGATGTCCGCTGATGAGATATGGGAGGCCATGTTTCAGTTGGCCAAGGGAAAACACCTGGGTTAGATGAGCTTCCACCGAAATGTTATGCCTCATTTCAAGTGAATCTTGTTCAGAGGCTGTTGCAGACGTACACTGAGGGGTTCGAGACAGATTATTTCCCCTCATCAGGCAGGGAGTCCCTTAGGGTAGTCTTATTGAAAACTGACATAGGCTTCTTGGATGTGCAATCTTACAGGCCGCTGTCTCTATTGATTACATAGAATAAGATCCTGAGAAAAAAACTGGCAAATAAGTTACTGCGGGTGGTGTGCACCAGAGTGCTATGGAACCAGAATGTATTTATCCTTGGTCGCAACACCCACTTCAATATTCATAGCATTTTATGTGTTATGGAGTTTGTGTTGCAGGTAGACCACCTGCTGGGTGGCCTACCTTGGTATAGAAAAGGCATTCAGCAATGTCATGTGAGCATATTTATTTGTGGTCCTCGAGAAGATAGGTATTCAAAGGGATATGCCGAAATTGACCTATCTCTTATATACATTGACATTGATCACGGTCTGCACACGTTGAATTGTTTTTCAGCAATGGCTCATCTTCAGGGTTACTAGGCAGGGGTGCCCTTTGTTCCTGGCACTTTTTATGCTCGCAGTCAAACTCATTGTGACTCAGTTGCCCACCAGAACCAAGGAATGGGTTTATAGCTCTTAGTGGTGGTGGAGAAACATTTAATTTTGCAATATGAAGGTGATGTTGTGTTATTTCTGAGGAACCCTGCAGATAGACTGTCAGCAGGAATGCAAGTTCTGACAGACTTTGCACAAGTTTCATGCTTGAAAAAGAATTGAGCTAAATCATGTCTATTTCCTCTACAAAACAATGCTCCCCTGCTAGAGGACCTTATCTGGTGGAGTCTAGATTGTTTTGCTAACAGTCTTTGTACTCAGGTAACTTAGACAGTGCCCTTCATTCAGTAAAGCAGTCAATTTGTTCCTGGGCCAAACCACCCCTGTCACCAAGGGGCGGGGTTGCTATCGCTAAGATGTTGATGTCATCTCGTCTGCTGTATTATTTTGCGAACCTCCCACTGAGGATGACAGGAGGGCTTTTTAGCGAACTGAATTCGCTCCTCCCTAGAATATTTTGGGGACAGGATAGGAGAAGGCTGGTGCTGAGGAAGGCTATACATCCACTGGATGTAGGTGATACAGGTCCCCCCAATGGTGAAGATAATCTCCTAGCACTGTTGCAGTGGCCTATGAGATGGCTGGGAGATGCTGTAAAGGCATAGGGTACAGAGATGAAGAGGAGTCTGGAAAGTCCATCTGTTCATGACATCCTGATAGGCAGCCTGAAACTAACAAACTAACAAATGCTCACTCCAGAGCTCTGCATGCAGTGTGATGTGGCTGGAACGAACATAAAAAGTGAGCAGGGTACCCTTGTGGGGCCTCCATACATTAAAAGCCATAACTCGACCTTATCATGTTTCATTGTGGTCAGAGATGGGGACTGAAACCGTGGGGGACTTATATGATGGAGTGGTCCACAACTTGGAATCATTGAGAGAGGAATAGGGTTGGATGTAGGCCGATCTAAAAAGAGCCGCATAACTGACATGAGGGTAGAAGCCGCCAAAGATGATGATGTTGACGCACGATCTGGGCAGGCAAGCTGTAACAGCTTTGTACTTTCTATAGGCACTGGCGTTTTACTCCGACATAGCAGGAGTTAAGAGAAAATGGGAATCTACTTTCCAAAGTGATTTACCCAATAAGGAATATTCGTACATGCTTTGAATGTATAACAATTATAAACAGAAATCAGAGGCCAAAATGTACACAAATTAATAATATTGAAACGTATTAGCTCCTGCAAGAATTGATACAAACCTACCTGGGAGCCCCGAATGTTTGTTCAAGGTGCAGGAGACCATAGGCAGACTTTTACCATACAGTCTGGGAACTGTGGGTTGATTGCTAAGTTGTAGGCACTGATTCTCTCTTTCGATGGATCTTACGGATGGATTTTTGGTGGTGGCTCCGACTTCTGTGTGATGAGTAATCTGCAAGCAGAGTTGTATGAAAAAAAACTAATTCTTACCACAGTTTTTGCATTTTCTAAGCCATTTTTCTTATTTTTTGTGGTTACAATCTAGCTTCAGTTTGTGGTAGAAACAGGCTTGAAACCCATGCGTGATCCCAGACAACTATACATTCCTGAAAAGTAAACACATTTCTGAATTCAACAAGGGGTCATTTGCATAATTCCCTCGATGCTGTTCCAGAAGGAAAAAATATTTTAAATATAATGAAATAATATAAATAAGTAGGAATAAAAGCCTACTTATCTATCATCTATAATGTGTTGTTTAGATGGCTGATTTAAAAAGCAACACAACATTATGTCCATCAGACCCTTCTGCTCGCGAGGGTATATAGGGTGTATAGGTTTTCCAAAAACATGCAAAATCCAAAAGTAGTAGAATTTGGAGTTCCAATGGCATTTTGCAAAAGTGTTCTTTTTCTAACACTGTCTTATAATGGAAAGGCAAATATGCAGAGAAATCCATGTGGTGATAACAAATGAGCTCTACTCTGTTTTCCCACATATCTCTCGATCTAAACAGTACCCCCACTTGTGTAGCTGGGTTTAGCACCCTCGACACAAAGCACCTAAAAACACTACCTAGAGACAGCACATTTCACACAGCAAAATAGCAGCTATTTTTCAATTTGGGTAGGTGCAGAATTTTGAGACTTGCTCAGCTACCACTCAGAGAAACCTACCAACCCCAGGTATATCTGAAAAGTAGACACCCAGACAAGTCCAAGGTGGGCTGGTTTGCGTGGATGCCTGTACTTTTTCTTACCCACAATGCTCTTAAAACCTCAAACTTTGGCATACAACATCCATCTTTGTCATATTTGTGAAAGAAATTCCGGAATCTGCTGAGATCCACAAATATCCTACCACCCAATCTTCCCACACATTTGTCACAACACACAACATGGACAGATCAACATTTTCCACTCAAAACCAACCCTTTTTTTCCAATGTGGGTAGCTGTGAATTTAGGGCCTGGGCTCTGCTGCCACCCGCGGAAACCTACTAAACTCAGCCATTTCTGAAACCTTGACACACAGAGGAGTCAAGGGTGGTGTGACTTGTGTGAATCCCATGATGTTTTCTTACACCTAACGCCTTGGTAACATAAAACCAAGGTTAAAAACCCTCATTTTCCTTACATTTCTGTGATAGAAAGTCCCAGAAGCGGCAGGGATGCACAGAATTCTTACCAACTTGCACTCCAACACTTCTTTCGATACAAATGCTACTCCACTAGTGCAGGTGAGCCTAGTGCATGCAACAGGAAAGGATCAAACAAGGGACAATGTGAGTCCTTCTCAAAGGAATGTCTCTTGTTTAATCCATACCTGTAGAAAGTATTAGGCCCAGACATACAAGTGGCATAGCATTTTTATCGAGATAACGGTGGAAATGTTGGGTGATAGGAAATTTGTGGATTCCCACAGATTCCAGAACTTTTTCTAGCAGAAATGTGAGGAACGTGATTTTGTTTGGATAAGGTTTGAGGTTTGAAGGGCTTTGTAAGTAAGAAAATGTAGGGTGTGAGTGTTTGATTGGTTCAGATGCTCCGTCCATCACCACCCCCTTTTGTACCGGGAATCCACCCAAGGCATATCATTCTGTCCTCCCTTGGGTGTCTAGTTTTCAAAATTTTCTGGGTTTAAGAGGATTCCCTGGGTGGCAACTGAGCACAGACCCAACTAGTGCAGCCACTCAACATTGCAGATAAGAGGAAATGTGAATGTACACAGACTCTGCCAGTCCATATGTTAAAACTACGCCCTAAAGAATTCAATTTATTCTTGCTTGGCATGGGAATGCTCTTCTCCCTAGATGGACTGTTGGGGCACTAGCGGAGGTGGATTGGACCAAGACCAGGACAGCCTGACCATTTCCCATATTATTTTAAACAATAAAATATATCCCTGGTGTCTAGAGAGCTTTTTTAGCCGCTCTAAGAGCTGAGTTGTGGTGGACTCCCAATGGGGGTTAGGGAGGCAGAAAGACTGTTGGGCTCGTTCTGGGGTAGAGGCAGGCCGATGCCCGGGCAGGCAGTCCCCCCTCCCCTTCTTTTTTAGAACTGTTTTTCTGGTGTCTAGTGGGCAGTTTTTACCCATCGAGAGGCAGAATAGGGGCAAACTTCGATCAGAGACAAAACGATTCCATTACACTTCTGGGGTGAGGACATGGCACAATGGCAGTATGGGCAGTCACTATTTTTTGGCACCATTTCAAAATCCCTGGTTTCTAATGGGCACCCCAGGGGAAAATTAGGGCAACCCCTTAATCTACCCCCACAAGGACAGAAAGACCATTACGCTTTTTGTTTTTTGTCCCAAAGCCAGGGTGGGGTGCCCCCACCCTTTTTTATGCCCAACTGCAAAATCCCATGTGTAGTGTGCTTCCTACCCCATGGGTGGGTAGCTTACAGGCAAACCCTCAAATTTCCTATCTGCCCCGCGTGAAAAAGAATCTCTTGCCCCTTCCCCATTTTTTGGCACATTTCAAAATTCCTGGTTCTAGTGGGGTTTACTAGCCCCTAGCGTCAAATTTGGGGCATCACCCAATCTGCTCTGGGGTTGGCAGAAATACCCTGTTGGCACTTTTGGGATGGGGTCATAGCCCTATTTCAGAGTGGGTTGCCTCTGCGCCGTCCAAAAAGTTGGCTTTAAATGTACCTGGTGCCTAGTCACCTCCCACCCTCCTCAGCAAGAGGAATGGGAGGGCAGAGTGGAGAAAAACTTCCATGTCTGCCTCAGAAGGGAGGCAGAATGATTGCCTTGCCCCTTGTGGGGGTCCACAGGCCCTTGCCCAAGTGGCCCCTCTCCCCTTCAGAAAAAAGAATCCCTGGTGTCTAGTGGGCTTTCCGCCACTCTGACTGGGGCAGACTGAGGGCAAACAACAATCCCCCCGCCCACCCCCCAGGGGTAAACAAAGACATTATGCTCCTTCTGGGGTGGGGGCATGGCCCAATGCCAGTGTGGATAGACCCACTCAAATTGTTTATAATCTCTTGTACCTAGTGGGTGTTCCACTACCCCAAGAGGGAACGTTTGGGGGTAAGCATCCAATCTGCCTCCAAGACGGCGGGGGTCAGAAAGACTAACTGCCCTTGATTGGGGGGCACTGGCCCTTGCTTTAGGGGCTACCTCCGAAAAAGAAATCCCTGCTGTATAGTTGGCGTTCACCCCCACCAGGGGTGGCAGAAAGACAGTATGCTCCTTTAGGGAGTGGGGGCATGGCCGTGCCAGGGTGGGACTCCCCAACGTCTTCTGATTGAAAACTCTAGTATCTAATGGGTTTTACACCCCTAATGTATGAGGCAGATTTGAGACAAACCCTTAAATTTCCCCCACGAGGGCAGGGGAGAAGAAGGAATGTTTTGTACTTGGGTGGGAGGGAGCATTAGTCCTTGCCTAGGAGGCCATTTTACCCCCTCACAAAAATAAATTGTAAACTCTATTGGAGTGAATCCCTGCGTTAGGATGGCCATCTCTGGACAACCTCCAAGCTGGGAACCACTAGGGAGAAATACCTTTGGAAAGAGAATATTCTGCCCTTTTTAACAATGCTCCTCCCTCAAAATCGGTGCTCAGCAGGCCAAAATATGCCCCCAAGCATCGCTGCAAGTGAAGGTAAAATTAACAGACCAGCTTATTTCACTTTCACACATTTTCACTCTGTCTGCCATGTGGTAATCATCATTCCAAAAGGAAAACAAAAGCCTTGGACTGCTGTGGAAGATCGTCCACATTTATTACCTCCCCAGCCACCACTGGCCCATTAGCAACAGTAACCAAGGTAGTTCTTGTAGTAAGTATATGCTATGGAATTTGTGCCATGTGAAAGCACCTTCCTAGTAAATGTGGAAACCTATAGGGTGTCTGTTCATAGGGTATCCTGGCATCTACCACCACAGTAAAAAAGTCCCGTAGAGGGCAAGTAGGCTTTGCTGGTAGAATCTCATCATCTGTGCTCTTGAGAGCCAGCAGTGACTTGGAGAAGTCATATAGTACAAGAGATCAAAGTGGGAACCTCAGTCACTCCCCAGTCCTCTATCCTCTGTCGGGCAGAGAATCTGTAATTTGCCATGACCCTTGAGTAAATAAAAATAAAATACTTATGCTTTCACCATCCTGAAGGTTCAGCTTATTGACCCATTCCATACTATTGGATATGCCTCCTGAAAAAAAGCTATGGTATAGTCCTTTTCACAACAGAATTGCAATATGGCAGAGGATGGTTCTCTTCTGTTTACCTGCTGAAGAATGACTCCCATTGTAAAACACCATGTTGATGTAGGTTTTCTTTCAGAAGGATATGTGATGTTGGTGGGTTTAGAGCAAGTCTTCCGTTCTTCCTGAATCCATTGGGTGGGCTTCTTTTCGAAGCAGTTGGCCACCTAAATCCCATGGAATGTATGGTAATAAGAGCAAAGGCTATCTGTGGAGATTTCTCTATGATAGCTACCACAAAAAGGTCCGGCTAAAGACCTTATTGGGAGGATTTAAAGCATGGAAAGCTGTGAGGAAATTACTGGGTATAGGACGACTCTCGCTTTACTCTCCTATAAGCAACAATTTGGCCCTCCCTGAAATCTTCAGAGGAGCCTGTATTGATAGATGGAATACGGCAGGAATTACACATTTTGGATGTCTTATTTCAAATGAAGGGTTACACTCTTTTGAAACCTTGAGGGAAATATATCACTTGGAGTGGAGGGATTTTTTTAAATATCTGCAAATCAGAGACTTTTTAACACGAAGGATTAGGGAAAATACCTCATTTGATAAAATACCGACAGCAGAAACCTTAAAAAGAACCAAAAAATTCATAATTGACGAGATATATTCTCACCTGCTATCCCTCCTTCCGAACAATCTTGAGAAAACAGCACAGAAGTGGCAGGGGAAATTAGCAATCAGCATAGAAGAATTTAATTATGCATATGATCTATCCCGAACTATCCTTATGTAAACTAAACTGCAAACACAGTTTTATAAAACCTGCTTTTTTATGTATTATACCCCTGATAGAATTGCCAAATGGGGAAGTGGGAGAGGTACATGTTGTTTTAGATGTACTTTATCTAATGCAGACAGCATACATATATTTTCCTCCTGTGCAAACCTATTGTCCTTAAAATTGAACATTGAAGGTTTCTAACTGATGTCCTAAAAACCGGAATAACCCTTTCTAATGAAATGATTTTGCTTGGGGCGACCAGTCTCGCAGAACCATCACCTGGACACGAATTAGTATTTATCGCAATGGCGGTCTTAAGAATCTGTATCGCCTCCGCCTGGCTAGACCCTAACCCACCATCTTTTCAACAGTGGTTCTCTAGATTGTTAGCTATATTTAACTTAGAAATGGCTATATATAAAAGAAAAGGCAGAAGACGGAGGGCCAGGGGATTGAAAATCTGGAATCCCTTAATTGAATGGTCTCAATCCCAAGGTAACTCTCTATAACATAATGCCATAACCAGCGTGATTTAAAAATTGCAAACATGTAATTTGTTATGGTTGTACATTTTTTTAAATCAATAATTACTTAGATGCTGTTTGTATCTCCCCAAACAGACTGGAAATGCTTTGGCTGGTTGATTAACCTATTTACCTATTTAACCATTAATGTATGGTTTATGAATTCATCTAAAATTCCTAATTTCTCTGTGTTTATATGTGAAATATTCTTGTTGAACTTGTCTGACTTGGGGGGGAGGAGGAAGAAAAAAAAAAAGGAATGTATAGCATGCAAAACGAAAATAACTTTGGATCAGCAGGATGGCAGCTAAGGGATGTGAATACTCTTCATCTAAACACTGCTGTTGATCTTAAAGCAAATACACAATTTTAAAATATGAATTCAAAGTAGATATAATAAAAATCCAAAGCCAAATGTTCCATTGATTACGTCATACTGAGTTGCCTAAATTCTTCTAAGCCATTTAGGGTTTCATCCATGTGTCACTTTTAATAGTAGTCTCTCTAGCCTGCTCCAGAAACCATGGCATTTGAAGCAAGTTATCTCTTTATGATAGAAGTGTGGAAACTTTCCTTAAACTCTTTAGTTCTATATCTGAATACTGTACCAGTATCAACACCTTTGCACAAATATTTATAGGTGATTTTCCATTGTTTCCGTTATGCTAACTGTAGTTGAGCAAAAATGATTTCCTTTTCAGGGCAGGGCACACATAGCTGGAATCAGGTCATGCCACATACGCTAATCCAGAGGTTAAATGCCCCATGTCAATGAATAAAGTAAAATAATGAGGTGGTGTCACAGCAAAAAGATTTCCTTACAATCTAATTGAATGAAATAAGTTGCAGCTGATAAGAAGGGCCACTATGTTGCTTTGGGAGGCTGCATCGATGCCAACACCAACAGAGGCAAAGAAATCTTCAGCATTGTTAAAGATTTCACCTCACTAGCGGCCTCTTCCAACTTGATCATCCCTCGAAGGCCTCTGCAACAATCTTTCAATCCTTCCGCAACAACATCACTGCCATTTACAGCAACTTCAACCCACAACCAGATCCAACAGACCTTGCCAATGCCTCCCAATCTTTTCCAAAGAACCAATGCTAAACACATGGTCTGTCATCACCTCAGAATAAAACACAGCCAGCATGAAGTCTATACACACAGGGGCCCCACTGGACCCCTGTGACTCACCCATTCCAACTCCAGAGGACTGCAACCTATCAGAACTATGGCCATAACTACTCTGAATGCCCTCACCTCTTTCTCAACTTTCCCAGGTACTTGGAAACATGCAATTGTCCTCTGATTGCTGAACAAACCCTCTGTGGACCCTTCAAGGATCACCAACTACCAACCGATCTCCCTGCTACCACTTCCAGCCAATGTCTTAGAGAAAATCATCAATAGACGCCTCGCGGCATACCTCAATGACCATCAACCATACCTCAATGACCATCAACTCCACGATACCAATCAGTCTGGTTTCAGACCCAACCACAACACAGAAACGGCCCTCGCCACCATCACAGATGGCATTTGCATGATGCTGGAAGGAAAAAACACAGCAGCCCTCATCCTCCTGTACCTCTCCGCTGAGTTTGACACGGTATCCCACCCCTTCCTCATCCAACGCCTACACATCGGAATCCAAGGACACAAAACAATTAATTTTTCCTTCCTCACCTGAAGGATCTAGTCAGTCGGCTTGGCACAAAACACGTCGGACACCCACAACCCCATCAGCGGAGTTCTGGAAGGATCCTCACTCAGCCTGATCCTCTTCAACACAGAAATGATGCCTCTAGCCAGCATCATCTGCTATCAACACATTAACCGATGACACATAACTCATTGTCTCCCTCATGGACATGACGCTCAGCAACTGGATTAAATTCAATGACTGAAATCTCCCACTGGATGAAAACCAACTGTCTGAAGCTAAACAACAAGACCAAAATTGGGATCTTCGTGAAGAGCACTTCGCCATGGGGGCTATTTCTGGTGGTCAACAGAGCTAGGACCTAAACCCACCCCCACCACCCATGCAAAAAACCACAGGATCATCGTTGACGGTAAACCTGACATCACCGCCTCATGCTTCCATTCTCTGAAGATAGTGAGGAAGATTTTAAATGACTCCCAATCAGCATTAGGAAAACCATCACATACACACTCCTCACAAGCAAACTGGACTATGGGAAAACCCTCTATGCCCAAGATTCACTCTCAACCTTCCACGCTGCACTCATATAATACCTGACCTGAAGGAGCACCTCTGGCTCCCCATACAGAAATGAGTACGATTCAAACTCCTCATCCACAGTTTCAAGGCACTAGATAACAATGGCCCAGCATGTACAGATACCACACAATGGTAAACCAGATTTGGCAGTCAAGACTTGTCCTACATTTCTCCTAAATGAGGAACTGGCTGCCACTATCAATAAGAGCCTCTTCCTCACTTCTTGAGTTATGCAAGAAACTGAAGACCTGGTTTTCCGAGTAGTCATACTAGGCCCTAGGTTTTGACTAGACTCACACCTGCTCAGCACCAGGATTCCCTCCCAGGTGACAAATCTGCATACCACAACATAACATAACACACTGCGTGTTATGAGCATATTAACCCCTTCGATGCTGATGACGAGCTCAGCTCATCATCAGCTACGGCGCTCGTGTGCTGATGACGAGCAGAGCTCGTCATGTAACGCGCTTTTTTGAATTTTCCAGCACACAGCGGGAAAATGCACCGCATTGATGCGGTTAAGAACAGACTTCTTGGCTTTGCCAGTGCTTGTTATCATTGTCACCATTGCCAACCCTGGGGAAATATTTTTTCAGCAAGTCAAGAAAGCTGTGACATATCAGGACCAGTGCCACTGATGATTGGCTGATCATCATGTGTCAATCGTTACAGAAATTAAAGCATTTCTGAATATACACCAACATAATGGAAAAGCACTTCTAAAATGTAAGCACTGTTGTATAACTCAACATATGCAGTTAACAAAACACGAGTAATAGAAGCACAGAGCCGTATCCTGCACCTTTCAGGAACTGTTGGTGAGCTAGGGGAATAACAGAGGCAAATCTCTACAGACCATAACTTGCCGGGGTCATCTTCGTCCCTGTCCCTCTAAGCAATAAGTTCTGCCCATTTTCAAACACAAACCCGTGTGGAAAGAAGGAGGACAAGAGTGGAGGGAAGATGGTTTGGCGAGGAGGGGAATGACTTCCTTGTTTCTTTGTTGCAGTCTGTATTACGAAACGAAATCATTAGAGCACTTGAAAATCTGCTGAGCAGCCGGGAAAAGAGCCGGCCTCATTACCTCACGTCTCCCATCAGATAAACCACCTCATTAGTTCCTGCAGGTCAGAAACACAGTGTGCCTCTTCCATGGACATATTGTTGGCTGTTGTGCCAAACAAAAGGAATGGAACATAAATATTGTAAAAAATATATTTCAGTGTTGATCCACAAAATAATTGAGTAAAGTTTATCAATCCGAAGCGCTTCATCGACTTCTGGTATTCTGCCATGAAGCCAGGTATAATAAGATCCAGTAGCTAACTGGATAGTCAGCTATTGTGTTTCCAGGAGCTGGGAAGTTTGCGATTGCACACTGCCCAAACTAATTTGCTTAACCTCATTCTTTTTTCAGGTTGAACGGCTCTGTGATTGTTGGTAAATGCTTAATTTCTTTGCTTTTGGTAAGGGGGTGGGGGAGGCCTGGGCGTGGGAGCATGGGGCTGACGGGTTGTTCCCTATTATTATATTGCATTGTTATTGTGGGTTTGCACTTGCTGCTGGCAGCTTCTCCCTCATGTCATGCAGTCATCTTTAAACCTTGCTACTCCTGCTCGTTCATCAAGGAGTCTATTCCAGGCTGCGAATGTGCTCGTTTAAGGATATCCGTGAGTCCTCACTTTACTCTCTACGGACTCCTGATATATCGACCCCCTGGGCCAGCTGCCAAGTTTAAAACTGTGCTTTTGGAAAAACTTGGTTCGCTGGTTGTGGGCCCGGCCAACTTCAGTATTTATGGGGACTTGAATCTTCATCTTGACTTAACCCATGAAAGTGAAACTTGTAGTTTTATTGCTGATACGGCGGCTTTTCAGTTAAATCAATATGTATCAGGTCCTACCCACACGGCAGGTCATTTGTTGGACCCTAAATTCTCCAATATCCAGTCTCCTAAGGTGGACAGGCCTACTCCCATGAGCTGGACTGACCATGCCTTGGTTACCATGTCTGTTCTGCTCACAGAACCTTGCTTCATCGATGTGGTAAAACCTGTGCTCAAACGCCCTTGGCGTAAACTGAAACTTGAGTTTGAGTTTGAGTTTAAAAAGTTTTATATAGCGCTCTTTCACCAGCGGTTTCATGGCGCTGTAACTGGCAGATCTCCACAAGGAACAAAGGGAAGAGGACAGGTGACCGGAGACTAAATAAAGATTTTGCTGAAAAAAGATAGGTTTTAAGTTTCTTTCGAAACTGGGAATATGGAGTTAGGGATCTGAGCTCTAAGGGTAATGAATTCCAGAGAGCTGGGGCAAGGGTCGCAAATTTTGAACCCCCCCACTTTTTCCGGCGAAACCGGGGGACTGTCAACAGAAATTGGGAAGAAGATCGGAGCTCCCTGGCCGGAAGGTAAGGGATAATCTCCGAGGAAATGAAAGCAGGGGCCGTGCCCAATCGAGCCTGGTAGGTGATAGTCGCAAGCTTGAATTGGACACGTTCCCGGACCGGGAGCCAATGTAAAGTTTTCAGGAGGGGAGTGACATGTGAGGATTTGGGAAGGTTAAAGACCAACCGAGCCGCCTGGTTTTGAATCATCTGCAACCGCCTGAGACTATATGCAGGTATACCTGCATATAGGGCGTTGCCATAATCCAGGCGGGAGATGACCATCGCAAGGACGATCAGCTTCAAGGCCTCGAAGGTGAAAAATCGAGAGACCTTGCGGATGGTACGGAGAGAAAGAAAGGAAGAAGAAACCACAGAACTAACCTGGGAGTGAAGGGTAAGGTGAGAGTTAAGTTTAATACCTAGGGTCTTGACAGAGGTAGAGGGAACCGGAGGGAGACCAAGGGAAGGGGGCCAAAAAAGTGAAGACCAGGGACTGGAGCAACCACCCGTCAACACCAACTCGGTCTTATCGGGGTTGAGTTTCAGGTGGTTGAAATCCATCCAGTCCCGGATAAAAATCATAATAGACTGGAAATTAGAAATAGAAGCAGGAGAAGAAGATAGGTTGAAAACAAGTTGGAGGTCATCCGCATAGTTATATACGGAGACCTCCATTTGTTCTAAAGAAAAAATGAGGGGAGAAATGTAAAGATTGAACAGAAGAGGTGAAAGGGAGGAACCTTGGGGGACCCCGCACTGGACCTTCCGGAAGTCCGCAGAGAAGTCACCCAGGCGAACTGCCTGGGTGCGGTCCCTCAGGAAGGAGGATAACCATACCAGGGCCGTGCCTCCGATCCCCGCCGCCGCGACACGGGAAAGTAGGATGGTATGATCCACCGTGTCTAAGGCGGCAGAGAGATCGAGGAGGACCAATGCCTGGGATTGATTGGTATCCCTCCCCTCCCTGAGGTTGTCAAGGACCGAAAGGACTACGGACTCCGTAGAGTGTGCGGGGCGAAAGCCAGCCTGACGGGAAGCCAATACCCCATTCTCTTCCACAAAGGTGCTCAGAGACCTGGTGACATGGCGCTCGAGCACCTTGGCCAAAAATGGTAGGAGAGAAATGGGGCGATAGTTGGCTGGGATGGAAGGGTCCACGCCAGGCTTCTTTAAAATAGGTAAAATAATAGCTGACTTCAAAGGGTTGGGGACAACCCACTGAGAAAGGGAGCTGTTAAGAAAGTGAAGGGGAGGATCGGGGCAAGAGGTGTAAATGTGACGAAGTATGTGAGCGGGACAGGTATCAAGGGGAGAGCCAGATTTTACGAGGGGAATTAATGATGTAAAGGATTCCTTGGTCAGGAGGGGGAGAAAATTTAGTTGTCCTTGCGGAGGAGGGCACTGAGGGTCAACAAAAAACGGGGAAGGTGAAGGGATGTTGGCTTTGATAGCGGCGATTTTATCAATGAAAAAACTATTCAAAGAGTGACAGAGGGCCTGGGAGGGGAAGGGCTTGAGGGAGGTGCGATCTGAAAAGGCTAGGTTCTGAACAATCGAGAAGATTTCCTTTGATTGGTTCTCGGCTGTGAGGATCTTGGAGGAGAAATAGGCTGTTTTAGCGACCAAGATAGCATTCTTATATTGGGCTAATAGAGTAGTGAAGTCAGCTCTTAAGGTGGGACAATAGTTTCTCCTCCAGGCCCTCTCAGCACGGCGTACCGATAATTTGATGGTTTTGAGGTCATCGGTAAACCACAAATTGGCATCTTTCTCCCGCTTGGAGGTCAATCGCTTCAAAGGGGCAATGGACTCACTGGCTGAGGAAAGCCATTGTTCAATGATGTTGGCCTGAGCCATGGTGGAAAGACCGTGTAAGGCAGGGAAGGAAGCACTTAAAAGGACAGACAAGTTCGCCGGGTTAACTCTGCTCCACAAGCGGACCCAGATATTTTTAGGAAGGGGGACCCTAGGTGTAGAACTAATAGGGAGAGCAAAAGAAATCAAGTGGTGATCAGACCAAGTGCAGGGAGAAATAGAGAGGGAGTCAACAGGGCAGTTCAAGGACCAAATCTGGTCCAAGATATGCCCCTTGACGTGAGTAGGGGAGGATACATGGGAAACAAAATTAAGAGATAGAAGTGTGTCTGAGAACTCTCTTGAAGATAAACCCTCTGCAGGGTCAGAGGGCCAGAAGTTGAAATCGCCCAGTAGTAACACAGAAGAGTTATTAACAGAGAGGGTGGCTAACACCTCTTGGAAATCAGGGAGAAAGCGTAGAGGTGACTGGGGAGGACGATAAATGAGAACACAGGTGAGAGGGGGGGATATAGACGTGGTGCGGATGGCAAGATACTCGGTGGTGGCGATGTCGGGGAGAGAAAGCAGTTGAAATGGAAGATCAGCGCGAGCAATGACTGCTACGCCACCCCCCGTTCTGCAAGATGAACGATCCGCTCGAAGGGCGTAGTAAGGGGCGGGCAGAGTGGCTAGCAAAGTAGGTAGAGAGTCATCACAGAACCATGTCTCGGTTAAGAGGAGAAGATCCGGTGCGTGGAGATCTAACAGCACTGATAGTTCATGTGAATGAGCCACCGCCGATCTGGTATTCAAATAATAAGCCTTGAGGGTTTTAACTGGAACTGCGGTGGCTTCCTCTTTGGGGGGAGGAGCAGGGATGAGAGAGGCTAACGAACAAGAGCAGTGAGAAGCAGAGGATAAATCAAACAGGGATATACGTGAGTGTGTCGAGGGAGATAGAACCCACGGACCCTGTAGTCTGTGAAGTTGGGAAGAAGTGTAGGAAATACTATGGGCAGGGTGATGTGCCCCTAGCACCAGTCGGCCGCGGACGGGCGCAGATGGGCTTAACTTAGGCGCAACTTCGGCGCGCCTTCGTCGCGCCCGCTGCGCCCGCCCGCTGCGCCGTCGGTAAGGGGAAGTGATTATATAGGGACACATGTGAGGGGAGTTTCGAATGGGGCGTGACAGGGGGTGGAGGAGCCAGAGGACTGCACGCCCAGCCCAGACCCGCCCAAGGTGTGATGGCCGCCCGTCCCACTCCCCACGCGAGGCAAGGAGGGGGCGATCAGCGGAGGCGGTCTGGCGGTCTGGGTCGTGATTGCAGGCGAAGGGGCAGCCAAAGAATAACTAAGCGCTGGTTCCTGGGCGCTAAGCGTTGTGCACTGAGCAGGTAGGCACAAGTCTTTAAAATGTCAACAGGAGGAGTAAAAAGAACACCGTTGCTCCCGGCAAAGCCTCGGGAGATCTGCAGTCAGTGCAGGTGATCAGCTGTAAGCCCTTTAAGCAGTTTGCCAGGGGGGGAGGAGCCAGAGGACTGCACGCCCAGCCCAGACCCGCCCAAAGTGTGATGGCCGCCCGTCCCACTCCCCACGCGAGGCAAGGAGGGGGCGATCAGCGGAGGCGGTCTGGCGGTCTGGGTCGTGATTGCAGGCGAAGGGGCAGCCAAAGAATAACTAAGCGCTGGTTCCTGGGCGCTAAGCGTTGTGCACTGAGCAGGTAGGCACAAGTCTTTAAAATGTCAACAGGAGGAGTAAAAAGAACACCGTTGCTCCCGGCGATGCCTCGGGAGATCTGCAGTCAGTGCTGGTGATCAGCTGTAAGCCCTTTAAGCAGTTTGCCAGGGGGGGAGGAGCCAGAGGACTGCACGCCCAGCCCAGACCCGCCCAAGGTGTGATGGCCGCCCGTCCCACTCCTCACGCGAGGCAAGGAGGGGGCGATCAGCGGAGGCGGTCTGGCGGTCTGGGTCGTGATTGCAGGCGAAGGGGCAGCCAAAGAATAACTAAGCACTGGTTCCTGGGTGCTAAGCGTTGTGCACTGAGCAGGTAGGCACAAGTCTTTAAAATGTCAACAGGAGGAGTAAAAAGAACACCGTTGCTCCCGGCGAAGCCTCGGGAGATCTGCATGAGGAGTTTCATGACTTCTTAATCAGGAACCCTCTCGCCACTTTATCCAACTCAGAGTTTGACTATGGTGTAAAGAACCTCCACACTCTGAATAGGTGATAAAGTCAGTTCTTTATTTAAGCGCCAACACTGGCTCCTACAACAAGCGGAGCCTTCAAGGTTTCCCGTCAGTTGGGTGATCAGCTGTCAACTGTCACTTCTGACAGTTCACAGCTGGTGACCCAACCACCGTACGATGTCCACGCAGGGACACAGCAAAGCGATCAGGTGTACGGTGTCCCATAAGGGAACACTACATTGAGTCACAACACATCTCCCTTCTTATGGAAGGAAGGAATGGAAAGGAAAAATAGAACATCCAAAAGGAGTAACAAAGAGTCTATTCGCAGACATAATCTTTTAGTTTAGTTGGTGGTCCTAACAACCTCCCTGCCCGACTCCTGCTGATGGGCTGAGGTGTGTCTTCTGCAGGTGTTGGTGGTAACATTCGCCTGACCCTCACTGCGCTGGTGGCATTTGGTGATGTACAACCTGGCATTGTAGCGTGCCGCAGAACATTGCTCCCAATCACATTAGATCGTGCTGGAAACTCATAGTCAGACTCATCGTCAGATAAAAATGGTTGACCCACATTTCTTTTCTGTATGTCGAATGAGTTCTTAGCAATGCCTGTTGGTAAACGGTATGTATCTTGCATGGTGTCTTCTGGGCTTGGTACGGGCTGACTGTAGGCAGACAATGCAGAGAAGTGCCATACCTTACCGTCACTCAAGAGCGCAGAGTTACAATACACTTCACGCACAGTCAGGGGAGATGTGAATCTTTCTTGCCCCTTTCCAATGTGTCCACTTCTCTTTACTTTGACTACATCTCCCGCCTTGAGTTCAACCAGCTTACAACCATGCTTGATGTCATAGGTCGTCTTACTCTTGAGCTGTGCGTGTGTGAGTCTTTGCATGACCTGTTGAGCAGACCAGTGCACTCTTCTTGCCCCTTGAGGCCAACCCACATTGTCCTTTGAAAGTGGAGTTCTGCCTCGCATTAACTCAAATGGGCTGTGACCTGTGGTTTCGCATGGAGAAATTCTGTATGCCCACACTGTCTTGAGCATTTCCATTTTCCAGTTGCGTTTGTTGCTGTTAGCAATTTGCAATATTCCCTTCAAAACTCGGTTGAATCTCTCCATTGCTCCGTTACCCGCAGGATGATATACTGAGGTTGTCTTGTGTACAATACCGTGTTTGCTCACATAGGCCTTAAATATTTCAGAAGAGAATTGTGCGCCATTGTCGCTTATAATCTGCTTTGGAAGTCCTTCACGGGTGAAAGTTTCGTCCATGAACTTTACAACATTCAGAGCATCCGGTTTGTTAACGATTCTTATCTCTGGCCATTTTGAGTAGTGATCGATTATTACTATTACGTACCATTGATCTAGCTCTTCTGGTATTGGTCCCATAATGTCGATGCCGATCCTTTCCCATGGCATAGATGGACATGGTATTGGGTGCAAAGGTGGTCTAAATGTCACTTGTGATTTGTCTGAGTCCATGCACATTTTGCATTCTCTTACTGTTCTTTCTACTGCAAGACTGACACCAGGCCACCAATACATGTTTTTGACCCTGTTCTTCGTTTTAGCGATACCTAAATGCCCTTCATGGCATAACTCAAGTATCTTCTTCCTTATGTTTGTAGGTGGTACAATCCTTCCATTCCTTTACAGGAATCCATTTTCCAAAGATAATTCATTTTTTATTTCCCAGAAGTTTTTCAATGGTTCTGATAGTTTGTTCTTGTTTGACCAACCTTCAGTTATGTTCTGTATTACCTTACAAATTACTTTGTCCCTACTTTGCTCCAACAGCCATTCCTCTCTTGTGATTCCACTGGACTTCTCGAATACATTTGCTATGCATGCATCTTCCACTTCTTTGCTGTCAATGTCGCTTTTGTTTCCTACGGGCATTCTGCTTAGAAAATCAGCTACAACATTTTTCACTCCGGGAACGTAGTGGACTTTGTATATGTAATCAAATAAGCGTACAGATAGTCTGGCCAGTCTTGGTGAGGCCGTGTTTAAACCCTTCGTGGTGAGAACTTTGGTTAATGGTTTGTGATCTGTACACAAGTTAACCATTTTTCCCCAGACATATTGTCTGAAGTGTTCAAGGGCCCACACGCATGCCAGTGCTTCACGCTCAATGACTGAAAATTTTTCTTCTGCTTGAGTGAGTGAGCGCGATGCAAAGGCTATGGTGTACTTCACACCTTTGGTGTCCCTCTGTGTGAGTACGGCTCCTAGACCCTTGTTGGTAGCGTCTGTGGTGACATAGTTTTGAAAGGAGGGGTCATATCCTTGAAGTGGCAAGCTGTACACATGTCGTCTTTTAGATTCTGAAATGCTTCCTCACATTCTTGAGACCATTCAAATCTGTTCATTTGTTTCAATTGTTGCCAAAGAGTATAGGTTTTAAGTGAGAAATTTTTGATACATTTTGAATAAAATTCTACGAGTCCCAAAAAGGATCTTAGTTCATCTTTGTTAGATGGTATTGGTGAGTCCTTTATGCCTGTATTAGTTCTTTTTTTGGACTGATCCCTTCTCCTGTAATAAGATGCCCAAGATAATTGACAGAATTACTTGCAAACTTGCATTTAGAATATTCTGCTGTCAATCCTTTCTTGTTCAGAATTTCCAGGACTTGTTCCACCCTGCCGTCATGCTCTTCCTTCGATTTTCCCATAATTAAGATGTTGTAGTGTAGTTCCTATTATCCCAATAGGCTCTGCGCATTGGAATAATATCTTCAATAGTATAGACCTAGGGCAGAGGTTAACTAGGTCTTCTACCGACGATATTAGACTTAAAGTTTTGTGTTTGCCAGCTAGCTCAGAGTTCACTAGAAACTTTCTCGAATAGGCAAGGAGGATTTTAACCTCCCTGGATAGACAAGAAGGGATTTAGTTTCTGACAACCATAGAACATGACAACTTTGCTCTCCCCTAATCAAGAGTGTATCTCTAGAGTCGTGTGAAAACAAAAGACAACTTATTTTACTCAGTCAGTTCAGTGCATTCTTAGTTTCACCAGATTGTAGAGAAAAGGAAAAGACGGGCGTGTTCAATAAAAGATGTTATTTATTGATCAGTCTCCTTTCTCATACAAGAGAAATGAATCGCTATTATTGTAATACTTATAGTTAAGTAAAGTGCATACAGTAAAGACAGAATTATAAAATAATACTGTAAAAGCATTGATATGGTTTCTAAGCCATATGATACTTTAAAATGGATAAAATAGATACATACATATATACATTTGACTAATCATACTCAACTGGTGCTTCTAACTACGCCTACCCCAGTGTACCTGACCTAAGCCTAATACGTGGGCGGGAGTAGATAAGTAGCAGTTTAAGTTAAGTTTGTTTGCCAAGGGACTGATTCGAGAATTCTCTGCAAGGGGTTATTCAGTTCTGTACCTGAGATCTAGAATTATGGAGGGCTGGTATCTCTTATCCCAGGTCTTGATATTCCAGCTGCCTGCGAGGGCTGCTTGGAAGCGCCGGAGCTGGATTTCTCAGCAGGAGAAAGGCAGCGTCTCGTTCTCAGCGCGTCAGGAAGGCGGGGCAGCGCCTGTGGGCTTCGCTCTCTGCTGGGCTCCTCGGCACGTCTCGCTGCTCCAATCTCGTCACCACCGCATGTGTTTGCTTAAGGCAATGTCGGTAATATTTATACCTGAAAGGTGCCGAGATTGACGTAAGGATGGACATATATACGTCAATAAGGATGTCATATTAACGGGCTCGTTCGCACATTCTTTTGCTGAAGTTCTCTGTGAAATCAAAACAATGGCTATGGGAATTTCCCAGGTCGCTGTAGGTTTGATTTGTTTTGAGAACTCCGTATGCCTTATCAGGGGCTGGAGGAATATCGCTTGTCTAATTAGATGGCATGTGTTATGACCTAATCAGATAACGCGCTTCTGTGCCGTGGTGTGGCTTAATCAGATAACGGTTTTTGCACCGTTGGCTGGCTGCTAGTTAATTATTAACCAGACCAGGGTCAGGAATAGGGGAATCGATACAGTACCTATAGGAATACATCACACCCACTCCACGTAGACTATGTCCATATTTACAAATCTAGGCATAGTGAAACCAGTAGCGTTTGTGTATATCGTACCACCCCAAAATACATTCATATGTATTCTGAAAATTGGAATTATGAAATATACGAAACACAATCACATGTACTATCACGTGTACTATATGCACAAGCAGTCTAATAATGCTAAACATATAACGCATATTTTTAAATTCAGCATGAATAAATGCGAAAACCACACATGAAATGGCTCTTATTACAGAAAAAAAGAAGTGCGAGACCATTTCATCACAATCATAAAGTTATGTATAATAGTGCTAGAGGATAGCGAATGTCTCGTGACTACCTAAAATAGAAATTTAGTTCTCTAAGAATAATGTCTACTTTAAGCAGAAGATAAGTGTCCCAAAAAATCGTAAATATTTTTGAATTGGGGAAAAAACTCTTGCAGTCTGAAAAAATGATGAGAACATTTTTTTTCATATCGCTTTTTTAGAAGTTGAAGGCCAAATTCAGCATGTAGGGAACTCCGAGTGCTAGTTTGCTCAAAGTTATTCCTGCTGCTCTGGTGAAAACATCATATCATTTAGACTGTCGAAAAAACTGTCAACAGCTTCTTGCGTAAGTTCCACTAATTCGGAAAAAGTTGTTACCATGCATTCATGAGCCTGAGCATGATTGCCTCCATTGATGTTTTGATCAGCATAGCTGACTGAAGGTCGTACCTGATCGATGCTGCTTTCATCTTGTGCTTCACTACCCCTCAATCGTAGTGGTGAAGTCTCCACGAATGCCGTCATCAGGATTGGTAGCCGCTGGGGACAGCACAATGCATGAGCCGTTACCGGACCCAACAAGGTATCTGCGTCCATTGGCACATCCGATAGTAGTGCCAGACAGGTGTCCAACACGCATTCTTCGCCGCATAGCAAGCACCTTAATACAGGCATAACACAACTTTGCCACATTGGTCTAAATGAAAGAGACCAAGTCATGTTCAGGTCTCTAAGCCGGGATAGTCCAAGGATTTTAGTTACCCGGTCCCGGTAGCCAATGGCTAGGATCATTTCTTCCCTTGTCGCAGGTGTTTTGTCTGTGACATGGTTTGCCATAGCGAAATAACAGGATCAAAAATAGAATACCCGCTACTAGTCCCAAAAGGAGTGGAAGTCCGCCAAAAATGGAATGGACAAAGTCTGGAAAAATACCCAGGATGGCTTTGAATGGAGTTAAAGCACCCGAAAACACTGCTTTAAATACACTGGAGACACCAGTGGTATCAGAAATATTTAAGATTTCGTTCAGTATTTCTGCGAAATGTATGGGGGAATTAGTTGATAATAATGAATGAATCTCTTCTGTTGTCCTTGCAACTTGGAGATCATACGTTTCTTTTGATGACGTGAGCCTGGTCGGCGTCTGTAGGAGCACAGTCTTCATTCTGCTTAAAGTATCTATTCGAATAGAAGCAATTTTCAAATCGGGCCATAACCTTGCCTCCCTGTCTGGAGAATCGTTCGGGAACAATACTCGTTCACAGCACATGACCTTCCTAGTCACGGTTATGAGATAAGGTTTTCCGGGCAGCAAACTACAACATCTGCGATCTACTATTAGAATGTAACTCCCGTTCGAGAGTCTCCTAAAGAATGGTTCTATTTGTGTTGCAGGTGTGCCTAGCTGGTAACATGAAAGGTTATTTGAAGTCCCTTCACAGGCTCCATGCAAGCTAATACCCTGACACAGAAGTGTACCGCTTAGTGATTTTGCACAATTATTGCCACTGAGAAACACTTTCTGGCCTTTATTACTGACACATTCGTGTGTATAGGGCAAGTTCCATATTGACTTAATGTACCCTTTACCCAACCTTTCATACTGGCCTGCCTGTATATATTTTTGGCAGAATTGAAACTGGAAAGTAGTTATCGGAATATTTATTATTCCATGTATTATCCATTCAATGACAGGTCGTTCTGACATTGTCAATGGTAATCTCTCAAGTCTTTCAATGCTCAGAATTGTATAGTCAGCACCCTTCTACGCCAAACTGATTTGTTTATCAGTAAGGTTAAAGATATTAAATAATGACGTTGTGTTGATTAAACGCCAAGGCACATAGCCAGAACGCAGATTTTGTAACGTCCAGCCAAGCTGTACAATAGAACGCAATTGGGACTGACCGTGTTGTAACATCAGTAAGTCTTGCGATATTATATCGATTGCTGACGACACAATGCTGTCCAGAGAATATATTCTGGAGGACAGAGTCATTAACCCATTGTCCACCACAGAAAGTGATTTTTCCAAATTAATACGGTCAATTTCCCGTATTTTTTCTGCTGTCTCAATTTGAGTTACTTTCCAAACTTCGTTATAAGCTGCATATATAGAGGCCGCTATGAAACGTTTTTGACGCTGTTTGCGTGGTCCCAATATGAAATCACGCAAGTCAGCACCTTCTGTAAGTAAAGTTAGGTGTTGCTTAATTTCAGCCAGTGTGGACGTTTGTAGCCATTGAAGGCAGAGCTTGCCCACGCTGTAGGTGGTTACTATCCCTGGATGTTGTCTTTGGGAATATCTAGGGTCTGGCCTAGTCAATGTGAACCCCTGTTTTTTGTTCAGGAATCTGTCTTGACAGTTATTTGTATCTGTGGGCCAGATCAACCATTTTTTCCATTCAGGATGTGTTCTGTTTTGGTTTAATATATGGTTTACGTCTATCTCATCATCTATAGAGCTATTACTGTTCACTGTTGGCTTTGGAATAGACGGTTTGTTCAAATCTTTGATTTTGGCTAAGCCAAGACAGGTAGTTTGTTGAATAGTGTCATTCAAGAATATAATTTGTTCTGGGATCATGCAGGCTCTAAACAATGATTCTATACCTTGTACTTGCCAATCTCTTGTACCCCAAACAGTTTTTGCTTCAATATTATTGTTCCAGAAATCAAACCCAAATGTATTCATTTGTTCAAAGAATGAATCGGAATATATCAATTTTGTGTTTGTAAGCATGGTCTTCATACCTGTCTTATTTGATAATTTGAAATAAAATGTTTCTGCATTACTTGTGTTAAACCCTGAAAAGTATGAATATTTATCATAAAATGTTTTCGAGCTATCTTTTGGAGGAGTAGCACAATGTTCCCATTGGTTATAATTTAAAACATTTCTAGGTTGTACAGATTTATGTAGATAATGGTTACCATAGTGGTTGTAGCAGAACATCTGATCATAATTAGACGAACCCTGCAAATAATCATGTTCTGTAAATTTAGCAGACATCACAAGATCAGACATCATATCATTAATACTTTCAAAGTCCCAATCATCAGCAAATGAGCTCGGTTTTACAAAGTCACTCAATGAGATCTTGAATTGGTGTGGATACTTCAGGATTTCAACCGGACCATAGATTTCATAATCAGTTTTGTCCCATGCTACACCGCCTGGTATAGGATTGGCTGTGAAGTTCACTGAAGAAAGTTCTCTTTTCTCGATGTGTGAAGATGTGTGTGGTTTAAGGACCAAGTTGAATTTCTGGCTTGCTGTGTCCATTTTAGCATATTTTCCTTCAATGAAATGTCCCAAGCATAGTACCATGATGAGCCAAAGAATGAGGATAAATGCACCTAAGGCCACCCAAAATTCAATCCATGGAGAAATCAGATAGGTTTCTTTCAGCTGTTGAAAAAGTTCCTTAGTTTTGTCTTTAAAAGTTTTTGTTGATGGCTGTTTCTTTGCTTCACTCAGGTCTTCAGATGAATCATCGAAGTTGATGAAGTAGCCGGATGCTGTTCTGTCAATTGTTCCAATTGCTTTTGGATTTTGCTTTGTTTCATTAGCAAAGTCTGCAGTTACATCATCATAGGTTGTTGTTTCTTGATGAAAAGCTTTGATTTGGGTTTTAAGAGGTTCAAGTTCCATTGCTTTGTTGCATAGTCCTTGTTGAATCACTGTCGATTTTCCAAATGTGATCAGTCTTCCAGTTTGAGCCTCTGTATTCGTAGCAAACACTGCTACTTCTTGGGAGTCCACTTGGCCTACTGTTTGTTATCGGCCACATGATTGTGGTTTAACCAGGTCAATGGATATGACTCTGTTCTCCTTTTTACCAGCAAGGGGCGGTAGTACTACTGATCTTGTCCCGTTGACAGACAAGACAGGAACTGCTTTTCTGTAAGAAGGCCCAAATTCCTTCTTTACCGCGATCTTCTCTCTGACTAGATCCCCGACTTTTGGAATCCAGACAGGCCTTGCTGGGACAGGTGGTTTCTCTTCAGTGGTTGTTGGCTGTTGTTTCAACTTTATGTTGCTCAGGTCTTTTCTTGTTTCATTTAAGTCCTGCAAAATAGCCAAACGATCTTTGATATCAAAGCTTTTGTCTTTAACCACTGAAGTCTGACTATCAAGATCTTGGATCATCATTCTAGTCCTGAACAATAGTTCGTACGGACTGAACCCTTTCAGAGAATTCCTTGGCAGGTTATTTAGACTACGTTGGACACTTATTAAATGTTTGACCCACCCAGCTCCCGAACCTAATACCTTTGCTGTTATAGATTGCTTTATGTCACGTTTTTTTCTTTCTACGATTCCGTTTCCCTCAGGATGAAATGGACAAGAATACCGCAATGCAATGCCCATGCTGGTCATGGCCTCCTTATAAGCTCGAGAGCTAAATGCAGGACCCTGATCAGAATGTAGCATGCCAATTGCGTATGTGCCGATAAAGACTCGCAAATCTTTTATAACAGTTCTGGCGTCAGCCGATCGCTGGGGCCACAACCATATGAATCTCGTGCATGAATCCACTGCGACCAAGATATATTTATAGTTACCATCCCTTTGTAAGGGACCACAGTGGTCTAGGTAAACACAGGCTAATGGTTTATCTGAGATTAGAAGGTGCGTCTGTGCTGGTCGTTTCACTGTTGATACTTTCATTCTTTGACATATTTCACATTCTAGAACATAGTTCCTTGTTTGTCTTCTCATTTGTGGCCACCAGTATCTCTGTTTTAATAATGACACTGTGGCTGAAACGCCAGCATGTACAGAAGCAAGCCCTTCGTGTGCCGCTATAATGAGTCCTAACCTATGTTCCATGTTTGGAATTGCCCTATCCCCCACTCCAGGGATTCGAGCAAACTGAACATTATTTGCATCAGTTATGTATGAGTACTTTACTGGAAAGCCTTTCGGGAGTGTTTCTATCGCATCTTTTACTGTAGCACTGACAGCCTGTAATATTTCGCTGTCTATTTTTGTTTTTGACCGAGTGATGGCAGCTACGGAAGCCGTTTGCACAGCTGCCTTCGCGGCCTCATCAGCCAATGAATTCCCTTCAACGTGAACGCCATCACGTTGATGACTCAGTGTATGTATCACGTGAGTCTTTTGTAGTTCCTTTTGCAAAAGAACTACTTGTTCCCAAAGCATTTTATGCTTGATTGTGCCACCTTTTGCATCTTTAAAACCATTCTGAACCCAGATCTGCAAGTATTCATTGTAAGATTGTACGCAATAATATGAATCGCACACTATGAGTGTGGGGAATTCGCGATCTGTATTTTCAAGCGCCATCTTGAATGCTAGTAGTTCAGCTCGCTGAGCTGTACAATCTCCTAGAGATTGCGTTTTAGTGACCACTGGTTTAAATTTTCCTTCGTGCCAGCGACCTTTTACAATTGCGCACGCAGCACTGTAAGCTTGCTTACCCCCCACTGCGGGTTGTGCTGATCCGTCTGTATATATTATACAGCCGTAATGTTCTAAAGGCAGAATCTCGGTCGGCGGAGGACATTCGAATTCATATTGGAGAAACTCTTGTGTTTTTAAGTTGGGATCAAATTCGTATGCCACGTCTGTTGCAGCAAGAGAATTAGCCCATTGTATCCATCTTGGATGGAGTGCTTTAGCATTCGGAATGCTTGCCTTTGTTACCACCTCCAGGGCTGGTATCGGTGTCACGATGATTATTCGTTTACCTTGTGCTAGGGCTCGTTCTTTTGCTACTGCAGTCTGTACCGCGGTTAGAATTTTTTCCGTTGGGCTAAATTTCATTTCAGCTTTTGTGTACAAGTGTGATTTGTATGCTATTGCTACCTTCTCTCCCTCATTAGAGGTCAGGTATGTGAATCCGCATCTTCCTGGGATGACTCGAATCACAAGGTTGCGTGTGTTGTCACGTGTTTGTAATTTTGTTTTAATTTACATATCTGTTTGTAAAGATCTCAAAATTTCTGTGTGTTTTTGAGTCCAATTGATTCTTTTAAAATCTGATTTTATTAGATCATAGAGAGGTTTAATTCTTTCTGCATAATTTATAATGTAAGTTCTTCCGAAATTTAGGAAGCCTAGAATTGATTGTAAGTTTTTCAGTGTTCTAGGTGCTTGGATTACAGCACATTTCTCTAGGAAATTGTCAGCCAGGCTTTTGCCTTCACTTGATAGTTCATATCCTAAAAACAGGACTGTTAGATGGGCAATCCTTGACTTTTTAAAGTTGAATTTGTAACCCTCTGCTGCGAACCCAAGTATTATGGTCTTCACTCTCTTCAAGTGAGTATCCAAGTCATCATCTGTTAGATAGATGTCGTCGACATAAGATAATGCCTCGTCATCATATGTTTGTAGTAATTCTGTTACTCTCGCTGAGAATAATCCTGGGCTGTTCTTGAACCCCTGGGGCAAACGACAGAAATTTTTTTGCGTGCCATTTATTGAGAACGCCGTCAAATATCTGCTCTCTGGTGCTATATTTTGACAAAAAAATCCATTAGAAATGTCTAATGTGGTTTTGTATTTTTTGCGCACTATGTTATTCATTAGTGCAGCACTATGCGAGTTTTGTACTGCAAATGTTTTGCAACATGAGTTAAGGTGTCTGTAGTCCAAAACAAGACGATATGAATTGTCTGGTTTGGAGACGGGAAACAAAGGGTTGTTCATTTGTGAGGTGCAAGTTTCAATCACCCCCTGAATAAGTTGATCTAGGATCTCTTTTACCTGTTTTTTAGCTTCTTGCTTAATCGGGTACTGCCTCTGTGCAGTAGGTTGTGATTTTAACTGTATTTTGTGAGTAGGAGAGTCCTCATCCCATCCCACATGATTTTTATATAAGGCAGGGGCTTGAGCTACTGCCCACTTTCTTGCAAGTGTATATTTTTTATGAATTGGAATATGGTTTGAGAAGGCAGGCATAATTATTTCTTCGCCATGTGGGCACTCCCTGACAAACTCTGGAGGCCAGTCTCGTTCAGCTAGAAGGATGTCATAGCCCTTGGAGAGATTATCCCAAAATAGACCCCTTATTTTTCTAGTCTTATCCCCCTCTATACGCAATGTTATTTCATATATTTTATGAGGTTTACTAACTCTGGTATCTGCAGTTTCCACCTGAATGTATTCATTCGTGTCCACTGTCTCCAGATGATTCATAAGGACTTTGCGAGCTATGCTCACTTCTGCTGCGCTGTCTAGCATTGTCTGAGCCCACTCTCCGTTTTTCAGCTGTGTCCTCAGTATTCTCGGCATTGTTAATAACTTTAATACTGGCTACCTTCTTTTTTGGAAATTGTAATTTTTTATTCAGATGAGCAGGTTCTTTGTCTTTGGACTTGACGTGCTCTTCCCTGTGTTCTGATCATCCTCTTCTTTCCGATTTCTGCGAGGAAGTCTGAAAAGATTGAGAGGGACGTGTATCAATATCTTGATATCTATCAGGTTTTTTTATATTATCCCTATTTCTAAGGTTGTATTTTTTCACAGAGGGCTCCCTTTGGGGAGACTTGCATCCTTGATCAGGAGATCTTTCTCTCCGCCGAGGAGACCTTCCTCTGGACTGGAATCTTTTTTCTTTAGGATTGGATTGCTTATTTCCATCCCAGCTCTTTTTTTGAGTGTTTAAATTATTTTTTATAAATACCTTTTCAGGACTTTCAACTAGTTGAGGTTTCACTGGTATTCCACCCAAACTATCTCTTCCTAGTTCTTCATAGGATTTTTCTATGATTCTGGCAATTTCAGATGGTTGGTCTGCTATATTTGTCTCTTTTAACCTCTGGCGAATCGCCACATTTGCTGCTTCTCCCTTTATGTTGGCTAATAATATTGCAGAGACCTGCTTGAAATCTTTCAGTAGTTTCATACCGAGAGTTAAAGCGGGTTCTGGACCGTATTCATCTTGAATCTGTTTTAGCACATCTGGTATTACTGACATGGATGGTACACCATGTGTTTTTGTGTAAATGGAAGCAAAGACTGTTCCCCAAGTGTCACAGTCCTCCACATGTGGTGCGATTCCCATTGGGAGACAGATAGTCAGAATCCTATGTTTCTCAACAGGGGTGGTATCTGGAAACACCGCCTCTATTTGAGTGATTTTTTGTGCTAGCCAGAAAGGAATTTGTTCCCGTTTTGCGGGTACTTTACCTAGACAGGACTGTATGTTCTGAGGTGTAATTTTATTTGTGTTCCCCTGATGAGTGGTCAGCTGTGGAATTTTAATTGCTGGTTGGATTGTTGAAGTCCGCATTACATATTGGACTAATTGTCTATGTATTTTTATTAATTGTTTTAGCTGTGCTAAAAGCTCTGGTGCAGGCATTTCTTCAATGTCTGGATGTGGTGTGTATCCGGCTAGGACCGGCCACGTTGCTCCTGGTCTACCTAGTGGACCGAGCCTGGTGATGTGATTATTATGTTTTAGGGCGCCATGAAACAAGAGCAGGTGCTCTTGGAATTTGAGTGGTATTTCCACCTCCTCGAAAGGAGTGTACTCATTAGGAGGTTCCTCTATTTTGTAATAGTGGAAGTCCTTTGTTACAGCGGTTGCTGCTGGAAAGTTTATCCATGAATAGAATACCTCTGTCTGCCGATATTCGTGTGCCTCAATTACGAATATGACTGTACCACCTCTTGGTGTCAGTCCATTTTCTATAAGTTTTAGGGTTATAGATTTCCTTATGTTGACCGGGATGAGTATTGCATCGGGGTCATTTTCCAGCAGAGTATTGTCTGCTACTAGGAGTTCAGCTGCTAGTCTAACTGTCTCCCTTTCTTCTTCACTTTCTGTCATTTTACTGACAGGAAGGTTATTCTGTTTGTTTGCAGATCAGGTTTCTATGGAAACAAAGATTAGATGCACAATATTTTGGAACAGTGTATCCTTCAACGTTGAATAAACCAAGAACCATACATAGGAGTCTCCTCCTGCGAGGTTTGGCGGATATGACCTTTCACCCACTCCAGACGTCTTTGGAGTATTATGGGAAAAAAAGGGGTTCTGTGTGAAAAAGCACGACTGAGTTACTCTAATGTCTTGCGTTAGTTTTATCGCCTATCCAAACGTTGGGCGCCATGTAGTGTAGTTCCTATTATCCCAATAGGCTCTGCGCATTGGAATAATATCTTCAATAGTTTAGACCTAGGGCAGAGGTTAACTAGGTCTTCTACCGACGATATTAGACTTAAAGTTTTGTGTTTGCCAGCTAGCTCAGAGTTCACTAGAAACTTTCTCGAATAGGCAAGGAGGATTTTAACCTCCCTGGATAGACAAGAAGGGATTTAGTTTCTGACAACCATAGAACATGACAACTTTGCTCTCCCCTAATCAAGAGTGTATCTCTAGAGTCGTGTGAAAACAAAAGACAACTTATTTTACTCAGTCAGTTCAGTGCATTCTTAGTTTCACCAGATTGTAGAGAAAAGGAAAAGACGGGCGTGTTCAATAAAAGATGTTATTTATTGATCAGTCTCCTTTCTCATACAAGAGAAATGAATCGCTATTATTGTAATACTTATAGTTAAGTAAAGTGCATACAGTAAAGACAGAATTATAAAATAATACTGTAAAAGCATTGATATGGTTTCTAAGCCATATGATACTTTAAAATGGATAAAATAGATACATACATATATACATTTGACTAATCATACTCAACTGGTGCTTCTAACCACGCCTACCCCAGTGTACCTGACCTAAGCCTAATACGTGGGCGGGAGTAGATAAGTAGCAGTTTAAGTTAAGTTTGTTTGCCAAGGGACTGATTCGAGAATTCTCTGCAAGGGGTTATTCAGTTCTGTACCTGAGATCTAGAATGATGGGGGGCTGGTATCTCTTATCCCAGGTCTTGATATTCCAGCTGCCTGTGAGGGCTGCTTGGAAGCGCCGGAGCTGGATTTCTCAGCAAGAGAAAGGCAGTGTCTCGTTCTCAGCGCGTCAGGAAGGCGGGGCATCGCCTGTGGGCTTCGCTCTCTGCTGGGCTCCTCGGCACGTCTCGCTGCTCCAATCTTGTCACCACCGCATGTGTTTGCTTAAGGCAATGTCGGTAATATTTATACCTGAAAGGTGCCGAGATTGACGTAAGGATGGACATATATACGTCAATAAGAATGTCATATGAACGGGCTCGTTCGCACATTCTTTTGCTGAAGTTCTCTGTGAAATCAAAACAATGGCTATGGGAATTTCCCAGGTCGCTGTAGGTTTGATTTGTTTTGAGAACTCCGTATGCCTTATCAGGGGCTGGAGGAATATCGCTTGTCTAATTAGATGGCATGCGTTATGACCTAATCAGATAACGCGCTTCTGTGCCGTGGTGTGGCTTAATCAGATAACGGTTTTTGCACCGTTGGCTGGCTGCTAGTTAATTATTAACCAGACCAGGGTCAGGAATAGGGGAATCGATACAGTACCTATAGGAATACATCACAATGTCATCCTGGAAGAGTAATATTCCTGGAACTCCTTCGAAGATGTTATTCATGAGTCTCTGAAACATTGCGGCCGCAGATGCTAAACCGAATGGTACTCGAGTGAATCTGAAACATCCAAAGGGAGTAACAAATGTCGTCAGTGTCTTACTTTCGCGATGCAGGGGTACCTGGTGATAAGCGGATTTTAAATCAATTGTGGAAAACCACTTTACGCCTTTGGTGGTAGTCAACATCTCATTTATTTTGGGCAATGGATATTGCTCCACTATAATGTTTTGATTCAAATCGCGCAAGTCAACACAGAGCCTTAACTTGCCATTTGGTCGTTTCGCGATAACCAGGGGAGCGACCCATTCAGATGCGTCCACCTTTTCAATTATTCCATCTTTCATCAGCTTGTCAAGCTGGGCCTTTACTTCATCCTTAATGGCAAACGGAATATTCCTTGACTTGTGCACAATAGGAGTGGTAATTTCCTTAAGTTTGATTTTATGCTGGTACCCCTTCAAAGCCCCCACATTTCCACTGAAAACCTTGGGATACTTCTTGAGTAAGGATGTAGCATAGTCATCGATATCTGCCAAACTTAATACTGTCTCACTCTTGCTTGGATCGAGGATAATCCCTAGGTTACCTTCGTCCATCCAACCTAGGACTGATGGTCCGACCTTCGATACATATAGTTTTCCGACTGCCTTTCTGCCTTTATATATAAAGTCTAGTGTCCTGTTACCGCACACTTCAATTTGCTCACTTGTAAATGATCTGATGATTATATCAAGTTTTTTAGGTTCTTCTCCAACGTGTGGTTGAAATTTTTCTTTCCAGACGTTCTCATTAACAATTGTATAAGGCGAGCCAGAGTCTGCCACAATGTTTATCTCCACGCCTCCAATCGTCATGCAACATCTGGGTTTCTTTGTCTTGGTTTTCATTCCTGTACCACTACTATCATGTGTTTTACTGACGAGTTCATCGTCGATGTTTAGTATGAACATGTTCATATTCTCATCATCAGATGCATTATATACGTCATCTTCTGCGCATTCAACCATTCTCACACGTTGCGGCTTCCTTCTATTGCACGCTTTGGTGAAGTGACCTTTAAGTCCACAATGAGTGCATTTTACTTCGCGTGCAGGACACTTTGGATCATTGGCCATGTGAGATGTGCTCAAACACCTGTAACAATGTCCCCAGTTTTTTGTTTCGCTTCCTTTATATGTTGGTTTGTAGTTTTTGTTCCATTTCTGCTTATTATTAGTCCTTTTGTCAGTAACTCTGCTTATAGTATCACTTTTCTTTTCCTTGTTTTCTGACAGTACAGCCTTTGCACATCTTCCCGTGAGCTCTGCCTTGCGCGCAATGTCTATAATATTCTGCAGTGGGTATTCCCCCTTGGCCCACAAGTTGTTTTGTATGTTGGAATTTGAACCCTGCATCACAATCTGATCTCTAATAAACTCATCGTGAAGTGCACCAAAACGACAATTAATGGCCAGATTCTTAAGTGCAGAAACGTAATCGTCGATTGATTCTTCCTCACCCTGCTTCCTGTGGAAGAATTTGTAATGATCTACACCAACACATAATGTTGGTTTGTAATATGTGTTGAGATCGTCAATGGCATTAGTAAACACGTCACCTTCATTTTCAGCCCTGATCTTTTTATTTATTGCGTTGTACACTTTAATCCCTCCAGCACCTAAAAAATGCATGAGCATTTTGTACTTTTTTTCGGCCTTAACCTCTTCATCTTCTTCTAATGTTGCAATATAGTTTAGGAAATAATCCCTCCATTCTTCCCACTTAAGTGCTGGTTCTCCTCCTGCACGTAGGAAGGTCTCTGGTGGTGACAAGTTCCATATGCAAGCCGATGCCATCTTATTTTGAGATTAATTTTGAAGGTACAACTGTTATAAATAATTTAGACTGTTATCAGGCCATAAACTGATCAAATTTGTTATTTTTGCTTGAATGTGTGACAACTGAAACAGTTAAACAGGTTGACGTGCGCCGCTTTTAACGTACTTTTTTTTTATAATTATGTGGTAGAACTCACATTTGCTACACAACCTTCTTGCCTTGTAACAAATTTTAGGTGCCCGCTAGAACACGTTTAAATTAAGATCTTTTTTTTCTTGTGGGCAATTTTATTGCTTACTGTATATTCCGCCTGCTGACCCCAGATCACACCGGTACTCGAGTTGTCTTCGGGACCCTTGTAGATTTTGCGATGTTTTTTTTTTAAATCGCGCTCCGTCTAAACTTTTGATGTTTTGTTGACACTAAGTGGCGCTCACGTCGTGCAGTTGCACCGGAATAGCCGATCCTGAATCAGCTGCTGCTTCCTGGTAAATCAAAATGGCCGCTGCGTCATTCAGCTGTGAGCGTGATGACATTGTGCGGTCGAATTCACTCAGCTGCGAGGCGGTTGACAGTTGGAATGACAGTTATGCCCTGAAGCGTTTCTTGTGGACAAAATCTCGAGCGACATTTTGCTCTTCAGTTTTAAACAGCTTCTTTTCTTTGTTCCTTTTCTCTCGATCTTTGCGAAGGAAGTTCTACGCGCAATGTGTGATTGGTCCGTCTGCCGTTAAGCTGTCCCTTGTGAAGTGCTATTCTTACTTCAGTTATGTTTTCCTTTGCCAGAATAGCTGAATTGCTACAGCACTCTCCATGCAGTCTGTTTCTTCACAACGTTACCTCCACGCGCCAAGGTCTAAATGCACGTCATGTCCCTTTCTCTTCTTTTTTATTTGGAAGATCTTTTAGTTTACAAAAGTCTATTTATCCGACCTTAGGCGAAGGTTTCCCTTATTTTCCGTATATATTTCTTTCATTAATCCATTGTGCTGATTCTTCACTGGAAATGCTGGCGGACGGTTATCTCTTGAATTTATTCCTTGAATCCCGTGGGTTCAGTGTTGGCGCATCGTCGCCACTTTGTAAAGAACCTCCACACTCTGAATAGGTGATAAAGTCAGTTCTTTATTTAAGCGCCAACACTGGCTCCTACAACAAGCGGAGCCTTCAAGGTTTCCCGTCAGTTAGGTGATCAGCTGTCAACTGTTACTTCTGACAATTCACAGCTGGTGACCCAACCACGGTACGGTGTCCACGCAGGGACACAGCAAAGCGATCAGGTGTACGGTGTCCCATAAGGGAACACTACATTGAGTCACAACATATGGCCTATTCTGTGATTGAATAAAATTCGGTCTTGACTCCTTGATCCCTGCTAAATGGTGCAAGGGGCGTTCCTCCACTGCTACCTGGTATATCGATTCTTTGAGTATACTAAGGAAAACTTGTAAAAAAGCCGAACGAGAGTGGAGAAGGGACTATGATCCTGAGAAAAAATGGCACTATCTCGCTACCATTAAGCTATATCATAAAGCTATCTGTAAATCTCGCGCTGCGTACTATGCGAGTCAGATTAGGATGAGTCAGAATCCAGCTAAATGCATCTTTAAGATCCTTAAAGATATCAGGTCCAAGAAGACTCCTATGCCTGCGATATCCTCAGCACAGCAGTGTGATGCTCTAGCTACCTTTTTTGTTGAAAAGGTACGTGCCATCTATCAGTCGTTTCCCTCAGCTTTCTGCTGTTCTGCCTTGGTTCCCCTGACACCGGACCACGGCAGACATTGTCGGAAATTCCTCATCTACAGCTGGAGGAGCTTAACCAGCTGTGTGGCAAAATTAAAACTGGCTCTCCTGCTGACCCTCTGAGGCCCTCTCAATTTAGAGAGTCTTTTTCCATCTTTCAGGCCCCTCTTTGTAATATCATCAATACTTCCTTCTCCACTGCTAATGTACCGGCTCTCTGGAAACAGGCGTATGTGTCCCCCATTCTTAAAAAAAACACATTGGAACCATCTAAACCAGAGAATTTTAGACCTATTTCCCTGCTCCCTTGGGTGGCGAAGGTCCCATGTCAACAACATGCTGTCCCAATTCCTACAATCCAATTATATTTTGGATGTCTCTCAGAATGGGTTTCGATCCGGTCATAGCACAGAGACCGCCCACCTGGCAACCTCTGAGCATCTGCGGTCCATGCTTGACGACGGTCAAAGTGCGGCACTTATCCTGTTAGATCTTAGTGCCGCCTTTAACACGGTCTCGCATAACATCTTACCCCAGCGGCTTGAGGTAGCAGGAGTGACTGGATCAGCCCTGGAATGGTTCAGATCCTTCTTGACCATGAGATCCTTCAGAGTGTCTGCGCCTCCGTTTTTCTCCAAGGCCCACCCCATAGATCAGGGAGTTCCCCAGGGCTCTGCTCTGAGCCTGGTTTTGTTTAACCTTTACGTCCAACCTTTGGCTGGTGTCGCCAGGCAATGGGACATGGACATGGTCTCCTATGCCGATGACACGCAGCCGGTGGTCACCTTTACGGAAGGTTCATCGCCTAATGCCTCTAGGTTCAGAGACGGGATGGCTTCCAACTGTCTGCAACTTAACGCAAACAAAACTGAGGTCCTGCTGGTGGGAAAAAATGCTGATCTCTGGAACGAGCAGTGGTAGCCTATTGTTCTGGGTACCGTCCCTACGCCTAACACCTTGGTCAAAAATCTTGGGGTCTGGATGGATGCTTCCCTTTGTTTTCAGGACCACACTAGGAAAGTTGCCGGCACCTGTCTCGGCCTGCTGCGGGGGCTTAAACCCCTCCTCAAATTTTTTGACCCCACCACACGACAGCTGATTGTGCAGGCCACCATTCTCTCATGCCTTGATTATGCCAGCTCTCTTTTACTTGAGGCTAACAAGGCCGAAATATGCCAGTTACAACACGTCCAAAATGCGGCAGCTAGAGCGCTTGTAGGTCTCCCACGCTTCTGCTCCGCTGCTGACACCATTCGGAAGCTGCACTGGCTCCCCATGGAGCGTAGGATCCAATTTAAATGACTCTGCCTTTCGTTTAAAATTCTGAAATCTGCCTGCCCTAGCCTTCTGAGCAATCTGCTCACCCTGTATGTTCCTACACGCAGGCTACGATTGTCGGATCGGCAGTTGGTCACTGTCCCTCGGGTAAAGCGCAGTCGGGTGGGAGGCCGTTCCTTCCGCTACCTGGCAGCCAGGCTATGGAACTCTCTGCCGGAGAAGATCTGAGGCATAGACTGTCTACTTACCTTTAGAAAGGCTATTAAGACCTTCCTTTTTCCGTTAGCCTAACCTCTGTTTTTTCTGGTATCCCCTTCTGTCTGTGGCCTTTATGCATTCCTTACCTGTAGCTGTAAGCGCCGGGATGCCCCTTCGCTGGGGCAGCTGAGCGCTATATAAGCTCTTTTAACATAACATAACATAACATAACATAACATAACATGTTTCATCTTCCGATATGGATCTGTTTGGCCCTTTGGCCCCACCTTTGTGTTTTTGTGAGGCGTATGTGGTTGTTCTTTGGACAGAATGGTTGTTTTTCAGTTCTTGGGAGGTGGTGGGTAGAAGGTTGAGTTGGAATTTAATTGTTTGTTGTGTGCGTTTTAGTTCACCAACGATGATGTTCCCAGACGTATGGTGTTGTGAGATTAGCAGAGTGGGTTCAGCTGGGCCCAATGCACTTGTTGAGTTGGTTGGCTTTTTGCAGAGCCGGTGTGATTTTGTGGATTGCTGCCGTGTCTGTTACCCAGAGTCCCACACATATTCCTATCGCTCTGGACTACACGATTTCAAGGTGCGTCTTGATCGGCTTTATACCTGTCGGTCTCTCGCTGATTAGGTGGGGGGGTTGGAATATCTGGCTGAAACGTACTCCGACCATGCTGATATGTTGGGTGAATATTGTTGGTCCCCAAATAGGCCCACAGTTCCTACTTTGCGTCTTAATCTGGCAGTGTTGGAAGATCAGGATTTCTGTGGAATGTTGACAGATCATATTAGCCAGTATTTGGCGGATAATGCTTGGTCAGCCTCTACAATTGGTGTGAAATGCGAAGCAATGAAGGTGTTGCTTTCGGGGTACTGTATTTCTAGGAAGGTAGGCGTTTGTAACAACCTCCTTGCTGAGATCCGTCAGCAGCAGGGGGTGCTGGAGGGCTGTAAGCTTAGCTTGAAAAGACTTCAGAAGATTGGTGTAGGCTGCTTGCGGTGCAAGAGAAGCTCATTGTGTTGGTTTAACAGAATTCAATAAATTATGCAGAATGTTGGCCCTGGCTCGCTCGCAAGGGCAGAGAGGTCTGTTCTGCGCTTCAACTTCAGGATTCTTTGGGGTGGGGTGTGTCCCCACAGGAGGAGGTTAATGAGTTATTTATGTGGCATTATCATGAGTAATACACTTGTGGGTCCATGTGCATGGTGGCCAATATATTAGAATATCTCCTGTATTCCTCTTTGCAGGTTCTTGATCCGATGGTGGCAGACCAGCTGTGTGGAGACATTACTGAGCAGGAGGTGCTGGGAGCAATTAATGAAATGGCAAGGAGTAAGATGCCCGGTTTAGATTGGTTCCAGATTGAATTTTATGCAGCTTTTGCATCTGTTCTGGTGCCTAATTTGATGACACTCTTTAATGACTCTAGGCAGTGTGGGCAGCTTCTGATCTTGCTACAGGAGGCTGCAGTTGTGTCACTCCCAAAGAAAGACAAGGACCCGCTCCTGCTTGATGCTTGACTCTTATCACCCCCTATCGTTGTTAAATGTCGATTATAAAACATTGAGTAGAATATTGGTGACTCAGATGCTTCCCCACATGTGTACCCTCATATATTCAGATCAGATTGGTTTCATTCCAAAGCATAGCACCATGCCCAATATTCGGTTGTTATTCCTGGCGCTGAATCGTAGGGAATACCTCTGTTCTGTGGCTTTAGTAATTTCCGTAGATATTAGGAAAGCATTTGACTCGCTCCACTGGGATTTACTGTATCTTATCATGCTTAATATGGGCTTGGGCTTACCCTTTGTTAAGTGGACGTGGCTGCTGTATACTGGTCCTCCGGCCAGGATTCGTACTGGTATGTTGATTACTGACGCATTTGTGGTTGAGCGTGGCACTCGGCAGGGTTGTCCACTCTCTCCCTTACTATTTGCTCTGGCTATGGAACCCTTAGATTGCACTGTTTATCAGGGTCGTCATTATCAGGGTTTGCGCATTGCTGATGATTGTACGTTCTTGTCTCTATATGCCAACGACACGCTGCTGTACCTTCGGGGCTGCTGTACCTTCGGGACCTTTTTGGTGCTGTCACTGCACTGTCTGAATTCAGGGTTTGCTCGGTTCTTTTGGTTAATTGGTTAATTGGGACAAGTTGTGCATTTAACCTTTGCCTCTCAGACGATGCAGAGCGACGGCTTCTTTCCTTGTTATGTTATGTTATGTTATGTTACGTCTATTTATTGTGCGCACAGATACTCCAGCCAAGGAGCGTCCTGGCGCAGAGACAAGGTAGCCCGTAACACAACAAGAGGCAAGAACAAAGACTAAGAAACAACTAAAACAAGAAGGTTTTTAAAGCCTTCCGAAAAGTCAAAAGGTCCTCCAGCAGGCGAATTTCAACGGGCAGGGAGTTCCATGCTTACGCAGCCATTACCCTAAACGAGCGGCCTCCCATGCGGCTAAGCCTGAATCTGGGAACCACCGCAAGGGCCAGACCTTGAGAGCGGAGGCAACGGGCAGGGACATAAAAAGACAGACAACTCGACAGGATTTCCGGGCCTGTACCTCTCAAGATTTTAAAAGCAAGGCACAAGACCTTAAAAAGGATGCGCTTTCTAACCGGGAGCCAGTGTAGGGAGCGAAGGACACCTGTCACTGAGCAGAATCTGGGTAAACCAACAATCGCCCTCGCCGCAGTATTCTGAACCCGTTGTAAACGGGTTAGTTCAGCCTGGTTGGCCCCAGCCAGGAGAGAGCTGGCATAATCCAGGCGAGAGATGATAGTGGCCTGGATCACCAGCTGCCTGGTCGGGGCGTCAAAGAACTTGAGAACAGGTCTCAAGCCCCTCAGGAGACCGAAACAGCAGGCCGCAGTTCTCTTAGTATGGCCTATAAAGGAGAGGCCCGCATCCAGCCACACCCCCAGATTTTTCACTTCCGATACCGGGATCGGAGTAGGACCCAGCTCTGAGGGCCACCAGTGGTCACCCCACAGCTCCACTCCCTTCCCGACGACCATCACCTCTGTTTTAGTGGCGTTTAGCTGAAGGCAGTTGCCTGTCAGCCAACTAGCCACCGCCTTCAGTCCGGACTGAAACCTGGGGGCCTCAATTTCCGCATCCCCGCTGAGAGTAACCGCCAGCTGAGTGTCGTCGGCATATGAGACCAAAGTAAGGCCCCACTGCCTAGCGACATCAGCCAGCGGTCTCACGTATAGATTGAACAACGTGGGACTCAGCGAGGACCCTTGCGGAACCCCCATGGCCAGTGGTTGGCAACTGGACTTGAAGGGAGGGATGGCAACACAGAAGGAGCGGTCGTCTAAAAAGGAGCGGAACCATTGCAACACCTGACCGCCAATACCAGTCTCCTCGAGCCGACGCAGGAGGATGCTGTGGTCTACCGTATCAAAGGCGGCGCTAAGATCTAACAAAATAAGCGCCGCCGTTTGACCAGCATCCAACCTTGCCCGGAGATGTTCCACCATCACAAGTAACGCAGTTTCCGTACTGTGCCCAGCACGGAATCCGTTTTGTGTGGGGTCGAGGGCATTGGTCCGAGTCAGATGTTCAGACAGGGCCAAGTTGACGTGGGCTTCAGTGATCTTGGCTGGCCAGGGTAGCAACGAGATGGGGCGATAGCTTTCAGGCTTAGAGGGGTCCAGGGTGGGCTTTTTAATAATCGGGGACACCACGGCTTGTTTCCACTTAGATGGTACAATTCCAGTTTCCAAGGAGAGATTGACAAGGGAGCATACAACTGTACGCCCCATAAAAGCTTGGTCTCGGAAGAGAGCAGGCCTTACTGGGTCAGATGGAGACCCAGATTTAACTTGCAACGCAAGTTTGTCAAAACCATCCGAGGTAAGGGGGGGGAAAACAAGCAGTGTGGTCTGATGGTGAACCCGATTAACACTTTCCACAGTGAACCCTATACTAGGGAATGTCCTATATATAGCTTGGACCTTCCCCAAAAAGTAGGATGCAAGGGATTCACAATGGGAAAGGGAGCTTACGGTCGTAGTGGAGGTCCGCTTCGCCGTAAGTTGTTTTACGGCCTTGAAAATAGCTTTTGACGGATTTGGGCTGTTCCGGAATTCGGTGGCATAGAAGGCCGCACGAGCTCGGCAGATAGCTCGATGGTAGAGCTTAACGGACCTGGTATATGAGGCTTTTAGATCAGCCCCATAGGTTTTCCTCCAAGCCCTCTCTGCTCGTCTACAGGCACCCTTTAGGGCCCGGAGAGTGCCATCGTACCAGGGGCTCGACTCTCTGGGATTGATTTTAGTAGAAACGATAGGTATCAGAGAGTCCAAGGCCCTAGTTATCCATGAACAGAAGAGGTCATACCCCCCTTCCACATCCGTAAAAAGCAGCTGCAATGGGAGTGAGATACAATGTGATAATTTGGATTGGCATTGTACCTTACTACTGAATTATCTGTTTGCAGTCCTTCTGTTGGAAGTCCTGCAAAGATTTTTCCAGTACTGGATACTTTGTTGCCCTCTGGTCAGGAACCTGCTCTCTCCCCAAGTAGCTCCACCGTTGTGCTGCCGCCTATGATAGGGATCTGGTAGGATTCAAGCCTGCCCCTACCGCCACCTGCCTCGTTGTGCCCAGTTTTCTTTCTGTGTCATTCTTCTTGTTTAATTGTAGCAGAATAGGTATTGTTTTGCGAATACTGTTAGTTTTTGTCACTGTTGTCACTGCTTTTGCACGTTTTCCCGCACTGCTCCCCCACGGCCACTGCCACTCACGCTCCCGCCTCCCAGCTGAGCTTTCCCTCCCTCCTCTGCTATTGAATGGTAGCTCCTGTGCGGCCGCGCCGCTGTTGCACCAAAGGCACGCCTAAGGCGCTCCCTGCACAGACACGCTGTAGAGATCTAAGACCTCCTCGACACCCTCTCGCTAGAAGTCGCCTTCTTTACAGAAACATGGACCTGCCCCGACATCGCCACCGCCATCCCCGACGGATACAAGATCCAGAGGAAGGACCGCCCCAACTGCCCAGGAGGAGGACTCGCCATCACACACAAGAGCTCCCTCGGACTCTCCACCTCGAGTGACTCCTTCTCCACCACCGAACACCTCCACTTCCAGATCCAACTACTCCAAGAACTATACTTTGTGGCACTCTCACCTACAGACCCCCTGGACCTCGCGCCCCATTCGCCACTACCATCGTTGACCTCATCGCTCCCCACTCCAACGCCTCCATGGACTACATACTCATCGGAGACCTGAACTTCCACCTTGACAACCCCAGTGACCCCAACTCCAACACCCTCCTGGACAACCTCTCCAACATCAACCTGAAACAGCTCATCACCAAGCCCACCCACAAGGCAGGACACACCCTCTACGCCATCTTCGCAGGAGGTAAAAACATCCTATTCAGCCACACCACGCAACCCCCATGGACAGGCCACTGCATACACTCCCACATCTATATTCTCACACAGCCCAACCCTGTCCGCGCCCTCCACGAAGGAATTGGAGCAAAATCAGAGGAGCAGCTAATTTCTACCCTCAATCGCGACGCCCAACCACCTCGACCGACGCCAACCTCGCAGGCAAAGAACTTCACAGATGGATCTCTAACTGCACAGACGAACTTGCACCTCTACGTAACTCCAACCCACAGTGCCCCAAAAAGGCCACCTGGTTCACCACCAACCTCAAAGAAGCGAGACGCAACTGCAGGTGGCTTGAGAAGACTGGAGAAACAGCAAAACGCCAGAAGACCACTCCAACAACAAGTACGCAATGACGGATTACCACCAACTCACCAGTTCCACCAAAAGGACCTTCATGCAAATCAAGATCAACGCCAACGCCAGCAACTCCTAAGAACTCTTCAGCATCATTCAGGAATTCACCAACCCCCCAGCGAAACCACATAAATCACCCTCTCCAGGACCTCTGTAACAAACCCACTTTAACGACCAGACAAGTGATGTCAAAACCACCTCCTTCTCCAGCAACGCCAGCCAGCTGACCATCTCCTCCTGAACCCCACTCACCACCGAAAACACCATTTTGACCTTGAAAGGCATACACGCAGGAGCCCCCCAAGGACCCCTGCCTGCCACACATCTTCCAAGGAGCCACCGCCACCATCGCTCCAGAGTTACGACGCACCATCAATGCCACCTTCAAGACCGGCACCTTCCCCGATGACTGGAAACGCACAGAAGTCAGACCCCTGCTGAAGATGCCCTCAAGAACTACCGACCCATCTACCTCCTCCCCTTTGCAGCCAAAGTCACCGAGAAGACTGTCAATGTCCAGCTAAGAAAATGAATCGAAGGAAACTCTATCCTCGACCCTCCCAATCCGGATTCCGCAGCAACCACAACACTGAGACCACTCTACTCACCGCCACAGAAGACATCCGCACCCTCCTCAACCAAGGACACACCGGGGCCCTCATCCTGCTAGACCTCTCCGCAGCGTTCAACACTGTCCCCCACCACACACTCACTGCCAGACTCCATGACGCTGGCATACAGGGAACCGTCTTCGACTGGATCTGCTCCTTCCTAACCAGCAGAACCCAAGGAGTCAGACTGCCACCCTTCCTCTCCGAACCCACGGAAATCAACTGCAGAGTACCCCAAGGGTCGTTGCTCAGTCCTACGGTCTTCAACATCTACATGGCCCCTCTCGCCGCCATTGTCAAACCGCACAGACTCAGCATAGTATCCTACGCCGACAACACCCAGCACATCCACTCCCTCACTAAAGACCCCACCAGCAGACTCAATTTCCAGGAAGGAATGAAGGATGTTGCATCCTGGATGAGCAACAGCTGCCTGAAGCTCAACTCAGAGAAAACAGAGGTCCTCGTCCTCAGCCCCTCCCCCTCTGCATGGGACAACACCTGGTGGCCTACTGCCCTCTGCAGCCCTCCCAACCCCACCGACCATGCCTGTAACCTCAGCATCGTACTCAACTCCTCCGTCTCCATGACCCGAGAGGTCAACAACATCACCTCCAGCTGCTTCAACACCCTCCGCATCCTCCGAAAAGACCTTTAAATGGATACCCCCTAAATCAAGAAAGGCTATCACCCACGCACTCATAACTAGCAGACTGGGCTACGGAAACGCCCTCTACACTGGGATCAACAAATCTCTGCTCCAAAAACTCCAGACCATACAGAACACCACAGCAGACTTATTCTCGGCATCCCTCGGCATCCCTCGACACAAACACATCACCGAACACCTGCGGAACCTCCACTGGCTCCCCATTAAGAAGAGAGTCACTTTCAAGATACTCACCCACGCCTACAAATGCCTCCACAACACCGGACCCCAATACCTAAACGAGAGAATCTCCTTCCACGTACCCAAGAGGAACCTCTGATCCTCCGACCTCGCCTCGCTGAAACCCCGTACATCAGCAGAGTCAGATCAGGTGGAAGAGACTTCTCCTACATCGCGACCAAGACCTGGAACGAGCTACTGATCGACATCAAACACCCCCCCCCACTCAAGATCTGGCTTTTGCCTTATCAGTGTTGCTCACCGCCCCCACCCCCCGCCCCCAGCACCTTGAGACCCTCATGGGTGAGTAACGCACTTACCATACCCCTGATTGATCTCGTTTTATTGGAGTGCCTCCCCTCGTCTGGGAGCTCTCAGGAAGATGCGTTTGCCTGTGACCGAGGGAGGCTCAGTGACTCCCAATTTTGAACTCAATTTTTTTGCGGCACAGGTGCAATGGATGGTGCATTATTTTATTTGGCATGCCTTCCTTTTAAAGGACATGGGGACAGTGGTGTGTGGCTATCCCTCCAAGGATTGTCTACTAGGCTTGTTATTGCAGCCGAGGCCCGCCTCTAGGGTGCGGTCCTGATATGTGGGCCTGTTTGTTGAAGTGGATGTGTGTTCTGACCTCGTACTCCGGCGATTTGCCTCTTTTGTTGGTTGGGCAGTAGAGTCAGTTCTGGCCTTTTTCAAGTCTTTGGGAAACTTATGACATTCCAGTGGGCCACTTTTTGCTCCATAGCGCTATTGTTCATAAGATTCAGGAGTGGTTGGGTGCTGGCGGTGCGGAACCTCAAGAACATCAGATTAAGCGCCTGCTTTTTCTTATAATAGGTCGCACTAAAGCACTCACATTGCTTAACAGAACATTGTTAGCTGGGGCGCAGCGTCCATTGACATCTCTGCGGGCCCATTGGGAGGCAGACTTGGGGTCACCTCTCTCTGATTACTCCTGGAGGAGGGTTTTGGAGTCTAGTTTCCAGGTGTTCCGGAATGCTCGCTTCAAGCGTATTCAATTTTTCTATCTTCATCTGGCCTACCTGAACCCCCATCATATTCACGCTGTTTCCATCTACCTCTTCAGAGTGCCCCTGCTGTTTGATTGCAGAGGCTGACTTTTATCACATGGTTTTGCCATTTACATCATTATTTCCTTATTGGTCCACGGTTCTGCAGGTGGTGCAGTGAGCCACAGTCAGGGAATTCTCAGTTAGCCCCGCATTGTGTTTGTTGGGCCTTCATGACAGTTCGGCTGCTAGGAAGGTCACTGATAGGTTCTTAGATCTGGGTTTAATCTTGTCCCACCGTCACTTGACTATGAGATGGAAATCCTCCTGTGGCCCTGAAGGCTATCCACGGGGGTTGGAGCTGTTGCATTGGGCAGATTGTGAGCGGGAAGCAGTCAGTCATGAGAAAGCTTGGGGAGTTTGTACAATACCAATAATACTTGATTGGGATGCCATTCTACTGGCATGTCCGTGGGTGGACCGAGGAGGTTGGGTGAATTTAACTGGGTCTCGCCTCGTACTCCATCCAACAGGAGTGATACACCTTTTTACTCCTCACCACTACTACTGCTTACAAAACACCGAAAGACCTAGGAGACAAATAGTAGAAGCAGGCAAAGGTGGATGGGATTAGGAAAAAAACAAAGACACCAGATATTGCTCTCTGTTTGATCACTCTGCTAGGCATGGACGCATGCAGATTGATCAAGATACCTATAGGCACATAAGAATCTTTTTCAGTAATTGCATATAAACATCCTGCATTGTCTACCCAGTACTTAATGTGAGCCTGTAGTTTCTGGAGCTCGGCTACAGCACTTAAATGTCAATTAATCAAATCCAGCTTTATTTGGTTAAAAAAGGTACAGCCATAAAAGCATCCTAAAAATAATAATAATATTCACAATTCATTGCAGTCTGTACATTAAAACACATGAAAGGTTAAAAATTCTACTGTACATGAATATATTCAATGGACATGATACAATAAAAGCAAACACGGATGATAGTTTGTACATAAAGTGCCACATGCATAATATATAGTACGGCAACAAAACTGCAACCCACCACATTTTTAAACAATATGCATCCTATCTTCTTCGTAAACGAGGGTCTCGAGATATGAGTTATATTTTCTTCTTCTAATTGCCATCTGGATAAAAACTGCCACTGCATTACAAACTATCATTTTCTAAATTGCAAATAAAATCAAATTTTATAGGTGAACAATCTTTCCTTTAAAAATAATGGACGTAAAATGCTTTTCCTAATATCTCTGTAAAAATCATAAAGTAAGATAAAGTGTAAAGTTGTCTGATCAGATTTTCCATCGCAGGGGCACTTTGGGAGATTTTGTTTCTATTCATCCATGGTTGGGAAGGCTATTAAAAAATGGACGATCCCCATTTTTAATCTAGTAAAATTATATTCGAGACCTGGAGTAAATAGCATTGTGTCCCTGGCCCAATGTGCCTATCACAGTATGCCCTGGTCATCTGCTTCCAGTTTGCCACAACTTCCCTTAGCCATACCCGCAATTCTGAGTCCGGTTTTTAGTTCCTTTTACTATAGTTATATATTTGCGAAGGGTTGTTAAAATCAACGTTCTCAGCGCATTCTTTTAAAAGATCACTAATATACATCAACCAGGGGATTTTTTTACCATGCTCAAGGGTGAGGCAATGCTTAATGATTTTCTGGGTAAATTTGGTTTCCTTCTTACACGATATCCCATACCAAACAGAGAGACCTGCTACACTGATAAATCATTACTATAACAGGCAGCAAGCTCTTTGTGAACACTATATATAGGAGTAGAGTTGGAAACGGCTAACAATCTTCTTAAGAAGATGTTTTCTTGAGTCTGGAGGGCAGCATGGTTAGCTGCTCCCCAAAGCGCGGCACCATAGCAAGTTCCATTAAGGCACTTACTCTTATAAAGTGTCTTATTGCCTCGGTAATCTGTGTAAATTTTAATTTACAATAATCGTTGATCATTGAGGAGTGGGAGGAAATTTGTTCTCAGTTTTTGTTTTTGGTTATTATCGATTTTGTCCCATAAGAAGTCGGGAACACAGAAGGCCTATTACACTTATCCATAGTGTTTTTTGCTCGGCCAGGTACTGCTGAACCTGCTCAGCCTGATAAGATATCTTTAAACGTTGCCCGTTGGTTGTGTTCCACAACTATACTACCAATTGTGGCCTTCAAATTGTTTGCACTGTAAATCTTCTCGGGTAGTAATGAATTAGTTTTACAATCTGTGCTACTTCACTCTTGGGGCCAGATGTAGTTAATCCTGTATTACCGATTCTAAAGTACCGAATTTTACCGATTGGGTATTTTAGAATTGGAAAATGGGATGTAGTAGGAAAAAAATCGGTAAAAATTACCGATTCGGTAACATTCGGAATCTCCGATTTGGTATTTTCTACTGATTCGGTAATTCCCATTCATTCCTATGGGCATCCAGGCCCATAGGAATGAGTCGAATTTATTTACCGATTCAGTAAATACCGAATCGGTAAATACCAAATCGGAGATACAAAAAACAAGCAATTGAGCAAACAACCAAGCTCGTGCCTCCACCCCACCCCTCAACCAAGCAACAGAGGAACCAACCAATCCTGTGCATCCACCCCACACCACAACCAGGAAGTGGCCACAGCCATGCAGGTGCAGACTAACTGAACATCCAGGAGAGCTGTGAGACACTGACTCGCTGTACTGAGCTGAGCTGAGCAGAAGTGCAGGATGGATTCACTAGACTCCCAGAGGGAAGGTGTTGACCGGAAAAGAAAACTAAAGTTCAGCACAGGTGAACTGGAGGTGCTGGTGGAGGAGGGGGTAAAACATCACACCCAGCCGTTTGGCAAACAGTCTCTGCAGGTAGCAGAGGCTGTGAAGAGGAACACCTGCCTGGGTATCCAGGCTAAGGTGAACGCCATAGGGGTGAATACAAGAGAAGTAGATGACCTCAAGAAAAGATGGTATGTTCTGAGGATCATCACTAAGAAGAAGCTGGCATCACAGAGAAAAGAGGCCAATGTCACAGGGGAGGAAGGAACAGGGCACCTGCCCTTACGGACATGAAACAGCTAGTGGAGTCCACCCTGGAGCCAGAGAGTATATTTGGGATTGGTGATGCTGACAGCTCAGCCCGAGCTGCAACAAAACAAGGTAAGGGACATGCCCATAATTCCTCCCCCTTGCCTGTCTCCCTTCCCCAATGTGGCTGTGTGTTACACACTCCAGTACAGGCTTTGGTATACACCAGCAATGCATCATGGGAGAGGTAGTCATTGAAACATACATCAGAACAGTCATCATGAAAGAATGCCAGGCATGCCACACACTACATTTAGAGGCAGTTGAGGACCATGAAATTGTGTGACTGGATTGTAATTTAATATAGAAATACAGGGTTAGACCACCACTAAGCCAATGTCCATATCTGTCCACAGGAGAGTCATCGCGCAGGACTGTGCAGGAGAGGGAGAAGAGGGCACCCCAAAGGGAGAGGAGTGAGGATGGAACCAGGAGTGCAGGGCCCAGCACTGTAACACCTCCTGCACCCAGAACACATGCAGCTGCCACACCAGAGGCAGGCATCATACCACATCCATCATCGCCTCTGCTCTATGACTCTCCACAGCAGGACCCACAAACACAGTCTCCATCAGCAGCTTCAGAGGTGTCGGAAGTTTTCAGGCCCAGGAGGCATGACGTTTCCCCGCTACAAATCCTTGCAACCTCCTCTGATGAGGAAAGGGTGGGTGACATTCAAACTGAGCCAGTGGATGCAAACATTGCTGGGCTTCCGTCCACTCCTGTAGCTGTGCACAGAGGTGCAAGACGCCGTAGGGTCCGGGAGGGAAGCACAAGTGGCCATGGTGACGGGGTCTTCTGCGGGCTGTAGGGCACGATGGTCAAAGTGCAGCGCCTGCAGGCAAAAGCAATTACTGCAGTACAAAGACAAATGGGCCACCTGAACAGTAACATGGACAACATGAACCGGGGCATCACCTCCATGGCGGAGAGCATGAGGGACATGGCAGATGGGATGAGGGACATGTCCCAGTGCATGATGTCACTTTGTGAAGAACTGCATGATGACCGCACACAGAGGCGCCGGGAGAGGCAGTGCATGCAACATCAGACAAAGGCCATGAACCGTCTTGCAACCGCAACTTCCCTGCTATGTCGCCGTTCTGTTGCGGTGCAGGAGGGGCTGGTGCACTGCTGCACAGATCTTACCAGGGGGATGGAGAGAGTTACAACAGCGATGGAAGTGCTGCTGACAAACCAGTCAGTCAACGCTGGAGATGTAGGTGTAGGAGACACGGATGACACCACCAGCAGGAGCAGCAGCAGCATCCCTATACAGGACATTAGGAGGAGCAGCAGACGCCAAACTACAGGCCCTGGCTCAACAGCAAATATTCAATCCCAACCTCAGGCATCCCACAGGGTTGTGCGTGGGCGCAGACAGTAATGCTGCCCACACTCCAGAGGACATGTTAGGGTGAGGTAATCCGTGTCCGCCTAGTTAGGATTGGCACAATTTGGACTACAATATTGTGTCATTTGACATTTACCATAGTGCCCATTAAACTACGTCATTCACATTGAACCCCTGGCTGTGTCTCCTTACTTACTTAAAAATAGCTGCATGTGATCTCTGCCCGTCTCAGTCTCCCATCAGTAGCTGGCGCTACTCCTGCTGCATAGGGCTCTGGCTGTTCAGTTCCATCATCAATGTCCTCATGATGGGGCGTGGCTATGCACGCAACGAGGTCGGACGTCTCTGGGTAGAGTTGCGGCGTGAGCTCCCCTTCCCGGGACAATTATCCACATCCACTGACCACAGCCGGACACTGGTTAGGCAGTCGCAGCACGGACCCCTCGGTCATCACGCCACCGAGTTCTGAGCTGCTAGGTGACCTCTGGCTGCAACGGGACTTCCTGACTGAAGACGACCGCGCTCTTGGAGGCCGTGCCAGCGGCGCGATCTACGCGAGCCCGGGGCCTGTGGTGGTGAGCAGGGTCAAGAGGCGGGGCCTGGTACGTGCGGCGGAGGCGGCAGGTTTGGAGCGCGGCGCCCTGGCCCCATCGCAGTGCCCTCTAACGGCGGTTGCACCCGCACAGTTGCACAACTCACCCCTTGGCTGTCCCTCGACTGGGGGACCTGTGCGGAGCACCACAAGAAGAAGTAAGTGGGGCCCACTCGGAGTCACGAAAACCGGGACTGACGGAGGCGTTGGCAGCACTGTGCAGAGGGAGCTGGGAGCAGGAGACACAGCGGCCAGGAGCCAGACACACAGTGCCGGGACTGCATCACCGTTGATTGAACATCACACATGGTGGGAAGGGGCTGCGGCCGGGACCGGGGGCGGCCGTGGAACTAGGCCCTACAGTACGCTGGACACGTACCATTGATGGTCTGTACCCTGCCACGACAGAGCCCTGCTTAGGGAATACACCGGAATAGAGCGCTACGAGCAACAGAGGAGCGGTAACACTGGTAGGCGCACCCCCACAAGGAACAGTGGAGCGGACCGCTGAAAGTGGACGCGTGACGCGGAGTCCCCTGGTGCTGCGTCGCCCGGTGCCAGGGGACTGGGAGACCTGTTGGGCATACAGGGCTGGGACACGTGGAATAGACTGGGATGACCCACCTGGCACCCTCTGGTCAAAGAAGCCTTGCCCTTGTCCGCCGGATGCTGCATGGCTGCCCCTGACTGGTGACGGGAAAACACGGCCACAGGACGGGGTGCTATGCATCTTTCTGGCTATCCCCTACATGTAAACGCCTCATTGCCCACACTTACTAAGATTACGGCTGGTGTTGCGCAGACTGTAGGACACTGCGTTTACGAACTCAAATCGCACGACCTCAGTGCTGCTCATGTTTGGAGGAACTAGGGCACGGACTGGCTGCGGAGGAGTGCAATTATGGGGTAAGATGGATACATTTGCGAAAACACAGAAGCTGACCAGGTGGCGACTAAACTGGATACCGTACTGGCGGCCATGGAGAGACTGGAAGAGTCAGTCCAGTTAACTCGCACGTCACTGGAAACAAAGATAGATGGAGTTGCGATCGACCTCACTCACCTGCGAGCTGACCACAAGAAACTGGCTGAGCGAACCACGACCCTAGAGAGTGCTGTGTCGGAGCTTGAGCCCCGGGTCACCCAAACGGAACCAACACGCGACGGAACCGGGGTACACGAAGGAGGGCGCAGGAATAGATCGTCCCTGGCCTCGAGCGCCCAGACGCAAGTGGGCGCTGGACCGCCTGAGGATATAATGCACCAGGAACAACAAGACGCCCTTCGTATAGTAGCGGAGATTAGCCACTCGCCAACATTAGAATCGACTCCGAATACCAGCCCCCGAGCCCTGCCCAGCGACGACGAAGCAATCTACGGGTTGTCGGATTCCCAGCTCTCCTCGGAGCGACCGGATGTCACGCCACAAATGGCAGACCTGCTCAGCTGATAGGCCAAGGTGAACCTTCCTCCCCTTTCCCCTTTGTCCTTACTCCGGGTGCCTGGCGGGCGAGCTGGGGGACCTGGCAACATTGGACTCCTGCTGATCGTTGGTGCGAGCTCACCATGAAGCGTGGCCGCCCTGGGGACGCTTGGTTGCCCGTCGGGAGACACAGTGAGTACTGACTTTGGATGTGTGGCTCCTAGCGGGAGATTGGGCGGACGAGGTCAGGTGGATGCTCCGACCGGCTGGGCCCAGACCACTTTCACTCTGGCCAGATGGGACTACCAAGACTATATTGCCTTTAGTGGCGGCTGCCGGACTGGGGGTGCGGTGCACGATGGCCGATATACTGTAACTGTTATTTTGTGACACATTTCTGTACCGGCTGTGCCTCATTTTTGTTTCCTGAGAGGGAGGATGTTCAATCTCTTTTACCCATTTGTCATGATAACCCAACTTTGTTTGGCACGCAGCGACTCCCCTAGATTTGAATGTTAACTATCTCGATAGAGAGATTGGACGACTGCACGTTTTGCAGCCGACCTTTTGGCATTATTCCCCAGTACTGTTATTTAGGACTTCATGCATTGTTTGGATCGTTTTTTCTTTTTTATTGTCTCTTTAGATTTGCATTGCAGGTACTCATGGCCGTGTCTTTTGCGAACAACTGTGGGGGCATCTGGGTGGCAGCGCTCATGCGAATTGTATGGAGGCCTTTGCGGGGCGGGGGAAGGGACTTACTTGAAATAGTATAATGGCAACAATAAAGCTCTGTACATGGAACGTGCGTGGCATGCACACACCTTCACACAGATATCAGATTTACTCTTAGTTAAAACTGCACCAAATTCAAATTGCGCTCCTGCAAGAGACCCCTGAATGACACGGAGGCATGTACGTTACGCCGTAGATGGCGGGGGCAGCTCTACGCCACGGGTTATTCCTCCTATGCCCGCAGAGCACTAATATGGGTGAGGCCAGGGACCCCCTTCGAAGTGGAACACTCCCACATTGACAAAGAGGGCAGACTTGTGGTAGTGAAGGGATGGCTAGACGGGCACCCTGTAGTACTGGCATCAATATACGCCCCTAATATAGATCAATATGGGTTTTTTGCACAACTCACTACTGTTATATCCCCTTGGCATGGGATACCCTGGATATTGGGTGGAGATTATTATTGCATCCTGGATGCTGTGCTGGATCGCTCCTTTCCACCTCTGCCAGGCGCACCTATGCTGGAAGCTATGAAAGCCCTTAAATCCTGGGCCTTGCAATGGGATTTGCATGATGCATGGCGATAGCGTAACCCTGATGTCAAGATATACTCATACTACTCGGGCGCACATGGCTTGCACGTGCGCCTAGACAGGTACATGCTGTCCAGCGACTTACTCCCTCACATAACTGATGCCTATTACATGAGCCGTACACATTCAGATCATAACCCACATATACTAAAACTCACATTGACACAACCACGCCCCCCCTGTCCCCACCTGGAGATTGCAACCAGACTTACTCATTGACGCCCCTTTTCTTGATTCCCTATATGCGCAAATTGCACACTATTTTGAGGAAAATAGAGGCACGGCACCTACCCCCCAAATAGAATGGGACGCTTTCAAGGTCATGATCAGGGGACATTGCCTAGGCACACAAGTTAACCTACGGAGACAACTAGAGAAAGACCTGACACATATTGAGGAAGAACTCATGCAGAAAGAACAGGTGGCAAATGAGGGTGATGAGGAAAGTGTGTTAGAGGCTCACACGGAGCATGGGCGGTTGTTGGACAGGTTGCGCTGCCTTAACTACGCAGCGCACTCGGCACGCACTCACCACATGGGGAATAAACCCGGTAAGCTATTGACATGGCTGATCAGTCGTGAGGACCGTATGGTGCCGGTAACAGCGATACAAACCAGTCAGGATGACATACTATACATGCAGGGTGAGATACACGCAGCTTTTGTTACCCACTACCGTACACTATATCGCTCCCAACTACGAGTTCCCCTTCCCGACATTACTGAATACCTCACAGACATACCCCTACCGTCATTGGGAGATGCCCAGCGCGTAGATCTGGAAACACCCATTGCGCACGAGGAGTTCCGCGTGGTCATAGCCGCACTCTCCAATGGCAAGTCCCCAGGACCAGATGGATTGCCGGCGGAGTTCTTTAAGGCCTACTTGGATCTGCTGATCCCGGAACTGATACGGGTGTATAGGACAGCAATAGAGGATTCCTCCCTCCCCCCTATGCTTAATGAGGCCACCCTTATTTCCCTCCTGAAACCGGGCAGAGACAGCATGCAACTGGGTTTGTATCGACCACTAGCTCTCTTAAACACTGACTATAAAATATTGGCGTCTACCTTGGCGCAAAGGCTGGCTCCCTTGAAAGCCACACTGGTGAACGCTGACCAGAATGGTTTCGTACCCACACGGAGCACTTCGCGTAATATCCGCCGGTTATTTAGAGTCCAAGAATATGCTGTGCAACAATGGCCAAGGTCGGGATGCTTAGTGCTTGATCTAGAAAAAGCCTTTGATTCAGTAGAGTGGCCCTACCTTGGGGCTGTATTGCGGAAATATGAGCTTGGGGATGATTTCATGGATATGGTCAACTTGCTGTACCAGACACCCACAGTGCGGGTTCGCACTGGTGAACTGCTGTCCGATGCTATCGAGGTCCGGAGGGGTACTAGGCAGGATTGTCCCCTGTCGCCATTGCTCTTCTCATTGGCAATGGAGCAGCTTGCAGAACTATTAAGAAAGCAGGGTGCGGATTGGGGGATCCCATTAGTGGACGGAATCCATGCAGTCTCCTTATATGCAGACGATCTACTTTTATATGTCAAGAATCTAACCAGCGTGCCGCAAACACTGACGGATACCTTCCGTACCTTTGCGGCCCTCTCAGGGCTCACGGTCAACTGGGGCAAGTCTGAGGTGTACTCCCTCAGCCCGGACATGCAGGAATGCGAGGTGCGACTTGATGGAGCGCGGCTAACCTGGCACCCTACCACGTTTCGATACCTGGGTGTCCACGTTTACAGATCCCACACGGACATATTAGAGGGTAATCTGGTCAGGGCTATTTCCTTCTTACAGGCACAAATGGCCTTTTGGAAAACGCTCCCCCTCAATGTACCCAGTCGGGTAACCCTGATGAAAATGATAGTATTACCAAGGCTACTATATTATTATTCCAACATACCGGTGTATATCCCGACTCGCATTTTTCGAGAACTAGAAACCATGGTCAGAGCTCTCATTTGGAATACCGGCAGACCCAGAGTGGCGCTGACGAAACTTTATGCTCCGGTGGCCGCTGGGGGACTAGCGGCCCCCAATCAGGAACTTTATTACTTAGCGGCGCAGTTACAATGGGTGGTTGGATGGTTGAGTGGAAAGTATCTAAATGACACGACCTCCGACACCTTAACTCTGACCCATACTCAGATCCTTACACTGTTCCACCCCCTAACCAGGACACCTTGCCCGACACAAATACACTTAGCAGTGGCCCGCAAGTGCTATACGCGTGGTTTGCGACTCACACGAGCGGTAACGCCATATGCCCCGGCCCTCCCACTGTTGGGCACTCCCAGAGATGGAGGGATCGTAACATTGACTACACTGGAAAGGTGGACACAAGCCGGGGTGGACACGATGGCTGAGCTGTACGCAGATGGCGCTCTGCTCCCATTTGACAGGCTGGCTGCCGACACTGTCTTACCCGTAGGGCAATTCCTACTACATGCATCTCTAATACGCACGTATACGATGGCCTGGGGCGATATATCTGAGGAATTGCCGACACATTTACTGGTGCAATATTTGCACGTAATGGGGAATGGATCCCACGTGATCCATTGGTTAGCGGAGGCACTGTTGTTGCACACGCTCGGCACCCTCCCACCACTGAGAGACAAATGGGCAGCGGATAGAGGCAGAGACTGGACAGATAAGGAATGGGCGAGGATACGTGAGGGGCCAGCCAATATCCCGCGAAACTCACGCTTCAAGATCATCCAATTTAACGTATTACACCGGGCATATTTGTCACCAGACAAAATCAACCAATACTTCGCAATTGATACATCCATATGCCCACGGTGCTCTCTGGCGGGTGCGAATATCCTTCATATGCTCTGGACCTGTCCCAGGATACTAACATATTGGCACACCATAACAACGCTGTTAAAAAAAGGGGTTGGTGTAGAACTCCGGACACATGGGAGGCATGCCTGCTTGGCTTATACAAGAGAACGAAGCATAATAAAGTACATGCTAGATTTTGGGATTTGAGACTTATCACAGCCGAGAGACTTCTCACCAAACATTGGAAAAGCAGGGACCCACCACACATCAGGCATTGGCGCGCCTCCTTCAATAACTGGGCGGTAGCGGAAAGTACCACCCTCCACAGGGAGGAAACGGCGTGATTGAGGGCTTTCCCCATAGCGCAGCTCTGGGATGACACTTTGAAATCCTTCCATCAGGCGTGTCTTGACCAGGGAGTCACATAGGCGCCCACCTTACTGGACACAACCTGGAGGGCGAACGGGAGGGAGAGCGGAGTGACTATAAGAGGAGATTTGATCCCAGACTACAAAAGGAATGCCATGCCCACGTTACATGATGCTGCACATATACCTTCAACAGATAGCTCCGACCCGCCCCGATACACATGGCATATGTTAAAGTACTGATGTTCCATAACTCCCACATTTGGGATTAGCAAAACATACCAGTGGACACGCATGAACGGATTGCCTGCTTGTTCACCTTTTTCTAACTTTTCTTTGGACTCTGTTTTCATTTTTCTTTCTTATTCTTTTTTATATTGGCCTTTTTCGTTTTCCGTATTTATACATGTTCCCCCCTCACCCCCCCCGTTTGAACTAGTTAGTGGTGTCTCGGCGCTTTTATTAACGGACGCATTGGTTAAATTGTTTGGAATACACTCTGTAGAACATATTACTTTTGTCCTCTGGTTGCTTCGCAATACTTGCACCTAAACTTTAGGGGCCACCCTAGATGATGAGTCTCCTAGACATGATTACAAGTGGGCTGGAATATCATACACGTAAGAGGCTGTGTCCTTAAATGACACACTCGCATGCTATAAGCCACATTTATAGCCGATCCAGATGACAACACACTCTTTGACACCACACTGGGCATACAACTGCCACGCCCTGATGGGCCCTTGCTTTGGAAATACACCTTTAGCTCAGCTCCTAGACATCATCTCCCTCCAGTCGAGGGCCCACTGCTCTATGGAGATGGGATACGCTATCAGATACGAAGTGTTAATTGGAACTGTTGTTTTATTTCTTCTTTCTTTTATCCTTCCCGCATTGATGGTCATGATATGGGAATAATGTCCCGTATAAAATTATTGATGTTTATATTTACTACAGTGATTTGAAAGAATGACTTATTACATTTACTCAATGTTTTGATTTGTATTGTGACCATGCATCGAAACCTTAATAAAAGATATTCAAACAAAAAAAAATCAATGTCCTCATGATGTGTTATTTCCACTTCTGTGCCTTTCTTAGTGGCCAGGTTGTGCAGCATGGCACAGGTCGCAATAATTTTACAGCAGATGATAGGAGTGTACTGCCGTGCACCCCCACTCTTGTGAAGGCAGCGGAACCTGCTTTTTACAAGTCCAAATGTGCGTTCAACAACGTTGCGTGTTGCTCTGTGTGCCACATTGTAACGTCTCTAACTCCTTGTAGATGGATTCAGGTAGGGGGTGAGGAAAAAGGACCGCACAGCATAAGCGCTATCGCCTAGGTGGAAGAGAGAGTGCCATGAGTTACATACTCAAAATACATTCATGTGAATTATCTATCAGGGTGTGTCACAGTTATTTACCTAGCAAGTATCCTTCCCCAAATTCTCCTGCAGCAAGGCGTGTGTAGATCCCACTGTTCTGGAATATGTACGAGTCGTGGGTGCTCCCCGAGAATTTGGCCACAATGTCTGTTATCATGTTGCCAGCGTTGCATATCACCTGCACATTGATTGAGTGGGTTGACTTTCGGTTCCTGTAGATGTATTCTGTGGCTGCAGGTGGGCAGATTGGGATGTGGTTGCCATCTATACAGCCTATGACGTGAGGGCACTGTGCCAGTTGATAGAACTCAGTTTTGGTCTTGAGCAGTTCCGCATGTGTGTCAGGGAAGCTGATGAAATGATGCATTCTCTGCATCATGGCCTCCAGTAACTTACGGAAGAAACGGGACAGGCAGCTCTGGGACACCCCACCTACCGCTGCGATCACACTCTGGTAACTCCCAGATGCAAGCAGGTGTAGGCTACAGAGCACATGCACATGGGGTGGGATGGCGTGCACCCTTGGTGTTGGGTGCAGGTCCCTGATCAACTCCAGGATGGTTTGGAGGTGTAATCTGTACCTTTACAATATCTCAGCCTCAGTGAGTTGGAAGAGCGTAATCCTCTGCCTGTAGACTTGCTCCACCCTCATCCAAACCCTCTCTCCTGCTGCCTGTAGCCGTAGCCGCCTTGCAATGATGTAGAATGCCGCCATTCTGGTCACAGTGTTGCATTTTGGGGCCTTTTTTATAGCCTGCACCTGGTTACCACCTGCTTTCACTTCATGGTAAATACCGAATTTCATGAAATTCTGTATTTTTGAGGTTTCCTTCATCTCAAAACACATTGTTTACCATTTCTTATTTACCGATTCAGTAAATAAGAATTCGGTAAATAAGAATTTGATATATTCCGAATCGGTAAATTACCGACTCGTATTTACCGAATCGGTCAATTTTTGTCTCCTACTTCTCAAAAACCCAATTCTGGTCGGTAAAGGCCGAAATTCGGTAATTTCGGCCGTTACCGACCGGTAATTGCCTACCTACATCTGGCCCTTAATCTTTATAATATCAGACATTAATTTCCTTTCGATTGTGTTCTTTTCTCGTGTAATTTCTTAAATAAGGTTTCCAGATTTTGAGGACAGTCGGAACTTGGTACACCCCCTGGGCTCAGTTTCTTGGGCTGTGGCTGTTTAAAAGGCTCATTTATTGTTTTCTTTGTTTTGCAGGGGGAGTTATCAAGTATGTACTATCTGTTAGGACTGATTTTTACAATCGTATGATTGATACACAGGGTGCTTTACTAGTATTTGCCCTTTGGCGGGGAGTTTATATTTAATTATGACTCCAAAGCCTCTACGTCCAATCTAGTTTCTTCCGTAAGTGCAGTTAGGGCTGTCTTTGTAGCTGCTAGGCTTTCTTCTACATTAATAATGTCATTGTTGATTAGTCCCATCGCAGTGTTTAAATAATTAGTTACTGGGGTACTTAGTTTTGCATTTTTGTGTTTACTGCCTGACAAGGCGACTGCAAGTTTGCATTTTCCCATGATTAAGAGGAGAAAAGAAAGCCACTGAAAGAAACGATTAAACGGCTGTACTATTGTTTGATGAATGTATGCCCTCTTACCGTGGCTCAGAAGTTCGTGCCTAGGACCCTGGAGGGGTGGCCCAGCCCAGCCTCGGCTAGCCGCATATGGGCGCAGACGAGCCCACCCTTGGACCGGGCCAAGGAGCACCGGTCTAGTTTTAAGCGCCTCCTGGCATGCGAAACTGACGGTCGCGGCGTGCAAGATGCTTTGGAAGTTGGGGCTTGTAGTCCTTGCCCCCCGCAGTCGTAACACAGCAGAAGAAGACAGAAAACGGGCTCCCACTGACTTAAATGTCAGCATTGGCACTTTTGACAGCTGCAACATGGTGGTGGTGTTTGAGTAATTTACACATGAGCCGAACAACAATTGTTTATAAATTCAATATACTGTAAAAACAACTAATACCTAAGACTCATATCTTTGGGGCCTCGAACAGTCTGATCTGTCACACTTTAGCAGTGTGATGGTTAATAGTTGTGTATGAACTATCATTGGCAGCGTTGGCTGTGGCAATGGGTGGTACAAGATGTGGTAGCTTCCTGACGATGACCCTGGCACTTATTTTTTCACAAATTAAGCACTGCTTCTATCTAAGGTAAAGAGACATCTGTGGAACCAACTCTGTGCCCTTAGTAGAAAGCTGACTTTCCTTAAACTGAAATACAAGATATCAATAACTATGGAAACGCTGATTTAATTAACTGCCAGTTTGCAAGAGGACTACCCTAACTTCATTTGTATGGACTTCTGATATTGATTGGTTTAGGTTCTGATTTTGTGTTAGGTGTAAGTGAAAGGTAATTTAGATTTGATAGTAGTCTGTGATTCCTACTCTGAATGGCATATACATCATTTGTTAAAATATTACTTGAACCTTTAATAAAGCATTATTTACACATGTTGTAAATAATGATGCTTTGAACATAGAAATCTTTTTGTTCCTATACAAAATAATTCAAGTACAACAGACTTGAAAATGTCCTGAATGTGTTTGGCTACAAAAGTATAATTTAAGAACAGTTCAAAGTTCATATGTGTCCAAACAACGTGGCTCCCAGAAAACGTATTACGGATATGATCTCAGTAAACGATTCACAAAGATAACGTTCCTCCAACACAAGCCGCAGATTTACAAAGTAATGATCCTATCTGCAACAACATAGTAACTCAATTGCCTAGGAATTGAAAACACCAGAGAAGCTCCGTCTCGCAATCCAAGATGGCTGCTGCCATTTCCAGCACTAGCGGACCTCAGTGACTCCTGGGAACTGTAATTCCTGTTTTGGGAGTGTCGCTTATTCATATTGAAGCGTCCACAAATGTGACATCTTTCACCAGGCGCAAGGGCAGCACACTACTAGCCTCTCCTCCCTCGAAACAGAAATGCTGCTGCATCAGATATATATAGTCAAATTTTTTTATTTTTTATTTATGTCTATTTACAGCAAAGCAATTATCACATTACAAATATCGCACTGTTTAATAGTTAATGGACGTCAGTTTGGAATTCAGCAAGGGGTGTCACAATTTTCTTGTTTTACAAAAAAACAGGCATGCGTGAAAACATTCTCATTGCCAGCAGTCTGAATCATAACGTGTTATCCCTTGGAATAGAATTTTAAGCATTGACTCTTGGGGCAATAAACGGGCTTTCCCTATATAAGTTCAATTTTCCCCAGATCTTTTCTCATTTCCGGGGACATTCTCTACTTTCTTTTTAGAATATTTTTTATTGTATTTTCATTTACATAAAACATACTCATATAGACATACATAAAAGACTGGCTGTTGTTGTCATTCTGCTTATTTGGCACATACAATTACAAGTCATGAGCAAATTGTTAGTGTCTGTTCGGTTTTTGGTTACATAACCCTCTTGGTTAGACCTAACCATGTCTACTTTGCATTGGGTTTGACAGTCTTGGTTCCGAGCTTGTTGTTAACAAGTATCATAACATAGAAACATATAACATATAGTTGTTGTTGCTAGTTGGTGATCGGCTTTTGGTGCCGTAGTTTGTTTGGGTGCAGGTGCGCGTTTGGGTGCTGTCTATGGTGGTTTGAAAGGGTCTAGGGCGATGTCTAGTGCGGACCACATCTCTCTGTTTGGTTTACTCCATGGGGTGTATTTTCGAACTGTACTATCTGCTCCTCTCAAGAAAGTTATCCAGTTTAGCCACCCCTTAAATGTGGCTTTGGAAGTATTTTTCCAGTTGGCTAGTACAATGTTCGCTGCGCTTGTTAGGAGGAAGTCTAAGGGGTTTCTGTCGTGTTGTGTACTGATGTCGGTATTCATGTGTGCTGTTAGAGTGCAGAACTCTTTCTTTAGGGTGCAGTTTAATGTCTGGTTCGTGAAGTTGAACACTTTGTCCCGGAACTTTTGTACCCTGTTGCACTGGAAGATCAGATGCTCGAGGTCACTAGTTGTTGTGTTGCAGTTCCAGCACAGGTTGTTTTCTCCTAGGCGTAGTTTCGCTAGTTTAGAAGGGGTCCATTGAGCCTGGTGCAGTAGCCAGAATTTTGTTTGTGCTAGTGCTGGAGATATGATGTTTTTCGTGGGGATGACCACATGTTGGCTTCTTCCTGCTCCGTTAGGTTCCTTCCTATCTGAGCTTCCCAGTACTGTTTGTTCATTTCATTGAGTTTCGAGGAGGTGGGCCAAAGAAGTTTGTACAGGTTTGATACATGGTGACCTGTCTTGTTCAGATTTTCCATAAGTTGGAAAATTGAGGGCGTTTGGCTGTTGAGGTTGGCTTTTGTGATCGCTGTTTTGATGGCTAGGAAGTTGTTAAGCTCCATTTCTGGGAGGTTGAACCTGCTCTTTATGGTGTTGAATGTGAGCGGTGTGTCTTTTTCCTCTAGGTGTGCCGGGTGTGAGAGGCCTAGTTCCTTCCGTGTATCTAAGTCTAGGGCTTTGCTTTTGTATTTTATCTTGGGGTTTGCCCATAGTGCAACCCATTTCGAATTTTTGAGGCTTACGTCTAGTTTGTGATCTACCTTGAGCAGTGCGTTTTTTGTTATTTTGAACACCGGGTTAATTTTTAGGGATTGTTTATTGGATGTTAGGAGAGTTAGAGGTTCTACGTTGTTGAGGATGGCTTTCTCTAGGGCTAGCCACGTTGGTGTGTAAGTTAGGTTTTGTATTACCCAGTGTAGGCCCTGCCTGGCAATACAGGCTGTTTGGAAGGTCCTTAAGTCTGCAACATTGAGGCCTCCTAGTTCTTTCCTCAATCTTAATTTTTGTAGAGCTAGTCTGGGTTTTTTGTCTCTCCAAATGAATTTGTTGAGAGCTTGGTCTATTCTCTTGTGGAAGTCATCTGATAGTGCTAGTGGCAGCATACTGGCCAGGTAGTTAACTATGGGTGTGACCATCATTTTGACTGTTTCTACTCTTCCCCACCAGGTTATGAATTTAGGCGACCAATTTTCCAGTAGTGCTTTTATCTTTTTGAATGTGCTCTCTTCATTTTTTTCGAGCGTGCTTCTTAGGTTTCTATCAAAAATGATTCCCAGGTATTTTATCGAGTGCGTTTGCCAAGTCAGACCAGAGTCACCTAGAACCTCTCTAGTTGTGTGTATGTTCATGGGCATGCACTCTGATTTGCCTCTGTTTAGTTTTGTACCCGGAGTGTGAGGCATATGAGTCGATGGTGCGCATTAGTGAGGGAATTGATTGTGTCGGGTTTTCTGTGATGATCAGGAGGTCATCAGGGTAGGCCGCTAGTTTGGCCGTCGTTTTTTTGATGGAAATGCCTGAAATATTCTTATTGGTGATGATGTCTTGGATCAGTGGTTCTAGGGCCAGTAGGAACAGCAGTGGGGATAGTGGACATCCTTGTCTTGTTCCTCTCTGAAGATCGAAAGGGGCAGATGTGGTGCCATTGATTGCACTCTGCGATTTTGGGTTTTTGTACAGGGCCATAACCTTCTTGACGTATATATCACCTAGATTGTATGCCTGTAGGCACTCTTCTAAGAAGTGCCAGGACACCCTGTCAAAGGCTTTTTCAGCATCCAGTGTGATTGTGACCGCTGGTGAGTGTGAGTTTGAGCAGTGTTCTATTACTTGGCAGAGGAGTCTGGTGTTGTCGCTGGACATCTTTCCTTTCATGTACCCTACTTGTGTGTTCTCTATTAGCATGGGGAGCACTCTATTAAGCCTCGTTGCTAATATTTTGGCATACATTTTGCAGTCTATGTTGATAAGTGATATAGGACGGTAGTTTTTTGGCCATTGTGTATCCTTACCCTCTTTTGGAATGACTATGATGTTGGCTTGTGACATTGTGGCGGTTACCTCTCCTAAATCACCGCAATGATTGAAAGCCTTCGCTAGTGTAGGTACGATTTGATCTTGGAAGGATTTGTAGAAGTGTGCTGTGTAGCTGTCGGGCCCTGGGGCCTTGTTGTCTTTTAGAGACTTAATGGCCATTTTGATCTCTAGGGTTTTGAAGTCCTGGCCTAGTGCTTTCGCTTCTGTCTGTGTTATTTTTGGTAGTTTAAGCTTCTCGAGGTAGGATTTCGTTCCTTTAGTGTCTAGCCCTTCGTCTTTGTTGTAGAGTTCCTCATAAAATTCTTTGATGGTGTGTACTATCTCGCTGTGTCTGGTGTGTGTCTTGTTTGAGGTGTCTGTGATTGCTGTGATGCTGTGCTGCCTTTGTTTGCGTTTGAGGTAAGAGGCTAGTGATTTCCCTGCTTTGTTCGCTTCGCATAGGTTGATTTCTTTGTATTTCCTTATCCAGAGACCTGCTCGCTCGCTAAGTATTCTATTGAATTTGTATTTCTTTTTTGTGAGTTGTGTTAAGGTACTCTGATTTGCGGTGTCTCTAATGTGTTGCGCTTCTAGACTTTTGATGTCCTTTTCAAGCTGCTCAAGTTGGGCTCTCGCCTCTCTATCTCTTATCACTTTTATTTCTATTAGTACCCCTCTTACTGTTGCTTTGAGTGCCTCCCACACGGTGCTGGGATTTGTGTCCTGGGATCCGTTGTCTGTAATGTAGTCTGCGATGGCTTTCTGTATTTTGACTCTGTCATCTTGTTTGGCTAAGGTTGTAGGATAGCGTCGCCATCTGCGTGTTAGTTGTTCGTTGTTTCTCCCCACCAGGTGTAGGCTGATGCATGCATCGTCTGGTAGTGTTCTTGCCGCTATGTCTGTGTGTTCAGTTAGGTGTATGTGAGTTCTCGAGATGAGAATGTAGTCTATTCTACTGTAGGAGTTGTGTGGGTGCGAGTAGAAGGTGTAGTCTCTGGTGTCAGGGTGTTGCAAACGCCATGGGTCTGCTAGGTCCATTTTGTTGCAAAGGTTCATTAGCGTTTTGTGGGAAGTTGGGGTGCGTGTTTTAGACTTGGTCTGTCTGTCTAGCGTCTGGTCTAATGCCATGTTGAAATCACCCGCCACTACCATCATGTTGTTTGGGGGGGCTGGATTCTAGCTCTTTCGTCGCCTTCTCCCAGAATGGAGTGTCATCTGTATTGGGCACATAGATGTTGGCTACCAGTATTGTTTCATCTCTTCTTTTCAGCTGCATGATCAGTAGTCTACCTTCCTTGTCATGCTGCACCCTTTCGATGGATATGTTAGATCTGCTACTGATGAGGGTTACTACCCCTCTCTTTTTCCCCACCGCTGGTGAGCATGCTACCTGGCCTATCCATCTCGCCCTGATTTTGTCTGCTTCCTCTAGGGATAGTTTTGTTTCTTGTAGTAGTATTATGTCTCCCTTTGTTTTGGCTAGGTAGTCTAGGGCTTTCTTTCCTTAACTGGGTGGTTGAGCCCTTTGACATTGAGTGAGATGATCTTGAGGTCCGCTAGTAGTGTGGTACTACCTGTTCCTGTCTTTGTTGGCCGCTACTAGGGCTAAGTATACTTTGGCCTCTGCCGGCCTTACCCTCTTTACCCTGCTCCTGTATTTCCGGGTATGTTGCTTCAGTGCCGAGGCCGATCTGTGTGAATTGCTGGTGGCCTCGCTACCGGAGACCTGGACAAGACGAACGCTACTAACTCGACATACTTGACGAACATGACATACAAGACACAAAAAATTACACCCCGCTTCTGCATCCACTCCTCCCTCCCACTTTTAGTCCAGTCCTTCCTCGTGCTGTGGGAGTGCGCCAGCAAGATCCCTCTGCTCCCGCTTCGACCCCGGGGAGGCGAGTCCTTTAACCTGTCCTTAACCACATATTTTCTACTAAAAAGGATATATACATGATGACTGGGCCCTCCGTGGTGGGCCCTGAGGTAGATTGTCGTGCAGTACATGAGGCTGATTATATGTTCTCTGTACATATAGATTCTTTATTTTCGCCGGTTGTGCTCCTGTTGTCTCGTATTCCTTGTAGTCCTTTTTGTTGGTTCTTTCTCTTGGTTTTCTCAGAGGTAGATTTGTTGTAGTATCCATGTTTGTATAGTTTGTTTCGATAGATCTTGTGAGGTGGAGTTGTGTATGTCGAGAGCTTAGTCTCTGTTGGCTGCCGTTCCTGGTGAGGCACTCCTTTTTGCCGTTGGTGTTGAGTCCTCCATTTCCTGTGTTGGTGGTCCTTGTAGGTACCTTGCGAGCTCTGCGGGGTCTTCGAAGATCATGGCTATACCTTTGCTGTTTATCCTGAATTTTGCTGGGCCTGTGAATGAGAAGGCAATGTTTTCTTTCCTTAGTTTGTCTCTTTGGGCTAAGAACCCCTTTCTGATATCTACTGTCGGCTTTGAGTAATCCTGCGTTAGAATGATTTTGTGGCCATTCCATAATAGGTTGGGGTTCTTTCTTGCTACGCCGAAGATGGCGTCGGTTTGATGCGAGCGTAGAGGTTTGCAAATTATCGGTCTGGGGTTAGTTCTCCCCGTCTGTCTGCTGGCAGGAACTCTGTATGCCTTATCCACTTCGAAGGGGCCCTCGAACTTTAAGTTTGTTAGTTTTGGGATGAGGTTTTGTAATAGAGCAACTCACGATCCGGCTTTTTCCTCCTCTCCTCTGGTATCCCCAGAATTCTTATGTTTCCCTTTCTGCTGCGATCTTCGAATTCCGCTGCCTGTCCTCGGAGCTCAGTGGTTGCTTTGGCGATGTTGCCTATGGCTTTGCCCATTAGTTGTGACCGATCTTCGATGTCACTGACTCTTTGCTCTATCACCTCTACCTTGTTGTTTGTTGCGTGGACATCTGCTCTGATTGCTGCTAGCTCCAGCTCTATTTTGTCCGTAGTTTTTTTTGGTTGATTTAGCCAGTTCGTGGACGTCTGCCAGCTTTCTTAGGATACTGTCCAGTGTGCTGTTTATGTCTGTTTTTTGTTTGATTGGTGAATCATTATTGCCCTCCAGCCTATTTTTCTTTAGTTGTTGTGTTGCTTTACTGTCTCCACCTGCCATCTTGATGTGGTTGGCCTGTTACGCGGGTCAATTCTTGTTGTGACTCCTTTGTTATTGAGTTTGATTGGCTGGGCTAGCTTGTGGTTGTTGTAAAGCTACTTGTATCATTTTGATGTATGCTGGAGATTTCTTGTTGTTTTGTCAGCTGTTGTTGTTTTTTTTGTCTGGGTCTTGCAATGTCGCTGCTCAATTAACTTTGTTACCTTTGTTTGCTAGAGTGTGTTGTTGCTTGCAAGTAGACCCTGTGTTGCCTCCTTTTAGCCTACCTACAGCTCTGGTTGGTTGCTGTATGTCAGTTGCATGATAGCCACGTGGCCAGTCTTGCTCGTGCTTTGTTCGAGTTGTCGTTCCTTGTTGCCTGTTGGCCTTTTCCGTTCTTTAATGATTTAGTAACTTAAGCGACTCTGGTTATTGGTGCATACGCCTTTGCTGGTGGTTCTTTGTGGCGAATTGCCGGTTGTCCCCTTGGCCCGCTGCGAGTTGTCGTTGTGCAGTGTGATTAGTCAGCGCCTTTTGGCTCTTTAGCGGTATTGTTCCACTGTCCAGATGGCCCGCCTTAGCGCTGTGGTAGGTGTCTCGCTGGGCTTGCGCTATTTCGCCCTATTGTGGGACACTTTTGTTCAGCTTTCTTAGCTCCTTTTTGCTGCCTTCTCCTTGTGTGCGCCCTCGCCTGTTTTGGGTTTAGTTTTCGTTTGACCGCCTAATGGCCGCGCTCGTGGTATTTAAGCACCGCTACCAAGATGCTGTGGATTTCGTTTCTGGCCTCAAGGCTGTTGTTGCACTGGTGTTGCCCTACAGTGCCTTCTCGTATGTTATTTTCGTTCTGCTCTCTTTCGCGACCTTTGGCTTGCCGTAGCTGTTTTCTGCACATGCGCGACTCGTCCTGTGCTTGTTGAGAGTTTCGTTTTTAAACCAAAATGGCCACGCCCATGTGGAGTTTCGGTTTCAGCTTGGGGTACTTCTGCCTGAGCTCTACGCTATATTCTCGTTGCCTTGCCCCTTATTGGTGATTTTGATCGGTTATCTGGCTTTAATATCTGGCTTTAATACCGCTTGAGCAGCGCGCACTGACCTTGAGCCTCTTGGGTGCCTCTGAAGTTCTTTTGTAGTGATTGCCTCTTACACGTCTCTGTCTGACCGCGCCATCTTGAGTGCCTTCCTGCTCTTTCTTTGTGTCGTTTGTCGCGAGGGGAATTCTTCGCTGTATTCTTCCTTTGCGCGCTGCGGTGGTCCTGTCTTGTTCCGGTGTCTTTTGCTCCGTTTCACGGTTAAAATGTTCTCGGTTCTGGCTGTTTTTTGGGCTTTTGATCCCGGGGTCCGACGGTGCTCCGGATTTAGGCAGACTCTCCCCATGCCATTCAAGCCACGCCCCCTGACATTCTCTACTTTCATATACTGTTCTTTCGGCTACCATGCAATAATGTAAATCCCTTTTCCATCCCCTGAGGGACGGGGCATTTGTCTCACCCACCCATAGTTGAGCTATGTTACGTTTGGCTATCATCATGCCGAATGCGACCCATGTTTTTTCAGCCTGGGTCAGATCTGTGGCCTCTCAAACATTAGGAAGACACCATTTAGCAGAGAGGGACATGGGAACTCCTGTGACTTCGCTCATGCACAACTGCTTCCCAAAAGGATTGGATCACTGGGCACCCTCAAAGGATATTAAAAAAACGTCCTATTTGACTGAGACACTGTGTCAGATTGTTTACCCATTTTTACCAATGTAGTCCAGGAAATATAGACCCTCTGCAGTATCTTTAGCTGCACTAAGCAAAAATGTAGTTGGTTTGAACCCTCTTGTGGTGATGCCAAGGCTTCAGGCCAGCCTTCCTCCTGCAGGTCATCTAGATCTACTTCCCAACGTTCTTGTAACTGGGTTAAAGTATCAGGAGAGTTATTTATGAGTTTTTGATACACTAGTGAGATAACCCTAGTAATGAGGTGTTCCTCAAGCAATCTGTTTTCAAGGGAGGGCCGACTCGGGTAAGACTTCTCCAGTTGCAGCGCTGCTCGGAGAGCATGTCAGATTTGTAAATAGCAGAAGGTTTCCGAGGGGGGATAGTTCATGAGCTTTTTGTAGGTCTGCAAATGGAATTATTCCCTCAGTAGTGCATAAGTCCCACACTGTGGATATTCTTATCAGGTCCCATTTATCGAACCCCTGCCTTTTGGCCATGGTGCCCAGTAATTCAGAGCCCCACAGGGGTGTAACACGTGTGAGTTACTTTTCCCATCCTAGCTTTCGTAGGATTGTGTGCCAGAGATTAACTTTTAGCGCTGTCGGTCCCTCCAGACAGAGTCGTCAGGGATCGGTGTAAAGTGCACTGCGGTAGCCTCCTAGCTGTAGGACTAAACGTCCATACAATAACTGGCTCATCCTCTGGCTGGTCTACACACTGATTAATAGTCGTCAATTTTGCCGCTCTGTAAAAGGACTGTAGATCTGGTAGAGCTATCCCACCGTCATACCATCCCCTCATGAGTTTCACCAGATCAATATGTGGGGAGTCCCCATCCCACAACCGCTCTTCATCTCACCATCTGTTGCCTTGAAATATGTGTCAGGCACCAGATAGGGGGAGTTTGTTATACGTATAGGAAACAGGGCAATGCCAGCATTTTAAAAAGTGCTGCTCTCCCCAATAGGGACAGTGGGAGAGACCGCCAGTGACAGACGTTGCTCTTTGAATGGGTCAATAGGCCTAGTAGGTTTTGAGTAGCGAATATGTTTGAGTCAGTGGTGATATGTATGTCCAGATATCCGAAACCCTCCTCAACAGCGCAGGCATGGAACTCCGCTGGGAGGCGAGGTGCCGGTCCATGTAAAAAAAATATCATGGACTATACTATAACCATAGTATTGCCCGAAAATTAAAAAGATACTCATCAGTCTTGAAATGGATGACCTGGGGGAGGCCACGTGCCGAAGTATATCAACGGCATAAAGTGATAGCCTTTCCTCCCATTCCGGGGTCCACCTTAGGCCTCGGATCAGTGGGTGACCTCTAATCCACGCCGCCAGAGGCTCAAGAATCAATGAAAATATTAAGGGAGATAGTGGGCAGCCCTGCCTGGTCCTTTGGTGCAGGGAAAAAGTTCCAGGCTCTTTACTGTTCACCACCACTCTCACCAGCGGCTGGTTATATAGCAGTCGTAGCCAGGAAAGAAATTTGGGGTCGAAGCCCATGTGTTGAAGGACGGCAAAGAGGTAGGGCCACTCCAATGTATCAAAGGACATGCGGGCATCGAGGGAGAGGATTGCTGCATCTTCCTTGATTGTGTGTGCACGTCATAGAACTCGGCACAAATTAAGCGCTGTGTGTCGACCGGTTAATGAATCCTGATTGGTCTGGATGGACCAGCTTCATCATAAATGGGGTTAGACGCAGAGCTGGTAGCTTAGCAAGGATTTTTGCCTCTGCGTTGAGTAAACAAATAGGTCTATAAGAGGCACAATGTTCCGGTGGCTTGACCTCCTTGTGTATTAGACCACCAAAGTGAGTCTCTGTTCCTCGGGGAGCAGGCCCACATTCCTGCTTTCTTCAAAATTCTTAGGAGGTAGGACCCTACGTTGAATGCTGTGACCTTATATAGTTCTATGGGCATACCATAAGGCCCTGTCGCCTTTCCTGATTTTAGTGCTTGGATAGCCTGCTTTACTTCCTCCTCTGTGGGGACTATTGTCTAATATTGCTACTTCATCTGACGAGAGGGCAGGGAGCAGTCTGACAGTCAATAACGCCAGGGCGTCCTGCTCCAAGCCAGCTACACTGGTGAAGTAGAGCCTGGTTTAGTAGGTCGCAAATGTATTGGCAATTACATGTGGGTCCCTCAGATTTTGTCCATCTGCTGATTCCAGCGCTGCTACTCATCTTTTCGGACGGTCCCACCTTTCCAGCCAGGCAAGGCGGTAAGGAGTTGGTGGCAGCTACTCTCACCCCGCTTGGCGCCGACCTCGCACACAGAGCAGCCACGCTGGGCTAATTTAGAAATTTATCGAGGGAGCTCGAGTTCGTTTTAAAATGTTGTACTTCGTTTTAAAAATTTTGCACTTTGTCACAATTCCTGAATACTGATTTTAAAAGTATAAAATGTGCTCCTGGACAGATATTTAGAGGCACGCTGTTTATAAATATTCACTCACTTGCATACATCTAGGCTACCAGAGTGGGACTGGTTTCTCTGCCTCCTGACCCCTGAACCGACACTGCAGCCAATCGCGGTGTGTGGAGGGCGGGGCAGAGACGGGCCACACGGAGAGTCGAGCGGTTAGCGCTCTAGACCTCCGCATTTGCAAGGCTATTTAGGCAGAGAGGAGGCAGGCGCATTTGCGGTAAGGAGTTGGTGGCAGCTACTCTCACCCCGCTTGGCGCCGACCTCGCACACAGAGCAGCCACGCTGGGCTAATTTAGAAATTTATCGAGGGAGCTCGAGTTCGTTTTAAAATTTTGTACTTCGTTTTAAAAATTTTGCACTTTGTCACAATTCCTGAATACTGATTTTAAAAGTATAAAATGTGCTCCTGGACAGATATTTAGAGGCACGCTGTTTATAAATATTCACTTACTTGCATACATCTAGGCTACCAGAGTGGGACTGGTTTCTCTGCCTCCTGACCCCTGAACCGGCACTGCAGCCAATCGCGGTGTGTGGAGGGCGGGTCAGAGACGGGCCACACGGAGAGTCGAGCGGTTAGCGTTCTAGACCTCCGCATTTGCAAGGCTATTTAGCCCCTCGTCGGCCCCAGCGCGCAGCGTTGGCGCGCAGGGTGGCGCCAACTCCTGCGCCTAAGACGAGCCAAAGACCAGCCCGTCTGCGCCCGTCCGCGACAGGACGGGGCCGGGGTCAGGAGACTATGGCAATATTCCCTACCAACACGAGGAATCCCTGTACTAGGCGCCTAACTTACACCTCACAGGTATTACTAGGGTTACGGAACTATTCATCAAATGCATGTGATGTCACCTTACAATTCGACCTAGAAGGACCTTTTACATGCTACACTTGCCGTACACAGTTCAGCCTTGAGGTAGTGGCCAATAGCCATCAGCGGGATCTAGCCGCAAGGCGATGTAAAACACATAACACTGCCCCAGCTAAGACCACAGAGGACACTCCCCCTTCGGGGAGCAAAAATCTGCTCTGTAACATGCGCTCGTTGGTGAAGCACGCCATACAGGTATGGGACTTGATATCCACAGAGAAGCCTGACCTATGTTTCTTAACAGAGACCTGGCTCAAGCCTCACTCAGTCCCAGCCATCACACTAGGCATCCAGATGGGATATTAGATAACCAGAATGGACCGCCCTAATAAATTAGGAGGGGGAGTAGCCATTGTATATAAGGACGAGCTAAACATCACAATCTTGGAGGAAATCAGTACCCCGCAGATGGAATTACTGATCTTTAAACTTAGCTCCGCATCTAGGGAAAACAGAAGGGGTGCGGTATTGTATCGACCCCCAGGTTCGAGTGGAAATTTCTCCATCTCCCTTATGGAGGCTTTAGCACCATTTATAGAAGAAAATCAGAATTTCCTACTAGTAGGGGACTTCAATATGCATAGTGACTCAGAGAAATGCATGGAGGCTAGAACCCTCTTAATGGACATGGACTATTTAGGTCTTAAAAAGATTAATCAGGGACCTACACATGAGGCAGGCCACACTTTGGATTTGGTGTTTTCCAACTCACCTCTAACCACGTGTATATCCCCCACCCAGGTAGAATGGACTGATCATTTTATTTTAAAGTTCTATACTGATGCTATGGATAAGCCATGCATACAGACCTCCTTGGCCACTAAAAGAAGACCCTGGCACAAATTAACGGTGGACATTTTCCGGGAAGCCTATCAAGCTCCCCTGATTAATGATTATACGGGAATAATGTCAACTGAACTTACGCGGTTTGAAAATGCAGTTAGTGAAGCGATTAATTATACCATCCCGCTGAAAATATATAAACCCCGCCAGGCAGTCAAGCAAGAAATTTGGTATTCCGAGGATCTGAGACTGATGAAACAAAAAACCAGAAAGCTGGAAAAAGTATGGAGACAGTCTCGGAGGCCGGAGGACAAGCAACATTATACAACCTCACTTAGGTCATATCATAAGGCCATAAGGACAGCTCGTAAAAGCCACATCGCAATGCAACTCACAGAGGCAGGGAAAGACTCTAAAGTTTTATTTAAAATCTTACAAACTTTCACTAAGCCTGCGGCATGCGAGACGGTAGAGGTTGCATCTCAAGATCTATGTGACGGGATCTCACAATTCTTCATGAAGAAGATAGATGCGATCTACGGAAAGATAATGGCCTCAAAGACAACTGAGGTGGTTGATCCTAACAACCTTTCCCACAATAACACACAACAGAAGTCACAAGCTAACTGCCTAAGAAGCTTTCCCCCTATCTCCTTAGAGGACGTTACTGCTTTAGTGACCGAGATTAAGAGTGGTAGCCCTCAGGACATCATCCCTGCCCGCATTATGCCCATGCTGGCTGAAGTCCTGGGCCCAGAAATCCAGCAGCTAATTAACCTGTCACTAAGCACGGGAGAGGTTCCGAGGGATTGGAAAAGGGCATTAGTGAGATCGTTGAGAAAGAATACCACCGTTCCTTGGACGGAACTTACCAACTTGAGACCTATTTCTCTCCTTCCCTTTATGGGTAAAGTGATAGAGAAATTTGTTAATAGGCATTTGTCTAGATACATCGAGGAGACAAATGGACTGGATCCATCCCAGTCGGGTTTCAGGCCGAGACATAGCACCGAGACCACCTTGCTGTCAGTCGCAGACGATCTACACATGTTCCAGGATAAAGGTCATTCTGTTATCCTGGTTCTGTTGGATCTGTCTGCGGCCTTTGACACCGTGTCATATGACATCATGACCACCAGGCTTGTTAACATCGGCCTGGAAGGTGGGGCTCTAGTGTGGTTGAGGAGTTTCCTGACAGATCGTACCCAAACAGTCACCTTGGGTGCCTATCAGTCAGAGGAGTTGGGGATCTCGAAGGGGGTGCCACAGGGCTCTTGGTTGAGCCCTACCCTTTTTAATATCTATGTGACCCCCCTAGTGAACATCATGAGGTCCCATGGGTTTATCCCTGTGTCATATGCGGATGACACCCAACTCCTCTTTTTTTGTAAATACTTCACGGATGAGGTCAGGAACTCCTTCTCCCAGGGGATGAAGGCAGTGGCCCACTGGATGGCATCTAACTTGCTGCAATGCAATGTTGCAAAAACGGAGGTGATGCTGTTCGGTGAGGCCAAACTCCTGTGGTCCCCCGACTGGTGGCCGCAAGATCTTGGCCCAGTCCCAGAGCCCAAGCAGGTGGTTAAAAATCTCGGTGTGCGTCTGGACCAGGAGCTGTCCCTGAAGCAACATGGCAACCAAGTGGTGGGGTCCTGCTTCCATGTCATCGGAATGCTGAGGAAAGTTTTTCCCTTGCTCCCTGACACAACCAGGAGGACGTTAGTGCAGGCCTTAGTGTTGAGTTGCTTGGACTATTGCAATGGGTTGCTTCTATCAGCAAATGAGGGAGTAACTGCCAGATTGCAGGTAGTCCAGAATACCGCGGCCCGTCTTGTTCTAAATCAGCCCTCTCGCACCCCCTCCAAACTCCTCTTGAACACCCTGCAATGGCTTCCCATTAAGCAAAGGGTGAAGTACAAGACTTGTTGCATTATATACAAGTGTCTCCAGAAGAAAGGCCCTGTGTATTTGTCTAACAGATTTTTTCCCTATAAACCTTTGAGATCCTTGAGATCTAGTGAACAAGCCCTGCTGCAGGTTCCGAGAGCAAAAAAGGCTAGACAGGGTGGTACAGCCCTCTCAATTGCTGGCCCGACGCTGTGGAACAGCCTCCCACTTTCCTTGAGACTTTGCAAGGAGTATCTTTCGTTCAGAAAACAGTTAAAACCTTTTTATTCCAAAACTAGTGTACATTTTATATACTTACTACTAGGCGCTGGAAGGTTGCCAAAGGCGCGGAGATACTCCTTTGGGAGGTGATCCTAGCGCGTTATAAACCCGCAAATAAATAAATAAATAAAAATAAGTAGTTTACTTTTCCCATCTTCCAGTTTGTATACCCAATGCTGCGTAGCCCTATATTTTGTTCTAGCCGCTTCTGTTATTATATCTTTATCTTCCCACTGTTTCAAATGCAGGCTGTGCTGTGTATCTAATGGTCTTGTAGCCCCCAGTTGAGATTCTAACTCCAGGATTTCTTGCTTCAGTGTCTCTAACTTGGCATACCTCTACTATTTGTGTCCCAACATCAATGACAGAGCATGGCCTCTGATTAGGGTCTTGTAGGCCTCCCAAAGCGTTAATGAGGAGTAACTAAAAGTTTGTTTTCCTTAAAATAATGGATTGTTTGTTTTATTAATTCCTCCCACGCTGTTGGAAGTCTCAGGTACCATGGATTTATAAAGATTGTGTCCCTCTCGAGTGGCGTGCCTGACGGTATTTTGCCCAGTTCGGGGGGTGATCCGATATACCCCTCGCCAGGTGTCTCACCTCTTGAAACTTCAGTGGGAGGAGGCCGACGAGATAAGAAAGTCAGTACTTGACATACTGTTGTGGGCCCCTGAGTGGAATATAGAGTGTTATGTAGAAGGGTTAAGTGCTTTCCAGACAGCTATCATTCCTAATGCTTCCAAAAATTTGACAAAGGAGTCTTAGATGGGGATTTGCCTGTATGGGTACCGGTCTGAGGTGCCCCATAGTGCCATATTGAAGTTGGCTCCCATCATGAACATGCCCTCTGGTAATTGAACCATGAGTGTATCTATGTCTAGGAGGGTGGTGCTGTGTAAGGTAGGTGGTACCTAAACCGAAATAATACTGTTCTTCTCCCTCTCCCACGAGCCCATCAGAGCTACATATCTACGGAAAACAATGAAACACAAGCCTATATAGCAGCCACACCTCCCTCGTAATGTCCCAAATAGAGTCCAAGAAACAGTAGTTGTAAGCCACGTAGTGTGCACTTCGACTTGCTCCCGCTGTATCCAGAGTGCGATCCAAAGATCAAGACAAGTCCATCCACAAATGTGGAGTGCACCACAGATATAGGTTTCCACAGTAAATTAGTCCATTCCATCGATATTGTTCATCATGTATTCTTTATTTTTTCACAAAAGTAGTATAACAACAGCCAACGCGTTTCGTCCACTGCCTGTGGACTTCATCAGGACTGTTAAAGAATACAAAAACATATAGTGTATAATACAACATACATATAAAAATACAATACAACATGTATATAGACCACAGTTAAAATTTAAAAAAACATATAACACAATGTGCCAAGACACTACAAAAACAAGGACACATTAAAAATCGCATGATGGAGGGAAGAGTATTCAATTGAGTTCAGTTGAATTGAAGTAAGAAGTTAAGGTATGGAAAAGTCCACATTTACTGTGGAAACCTATATCTGTGGTGCACTTCACATTTGTGGATAGAGCTGCATAACTACCCTGCGTATCTAGCCAAACTATGTCTATCGAAAGAGGGAAACACTTCCTAGCGAGGATTCCTGTGCCCCGGGAGCAAGAAGTAGTGCCCTTGTGTGCCACCATTTTGTAGCCTCAGCGGTCCAGTGCCATACAGTCATTATTAAACTGGTGTTTCTTTGTAGTAAGATGATGTCTGGAGAGTGTAGTTTGATGTGTTACAGCACTATCCCCATCGTGATTGTATCCACCAGCCCGTTTACATTCCAAGACAGGAGACGAAGATCCGATCTAGTCGCCTCCTTACATGTGGTCATTTGTCTATGTAAGGTGGTTTTCACTGTCTTCATCAACGGATCTCACCTAAGTCATGTTTTTGTATTTTTGGCAGGTTCTTCAATTATATATTGTTTAGTTTGACATAGCTCCCCTTAGTCCCCTGTCCTAATGGGGATATTCCAAACGAAATTGAGGTGTTGGGAGACCTTCTCTCCCCACCCTGATGACACTTTCCCACTGTACCTACCTGTAGTTTATGAACACAAAAAACCCAGACAAGAAGAAAAAAGGCCCCCCACTATGCTACCCTGCAAGACGGTTCTAAAACTGCCCATCCCCCCAACTTTGCAGAGTGTCTTTAGCCCCGCCACAGCATACTAAACTCTGGTGAACGTAGGCCTTCCTCCTCGCCCACTGCCCATCCCCTTACCTGCATTAACATATAGCGCCATCGAGTTTGGCCGTATGGATTCCAACAGAAGATTATTGCAGTCCACCACAACACCCGGGTAAAACGTGTTGGACTCTGATTCTTGCACCAAAATCAGTCACTCTCAGTCTAAGGATACAGGCTGCATCACATCACTGAGGGGTTCAGTTCTCCTGTATCTCAGGCCTCCTGTTGGTGTTCCGTTTCGCCATGTCAGGCCAGGGACCGTCACTTGGTTCGGTTGGTAGTCAGTCATTGGCCACGTTGTTGCTCCTCGCGGCGTGCCGCTGCCTTGCACCCTCGACTGGTCTTCACCCTTCAAGCCATTCCCAGGCCTCTTCCAGAGAGGTAAAGAACCAGGCCACGCCTTCTGATTCTATACATAGTCTTGCCACGAAAAGCATTTAATATTTCACCCCCTTCTCCCTTATGGCCTTTTTCACATCGAGGAAGTTGCGTCTTTGTCTTTGGACTTTCAGCGTTAAGTCCAGGAAGAGGCTAACATGAGCATTATCATAGAGTACAGGTGGGCCGTTTGGAGACTGGAGTCACAATTCCAGAAATTAACAAGTCGTGTTACCAGTGAGCAGGGGCCCCGGCCACGGGCGCCCCTGCGCCCTAAGCGCTCTCTCTACAGGGAAAATCTTGGAGAGTACCCGCAGATGGAGGCATTTGAGGATATAGTCCTCCACGAATAAGTCTGCAGCTGGATCTTCGCGCATTTCGGGGACCCCAAATTAAGAATGTTATTTCGATTGGATCTTCTTTTGAAATCCTCCAGTCACTCTTCTGGGAGTTTGTTTGATGCTTCTCGTTCTCCCACTTGTGTCTTAAGGCTTTTTGTGCCCTGTAGCAAATGTACAGTTGAGTCTTCCACTTCCTTGACTCTTGTTCCCAGGTTGCGGAGGTCCGCTCTCATCAGGGACACCTCTATCGTAACTGTATCTATCTGAGATTCTAGTGCAGTGCGTACTACCTGAATAGCGGCCATTGTGTCTCAAAGTGACATAGGGGTTTATTCCGTGATTTGCGGAATTTTGGAGGTGGGTTGGTCCTGAGCGCCCTCCTGAGAGTCTGGTCCCCCGGTAAGAGCATATTTGTCAATCTTTGTTTGGTGAGACCCCTTTGCCCCTTTTTCTGCCTGTCATCCTGGCATCCAGCCCGTAGAGGGAAACTCTGCATCCGGCAAAGGTAGAATGAGGATATGGGGTAGTCGCCGCTGCCAGTCTGTTGGAGGCCTCTCAGTCCAACGCGGCCTCCTACGTTTCCCCCATGTGCCCTCTCTCAGGCTTCGTCAGGCTGATGCTTATGATCTTATATTGGCGGCCAAAATTCCAGAGTTCCCGCCTCTGGACTGGCCCTCTGACTTCAGTACACCTGGGCAATGGTCACCCCTGAGGAGGTCCCACAGCCCTGTGATAAGGGTAAGAGAAAGTTTACAGCACACCAGGATGCAGTTTGCCCCGTGCAGTCTCCCGCTTCAACACTGGGCCAGTAGGGGTTCTCACGTCTTCTCTGGCTGCTTACTCCAGTGGAAGGCAGCCCACAACCATACAGGACAGGAGTTTAAATTGAGGGTCGCCGGGCGAAGGTCACTGGGTGGGCTGATGTTATATTGCCTTAGAGTATGGAGCCTTGCTGTGACACCCCAGGGGCCGAGGCAGGCCCCTTAGCTCGGACCTCCCCACGTCCCCCAGCGCTGCCCAAGCTCACCTGGATCCTGGACACTGGAGACCTTCCACGAACTACAGTGCTCTGTTCAGGACGTCTTTTGGAGAGGCAGGGCACAGGGATGGCTCGCAGGTCTGGCGTCGCCGCAGGCGTCTCGCCCGTTCCTCTCAGTCCTCATAAGGGCTCCCGACAGCTGGCCAAATACTGATCGCTCGCGGGCCATAGTGCCCACATCGGCCCGGAACCAGCCTCCCAGCAACATATACCATAAATAATCAGACCAGACAGATTGTTGGTGGGAAAACGTAGTTGCAGGTTTATTAGCATAAACAGATGCCAACATGGTGGGTTATCTTACAGATGATCCAAAGGCAAGCCGCCCCTCGCAACTTACCACCTGATGAGCCAAATAGCATCGCGGCCTTGCCAAGCCGGTGCTTAGCGGTTGTGGTGAGAGGATAGCCCCTCCCATATCCGGCGAACCATTGGTCCACCCTCTTGCTCACGCCCCCCCCTACGAGGGGCGGAGCGTTCAAGCGTACCCCGGTTGTACAGGTTTCCAACCGCCCGTAGGTTAACGGGGCACCGTCGCACCCCAGGGTCCACCGCACAGATCTCCCGGGGATATTAGGCTTCCGCAACGTTTGTGCTCCTGAATAGGGTACTCCTGAGTACCTTTCCGCCTCTGGATCATCCTGTAACTCCGCCTGTAACACAAATAATAGTTTGTTTAAAACACAAAACTCCCCCCCCCCCCGCCACCCTGAGAGGCCGGGTAAGCTCTGGGGAGGGAGACGTCGAAGAGGTGAAGAGGCCAAAGAGGCCGCCAGTAAGGGGGGGAGCCTTAAATACCTCCGGCCACCCCCCCACTTGGCCAGAAGTGACGCGTCTTCCGTAAGGGGTGACCTGGACCCTTGGCTGACTCGCGTGCCATCTTGGGGCACTAAGGGGCTGCCCTCTCATGAGGGTCCCCTGCGGGGACAGGTCGGTCAGCCTGCAGAGTTGCGCCCTTGCTGCGGGCCCGCTCCCCAGTCAGCTCTCTCTCAGTTGGGTGGCAGAGTGCTCTGGCCCCGGATAACTGCTCCTTCCCGGGGGTCCGCGTCATTCAGGAGGTCCAGTCTATGCTACCGTGGAGCCAAATTGACTGCTTTTGTTCTGTTGGGGCCACAGAGTCGCGGCCACGGAGGCAGCTGAGGCCGTGGACCACGGCCGGGCGGCAGTCCTTCCCTTTGCATTGTTTTTCCTGGGCCCCGGAATGTCGTTTCAACCACGGGGAGTCCTCGTCGTCACCTCCTCACAGCCTCAGCCCAATAGTTAAGTCGATGGCGCTCGGATCAGAGCCAGATATTAGGGGAATTAAGCGATGGTTCTTGGAGCAGCTTCAGTAAGCGGTCATCTTCTACGGTGGTTAGCCATGCCCCTTATAGTCACCTTATATATGTAATTCACCTCAATCCATAAAAACACATTTGAGCTACACTGAAGTACTTGCACTCGAGTAAGATTCTCTGTGACAGGGTGAGCCTTTTTTCCAATTTACCCTGTTACTTTATGTTGTGAACTTGTACAGCATGTTATACATGCTTAAGTGCATTTATGCACTGCAGGAAATAAGGGCCCCAACTTCAAAGTCACTAACATTTGAAAAATGGGTATCCTCTGCCCTCTTCTGCTGCCGTAAAGAAAGCGGGTGTTGCAAAACCGGACAGGGATATACTGCTGGAAAATAAAACTTCTGCAAATAACAACTTGTTCATCACTTGCACTGAGAAACTTCATGGATATTATAGAGCATTCACAAGGTGAGCATTGTCTACCTATAAGCCTACCACTATGTCCTGCTGCGAGGTTACTTGTATCTTATATGTACACGAATTGCACACTCTACACTCACATCTGTGTGCATCCTACAGCTAGCACAGGTTTGAATAATAACTCAAACTTTCATCCTTCTGCGGTTTCTTAGAGAAGTGCAAAATGTACTAGTAGCATGTTTAACAATTTAATATTACTTTATTTACATGTCTTATTGAGTGTAATTTGCAAAAACCTATTTATGTATCCGGGCATGGTCAGCTTTAGTGATATTGACTTATACACATCCTCTAGTTTGAAGCTTTATTTAAAATGTCTAGCTACTCTAGTGTAAATATAAGTCGACTAATTATACATTGTTTCTACTGTAACCGATTTTGGTGTACGTGTTTATGAACAGTATGTAAATATATGCTCTATTAACCGTTGCACCAGGCTGGATGTAGCATTGCAGAGTTTTATTTTACAGGCTACCACTTATTAAACATCTTAACGTTAACTCTTTACTGTACTTTATACTGTTTCTTCCATTTTGTCCGGCAACCTGAAGCCTAAATTTATAACTGACAAAGCAACCCTGCCTGCACCAGAATGTAAAAGTCCTTTTTTGGCGACTCTCCAGACACTAAGTGGTGTGAGAGTTGTGTTTTTGGTTGTGATCAAGAAAGATAAAAGGCTGAGCCTCACTTAAAAGGGTCCCCTTCACATTGCACTAACAGTCTCTGCAGCGTCAACCATTTACCAGAGACCAGTGCTTCAGGACATTCAGTCAGCAGTCCTTTCCTAACAAAGGGTGAACCATCACGTCCTCCTCACCTCAGTGGATGGGTCTCTACCCTGCAACCACAGGAATGCTGGCAGCACAGTTCCACTGTCTGGGGAAGCTGTCCTTTCCCTCTATCTTGATCCATGCCACAACCAGAGGCATCCAAAGGGATCCCTCTTTGCTTTTATAATTAACACTGTGAGACAGACTTGAGGATGAACATCACAAGACATCAACTCCAGAATTTGCAGAATCTCCTTCTCAATATTTGCATTATTTACTCATATATTTTCTCACATTGATATGATTTTGAGGGTACTGCTTCTTTCAAACCAGTCTGAAACTCTTGATATTTCCCAGTTTATACATGCTGCCATTACTTTGTGCTTGTAAACCCTGAGTTAATCAACTGACCTTGCTGTAGGAGTGGTCTAATGGTAGTAGAGTAGTGGACAGACTGTTCATTGGATTCTAGAGCCTAATATATCAGTATCTTTTGATTCAATTGATGCTGTTTCTTTCCACAGTCTTGCATCCTCTAATTACATGCTATCTCAAAATTCAACTTCTATATTTCTAAATCCTGCATGACCAACGGAACTTTAATTAATACTTCTGTTCGTTGAATCCCTTTTTTTCTTTCAAATGGCTCTCTCCTTCCGCACTGTCCCTCGCATTCCTCCTCTCTCTGAGTACAACCTTGTTAAGTCTTAAAGTTTGTTAATGTATTTCTGCAAACTGCCCTGAACTCATTTCAAAGATCTCAACCTTTCCTTTTTAGAAATTGATACCTCTGCAATCTAACAAGATCTATTCTCCTCTAGCTCATCTATAACCCCACCAAAGGTCTGCATGAACTCATATACGCCCTCCCCTTTCTCAAAAATGATCACACTAAACTCCTAATAATTTAATCTACCAAAACGAAACTGGAATTAATGCATGGAATGGTTTGCTTGACTGCACAAGACTAATTCCAAGAACTAATAACACTGGACTAGGCACTACCCTTGCGTTCCAGAGCAACGTGCTGCATGGCATAAAGCATTTTAATGCCCCATCAGGGGTAGCAAGCAATATATAAATAAAATTACAATACAACTCATAATGTTGCACGAGGATACATGAGGACATTTGTGGTTTGAGACTTAAGCCCTCATTTTGAGGAATGTATTAGTGAAACATTTGTCAATAAGTGGTAGCTGTCCTGTGTAGCCTCCTCTCAGTTCAGGATGTTCGTTTCGAGGTGGAAGGAACACGTTTTTGTGAAAAATGGCATCACAAGAACCACCCTTTTTAAGGCTGCCTGTTCAATATATTTCGTGTCTGCATCCATTATGTCTGTATACACCATGTCTTTGTCAAACAAAACAGTCTTGACGAAGAAAAAGTCCAGAAATGCCCCACATGTTCTGGGAGAAAACCTTCAGTGTTGGGCACATTCGGTATTTTTAAGAATCGGTAATTTACCGAATTCTTAAATACCGATTCGGTAAATTAACGAATCTGAAATGTAGCCACCTACATATGAAAAGCCTAATTCCGGTCGGTAACGGCCGAAATTCGGTAATTTTGGCCGTTACCGACCTGAATTAGGCTTCCTACATCTGGCCCTTGGACATGATTTTCATAAACTCTTGCGGTTTTACCATCAATGTCAAATTTTTAATCCAGTGGGGAAGAAATGATAAGAGTAGGAGAATGAGGTGGGAAACTTTAGGACATTGGATATAAATTACGTTCTTCAAGGTGAAGTAATTTAGAAACAGTCAGATATAATATTCTTTGTTTCGATATAAGTGAGGGTTGTGCTGCATGTAGTGCTATATCAGGCTAATCTCACTTCTCTTTCTTTTCGACAGTCAAGGAACAGCCTCCAGCAGGGAGACGCAGATGGTGCCCGCAGGCTGGGAAGGATGGCCAGGTTACTCAGCGTGGTCTCCATTGTTCTGGGACTGCTCATCATTGTGCTGTACTGCGTGCTTAACTTCACAGGTAAGCTGGGATGGAAGCTCAGGGTGCATTAAGCTCAGTGTTGAACAAAGAGGTTTGCCTCCAGTGAATTTCCACTTCATTTGAGTTACAAGCTCCAGATAATTAGGATAAATTCTAAAATAAAACAAGATTCGGATATTATAGAACAGAGTTGGGTCTCCCCTTTCTTAAGTAGAGAAACATTCCAGCCATTACTTAAAGGAGCCTTGCCTGAGAATTAAGACAAGGAAGGTTCGTGAAGACGCCTGGGGCTCCCTCCAGCAACAAACACAAATACAACTCCTTCGCTTTTCAGGCCAGGTTGCACAAAGTGTACTTGGGAAGCTGGATTGACAACCACTTGGGAAGATGGGTGGGAGCTTGTCTGGTCAATGACGTTTCAGCCTTAGGGCAGTGGCCACTGGTTTATGCATTTAGAGAAAACCTAGCATGGTTGTTGTAAGAGAGATGAAGAGGAGATAAATGATGGTAATTTATATAGGTCTTTCCTTATCCAGTTAACAACCCTTTGGCGGCTGTGAGTGGGACAGGATTCAGGTGGAGTGGATGCAACACAGTTGGACATAACTGCAGATCCAAGACATAAACATTACTGTCCTACCTTTCAACAATGTTTCAGTCTAACTAACCTACCATTTAACAGCTGCCCTCCAACCGCTACCTAACCAGCTAGTGCCCGAAACCAAATACAGACCAAAGACAATAACCCACTTGTAAGAAATTGGAAGAATTAGGCCATTTTTGTTGCCTGAATCTCTAACACTTGTCCTACCAATCTTAAGCTAGTGATCAAATGTTCTAAAAGAACTCTCCAGTAGTGTAGCCATACCCGATAACAAACAATCGATACGTATAAACCATACTAATGGTCTGTGAGCAGTAGCCGCAAAACATCATCTAATTTTGTCAAACCATGTACGTCACTAACAAACCAAAACTAACTATTACCTCTTTGCATTTCAGTTTTACACAAATAGACGGACGGTTCCCTGGGACAGAAGGGCATTCCACGATGATATCTACCTTCCTTCACGATTTTTAAAATTTACTGCAAGAGACCCCTGCCTTTTTAACAGCCACCCAAGGAACGGGGACGCCCCTCTGGGCTGAGATCTACTCCACAAGAGATACGTCGGATCGCATGCAGTATCTCGCAACCTGTTGGAGATTGATTTTTTCACTCAGTAAAAATGGGATTTTTCTCACTCAGTCTGTGATTGGTGAACAGGAGGGAATTTTGTGAGATGGACATCATGTAAACCTAAAAAATGGGACGAACGCTGTTGGCACAAATGTAAGATAAAGATTGAAAAACGTCGGACTGCCACGAAAACGGAAATTGAAGAAAAATAATGACGAATCAAGGCCTGGTGGTGATTCCGAAAGAGAAAAATTCGATGCATTTTTTTTAATATTTCTGAGCCAAAAGATGTGATGAGTTTTATTTCAGTTTGTGCAGCTTATAGCTGTTTTTGGTCGAAAGAGAGGAAGGAAAGAAGAACCCCCAAAAATGCAAAGAAAGGCTGACAATATAAACAATGGCTTTGGTTCCCTTGCTCTTTACAATGCCGCTTTCTTCAGCTATATACTTTAAAATGTGGACCGTTTTTTGTATTTTTATGGAAAAACTGACCATCTGCATGCTGTTCTGAATGTGGTTCTTGATAGCTGTTTTGATGATTCTCTGTTCGTTTTTTGATAGGTGAATGATGGAGTCAAAGTAGGTGGAGTAGCAAGCCAAGGAGGATCATAGAATACACAGGGAATAGGGAATGAGAAGTAAGTGTATGTGGGGAACAGGAGCTGTGAAGAGTCGGAGGTGGGAAGTCTTGCACGGCAAGGAAACTGTTGCAGGGGCTATGTTTCTAGGGAACGGGGCATGACTCAATACGGATTAATAGAGGAAGCAGAATGTGCTATGTTGTAGATATGACAGTTTTTGATGCATCACGGTTTCTCCTTGGTGAAAATGCATTTGTAGAGACAGAACGGGCATGTGCCATCATCCTACCCAATTAAATAACAAAAAGAAGTGGGGTGCTTTCAACTGCACCCAATGTATTCTGGGAAATGCACCCCAATCTCCCCATGCTGAGAACGTCAAGTAGTGTCTGCCCACTAGGATCCCGCTTGTTTGTATTGCTGCTAGGCGAAGCTAGGTCAGCACATGTAAAGTGGCCTATTTTTCATGCACACGGTGCACCAACAATAGGGAGAGATGTTTTTGAGCACTTAAAAATGGACACAAAGCAAAAGAAACGTGAAGTAACTACAAAGAGCAATCTGGAAATTGTTAGGAGCCACACAGATAACATTTGACAAAGCTCTGAAGACCCCCACATTGGGAAGTCCCCATAGATACACCATAATGAGATTTTGTTCCTTGGCATTCATTCCACCGCCAACTTGTCTACAGCAACCATGTATTTCAATGGAGGAGTACATTACCTCCTGCACCTACATTAGTGGGTCCCCAAGACCAAAACTACTTAAGTTCTAAAGTCCCTCATGACCTAAGATGTAGTCTGTAGACAGAGGTATCCTTCACAACCACAGAAGAAAAATGGGGGACTCATTGCTGCAGTTTAAATGGAGGTTTCCCGGTTGATGCTTTAGAAGGGGACTTTCGAGGCCTGTGAGGATCATTGTTTTGGGAAGGCTACACCCACATTTCTGGGCGGAGCAATAAAGAAATATCAAGGCGGCACATGAGCACAATGAAGCACTATCCTGTGGCTGCAGAGGGCACACTGCATACGCTGGCAGTCCAGAAGCACCCTAGCCAATTTACTCAGCATCATACAGTTCTGTGACCCAGAGGTTCTTGGTTAAATGCAACAGGAAGTGTCACAATACATAGAAGGGATGAGACAGTTCTGGAAAAATAAATAACTGCGACTACTGAGTTTCACCCAGTACCGGCTTCTTTTGAGCGAGACATAACTTGTATTTACATGTATGGTAACAAGCCCAGGAAGAACAGGCTGCCTAGTTCCTATAGTCACCAGATCAGTAAGGCATGATATGGCAGATATGGCAGAATGTGTGGGTTCTGTATTCACTATATCTGTATGATAAGCCTGGAGGAGTAGACATCAGCAGCCTAAATTCGCCCTCTGGGGTATGGCACAGACAGGCTGACAGAGCCCTGCATTTCCTGTATAAGTATGTCACCATGCCCACAGGTTAGATAACCCAACATACACACACCTAAGATATGCTTTAAAGTGCTAATGTGTGGCCAACCGCACTTGGCACTGATACAATCTCTTACAGAACACAAAAGAGAATTCTGT